>NC_059124.1:9952189-10552189 GCF_020740685.1 Jaculus jaculus
GACAGACTCTTGACTAGCCCCTCTTTGTCACAGGGGGACTTCTGTGGAGCCCGCTTAGCTGGTGACAAGCTCACTGATGTACTTTAGCCAATGTAATCCCATTTGAGTTTCCTCTTCTGTAGAAGACGGTCAGAATCATGCTGGTGAGCAGACTGAGGCCTAGGACCACAGCAGTAACTATGCCCACTACCAGCCAAACTGGGAACACCAACAAGTTCTCTTTTTCCACAACATAGTCTTCTGTGTCCAGGCTGAACACCAATGTCAGGAGGGTTTTGGACGTCACAGATACAGGTATCATTGTGTATAAACTGTGTCTTGTCTATGGTGATTTGACACATCTTTCTTGTTAAGGTCTCAAGCCCAGGTGATTCTGCTTTTGAATGGTGCCTAACCCCCGGTGCACACTTGCCCTTGGGAATAGTGGGAAAACGACAGTATTGTCAGCCCCCTGCTCCTGGAAGCTCTGGGAGACTGTGGCCTCCTGTAGTTGTGCTAGCAGACCTGAATGTGCATGTCAGCCTCCCTTGAGCTCCATTTGCAATGTAGACTTCTTTGCGTGTATATACCTCCAAGGCTGATATTCTAGCTGTCAACAGGCTGAGTGCCATTTTTAGCAATGTAGCAGAATACAAACTAAACACACAGAAATAAGTAGCTTTCCTATATACTAACAACAAACATATTGAGGATGAAATCAGGAATCTCTCCCACTCACAATTGCCTCAAATAAATAAATAAATAAATAAATAAATAAATAAATAAATAAGTAAGTAAGTAAAGAAAGAAAGAAAGAAAGTACGGACCTTGGAGTAAACCTAACTATGGAAGTGAAGGATCTCTACAGTGAGAACTTTAAAATACTCAAACGAGAAATTAAAGAAGACACAAGGAAATGGAAAAATATCCCTTGTTCTTGGATTGGAAGAATCAATATTGTGAAAATGTCAATTTTATCAAAAACAATCTATACATTCAAAGCAATCCCCATCAAAATTCTAATAGCAAAGCCGGGTGTGGTGGTGCACGCCTTTAATCCCAGCACTTGGGAGGCAGAGGTAGGAGGATTGCCATGATTTCGAGGCCACCCTGAGACTACATATTGAATTCCAGATCAGCGTGGGCCAGAGTGAGACCCTACCTTGAACGCCCCCCCCCAAAAAAATCCAATGGCAGCCCTCATGGAAATAGAAAAACCAATTATCAATTCATTTGGAAGCACAAAAACTTTGAATAGCCAAAATAATTTTGAGCAACAAAGCTGGTGGTATCACCATACCTGATCTTAAGCTATATTACAAAGCCATAGTAATGGGTACAGCATGGTACTGGCACAAAGACAGACATGTAGATCAATGGAACAGAATAGTGGACCCAGATGTTAATCCAGGCAGCTACAGCCATCTGACTTTTGACAAAAATTCCAAAAATATTCGTTGGAGAAAAAACAGCCTCTTCAACAAGTGGTATTGGGAAAACTGGATGTCTATGTAGAAGGATGAAAATAGATGCTTGTCTTTCTCCATGCATAAGAATCAAGTCCAAATGGACCAGGGACCTTAATATCAAACCTGAAACTTTGAAACTAAGAGGAAAAGGTATGGGAAGATCCTTCAACATACTGGCATAGGCAATGGCTTTCTGAATATAACTCCAATTGCTCAGAAAACAAAACCACTAATCAACCACTGGGACCTCATGAAATTGCAAAGCTTTTGTACAGCAAAGGACACTGTAAATAGAGCAAAGAGACAACCTACAGAATGGGAGAAAATCTTTGCCAGCTATACATCTGACAGAGGATTAATATCCAGAATATACAAAGAACTCAAAATACAAAACAATCAGAAATCAAACAACCCAATTAAAAAATGGGTTATCGAACTAAATAGAGAGTTCTCAAAAGAAGAAATTTAGATAGCCTATAAACATCTACAAAAGTGTTCTACATTCTTAGCCATCAGGGAAATGCAAATTAAAACCACTTTAAGATTCCATCTCACTCCTGTCAGAATGGCTATCATCAAGAAAACAAATGACAATAAATGTTGGGGAAGATGTGGAAAAAGGGGAACACTTCTACACTGTTGGTGGGAATATAATCTGGTACAGCAATTGTGGGAGTCAGTGTGGAGGTTCTTGAGACAGCTAAAAATAGATCTACATATGATCCAGCTATAGCACTCTTAGGCATATATCCTTAATTCCTCTTTTTACTACCTTAAAGATGCTTGCACAAACATGTTTATTGCTGTTCTATTCATAATAGCTAGGAAATGGAACCAGTGTAGATGTCCCTCAACAGATGAATGGATAATAAAGTTGTGGTACATTTACACAATGGAGTTCTATTCAGTGGTAAAGAAAAATGAAATTATGAGATTTGCAAGGAAATGGATGGATCTAGAGAGGATTATACTAAGTGAGGTAACCCAGGCCCAGAAAGCCAAACATCTCTTGTTCTCTCTCATATGTAGATCCTAGCTACAAATATGTAGACTTGTGTGAGCTGGAAATCAGCAGAGGCCAGTAAGCTAGAAAAGGCTATAAGGGATGGAGGAGAGGGAATGACTTAAGACGATGATATTGTATATATGTAAGTAGGAGAACAGATTACAGGAAGTGGAATGGCCTAAGTGAGGCCAGGGGAAGAGATTGAGTAAAGAAGGACGGTGGATGGCGGGGGGAGGCTCAATCAAAATTCAAAATATTCTGAATAAGGCATGAAAACCTACTTTGGAAGACAATGGTACATCATGAAGCATCTGGAAAATTTTCAGTGCCAGGGATGGGATACCTTCCAGTAAGTTGTTGGCCAGGGAGGTCCCTCTTGCCTCCAAAACAGACTATTGCCAAGGCCCTTGATTTCCCATGAGAAACAGTTGGTAAGACCCTATTGTTGAAGATTGCACATGCCTGGGTGGCAAGGTCACTGAGAAGTCAGGCTGGGGCTGACTTGAAAACCTCCTCCCTATAGACAGCCAAATGAAAGCTGGAAAAAGCTGCACTGCATGCAGCCCTATGGGAAACAGAAGTCATCAGTGTGAAAACAATGGACACTGGAAGCCTCAAGTTTGGCCAGCCAGGCCAAATGATCAAACAGGTGTAATAATGGCATGTCTGCTTTAGGGAAAATCAATTGCTCTCTAATTGGACTGAAAACCCACTCCATGGGAGGGAATGCATGCCTGGCACTGAAAACCTAATCAAAAGCCTATGGCAGGGGAGGTCATTAGCCTTAGGGGTATAAAGCCTGCTCTTATGTGGATAAATGCATATATTACTGTCACCAAATTGCCCTGAAATCACTACACTTAATGTTCATATTCATATATTACTGCTACTCTCACTTCTGGTTAGAGAAGCTTCTCTTTTCAGATGGCAATGACCACTGGGATGACCCAAAAGGCAATGTAGGGCTGAGAAGAAGGGATGGAGGAGTGTCCAGCACTGAAACATCTTACACCCTCCAAGGCTCAGGGTCCATTGTGGAAGAGGTGGCAAAAAGAATGTATGAGCTAAAGGAAGGGTATGACTCCTTACAGTGCAACTGTCCAGACAGAAATTGGCTTTGATATCCTTCACCTCATAGTGCCTAGCAATATTTTCACAAGTCCCTCATAATAGGAGAAAAAGATGAAGAGAGGGAAGGGATATGGTGGGGGGTGGAGTTGTGAAGGGGAATGTGGGGGAGGGGAATTATCATGATTTATTGTCTGTAAGGATAAAAATTGTCAATAATAAAATTATACATTAAAAATAATAAAAAAATAAAAGAAAGACTAATGGAGAGAAGGGGGGGGATATGCTGGAGAGTGGATTTGTGAAAGGGAAAGCGGGGAAGGGAAGGAATTATCATGGTTGATTGTAAGTATGGAAGTTGCCATTAAAAAAAAAAGTCAAAAAGTGCCGGGCATGGTGGCACACGCCTTTAATCCCAGCACTCGGGAGGCACAGGTAGGAGGATCGCCGTGAGTTCAAGGCCACCCTGAGACTACAGAGTTAATTCCAGGTCAGCCTGGACCAGAGTGAGACCCTACCTCGAAAAACCAAAAAAAAAAAAAAAAAAAAAAAAAAAAAGTCAAAAAGTAAGAAAAAAAGTTGTTGTGCTTACAACCATGTGTGGGGAAATGAGGACTTTCTTCA
Organism: Jaculus jaculus; assembly: GCF_020740685.1. Lineage (NCBI taxonomy): Eukaryota > Metazoa > Chordata > Mammalia > Rodentia > Dipodidae > Jaculus > Jaculus jaculus. The sequence continues at coordinate 9,956,336 of NC_059124.1, forward strand.
TGTTAGAAACTATAGACAAAAAATGCAAGAGAGAGGTGGGTGTGGTGGTGTACACTTTTAATCCCAGCACTTTGGAGGCAGAGGTAGGAGGATCACTGTGAGTTCAAGGCCACCCTGAGACTACATAGTGAATTCCAGGTCAGCCTGGGCTACAGTGAGACCCAACCTTGAAAAACAAAACAAACAACAATAAAAAAGCAAGACAGTACTGATAGCCTTCACCTGAAGTGTGTTTGCTTGATCTTAATGGCTCTCATTGTCTTCCTAAGTAGAAACTTCACATCTGACCCTACTAAGTGCTCTCATGTTAATTAAACACCATTTCATTCATTTTACACTCTGGAGCCAACTGTGATGTCAGCATTTGTGGGCAGGAGTCTTAGGAGTCGAAGGTCATCCTTAGCTAAATAGAGGCCAGCCTGGGCTACGTGAGACCTAGTGTCACAACAGCAACACAGAACTACCTGTTGCAATGCTCGGAAGATGCCCTTTGGCTTGTGTCAGGTAAAGAATAGGAGCCAGGTAAGAGGTATGGCACACACCTGTAATTCCAGCTCTCTGCAGGCCAGGGTAAAAGGATTATGAATTCTAGGCCAGCATGGGCTCCTTAGTGAGAGGCCATTGAAACAAAACAACAAAACACCAGGAATGTGGGTAGGACTTATAGAAAAGAGAATTTATTTCGCATTGTCTTTCTGCATCAGCAATTTTAATATGGGTTCTTAAGTGGTTATCAACAACTGTTTCTGTTTCCCCCACCCCACTCTCCTGCACTGCCCACTGGGTTCCAGCCCAGTGAATTCTGGGCTCAGGCCTCTTCCCCCATTTCTTTCTTGATCCAGTCCACATAGTTGAGTAATTTTGTGTAGAAACCATATCCCTCACCGCAGCCAATGCCCCAGGACACAATGCCTGCGGCCACCCAGCGGTCACTGTGGCGGTCCCTCACTGCAAAAACACCTCCGCTGTCCCCCTGGCAGGAATCCTGCTTGAGACTCGGGTCCCCAGCACAGAACATGTTTTGGGAAAACACATCATTACTCTTTTTTGTGTGGAGCCAGTTCTGGCACGCCTCTCGCTCTGCTACGGGTAGACGGACAAACCTCAGGTCAAAAGCAATCTTGTCCTCCGTTATCCCAAAGCCACTGACGTAGCCCATGAGGCCCCTGTCGTAGACGGTCTCGTTGTCAGGGAGGCAGATAGGGAGGAGGTTAGGGCCCAGGGTGACAGGATTTTCCAGTTCCAGCAGGGCAATGTCCCCCTCAAAATTGTGGGACTGGTCCTGACGGTAGTCTGGGTGGATGCTGACCCTACGGACGGGGTGATTGCCCAGCTTCAGGATCTCTGCCACATTGGTGTGACCCAGGAACACGTCCACGGTGGCATTGTTTTGCATGTTCTGCTCCTTGGGGTACAGGGTGTGGGCAGCAGTGAGGATCCAGCGGTCGCCCAGCAGGGCCCCGCCCCCTCGCCCATAGATGTTGGTGAAAGCCTGCCAGGGGAAGTTGCCCAGGTGGGCCTTCTGCCCTCCAATGATGCGCTGCTTCTGCTCCACTGGGTGGACGGGCTTCCCACACACTGCAGGAGAGAGACAGGGCCGCTGAGCTCTGGGGGCCCCCCTCGAGCTCTGGCCTTCCTCTGTCGCCCTTTCCCTCTTCCATTCGCACCCAGGACCGCCTCCCCTCCCCTGTCACTCATCTCTTCTTGGGATGTCTTTTCTTCTCACTCTCAGGTTCTTTGTCTGCCCAGTGAAAATGCTAGAGTATCAGGACCGAGTCAGTTCTCGGTGCCTCTCTCTCCACCCTTCCTCCTGGGTTGCTTGCTCCCATTCCTTGTGGTCACACCTCATCTGTTCTCCACTCTGTGCTAAGGTGTCTCTCTCTGCTGGTCTGTTTACTCTGTGCCAACCTTTCTCTGAGGCCCTGAAAGGCTGCAGAAGATACCAGGGCGGCCCCGGAAGGCATCCGCTCTTTACCTGGTAGACACCGAGGAATCTTCTCTCCCTCCTCCTCATTCTTCCAGATGCCCTGGGCTGTGCAGGTATACATGCCTGGGGGGGGGGGGAGAGTCAAGGTGGGGGGTGATGGGCAGGAAAAGCAGGCTGTGAAAGCCACTCACGTGCCAGGGATCAAAGTCAACTAGTTCAAATCTATCAAGATGGCCATCGAAAGTGTTAATAAACCCCTTACATATATTTTGTCTTGGTGTTCAGTGAAAAAAAAAAAATCAGAATATATACGTGTGTGTGTGTGTGTAGATGTGTGACTTACTGTAAAAGCTGACCTGGAATTCACTCTGTAGTCTCAGGGTGGCCTCAAACTCACAGTGATCCTCCTAGGTATGCCTCCCGAGTGCTGGCATTAAAGGTGTGTGCCACCATGCACAGCTCTTGAGTTCTTTTGAATTTTTGTTCTTTTTTTTTTTTCCTTTGAGGTAGGGTCTTGCTCTAGCCGAGGCTGACCTGGAATCCACTATGTAGTCCCAGGCTGGCCTTGAACTCACAGTGAACTTTCTATCTCTGCCTCCTGAGTGCTGGGGTTAAAGGTGTGCGCCATACTTGGCAAATTCTTTTTAATTTAAAAAGTTTTAGCCAGGCATGGTGGCATACTCCTGTAGTTCCAATATTTGGGATATGGAGGTAGAATGATCAGGAATTCAAGGTTGTTCTTGGGCTATACAGTGAGTTTGAGTCCAGCCTAGGCTACCTAAGGATCTGTTTCAAAAAGTGAGAAGGGGAGTTTTAAAGATAACCATAGAGGAGTTTGAGAGCCACAAAGTAAACCTAGATACAAAATAGAAGCATATCAACCTGAGAGGGGAGAACTCTTGCTGTAGCTGGCCCTGGTAATGTTGTCTATTGTGCAGTGTCACAGTGTTGCTAGTAAGGGTAGTGTTATGGACCGGGGTGTAGCTCAGGGTAGGGGTGGTGTGGTGTGGTGTGGTGGTGTCATTGGAGCTCTTAGTTAGTGGAGATGGTGGTTATGATTATGTTGGTGGCAGTTTAACGTGGTGGTGGTAACTGCAGTGTTGGCAGTGGTCACGATATTCATGTCAGTGAAGATGATGTTGGGGACGGCAATGTGGAAGCGGACATTGTTGATGCTGGTAGTGATGGTGATTTTTCGTGGTGGAAGTGGTGATGGGGATGGTGGCACTTTCACTTACATCATGTCTGATTCCTTTTCCTTCAAACATACTAGATTCCCTTTGGCATGATAATCTAGGATCCTGCGCCAGCCCCTGGGGATTCTTTGGAAGAAATACCAGGAGATATTCTAAATCCAGGCCGGGAAGACTGTGGTGGCAGCAGCCCCTACCTCGCACTGCCTCATTGCTTCCAGCTCTGGTCTTCATCTTGTAATACGGCTCGTGGCAGTAATACTGGATCCAGGCCTCATAGGTGTTCACCCCCTTTGTGGTGATGTAGTGGAAGTTCCCGTTAGACAGGCTTCGGGGCTGCCCACAGTCCTTGACTTAGAGAGGAGACAGGGCCGCGTGAGATCGGATGAAGTGCGCGGGGCGTGAGCCTCAGCGGAGCACTGGAAAGGGATGCAGTAAAATCTTGTTCTGGCAGGACCCGTCGATCCCGCTGACGTGAGGGCTCAGTGGTTCCTAAGGTGGGCAGTGGGCTTCCAACAACAAGCCAGGAGGAGGGTTCCTTGGGGACAACTTGGTTGGTCAGGACTCCCTCTTTCCTTCCCAGCTCTGATTCTATGACTAAGGGATGGCCGGTCTTGGGCACAGACACGTCTGGTGTGTGACTTACTCTTGCACCAGGGCATGGCCCGGTGCCATGTGCCATCATCCTGGCAGACGGCGGTGAAGGAGAGCAGCGCCCGGTCTCCCTGTGAGTAGAGGTGAGAGGCACCGTCAGCAGCGGGCGGTGAGCAGCTCCTGTCCCTGCCCTACTTCACACAGGGGCATCAAGCCTCAGCCCCCCATTGACGGGGAGTCCTTGCCCCAGCCCGTCCTCAGCCCAGAGCTGCGAATGGTGTTACCATCCCAGGGCAGAACGTCACAGCAAGGGCTAATTGGCAGACTGAATAATCTTCCCTCCAGGCTCTTGCCTGTTTCTTACCAATTCCCATGAATTGTAATTAAAAAAGCAAAAACACCATAAAACAAGATATAAGCTAGGTGTGGTGGCACTCACACCTTTAATCCCAGTACTCAGGAGGCAGACGTAAGAAGATCGCTGTTAAGTCTGAGGTCAGCCTGAGACTACATAGTGAATTCCAGGTCAGCCTGGGCTAGACTGAGACCCTACCTCAAAAATCCAATAACTAAATAAAAATATCCCAACATACAGAACCACAAGTCAGAAGCTGGGCATTATGGCACACACCTTTAATACCAACACTTGGGAGGCAGAGGTAGGAGGATTGCTATTAGTTCAAAGTCAACCTGAGACTACATAGTGAATTCCAGGTCAGCCTGATCTAGGAGACCCTACCTCAAAAAGCCAAAACCAACCTACCAAACAAACAGCTGCCCCCAAACAATCCCCCCCAAGTTAGGATGAATGCTTTTATATAAACATAAAAGACCTTTCTTAGACAGTCTCACGAATCTCTCTCTGTGCCCCCAAGGTCTGCGTCATGTTCTCTCCTAGATTGTAGTTTTCTTAAGGTCAAGGACCTTTTCTATGCCATCTAGCTCCTTTCGTAGGTGCTCGAGGTGACGGGGAGACTGCACACTACAGTGGGAGCGTGTCTAGGAGAAGATCAACAAGTGACTCCCTTTGGATAATATTAGAAAATTCAGGTTTTTGAGACAAGGTCTCATTCTGTATTCCAGGCTGGCCTCAAACTCGTGATTCTCCTGCCTCTGCTCCTGAGTATTAAGGTTACAGGTGTGTCACTGCACCTGGCAATGATTGACTGTTATTAAGACCAAATATCAGCTGGGTATGGTGGCAAATGCTTGTAACACCAGCATTCAAGAGACTGAGGTAGGAGGATGACAAATTTGAGGCCAGACTGGGCTACATAGTGAGGACCCTGTCACAAACCAGCCAGTTAAGCTATCCACCCTTCTGAGTCTGCAAAACTGAAGACAAGACAATGAATGGGCTTGGGGTGAGGCATCCGTGTGGACAGAATGCTGTGCACCAAAACTTCCCAGGTGTTTTTGGATAACCAGGGTGCCCAGGCTGTACCACAGACTGACAGGATCAGAGTCTCTTGGAGGGACCTGGATATTCAGATATCCATTTAAAAAAAAGTTCCGATGTGGAAAGTGTGTGTGTGTGTGTGTGTGTGTGTGTGTGTGTGTGTGTGTGTCTGTGTGTTTTCTGGTACTGGGGACTGAACCTTGACTTCATGCATGTTAAGTAAGCAGTCTACTGCTGAGGTATATTCCCAGCCTTCTTTTTTTTTTTTGTGAGACAAGGTCTATGCTGCCCAGACTTGGCTTTGCATTAGCTCTGTAGCCCAGGCAGACCTTGAACTTGTGATCCTCCCCATGGTTCAGTCAAGACTTTGGGCTGGTGGGTCAGGTGATTCTGACAGCGCAGCCCTCCTTGCTGAGTGCAGAGGGGGCGAGCCTAGAGGAGTGCTTCCTCGTGGCTGGACCAGCTTCCCCGCACCCAGGCTCTTACCTCCATGAGCTGGTAGCCCTGTTTGCAGGTGGCAATGAAGTAGTCCCGGAACTGGTACTGAGGCTGCAGGTCCTGGATGACGGTGAACTCATCTAGGGCCTTTGGTTGGGGGCACTTGATGACTGTTGGGGAGACCAGAGGGGTATGCTCATTTCAGAGTCACACATCTATCTTTCTCTCTATCTGTTCCTCATTACTGGCCAGCAGAGGGATTTCTTAGGTCCCTTATTTTCACTTTGATTTTAATTTTTGGCGCTGGGGGCTGAGCCCAGGGTCTCACACGGGCTAAACACGTGTCCTGTCACTGCCCTGCGCCCCGACCTTGGAATCTCACTTTCGGTGGTGTAGTGAAGCTTCCAGCCCCGGCTGTCCCCTGACCCATCCGTGAAGAACAGCAGATCTACCGCGTTGCTGCTGGTGTCCAGGTCGGGAGGTCTGTGCTTCCCACAGAACTCGCCCAGATTCTTCCCACTGGCATAGATCTGATGGAAAGACAGATGGTGGTGGTGGTGGGGGGGTCATAAAACGGGACATTTTCACAACGGGTCATCTGGGTATCAGCCTGGTAGCTCGGGTGGTGGAAGTGGGCTGGCACCTCCCTTGTTTTCAGCTGCAGGTGAAAAGGGATCCCCGGGCCCCACTGGCAGTGTGTGGGAGCTTCCCTACTTCACGTGATGCTAGTGAGCGGGTTGGACTGAGGACCCAGGCGGACGCGGGGACTGCAGGAGCGTGTGGGTATGTAAAAGCGAAGGAAGGGCCTTCCAGGGTGCCCGATGGCTGATACCTGGAGCTGGTCATAGGGGCAGTGCACTTGCTGGTGGTCATCAATCTCGAAAGGCTCCAGGAACTTGAGGTGCAAAGTGAGCCCCCGCTCCACACGGATGCTGTAGTTGCAGCGCAGATCCGCTGGGTAGGGCTGTGGGTACTCCAGACTGGAGATGTAGCCCGAGGGCTCCGTGTACAGCTCGCTGCTGCACTCGGCTGTGAGAGCGGAGCGGAGCCGGGGCAGTCACCGCGGGCTCTGAGGCTGGCCCAGTGAGCCCTGGCTCTGTCACCCTTTCATGCCCACCCTGTCTCACCCTGGCAGGAGTGCCCGTCCTTCTGAAGCTCATAGCCCGGATGGCAGGAGCAGAAGTAGCCACCGATATAGTTGTGACAGAGGTGTTGGCACCGGGGCTGGGGACCCTCCTCCTGCCCTGGGCTGGGCTGGGCTGCACACTCATCGAGGTCTGCAAGAGATTTCCCAAGCAAGGGTTAAGTTCCTGCGCAGAGCTTCCGCAGTGGCCCTGGGCTGAGTCCACTCTGGCCCCCTGGACCTCCAGGCCTCCGGTGCTCTCTGGAAACTGTCCAGTGGGGGCAAAGCACAGCCTGACAGGCTCCTGCTTGTGGGGAGGGGAAGGGAGGGAGGGCTTTTCGCTTCCCTGGGGTTCACGGTCGCCCCCCACACCCCACACTCAATGCGTCTGATGCCAGATGAAAGTCCTCAGGGACCAGGCACCTATGGCTTGGTAGTAGGCCAGGAAGCCCCTGTAGACCATGGTGACCCCATTCTCCTCGTTGGAGAAGTCCGTGTGGAAGGTCAGCAGCATCTTGTTCCCTTGGGACACAAACTCCCTCCTTCCTGGGGGGTTGCCCAGTGGAGACTCCAGCTGCTGCCCGCAGAACTTTCCCAGGGTTCTCTTGTCCGCAGAAATCTGTGGAGGAAGGAGGCACACAGGAGGAAGAAGCCCAGCTTAGGGGCCTCGACCCGCGCCATGCTGCAGACAAGGCCTCCTCGCTTGCCTGGCAGAGGCCACGCGAGCTCCATGATGCTGCTCAGGATTGGCTGCACTCTGGCTGCTGTCACTCCCAGGGCACTTTTTTTGTTTGTTTTTGTTTTTGTTTTTCGAGGTAGGGTCTCACTTTGGTCCAGGCTGACCTGGAATTAACTCTGTCATCTCAGGGTGGCCTTGAACTCATGGCAATCCTCCTACCTCAAGGCGTGCGCCACCACGCCCAGCCCAGGGCACTTTTTGCCCTTTGACCTTTGTCTGCCAAAGTCTCCTATTGACATTTAAAAATATATTTATTTGAGAAAGTGAGAGAGAGAGAGAGATTGAGAGAGGGAGAGAGAATGGGCACGCCAGGGCCTTCTGCCACTGCAAATGAATGCCAGATGCGTGCGCCCCCTTGTGTGCACGTGCGACATTGCGTGCTGGCGTCACTGCATTTGGCTTATGGGGGACCTGGAGATTCCAACATGAGTTCCTCGGCTGTGAGGGAAGTGCCTTAACCACTAAGCCATTTCTCCAGTCCTCTATCAACATTTAAAATGTTATTTATTTATTTATTTGAGTGAATGAAGGAGAGGGGGTGGAGGGCAGGAGGGGGAGAGAGAGAGAGAGACAGAGAGAGAGAGAGAGAACAGATGCACCAGGGCCTCTAGCCACTGCAAACAAACTTCAGACACATGCACCCCCTTGTGCATCTGGCTTATGTGGATACTAGGGAATCAAACCTGGGTCCTCAGGCTTCTCAGGCAAATGCTGTAATGGCTAAGCCATCTCTCTATCCCCACTGTTTTGTTGTTTTGCGATAAGTTCTTGTGAGGTAGCCAAGACTGGCTTTGAACTTGTAATCCTTCTGCCTTTGTGTCTGACAATTTACTGGCTCTTTGCATGCTGGGACATTGCCTCTTCTTCACACTTCAGTCTTTCTTTTTTTAAATTTTGTTTTGTTTTGTTTTTATTTATTTGAGAGCTACAGACAGACAGAGAGAAAGAGAGAAAGAGGCAAATAGATAGAGAATGGGCTTGCCAGGGCCCCCAGCCACTGCAAATAACTTCCACACAGACGCGTGCACCACCTTGTACATCTGGCTTACGTGGGACCTGGGGAATCGAGCCTTGAACCGGGGTCCTTAGGCTTCACAGGCAAGCGCTTAACCGCTAAGCCGTCTCTCCAGCCCCATACTTCAGTCTTAGCTCACACCACTTCTTGGAATCCTGGTGTCTTTAGTCACTTTTATCTTTCCATTATTCCTTGGATTGACCATCTTTATTTCCTCCCCCTCCTCTTTTTCTTCCTTGGTGTTTTTGCCACATCCTCCTGCCTCAGCTTCTCTAGCACTGGGATTATCAATCTTGCATGGTTTTCTCAGCCCACCTTACCTTGTTCAAAGCACACTCAGCCAGGCCTCCTCACATACCCTACTGGCTATGATAATACTCCCTGGCACCCAGCACCTTGGCATCGGCAAGCATTGCCTTACTATCTTTTCTTTTTGCCTCACAGATTCCACAGCCCCCCTTCCTCACTGTCCTCACCAAGAAGGTTCTCCCCCTGACGCTGCAGACACCTCAAGCCCGCTTCATGAGGCAGACGTGCAATCTTCACGTTATTCTCTTAACATTTAGGTTGTCGTCGGAGCATGGCGGTACTGGAAATGCACAGGCTCTGCTTGAACCCTGCACCTTGTTTCCTCTGGACATGGAAGCGGGGCGAGGCAGGAGCAACCCTCCGTGGTTACGCAGCGGAGCGTGCTGAGCTCGGTTTTGCTGCGGCCATGTGCAGTTGGCCACTCATGTTTAATTTCCTTATGTTCCCATTGAACAGCTAACCCTACAGGGAAACTGAGGCACGCATGTTTCCCACAGACTTACGGCTAGTGATCTGACCCCTGTAGAGAGTGAGAATGGGCTTCACCCCCTCTGTTTTCCTCCACGATGTTCACCAAGGCCTTTAACACCCCTAGGCACTCCTTCTAGACACCAAGAACCCCACTTGGTCAGCACTTCTACAAGACTGGGCAACGTTGGGCACAGGCCTGAAGTCCAGGGTGCTCCGACCACAAGCCCTCCCTCAGCTTCCAGAATGGCCCCGTTTCTGCTTCCCTTTCGAGCCGCCTGATTCCTACCTTCACATAGTCATAGTAACAGCCTTCAGAAGGCTCCACGTCAAAGTGCCGGAAGACAAGTTTTACCCTGTACCCCATGGGCACTGTGATCACCGTGGTTGTCTCAAAGTTGTTGGGGTAAGGCTTTGGGTACAGCGGGGAGGTCACCTCCCCATAGAGCTTCTGATAGGTAGGGATGGAGGTCCCCACCTCGAAGAACAGGATTACCACGAGGAGGGACGAGAGCCACCTGCCAAAAAGAGAAAGGGCATTTGGGGTGCTTGGGAGTGTGCACCCTTGTCAGTTGGCCTGCGATGTGGCAGAGGTGGGGTGACCATACTTCCAGCTTTTTCCTCTGCCCATTCTAGGCCTCATAGAGATGCTTTTGGTGGGGGCGGGGGTGGCCTCTGCAGCTGCTGCATTTGGGTGTCCCTCCCAGGGCAGCATCCAGTCCAGAGGTCGCCACACCCCCATCGTGCTCCCTCCCCAGTCTCCTCCCCTGCTCCCCTCCGCCAGCCCTTCTCTTCCAGGAACAGGACTGGCTTGGGACCAGTTAGCTGAGGGTGAGGATTCCCAACTATGGCTCTGCAAGGCCTCCCCAGGCTTCAGCAAGGCTTCCTGGAATCTGGGAAACATGCATGGGGGTCTTCCCTTGGTGAGGGATCCCCTCTCCTCGCTGTTCCCTATAATGAGCCCAGAGCCGAGAAAAGGAAGGTGGTTCCAGCTCATATGCCTCGGGTCTTCTGTGGTCCCCAGGAGGGATGGAGAGTGTCCCCTTGAGTACACGGTGCGCGTTGCTGGCAAGGAGGAGAAGGCGTCCCTGTCTGCTGGAGTAGACAGGGAGCAGTCTCGCCTCTCAGGCTCAGTTCCTCCCTCCCTCGGTGCCCATCAGCCTTACTCACATTTCTCAAGGCCAGTGCTTGGGGTCCTTAGCTCTCCTGGTAGCGTCTTCATGCAACGCCCCGTGAGGTGAGAGGGAGGACCGGCATGCAGAGTTGGGAAGGGCGAGGGAGCAACTGTGGCGGTGGAGGGGGGACCATTCCCGGAGGAAGGTTGTAGGGAAAGAACTATTTGCATATAAAAAAAAAAATCTGTTTGCACTTTAGTTTTGGTTTTAAAGTTTTCGTTGGTGGTGCCACCTGCTGGTCTACGTGTGGAAGAGCCTAGGAGGTGGAAGGCGTCCTGAATTTGTAGGGACCAGGAAACATCTGGGTGGCGTTCCAGAATCCGATCATCATTCTTCAGACTTTCTGGGGCGGGGGGCGGGAGGGCTGCTAGCTTCGTGCTTTCAAGGTCCCTCAGGGGTGAGAACTGTTTTTCCTGGGGAGACACAAGCTCACCCTAGACAGGGCTCAGACAGCAGACAAAAGCACGATGGCACCAAACCAGTTTTGGTGACCAGGGAGTTTTCTGGGTCTCCTGCAGTGCATCACACAACCCGCAGGCAGCTCCGCAGGGTAGGTGGGAGAAACACCCCCCCCCCAACAATTGCTGACCCTTGTATAACCTTAGGGCTCTTTACCTCGACCTCCCTCCCTGCCCTCAGCAGAGAGTGTTTTCATCAGAGAAAATTGCTCCCCAACGTTGGTCAGCGTCTGTCCCTCAACAGTGTTTCCTGCTCCTGAACCTGGGGTGATAAGAACTTTCAGCTCTTCCAGACTTGTTAAGTCCCTCTTTGCTTCTGGAAGGAGCATTTCAGTGAGAAGGGATTTGTTATACAACGTTGCCCCAAGGGCACTAGGGTATCACGGTTGGCAAGAGGATGATGTCTTTATCCACTGACTCCTTTCTTGCTTCCAGTCCTTCTTCAACTGGCAGCCAAGGTACAGGAGTGGCCGGGGCTTAAATGATGGCGGACATGTGGGAGTGGACAGAGAATGGGCTTACTTGTCCTGGGGCCCTGACCTGTATTACTCATAAATGATACAGCCCCAGAAGGGGGTTACTATGTCACAAGACCCTCCCTCCCTCCCTCCCCCCCAAATCACTGACCTCAGGCTTGACAATGAACTTGGCTTGGCCTATGTGTGTGTGTGTGTGTGTGTGTGTGTGTGTATGTATGTATATATGTATATGTGTGTGTATATATATATATATATTAATATATATAATATATATTATATATATATTGAGGTAGGGTCTCACTCTACCCCAGGCTGACCTGGAATTCACTATGTAGTCATGTAGTCTTGGGATGGCTTTGAACTCACAGCGATCCTCATAGCTCAGCATCCCAAGTGCTGGGGTTAAAGGTGTGCGCCACCACATGGGGTTGAACTTGAACTTGGCTCTTAGCAAAGACAGGGCAGTTGTAGAGGGGTTGGAACCAGTTTTCCTCAGCAGGTCCTAGGGTTGAGTTCTGGGGATAAAACTGCTTTGCTTAACAAAAGGTGTGGATACAGAGTAAGAATGACTTGGTCTCATTGGAAGGGAAGCTCGGTCCCCAGAGAGCCCTCCTGCCTACCAGGAAGTAGTGTCCTGCCTAAGAATTTTGCTGTTATCCTGGCCTCTCTGTGGCTCCAAGTACCAGGTGGCAATTTGTCCTATGAGAGACTGGACCACAGAGCAGACCTCCCAGTCCTTTACAGTCTGTAGACTGTCCTGATGGTGGCTTTTATTAGATTAACTCTTCGTCCCCCACCCACTTGCGCACCTACTCATCAATTTATGGTGTCACCTATCTTAGGTGCCAGGCGTTTTCACAGAAAACAGATTGCAAGGACTCATGAAGAAGAGGGCACTTGCTCACTGGACAGTGACCGGTCACCATGGGACGTGGCTGGAGAGCAGCACACACAAGGTGTGGAAATACTAAGGCTTTGGAGGGCTTTCCCCAAGACACGTGTGTTGGAACAGAGGACAGAATCTAGTGGCAGGATTGCTCCATAGTTTGGCTTTGTCAGGTTAAGATAGACAAAGGATAGGAGGGAACTGTGCATCCCCATGCCAACAGCTCCCTCCCTCCCTCCTTTCCTCCCTCCCGCACCAATCTCTCTCTCTCTCTCTCTCTCTCTCTCTCTCTCTCCATAATGGGAGCAGAGGAAGTAGGTAGGAAGGAAGAAGTCCAGGAAGACCAGTCAGCTAAAGCCATATCATTCGTCCTGGGAACTCCAAGTTCTTTGTAGGCATCATGCAACATCCCAGGGGTTCTGAGTTCTGTCCCAGTTATAACGCAACGTGACCAGAAAGTCACAAATCTGGATTTTACCAGCTCAGTCCCAGCCCCACTTGAACTTGGTCCAACTAATTCAAATAAGATATAGATATATATTTAAAGATATAAATGAGGGCTGGAGAGATGGCTTAGCGGTTAAGCGCTTGCCTGTGAAGCCTAAGGACCCCGGTTCGAGGCTCGGTTCCCCAGGTCCCACGTTAGCCAGATGCACAAGGGGGCGCACGCGTCTGGAGTTCGTTTGCAGAGGCTGGAAGCCCTGGCGCGCCCATTCTCTCTCTCTTCCTCTATCTGTCTTTCTCTCTGTGTCTGTCGCTCTCAAAAAAAAAAAAAAAAATTAAAGATATAAATGAATAGATATAGATCTAGGCAAACAGGTATGTATTTTTACCTTGTAGAAATTCATAAAATTTTTAAAATAATAAAAATAAGTAAAAGCTGGGTGTGGTGGCACATGCCTTTAATCCAACACTTGGGAGGCAGGGGTAGGAGGATTGCCCTGAGTTCGAGGCCACCCTGAGACTACATAGTGAATATGTGGTGAATATGTGAATAGCCAGGTCAGCCTAGACTAGAGTGAAACCCTATCTTGAAAAAGCAAAATAAGTAAAAATGATACATGCTTATGGGTGAAGTCAGTTCTACACGGCTGGGATGAACTTTCAAACAGACAGTTTATGGGAGGAAAGGATTTATTTCAGGCTTACAGATCCAGGAGGAAGTTCCATCAATGGCTGAGGAATCTGCTTCCACACATCCCAGCAGACAGAAACAAGCAAACAGCCCGTAAAAAAACAAGAGAAGCAAGTACCTCGGGCAGAAAATAGCAGGGACCCGCCAGAGCTCAGGCCTTTGGGCTGGAAGTCAGACCCACCCCAACACACCCTAGGGCTGGACCCCAGCATCTGCTCCAAGTGATACCTCCTCCAGCCAGGCGTCTGGAGACCCCAGTTACAAACTTCAATAAAACACCTGAGTCTATGGGGGATATGCATTCAAACCAACATACTTACGGAAGAAAAAAATTAGCCAGTATAAAATAGAGGAAAACAAAACAGCTAAAATTGTGCTATATAAAACAGCCTTTGTTTGGTATTTTGAAGCAGGGTCTCACTCTAGTCTAGGCTGACCTAGAACTCACTCTGTAGCCCCAGGCTAGCCTCAAACTCACAGCAATCCTCCTTCCCAAATGCTGGGACTAAAGACATGCACCACCACACCTAGTTTATTTAGTATTTTGAGGATTTTTTTAAATAGTCTTTTGAACTGTGTCTATGTGAGTTTTAAAAGTTGAAGCAACTATGTGTATGTATGATGTTGGCTCCTCTTAATTTTTCTCTTTCTTTGAATGCTTTTAAAAGTTTGAGACAGGATCAGAGTATGCAATCCCGGGTAGCCTTGCGCATGAGTCCACCCTGCTGCCTCAGGCTCACAGGTAACTGGGATTACAAATCACTGTGCCCAGCTTAGATCCTACATCTTCCCTCTCTCCTTCTCTTTCTTTTCCTTCCTTCTTTCCTCCTTTCTTTCTTTCATTTCTTATTTCTTATTACTTCTCATGGAGATTGAACACAGTGCCTTACACATACTAGGCAAGCACCCTGCCACTGAGCTGTTTTCCTTTTCAATCATTTTATTTTGAAGCCAGGTCTCACAACAGTGGTCATGAAGTTACTATGTCGCCCAGGCAGACCTTGAACCTTTGATTGTCTTGCTTCATCCAGCTGGGGTCCTATTAATTTTCAAAGGTAAATTTAACCTTTGGCCACAGAGCAACCTGAATCTTTCAACACTAACATATTTATTCTCTTCTCTGCTTTGTGTGTTCATTGTCTTTCTTCTAATTGTGTGTGCGGAGGTCTGAGGGCAACATTGGGGTGTGTACCGGCTCCTACTACTTTGCTTGGGACAGGGTTTTCCTTGTTTACTTTTATTAAAAGATAATTTATTTTTATTTATGTGAGAAAGACAGAGAGTTAGACAGACAGAGAATAAGGGGGAGAATGGGTGCACCAGGTCCTCCAGCTGCTGCAACCGAACTCCAGATGCATGTGCCACCTTGTGCACCTGGCTTACGTGGGTCCTGGGCGCATGAACCTGGGTCCTTTGGCTTTGCAGGCAAGCGCCTTAACCGCTAAGCCATCTCTCCAGCCCTCTCTTGCTTATTTTTGTTTTAGGTTCTTTCTGCCACTTCTGTGCTCCAGACTAGTCTAGCTGGGCTGCAAGCAAGCACCTCTAACCACTGAGATACCTCCCCAGCCCCTTGTATACATTTTCTATTCCCACTGAACAATTTATTTAGTTTTTCATCTCTCACTGTAAATCATTCTAAATACTTGCTACAAATGACAGAGTTGATGTTGCCATGGTGATAACGCCCTTGATGATGTAGATGAGGAAGGTATGAGCAGGTGCTGTGTCTTCACAGAAGCCAAACTCCCCAGGCAGAGAGAACCTGTAAGCCTGTGGGTGGTGGGAGGGAAGCAGGCAATGAAACAGGCCTTGCAGACAAGCGATAGATATCCTGGCACAGTGGGAGAGGGGCCATCTCTTCAGACAAGAGCCAGCCATGGGACTTTCACAAGTCCTGGGATTTCCTGCACTTTAGTGTCCTCACTGTGAGGCATGGAGAGTAATGCGTTCTTTGCCAATGCAGGGTGAGAATTAAGTGAAATGACCTGTTAACACCGGCCTAGAGAAGACAGGAAACCAAAAGTGGATGTTTTACTGCAAGACATGTAGTAAGTGATGAAGCTAATGGCTTGAATATTTCATAGTATTTGAAGGTTACTGTAAGGGACTTTGATATAAGAGACATAGTGAGAGAATGGGCACACCAGGGCCTCCAGCCACTGCAAACTCCAGATGCATGTGCCACCTTGTGCATCTGGCTTGTGTGGGTTCTGCAGAATTGAACCTGGGTCCTTAGGCTTTGCAGACAACTGCCTTAACCACTAAGCCATCTCTCCAGCCCATGGGATGAACGTGTATATATATATATATACATACACGTGTATATATATATATATATATGTATATATATATATATATATATATATATATATATATATATATATATATATATATATATGTGTGTTGAGGTAGGTCTCACTCTAGCCTAGGCTGACCTGTAATTCTCTCTGCAGTCTCAGGCTGGCCTCAAACTCACAGCAATCTTCCTACTTCTGCCTCTTGAGTGCTGGGATTAAAGGCAGGTGCCACCATGCCTGGCAGTTCTTTGTAATATTTCAGAAAACAAAATACAATTAAAATCCCTTCCCAAGGACTGGAGAGTTGGCTTTAGTGGTTAAAGACACTTGCTTGCGAAGCTTGACAGACTGGGTTCAGTTCCCTAGCACCCATGAAAGCCAGACGCATCGAACAGTACTTGCATCCGGAGTTCGTTTGCCACAGCAAGAGGACCTGATGTGCCCATTCTCATTAGTACTCTTTCTCTCTCTGTCTTTCTCTGTAAACAAATAAATATTTGAAAACAAAATCCCTTCCCCTTACCCATGCCCTGTGAACAAGGAGTGAGAAGGTGAGTTGCCCACAGGTAAGTACAGAAAAACGGTCAGAAAACACTGGGGAGAAGGCTCACCAGGCAAGGGTGCTCGCCTCTCACGCATGAGGACTTGAGTTCGATCCCCAGCATCCGTGTAAAAAGCTGGGCATGGCTGTTCACACCAGCAATCCCAGTGCTGAGGGGCTGGAGACAGGACTGCCAGGGCATCAGGTCTAACTGAAAGCATGGTGAGGTCTAGGCTCAGGGAGAAGCTCTGTCTCAAGGAAATACGGTGGAGGAAAGGGACACTCAGTGTCTTCCTCTGGCCTCTGCATGCGTGTACACAAGATGCATACATCTACACACACCCATGCATGTGCCATATACACTGTGTGTACGCGTGTGTATGCATGCACGCACACACCCTCAATTTTTTTTTTTAAATAAAATCAAAAGATGTTTAAGGAGCTGGAGAAATGGCTTAGCGGTTAGGGCACTTGCCTGTGACATCTAAGGACCCAGGCTTGGTTTGCCAGTATGCAGGTAAAGCCAAATGCACAAAGTGACACATGCGTCTGGAGTTCATTTGCAGCAGCTAGAGGCCTTGGCATGCCCATTCTCTCTCTCTTCCCACCTCTCTCCAATAAATAAATATTATTAAAAATATTAGTGCCGGGCGTGGTGGCGCACGCCTTTAATCCCAGCACTCGGGAGGCAGAGGTAGGAGGATCGCCATGAGTTCAAGGCCACCCTGAGACTACAGAGTTAATTCCAGGTCAGCCTGGACCAGAGTGAGACCCTACCTCGAAAAACCAAAAAAAAAAAAAAAAAAAAATTGTATTTTTAGTTATTTTTCAGAGAAAGAGAGACAGAGAGAATGGGCGCGCCAGGGACTGCAGCCACCGCAAACGAACTGCAGATGCGCGCGCCCCCTTGTGCATCTGGCTAACGTGGGTCCTGGGGAATCGAACCTGAGTCATTTGACTTTGCAGGCAAACGCCTTCACTGCCAAGCCATCCCTCCAGCCCAAACATTTTCTTTTGAAGACAGAAGATGTTTAAGGTGATGGGTCCCGGTATAGTGGCGCACCCCTGTAATCTGGGCGCTCGGGATTACCATGAGGTGGGGGGCCATCCTGGGCCGCAGAGTCAAACCCTGTTCACAAACAAACGATGGACAGACAGGGTCCTCCAAGTGGAGACTGCTTCTCCGGTACAGGGCTCCCGCGACGCAAAACTCGGGCAAGCAGAGGGGATGCTGGGGTTAGAGGCGGCTCAGCCCGGGATCCCGTCCCGCGCCTGGCCGGTCCTCCGTGCCAGAGCGCCCGGGTGCCCCCCGCCCCGCCCCGCCCCGCGCGGGCCGCTCAGTCCCCGCCGCCCATCACCGCCTCGATCCAGTCCACGTGGTTGAGCACTTTGGTGTAGAAGCCATAGCCCTCGCCGCAGCCCGCGCCCCACGACACGACGCCCGCGGCCACCCACTGGAGGGCGAGCTCGTCCCACACCGCGAACACGCTGCCGCTGTCGCCCTGGCAGACGCCGCCGCCGGGCCGCGCGCGCTCGCGGGCGCAGAACATGTCCTCGGAGAAGACCTCGCGGCGGCCGCGGTCGCGCAGCCAGGCCCGGCAGTCGCCGGCGGGCGCCACCCGCAGGCGCGAGAACTTCAGCGCGGCGGGCAGCCGGCCGCGGTCCACGCCGAAGCCGCTCACGACGCCCTCGCGGCCCGCGCGGTAGAGGCGGCGGCGGCGCGGCAGGCACACGGGCCGCAGGCGCGGGCCCAGGGCCGCGGGGCGCGCCAGCTCCAGCAGCGCCAGGTCGGCGCCGAAGTGCCCGGGCGCGCGCGCGCGGTACGCGGGGTGCACGACCACGCGGCGCACCGCGCGGCGCCCCAGCCGCAGCAGCTCGGCCACCTCGGTGCCGCCCAGGAACACGCCCGCGCTCCGGTTGCCGCGGGCCGGCGCGCCGCCCTTGGGGTAGACGGTGTGCGCCGCGGTGAGCACCCACCGGTCGCCCAGCAGGGCTCCGCCCCCGCGGCCGTGGATGTAGATCAAGGCTTGCCACGGGAAGTCGCCCGGCTGCGCCCGCGAAGAGCTCTGCGCCACCAGGGTCACCGGCCAGCCGCACACTGGGAGAGAGGAGAGGGGAGGGGAGGGACCATCAGCGGCTGCGGGGGAAGATGTCCCGGGAGCCGAGCCGGGGAGGCAGAGGTGGGAGGATCGCCGTGAGTTCGAGGCCACCCTGAGACTACATAGTGAGTTCCAGGTCAGCCTGGGCTAGAGTGAGAACCTCCCTTGAAAAACAAACAAGTAATTCCAGCCATGAGCCTGGCGTGGTGGCGCAAGCCTTTAATCCCAGCACTCCGAAGGCAGAGGTGGAAGGATCGCGGTGAGTTCGAGGCCACCCTGAGACTCCATAGTGAGTTCCAGGTCAGGCTGGACTAGAGTGAGAGCCTACCTCGGAAAAACAACAACAACAAAAATAAATAAATAAATAAATAAAAATAAAAATAATTCCAGCCATAAACCGGGCATGGTGGTGCATGCCTTTAATCCTAGCACTCGGGAGGCAGAAGTGGGAGGATTCGCCATGAGTTCGAGGCCACCCTGAGACTACATAGTGAATGCTAGGTCAGCCTGTCCTAGAGCGAGACTCTATCTCGAAACCCACCGCCCCCCCCAATTAAAAAAAAAAAGATGCCCAGTGAGGTGCTGTGGTGGGCCAAGGTGCGGCTCTGGGGGCCAGAACCTCACGCAATATTGAGCTGGGCAGTGACTCAATCCTGACCCCACAGCACACGTATCCTGTATGGCACAGGACAGTGCAGTGAGGGGTGGACAGCCAATCCAGCAGTGGGCTCTCCTCCATCTTTAAGCCGCTCCGGACCTCTTGGTGGGACCATGCCAGCATACTCCTACGATTTGCCTTTGGTGCCTCTTGTCTGCTGTCCGTCTCACTTCTCCATTTCTAGCATCTCCCACAGCGCCCTCCCAGGAAGCTTCAGGCTGCCTTCCGAGGGATCTGTGCACCAGATGGCCTGAGGGAGGCACTGCTTTGATTTTAAAATGTGGATTTTAGGGCTGGGGAGAAGGCTTAGCGGTTAGGCGCTTGTCTGTGAAGTGTAAGGACCCAAGTTCAAGGCTTGATTCCCCAGGACCCACATAAGCCAGATGCACAAGGGGTGCATATATCTGGAGTTTGTTTGCAGTGGCTGGAGGGCCTGGCCTGCCCATTCTCTCTCTCTCTCCCTCTCTGTCACTCTCAAATAAAAATAAAATGTGGATTTTAGCTGGGATCCACTTCAAGATGCGTGCTTAGCAAGGGCTAGGCCTCAGGTCCAATCCCAAGTGCCCCGGCCCTCCCACACAAGTGGGTTTCACCAGCTGCAGTAAGTAGTACAAGCTTGTAATCTGAACACTTGGAGGAAGAGATCAAGAGTTCAAGTTACATGAAACCCTGTGTCAAAAGAACACAATAAAAAAGAAAAAGTAGATTTCAGAACTGATGCACTTGAACTCTGGTAGTGCTGCCCAGATGCACAGTGGTGCGGTGGCCGTGGAAACAGCACGGTGGCTCCTCAAAAAGCTACACACAGCCCGGCGTGGTGGCGCACGCCTTTAATCCCAGCACTGGGGAGGCAGAGGTAGGAGGATCGCTGTGAGTTCAAGGCCACCCTGAGACTCCATAGTGAATTCCAGGTCAGCCTGGGCCAGAGTGAGACCCTACCTTGAAAAACAAAAACCAAAACAAAACAAAAAAGCTACACACAGAATCCTCATAGGCTACAGCACCTCCAGTCCACCAGATCTGGAAACGTGTGCTATACAAAAACTTGTGCACACTCATACCAGTATTATTCACAAAAGATAAAAACCGAAAACCAGGGCTGGAGAGATGGCTTAGTGGTTAACGCACTTGCCTGTGAAGCCTAAGGACCCAGGTTCAATCCCCCAGTACCCATGTAAGCCAGATGCACAAGGTGGCACATGCATTTGGAGTTCGTTTGCAGTGGCTAGAGGCCCTGGTACGCCCACTCTCTATCTGCCTCTTTCTCTCTCTCAAATAAATATAAATAAGAAATATTACAACAAAGCAAAAACTGAAAACCAACCTAAATCCAAAATGCCCATCATTAATAAAATGTATTGTATCCAGTAAGCAAAGGGATGTTACTTAGCCATAAAAGAATGAAATAGTGGGGCTGGGGATATAGCTAAGTGGTAGAGCTCTTGCAGGGTATGCAGGAGGCCCCAGGTTTGAAACCCAGCACCACAGAGCGTGAGAATGTAGAAAGAAGCTGGTGGTACATGCTTGCTTACTGTGCTTGAGGCTATGAGTCAAGCCCCAGTAACACACACACAGGCACATGCATGCACGCGCACACACGCATACGCTATCCCAGCTCTAGGGAGGTGGAGGCAGGAAGAGCAGGAGTTCAAAATTATTTTTGGCTATACAGGGAGTTTGAGGCCTGCCTGGCCTACATGAGACTGTCTCAGAAAAACCACCAAAGCAAAACAATCAAAAGAACGAAGTACTGTTATAACATGTGGTAAGCATTGCAGACATTGTGGTAAAGGCGAGAGGCCAATCGTAAAGATTGAATACATGATCACATCTGCATGAAACATCCAGAATAAGCAAATGCAGAGAGGCAGATGATAGATTGCCAGAGGACTGTGTAGGAGCAACTTGTAGGTCCTGTTTTTCAATTTTTAATTTATTTTTAGTTTTTTTTTTTTTCCTGTGGTAAGCCCCACAGACTGCCCCCTTTTATGAGAGGGAGAGAGGGAGGTACAGGGAGAGAGAATTGCCATGCCAGGGCCTGAGCCACTACAATAGAACTCCAGATGCGTGTGCCACCGAGTGGGCACGTGTGACCTTGTGCTTGTGTCACTGTGTGTCTGGCTTAGGTGGGACCCGGAGAATCAAACATGGGTCCTCGGGCTTCACAGACACACTGCTGGCATTGTTTTTATAGGGAAGAAGGATGCAGAGGTTCTGGAATCAGTTGTAATGTTTTTGCCTTATTTATTTATTTTTGTTGAGGCAGGGTCTCGCTCTAGCCCAGGCTGACCTGGAACTCGCTCTGGAGCTCAGGCTGGCCTCAGATTCATGGCCACCCTCCTACCTCAGCTTCCTGAGTGCTGAGATTAAAGGCGTGGGCCACCATGCCCGGCTTATTTATGCCTTTTCAGTATTGAGAGTATACTAAAAACTACTCAATCATGTACTTCCAAGTGGGCATCTCAAAGTCAGAGGGCTGGAAGACAGGTGGAGCACTCACTTGGCGTAAGGCCCTACGTGTGAGCTCTCGCACAGGAAAGAACAAAAGTGGAGCTGCTGCCTACAAGGCATGCCTGTTGGGTAAGTTTTGAGGGCCACAGAACCTGGCTGTGTCCTTGGAAACAGCACCATTCAAAGACGGCGGCCCTTTAAAACTTAATGAATGATTAATTAATTTTTTGGTGGTTCTGAGGATTGAGCCCAGGACCTTGTGCATTCCACAGAATGAAGGGAAGAGAGAGAGAGAGAGAGAGAGAGAGAGAGAGAGAGAATGGGTGCTCCAGGTCCTCCAGCCACTGCAAACGAATTCGAGACACCTGGCATCTGGCTTATGTGGGTCCTGGGGAATTGAACCTGAGTCTTTTGGCTTTTCAGGCAGGTGCCTTAATTGCTAAGCCATCCTTCCAGCCCAAGTCCTCCTTCTCTAATGGGCCTTCTTGATAGCCCTTTCCATGCAAGCCTTCTGCTTTCCTGTTCCCTTTCTATTTCCAAGCACACTACATATCCCACAGCTTCCAGTACAGACAAGGCTTACTGAAGATGTGGCCACTGGAACAGGAAGCAGGTAGCTACTCACCAGGCACACACCGAGGAACCTCCTCCCCGTTCTGTTTGTCCTTCCTAGTCCCTTGGGCTGGGCAGCTGAGTGTCCCTGAGGGGCAAAGTGAGGGGAGGAAAAATAGGAAGGTTAGGACTGGAGTTGTTGGGCTAACAGGGCAGGTGCTCAAGGGGCTTCAGGGTTTGGGGAGGAAGCAAGATGGTTGGGAACTCCCTCCTTAGCAGGTGGACACTCACCAGCGGATTCCACCTCATAATAGGGGTCCTGGCAGTGGTTCTGGATATTGTGGGAATCCGCTAAAGGCGTCATGACAGCCTCGGAGGTCCCTCTGGCCTGGACGACAGTCTGACTATTGCCTGCAGCTAAAGGACAGCAAAAGTCGTTAAGGCCCCCAGACAACTACCTGACAGCTCAGGTGCTGTTTCTGACCATGGCTATATTTAGTTTAACCCGATCAATACTTTAAAAAATTTAGCTCATTAAGAATATGATAGCCTGACATGGTGGCTCCTGGTTGTTGTTTTTTGTTTTTTTTTTTTCGAGGTAGGGTCTCACTCTGGTCCAGGCTGACCTGGAATTCACTATGTAGTCTCAGGGTGGCCTCGAACTCATGGTGATCCTCCTACCTCTGCCTCCTGAGTACGGGGATTAAAGGTGTGCACCACCACGCCCAGTTCATGGCTCATGTTTTTAGTCCCAGCTCTTGGGAGGCCGAGGTAAGAGGATGGCCTTGAGTTTGAGGCCACCCTGAGACTACGTAGTGGATTCCAGGTCAGCCTGGGCTACAGCAAAACCCTACCTTAAAAACCAAAATAAACAAAAACAAACAAGTGTAATAAAAGCATTGAGGCTGGGGAGATGGTTCAGTGGTGAAGAGCACTTGCTGCTTAAGCATGAGGGCTACTCCAGCAAGAGACAGCTGAGTTCAACCCCCAAGAGCCCACATAAAGCCGGGCGTGGTGGTGCACACCTTTAATCCCAGCACTCGGGAGGCAGAGGTAGGAGGGTCCCCACGAGTTCGAGGCCACCATGAGACTCCATAATGAATTCCAGGTCAGCCTGTGCTAGAGAGAGACCCTACCTCGAAAAACCAAAACAAACAAACAAACAGAACCCATGTAAAAGCTGGGTAACCCCAGTCCATGGGGTTGAGGTGCCAGTGGAGTTGGAAATTTGCTGGGGCTTGCTGACAAAGAGCAGCTCCCAGATGAGGGAGAGATTTTGTCTTGAGAAGTAGAGATGGGGCTGGAGAGATGGCATAGTGGTTAAGGCATTTGCCTGTAAAGCCAAAGGACCCAGGTTCGATTCTCCTGGACCCATATAAGCCAGATGCACAAGGGGGCGTATGCATCTAGAGTTCATTTGCAGTGGCTGGAGGCCCTGGAGCACCAATTCTCTCTCTCCGTCTCTCTTTCTCTCTCAAATAAATAACAAATTATATATATATATGGAGAGATGAGTGATGAGAGAAGGACACTGGTTGCTCTCCTGGCCCACACAAACACACAGACACACCACTCCACAATATTATACAAACACATGCACACTACATATGACATACATGTATACATACAACATGCATCACACACACACTACTCCACATTATTACACACACACACAGATGAGTGTTGAGAGAAGCACACCTGATGTTCTCCTCTGGCCTCTGCACACACGCATAGACTACACATCACACACACTACAGTATCACAAATACACACACACATGCCTACACCACATATCACACACACCACACCACAAATGACACACACAGACATATGCCACATACCACACAACAGTATTATACACACACATGCACACATACATACGCCATACATCACACACACATGCATACATCACACGTCACACACCACAATATCACAAATATACACACATACCCACATGTATACACCACACATGACACATACCATGCCACCCACACCGCACCACAATTACACACACATGCATATACCACACATCACACACACCACAATATTATACACATGCACACACATGAATACACTACACATCACACACACCACACTATACCATACATACACATACACACCACAATACATTACACCACAATGTCACACACACACACATGTGCATACACATCTCACATACCACACCACAATATTACACATATCTACCCACACATGCATATAACACATATCACACACACCACACCAAATCTTTCCCTCTCTTTCTCTCTCTCTCTCTCTCACACACACACACACACACACACACACACACACAAAAGAGTAATTTATTTAATTTCTCAATTTTTGAGACAAAGAGAGGGAGAAAGAGGCAAAGAGAGAGAGACATACACAGAGAAAGACAGAGAGAGAAAATGGGCATGCCAGGGCCTTTCAGCCACTGTGAACAAACCCCAGATGTGTGATACACCCTTATACACATGTGTTATATACCCTTATACACATGTGCAACATTACATGCGTGTATCACTTTTGCATCTGGCTATATGTGGGACCTAGAGATTTGAACAAGTGTTTTTAGGCTTTTCGGGCAAGTGCCTTAACTGCTAAGCCATCTCTCCAGCCTGATATATTTAATTTTTAATTAGTTTTCATTGATCAGATGTTTGGCACTCAGAGTTTGGAAGTGGCTGTGATGAGTGGAGGATGAAGAAACAGGCACTTCGAAACATGAGGGGTGGGAGTGTAAATTACCAAGTTCTTTTGGGAGGGGTATTAAAATTTTCAAGGGCTGCAGTAAGCACTCCTCTAAATGTTCATACCCATATATTAATGCTACTCTCACTTTTGGTAGAGATTCATATCCATCCATAAGACAAGAAGATAGCTAACTACCCACCACGATACTGGCCACCTCTACTACATCTTCCAGAGCCCAAAAGAAATTGCAGAGGAAGAGGTGACATGAACATGGCTCTTACTGCTAGCCTGACAACCAGCTCCAAAATGATGGTGACAAATACGGTGATCAATCAAAACATATCAAAGCATAAATCCAGAGGCTACAAAGAACTCAACACTAAATCAGACTGCCAACAGGTCTTCCATGGCTCAGGGAACATTGTGGAAGAGTGGGCAGAAAGATTGTAAGAGCCACAGGGTGGGCAGGAATGCCCTGAGGCATGGTCTCTCTGCCCCATTGCCCTATAGAGTCTGACCAAGGCTTTCATGACCCCATAGTGAATACCATAACCCCACTGAGGAGTGCCTCAGGGTAAGGGCAGCTGGGGCAATGGGATATAAGAGTATATCCTATTATAATATGTATAAAATAAAAAATTTAAAAAATTACCATTAGAAAACCTGGAATTTCACTTAAAAATCTGGATTTCTGATTTCTCCTAGTCTGTACAATGGGCTTATCGACCTGCCTGGGAATATGACTGGAGCCAAGTACTGCCTGCCTCTTAACTGGGCTGCGGGAAGGTTGGGCAGTCCAGGTGTCCTGAAGTCCAGCCACAGCAGTCACTCATGCTTCCACTTGGCCCTGCAAGATAACAGGGGCTAGGGCCAGGGTCACAGAGGGTCCTTCCCTCTCCCTAGGAGGGACACTCACCCACGGCCTGGTAGACGGCCAGGAATCCTCTGTGGAGATGGGTGGCTTTGCTCTTGGAGGAAGAATGTGTCTGGAAGATCAGCTGCAAACTCCTCCCTGGAGACACAAACTCTCTGTGGCCAGGGCTGCCCAGTGGGGAGCCCTGATGCCCACACAGCTGGGTCTGATCCATCCCACCGGTTGAAATCTGAAAGGGAAGGCACAGTGAGGGGACAGCCAGTATGGGGCAAATCCGCACCACTGGCAAGGTCACGTTTGTCCTCACACAAGTTATGTGTGGAGGGTCCCGGGCTTACAAGCTGTTCCTGTTTTAGTCCTGTTAAGAAACTTCTTGTCTAAAAGCTGGGTGTGATGGCACATGCCTTTAATCCCAGCACTTGGGAGGCATGGGTGGGAGGATTGCCATGAGTTCAAGGCCAGCCTGAGACTCCATAGTGAATTCCAGGTCAGCCTGGGCCAGAGTGAGACCCTACCTCAAAAAAAGAAACAGAAAAAAATATCTTGTCTCATTATTGCCTTTGGTGCTTCTTCCAGAACAACACAGAGAAATAACAGTCTCTCTCTCTCCATATATATATATATATATATATATATATATATATATATATGCACATACATATATATATATATGTATGTATGTACGTATCTCTCCCTCTCTCTCTTGGGTTTTTTGAGGTAGGGTCTCACTCTAGTCCAGGCTGACCTGGGATTCTCAGGGTGGCCTTGAACTCACAGCAATCCTCCTACCTCAGCCTCCCAAGTACTGGAATTAAAGGTGTGTGCCACCATGCCCGGCCTAGAGTGTTGAATTCATTCTTCTTCTAAGATACTGCTTGGGAACCCCAGGCTTCCTGCCATTTTCACTGGATCGTCAATTCTAAGAAGAAACGATATCTGTGCTGCCCAGCACTGAGTCCCTTATGCTCACCACAGGGTCTCTAGCGCCCCGGCCGTGAGTCAGCGTGTGTGCATGTGCAGCCCTGTGCTGTATGGATAGGAAGGCCTTACAACACCAGGCCCTCCTCTCCATCCTTATACCCAGTACATCAGCTCTCTCTAGACTGCTCTGGTAGAAGGTGTGAACGTGGACCTTGTTGCAGTCGGGTTCACGTCGCTGGCAGAAAACACCCAACCAAGAGCAGCTTGTGGGGAAAAAAGGGGTTATTTTGGCTTTCAGACTTGAGAGGATTCTCCATAATGGCAGGGGAAAGTGATGGTATGAGCATAGGGTGTACATCACATCCTGGCCAACATCAGATAGACAACGGCAATGGGAGAGTGTGTCAAACGATGGCAAGAGGAAGCTGGTTATAACACCCATAAGCCCCCCCCCCAATAATACATTACGTCCAGGAGGCTTTAATTCCCAAGTTGCCATCAGCTGGGAACCTTGTATTCAGAACATCGAAGTTTATGGGGGACCCCTGAATCAAGCCACCACATTCTGCCTCTAATCCCCATAAATTGATAACCAAACAAGATGTAAAATGCACTGCACACATCCAATTTTAAAAGTCCCATAGATTTGATCAATTCCAATGATATTCAAACATCCCCATAGTCCAAGGTTTTTTAACTGAGCCATCATTAAAAAAAAAACCAAAAATGCCCCCCAAAATCAATAATGGCACAGAATAAATACTCACAGTACAAATGATGGCATTGGGCATAGCAAAGAAATATTCAACCAATATAGGATTTAAACAAGACAAACATCAAACTGTGTAGCCCCAAGTCCAACAACTATAGTCAGTGACAAGTCTTCACGTTTGATAATTCTAACCAAAGAAAAGTCTCTGAAGTTCCAATTCCACCTATCCAGCTAGGCTATTCACAGTTCCAGAAAACTTTGTATGGTGTCAGCAGCTCTCCTGGGCAGCCATCTAATAGTCCTGGAATCTTCACTGGGTCTCCACTGCAACCCACAGTTCATCCTCATGGCTGTATTGGGCTCCACATGTAATTCAACAAGCCTGCTTCATACTGCCCATGACCATTTCCAAATTATAACATTGTTTTTCAAATTCAATGGCCCTCTCTTTCCTACATTTGTTATTCTCCATAATACCAAGTGGGTTACCAACTAGTTAATCCAGAGGGGAATAAAGCAGACTATGAAGAACAGGACACTCCTTGAGCATTTAGGTCCCTTCAAAAAAAACTACATTCTTCCTGTCATTTCAGTGCAGGTGAGCTGGTCCAATTTCAATGGTTGTAATCAATTGCAGCTGAACAGGCAGCAGTTTCACCCAAAGACTTTATTATTATTTTTTTTTCTGTGCTATATCCCTCGGCTCACACCAGTTCATTTCTACACAATGCAACCCTGAACAAGTTCTCAGGACCCAGGCAAAACAGCAAGCCTCTCACACAAACTGCTTCTAGTCCGGTCCAGGCAAAGCTCTTTTTCACCCTCATAAGCCAAACCTTACAGTACATAGTTCTTACTGCATTCAGGTCTTTCAACTCTGACTGCAATAGTCCATCAAGTTGTACTTACAGCACTGCAAGGCATCTCTCAGGCCAAGGTTTCAAATTCGTCCACATCCTCCTGCAAAGCGGCTCCAAAAGACCAAAGCCACACAGATAGGTGTCCAGCAGCAATGACATCACTTCTCAGAACCAACTTCACTGTTGCAGTCAGGTTTGCATTGCTGGCAAAAAACACCTGACCAAGAGCAGCTTGTGGGAAAAAGAGTTTATTCTGGCTTGAAGACTGAAGGGGAAGCTTCACCATGTCAGGGGAAAGTGATGGCATGAGCAGAGGGTGGACATCACCTCCTGGCCAACATCAGATGGACAACAGCAACAGGAGAGTGTGCCAAACACTGGCAAGAGGAAGCTGGTTATAACACCCATCCATTAGCCCTCCCCCAACAATAACTGCTTCCAGAAGACTTTAATTCCCGAATTGCCATCAGCTAGGGACGTAGCATTCAGAGCACCTAAATTGATGGAGGACACCTGAGTCAAACCAGCACAAATCTGAAACTTTGGACTTGAGGCTCTAAGTTCACTTGACAGGTGAAGGGCAACACTAAAAACAGAGGGATCAAGAGAAAGTGTATCACTCAGGAGCATCTTCCTCCCTGCTTCCTTTTCTCAGCTTGTTTCCAGAATGTTGGGACCCCTGAGTGGGAGACTGGTGGAGGCCTATTCAGAGAATCTGTTCCAAAGGAAATGCTTCTGTGCACTGACCACTTGGAGATGCCCAACACACCTCCAGGTCATCCTGCTGATAACGTCATGCTGTGATGTAAATAGTTACAAAGCTCAGGTTGAAATGTAACTGCGGTGTAATAGTGCCACAGGTGAAACTGAAGAGAGAAGGAACAGACGAGCGCCTTCATTGTGGGAATCAGTTACTTGTTGCAGGAATGAGTTCCTGATAAAAGTAATGAGGTGGGCCCGTGTTTTCCTTTCAGTGTACTGCATGCTTCTTGCTTTTCCACCGCGTTGTGACTCTGTGAAGCCCTCCACACTGCCAGATGCAGTGGCATGCTCTTCGATTTCCCAGGCTTCAGACATGAGCCAGACTAACTTCTATCCAGTCTGTTGTGCTTTGTTAGACAGACAAAAAAAATGAACAGAGAAACTATTTTAAGCCCATCACTTGGCAAATTTTAGTTGTTCAGACAGAACTTCAAATCAGCATTTTAGTATTTTATTCTTAAAGATGAATGGGCAAAGATTATTAGACATTACAGGAAATTCTCTAAGAAACAAAGACGAGATTGAGACAGGCAAACAGTGAAGAGACTTGTATGAAATAGAATAAAAGAAACAGAAGTTTGATGGCTAATATTGAATCAATTTGACAGGGTTTAGAATTGAAGGAGGATACAAGAAATCTAGATTAAAAAAATATTTTATTTATGTGTTTATTGGAGAGAGAGAGAGCAAGAGGCAGATATAGAGAGAAAATGGCTGTGCCAGAGTCTCCAGCCACTGCAAACAAACTCCAGAAGCATGTACCGCCTTGCGCATCTGGCTTATGTGGGTACTGGCGAATCGAACCTGGGTTCTTAGGCTCCACAGGCAAGTACCTTAACCTCTAAACCATCCCTCCAGCCCAAAAGCTAGCTTTTAAAAAAATTTTACATATTTATTTGAGAGAGAGAGAGAGAGAGAGAGACAGAGGAAGAGGCCAATAGAGAGAATGGGCACGCCAGGGCCTCCAGCCACTGCAAACGAACTCTAGACGCATGCGCCCCTTGTGCATCTGGCTTACATGGGGCTTGGGGAATTGAACCAGGGTCCTTAGGATTCACAGGCAACCACCTTTAACCACTAAGCCATTTCCCCAGCCTGAAAGCTAGCTTTTTAAAGGGCAGTTCTAGTTAAAGATTGAGGCCCAAAGAGAACCAGGAGATGCCACCCACATGCCACCTCACCCTGGCACAACAGTGGAACTCTTGGCAGAAATGGAACTTGTGTCTGATGTAGACTGATGTTTAGGCCTCCTGTTGCCCACGGTCTAGCACACTACCTAGATGGGCCGGCTGTGGACCCATCCTCCAAATCTATAAACCAATGGGGCCTTCCCCTTGCCTATAAAGGTTGCTGTTTTCTTTATGTCACTAGCTCCACCTAGCTTTGCCCCCCTTCCTCCAAGCTCTGCTTAGCTCCACTCCGCTTTTCTGTTAAATATTTTATTTATTTACTTACTCACTTTGAGAGAGAAAGAGAGAGAGAGAGAGAGAAAGACATATATATATAGAGAAAATGAGCATGCCAAGGCCTCCACCCACTGCAAATGAACTCCAGACGCATGTTCCCCCTTGTGCATCTGGCTTATGCGGGCCCTGAGGAATCAAAACTGGGTCATTAGGCTTTGCAGGCAAGTGCCTTAACTGTAAGCCATCTCTCCACCACCTCTTTGCTCCTGATGGTACTAAAGCTCTCCAGAGGCTAACTGCTCTACTACTGAACTGGTCAAGAATTTCTCTAACCTGATGAAACAATGGTTTATTTGTTTTGGTTATTTTTATTTATTTGAGAGTGACAGACAGAGGGAGAAAGAGGCAGAAAGAGAGAGAGAGATTGGGCACGCCAGGGCCTCCAGCCACTGCAAATGAGTTCCAGATGCATGTGCCCCTTGTGCATCTGGCTAACGTGGGTCCTGGGGAATTGAACCTCAAACTGGGGTCCTTAGGCTTCACAGGCAAGTGCTTAACCACTAGGTCATCTCTCCAGCCCCTATTATAGTTTTAAGAGTGATGACCATGGTGAAATGCCGCCTAATCCCATGTGTCCAGGAACAGATCAAAAGACTAACAGAAAGCGTCATGACTAAGCAAATCCTAAGGTCTGACAAAAACAGCTTACTACTATTAAAGGGCTCACAGACTAAAGGCCCAAGAATGTTAGACAACGTTGATGAAAAGATTAATGGTGTGTGATAAAAGAGGGAGGGATTGGGAGAAATACAGAGACATGCTATCTTTTCTGTTAAAGGGTTAAAAAGAGGAACTGACTTTTGGAAGGTCACCATTCTGTGGGAAGCCACCTTCCTGAGTCAGTCTCTTTGAGACCAAAAGAGTTAAGAGTTCTGAGACCAAGAGAGTCAGTGTCCTTGAGATAAACAATCCTTGAAAGCAAAGCTTCCATTTCTGCACCTGCTAAAGTGTCCCTAAATCTTCCTTGCTTTGCTTTACCTCGGAAATCATGTCATTTTTACTTATTTATTTTCCTTGCTTTATTTTATTTTTTTAAAATTTTTATTAGCATTTTCCATGATTATAAAAAAATATCCCATGGTAATTCCCTCCCTCCTCCCCCCCATCATGTCACTTTTATGTTAGCCAATCACATGTGATTGTGAAGCCAAACTCTGACTCAGATAATTCTCAGGAGCCTGCTATGTTGGGGAAACATCAGCAGGACCATTCCTTGTGTGCCTGCTTGCCAGAATTTATTATTATTATTATTATTATTATTATTATTATTATTATTATTACTTTAATGAGAGAGAATTGGCACACCAGGGCCTCCAGCCGCTGCAGTTGAACTCCAGACGCACGCACCACCTGTGTGCTTATGCGACCTTGTGCTTGTGTCACCTTGTGAGTCTGGCTTATGTGGGATGTGGAGAGTTGAACACTGGTCCCTGGGCTTCTCAGGCAAGCGATTTAACTGCTAAGCCATCTCTCCAGCCCACCAGAATTCTTTGAAAAGCTATGCACCCTTTTGCAGAGGTAAACATCATCTTACCAATGTACTTCGGACTGTGTGGTCATTCCCAAACCCTAGACTTATCTCTAACGTGGCACTCAGGTCAGCATAGGTCAGGCAAAGGAAAAGTCCAGAAAGAGGGAGCGCAGCACTCCCCAGATGTGGGAAGGCTGGCAAATCAAAGAGCCCTGGCAGAGGAGATAAATTAACAAACGCCTTCAGGAAGGACGGGGTCAACAACAACAGGGCCTGGTAGACTGAACTCCATGTTTGAGTGCTTTAGGAGAAGATTTAAAGCCCTGGCCAAGAGTTCGGGGAGATTAGTTATTGACAGAACTAAACAAACTGAACATCAAAACCAAACCATCTACCATCCTCCCTTCAAAGAGCTCCATGACTTTGCTGACTCTTGGGAAACCCACAAGTCAGAGAAAGAATTACCATATAGCATGCATTCAGATGTGAATGCTTTTGTACTGGCTATATTTCTTGTTGCTGGAATGAAATATCTAACACAAGTCAGCTTATGGGAGGAATGTTTACTCCAGTTCACAGTTCAAGGTTACAGTCTACCACAGCAAGGAAGGCATGGCAGCTGGTCACTTTCAGTCCACGCAACGAAGGCTGGTGCTCAGCGAGCTTCATCCTTTCCTTCAGTTCAGGACCCCAGCCCATGGAACGGTGCCACCCACAGCTAAGGTGAGCCCTCCAGCTTCTATTTAGAGAATGTGGAATCTCCCTCATAGGCATGCCAGAAACTCATCTCCGTAGTCACTCACTCACAGGCAAACCCACTGGTTTACTTCCCAGGAGATTCTTGGTCCTGTGAAGATGACAACAGAAGCCAACACAGTTTTATAGTAATAACTATAAAATATTGATTTTTATTAATATGATGATATAGGAAAATAGGAGAATGGGGGAAGGGAGACGTGAGTAGGGAAGGTCCAACTGATAGATGAAAAACCAAAAGCAAATACCAGATTGTCATTCACACGTGAGGAGGTACATGCCCGCTGAGACGGCTGTGTCAGTTGGAAATGACTGCCCCTGGGGAGCGCTTAAATGGACGAGGCTGTTTCTCTTTATAATCCTTAAAGGACTCTGGTGTTTTTTTTTTTTAAAAAAACTTTATTTTTATTTATTTATTATATAGAGAGAGGCAGAGAGAGGGTGAGAGAGAATGGGCATGTCAGGGCCTCCAGCCACTGCAAACAAACTCCAGACACATGCGCTCCCTTGTGCATCTGGCTTGCGTGGATTCTAAGGAATTGAACCTGGGTCCTTTGGCTTTGCAGGCAAATGCCTTAACCACTAAGCCATCTCTCCAGCCCAATTTCTGCTTTTTTATGGATTGAATTTAGGGCACTGTTTATGATTAGCAAGCAGTCTACCACTGAGCTAGCTACCTCCTAGTCCTTTAAAAAAGTTTTGAATCTGGGCATGGTGGTGTAGACTTGTAATCCAGACACTCAAGAAGCAGTAGAGTTACGGGTTCAAGGTTAGCATGGGCAACTGTTATTTTTTTAAGACAGGATCTCTCTAATGTAGTTCAGGCAGATCTTGATCTTTTGACCCTCCTGTCTTAGCCTCCCAAGATAAAAGGCTTGTGCCATCACATCTGGTTAGAACATTTTTTGTCTTTGTTCTCTGAGGTAGGGTCTTGCTCTAGCCCAGACTGACCTGGAGTTTACTATGTAGTCTCAGGGTGGTCTCAAACTCACACCGATCCTTGTGTTGGGATTAAAGGAATGCACTGCCATGCCTGGCAGAACACTTTAAAACAATTATGTGTGTGTCTTATTTTGACATAAATAAAACTTAAACGAAAAGATAATATAAAGTGCAGGATCATTTTTAATTTTCAATAGCACCCCTGCTGTGAGTTTTGTGACATACCCTCTAAGGTGAACTCAGTCTTTACTATGATCTTGCACGATTATTAATGTCCAGCTTTCTAACCCAGCAAAGCAGGAGCCCAACACCACCTTACAAGTGAGGCCCTGACCTTTTTCTCTACATAACTGTAGTGGTTTTGGGTCACTTTTAAATCTTCTGAACTGCAGCCCCCTCTCCCTTGCTCGTTGGGCCCCAGATGGTAGCCAGGGACAGATAAGGTCGTGAGAGGCCATGTGAGGGGCCGGCAGCACCCGGGCCCCTGACTTGGGCTCTTTCCTCCTCTTCTAGATGGGTGATTCAGGGGCCCACCACCCCTCTCCTGACTGCCCACACCCCCAGCTCACTGTGACAGAGTCCCCTTCACAGTCCACAGATGGCTCTAGGTCGAAGTCCTGGAAGACCAGCCTCACGGCAAAGCCCTCTGGAGCCCAGATGTGTGTGCGGCTCTCCTGGCCTTTGAGGTATGGCTCTGGATATCCTGGGGACGTCAGCTGCTTCGGGAGTTGTTGGGCCAAGAGCACCGAGCCCCATGTGGGGCCAGCCTGGAAGACTTCCCAAAGGAGCAGCCAGTACCTGTGAGTCGGGGAGACAAGATAAAGCTCGGCTCGGTGGCAGGGCTGGGGATGCAAGTGATGGGGAGGCTGGCAGAGGCAGGGGCCAGCAGCGCAGACCACGCTCCCGAGGCCCGGGGCCTGCCCCAGGGGCCTGTCCTCAGCCCCAGTCCCTCCAGCCTCTGGCACGATCCGAGCTCCAAGGCTGCAGGGTGCACCCTTGGGAGAGCTTGCCCCGCTCCCCTGCCTGGAAAGCCTTGTGGACTTGTGCCCCAGCCATTGCAACCCCTGACTGGGGCACAAGTAAGGGGCACTTAAACATGCTTCCTGGCTCCAGGTATCGAGCAGACCTCCTTCAGGGGGGGCCACAGGCAAGTTCCGGTTTCCCCTGGGTCAGATCACTTGCCCTCTCCCTCCCTCTCTCTCTCTCTCTGTGTGTGTTCATATGCAACCTTGTATCCCATTTTCCCCTCTGCCAGCCCCTTCCTCCTGTAGGCCCCTCTGGGGGCAAACTCACATCTTGCCCAGGCAGCTTGCGTTGGGAGAGCCCCGGCGGGATAGTCTCCCCACTCTGGGACTAGGCCTCTGGAACTGGCCCGAGGGCTTGGGGCCAGGGCACAGGAAGGTGGGGCTGGAAAGGAGAAGTTACTGGAAATGAGTTGAGCAAGTCTACCCGTTCCTTTTGCTAATAGTCTGGGTTGAGCGTCACCTGCTGTCAGGCCAAGGAATACTCCTTGGGCACAATGTGAGAGAAAAAGAGATTGCCAAAAACCACCCTGGTCTTCAGAGATCAGGGTGGAAGGACACTCACCCTTGAGGTTTTTGTATCTTTCTGTGTTGTTTTCAGATAGAGCTTCATGCAGCCCATGGTGACCCCAAACTCACTATGCAACCAAGGCTGCCCTTGAACTCCTGACCCACCTGCCTCCTCTTCCTGAGTGCTGGGGTTGGTTAAAGGCTACCACGTGTGTGCCTCCATGACGGCTGTTATTTTATTATTATTATTTTTTTTTTTTTTGAGACAGGGTTTCATTCTTTAGCTCAGCCAGCATGGAACTTATGGCAATCTTCCTGCCTCAGCACCCATCCCCCCGTACTAAATTACAGGTGTGCACCTTCACTCCTGGCTCTTTTGTGCTACTTAAAAATAATTTGACCATATTTTGAGAGACAGAGAGAGAGAGAATATGGGTGGTGTGCCAGGGCCTTTTGGCTGCTGCAAACAAACTCCAGATGGGTGTGTCCCCTTGTGCACATGTGTGATATTGCACGTTTGAGTCACTGCATCTTTTTTTTTTTTTTAACATGCTTTCATTCTATTATGTGGGGCCTGGAGATTCGCCCATTCTTAGGTCTCACAGCAAGTGCTTTATCTGCTAAGCCGTCTCTCCAGCCTGACTGCGGCTCTTCACGGGCCCTATCACGTCCTCCTTGCCCTTCCCATTCAGTTACAGAAGCAGCTTGTCTCTTGGAGAGCTTGAAGCATGTGACCCGAACACTCCTGAGCCTTCTTTTCCCAGAGTCAGTGGGGTTATGCATTTAGCCTTTTGAATCCCACCCACAACCTCTGGAGGTCCACCAGATTCCTGTTAAAGTATGCCCATATCTCCAGGGGCTCAGTGCAGCTTCCCCTCACGGAAACTGAGGCAGACACCAGATCCGAGGCTCTCCCTGCACCCACCAGGAAGGATTCTCACTCGTGGCCTGGCGGGCGTGGGTATCGGGAAGGCTGTGAGGAGGGTGGTGCTGTCCCGAGAGGCAGGAGATATGGTTCTAGACTCTCCCACCTTTCTCAAAGGAACTAGGACTCCCTCCACTTTGCGGGTGGTAATGTGGCTTTTCACAAAGGCAGCAGGAGACTAACCGAAACAGTATGCTTTGGATCTTTGGCCTTTGAGGATGTCAGTGCCAGGAGGGCACAGCCTGTGGTAGTGAGGTTATGGCAGAAGGCAAGGGTCAGGGCACACATGATTTTGCAGGTACAGTCCTGAGATCAAGTCTACCCTGTCAGTCACACACCAACCACAAACACACCTGTGGGTGGTCTCTCATAGCTATCCTTTTCTTTTTCTGGCTGGGGATGGAACCCAGAGCCTTGTACGTGCTAGGTAATCACTCTACCACTGAGCTACAGATAGAGCTGTCATTAAAAAAAAAAATTGCTTTTTTTTATTTACTTATTTGAGAGGGATAGACAGAGAGAGAAAGAGGCAGATAGAGAGAGAGAGAGAATGGGTGCTCCAGAGCCTCTAGCCACTGCGAACGAACTCCGGACATGTGCGCCCCTTTGTGCATCTGGCTAACGTGGGTTCTGGGGAATCAAGCCTTGAACCAGGGTCCTCAGACTTCACAGGCAAGCACTTAACCATCTCTCCAGCCCAGCCCAGCCCAGCCCTCTTTTTTTTTTTATTCTAAATCTATCTATCCTTTTCTTTCTTCCTTCCTTCCTTCCTTCCTTCCTTCCTTCCTTCCTTCCTTCCTTCCTTCCTTCCTTCCTTCGAGAAAGGGTGGGGGGGGGAGAGAGAGGGGCATGCCAGGGCCTCCAGCCACTTCAAGCTCCAGACACATGTGCCACCATGTGCATTTGGCTTATGTGGGACCTCGGAATTGAACTGCTGAATCATCTCCCTAGCCCTTTAAAACATATGCTTTTATCCTATTACTAATTACACTTCATATATACTTGAGGATATAATACAATATGAACATTTTAAAATCATAATTCCCTCCTATTTCCTTCTTCTGTCTACCCTGCACATCTCCCTTCCACTGAACCCCTTCTTCTTTTCAACCAGCCCCTTTCCTGCTTTGATGCCTTTTCCTCTCCTCTTCCACAGTCCATGAAGGGATGTTGATGGCTCCAACATTGTGCAGATCTTGTGCAGGTAATAACAATTGCTGCGAAATCACGAATGCAACAGCCAGTGGATATCCAGAGACACGTTCCAAAGCACACCTCCCCGTCCCCTGGCTCTTATGTTCATTCTACCCTTGCTTCTTCATGTCCCTGATCCTTAGAGGGGAGGTCAGAGATGACTCATTTAGTGCCAAGCACTCAAGAGTCGCTTATTCTCAGAAATGTTATGATTTTTAAAAAATTAATTAATTAATTAATTAATGATGAAGGAGGGGAGAGACAGAAAATGGGTACTCCAGGGCCTCCAGCCACAGCTAACATACTCCAGATGCATATGCCACCATGTGCATCTGGCTGGGGAATTGAATGTGGGTCCTTATGCTTTGCAGGCGAATGCTTTAATTGCTAAGCCATCTTTCCAGCCCTCTTGATGAGTTTTGAGTCTCTTTAGTAGTCAATGACATCTGCAAAAAGAATGAGAAAATGTGAAAGCTTCACTAATCTATGGGCGTGCATATAGATATTCAGAGCGTGACTTGACGGACACAATTTACCATTTAGCCAGACAAGCTGTGGTAGTTTGAGGGTGGAATATCCCCCATTTCCTTACGTGTTTGTAATTAAGCCTCATATTGAATCCTTCCTTGGTGGCAATTTGGGAAGTAGAGCCTTGACGGGGGAGGTACGCCACTTGGGGTGAGCCTTGCAAACCCCCTTTGCCAGAGTGAGCTCACTTGCTTGCTGCTTCCTGCCAGCTGCTGAGGCAAGATGCGACACTTAGCCTCTGCTCTGCCATGCTTTGTTGCTGCAATGAAACTTCTCAAAACCGGAAACTGAACCAAACCTTTCCTCCCATCATCTGCTTCTGGTCAGGTGATTTCTTCCAGCAACGTGAAGGTAACAGCAACAGAGAATTGGCGCCTGCAAGTGGGGTTGTTGCTTTGATGAACCTGACTGTGTGCTTTTTAGTCATTTCAAACTGATTTGTGGGGGGAGAGGGTGGAGGGAGATGGAAGGATTTGGAATTTTGGACTAGCGAGGCCTTTCAGTGCTGCAAGCAGAGCTTGGTAGGCCATTCTAGTGAGATTTTGAAAGGCCTAAATTCAAAGAGAACAGTGGACTATGGAGGCTAAGCTTATGAGGTCTAAAAGGGCAAAGAGAACTTTCCTGCGAATTGAGCTAAAAGTTGCATTCTGCCT
Organism: Jaculus jaculus; assembly: GCF_020740685.1. Lineage (NCBI taxonomy): Eukaryota > Metazoa > Chordata > Mammalia > Rodentia > Dipodidae > Jaculus > Jaculus jaculus. The sequence goes on from NC_059124.1 coordinate 9,994,562, forward strand.
GTGTCCTGAAAACTTGTGGAAAGGTGAATTTCAAAGTGATGACCCGATGTGTTTGGTAGAGGAGGTGTGAGCAGGCTTGAAACCTGGGCACATAGACGGCAGTCTTCAGCTGCGATTGTTTAAGAGCACTGCCGTTGGGGGTGGCCGTCGGTTCTGCATTGGGACCACAGAAAGAGTGCTTAGGGTTCCTAAGGGATGAAAGCTGAAGGAGTTTCTTCTCAAAATTGTTTTTTTTCCCCTCTATGTTGTCAAATCTGGTAGCGCGCCTGGGACTGGGTTTGGAAGTATGACCAATGCAGAAAAGAGAGGGTCATGGGAGTTCCAGTTTGGTGTTTTGGAGCTGACCCCCTAGGTAATGTGGAGCAGGGTCATAGTTCCTGTGCAGAGAACATGAAACACCATGGCAAGGAGCCATGGGGATGAACTGAGGTTTGCAGTGGAGGCTCTAGAATTGTGAAGATGCCGGGTCTATGAGGCAGCCACCGAGGCAAGCTTCTTGCTCTGGTTCAGGTGGATTTGCCTGGAAAGTAGACAGCCAAGGCTGGAGTAGAATTTGGAGCCAAGTGACGTTGTCACGTGTCCCAGATGCTGGACATAGAGATGCAGGGTGGGATGTTTGCCTTGCTTGTTTTTGATTTTGCATTAGTCCAATCTTTCCTTGCTATGCCCAGTTTTTTTCTTTATGAAATGAGAATGTTTATTCTGTGCTATTATGTGTTAAAAGTATTTAATGTTGTTTTGATTTTACAAGCTCACAGTTAAGGGATTGTTTTGAGCTGCAGATGAGATGAAATGAGATCATGAGCTGGTCATGGGTCGGTCTCTCTCTCTCTCTCTCTGTGTGTGTGTGTAATGTGGTATTTTGAATGCGAAAGATCCCTTGAAGCCTCTGTGTCTTTGATGAACCCTCATACTTAATTCCCAGCTGGTGGTACTTCGGGAGGCAATGCCTCTCTGGAGGAGGTGTATTGTTGCGACAGGTTTGGGTGTGTCACAGGCCATGCCCGCCTGGACAGAGCTGGCTCAGTCTCCTGCTCGTTCTTGCCAGCTGCTATGGTGAGATGCGATGCCCAGCCTGTGCTCTTCTATGCTTTGCTGCATGGTGAAACTTCTAGAAATTGTAAGATGAAGGAGGACTCTTTCCTCCCGTCTGTTGCTTCAGGTTATGTGCTTTATTCTGGCAATATGAAGGTAACCGCGATAAAAGTTAGTGTCACGGGCTCTGGAACTGTGGGCAGAGGAGCAGTTCCAAGGCTGAGCTGGCACTCCTTCCTTAATGTTCCCATCTCTAGATGAAGAAGCTGGCACTCCTTCCTTAATGTTTCCATCTCCAGAGGAAGAGGCCACAGCTGGCAGTCTCTGGCTTTCCCCTGGATCCTGAGCTCTGCAAGTGCTTTTGTTTTCCTTCTCATTGTATGATGTACGGCTCATATCCAGACTGATAGCTACTTGCAGGAACCAGGTATTTCTACCTTGGCTCCCTTAAACAATGCATACATGGCATAGCCTACAAGAAGCCTAGTTAATGCTGGGAAGATTGGAGCCTGCATTTGAGCCACTGCTCATTTCAAGATAGTTTGCAGTTAAGTTAAGTTCATTGCCTGCTTGAAAAACTGAGGATGCACTGCAGAAGATCCTCACAGTGGTTTTCTATGAGTCACTTACTCTGCTACGGTTTGAATGTGGTCTATAAAATTCATATTTACAATTAAATTACCATACTATGGTTTGAATGTGGTCTCAAAAATTTGTGTTTTGGAAACCTAATCTGCAAATTCATGTTAATGACATTTGGCGGCGGGAGCCTCTGAGAAGCGATGGGGGTTAGATGAGGTGTTGAGGCTAGATCCTCGGGATGGCATTCTGCTGCCTTTCTAAGAAGAGGAAGAGAAACCGAGGTAGCACACTTGTCACATGATGCCCTCTTCCATGTTATGACGTAGTAAACGAGGCCCTCACCAGTGGACAAGCAGGTCTGGATATCATGCTCTTGGACTACCCAACTATCCAAACTGTGAGAAATACATTTCGTTTCTCTAAAATTTTCTCAGTCTAAGGTATTTTGTGATGACAAAAGAGAGTGGACTAAGACATATCATATCAAGGACATAATCTGTGACATAATCTTCACTGCTTGATTGATGTGATTTGGAATCATAGCTGATCTTCATTGTTTGCTTACTGGGCTTTGGAATCACTTGGAGGTCAATCTCTGCGCTTGTCTGTGCCGAAGCTTCTAGATATGTTTAGCTAAGGAGGCAAGATCTACTCTTAATGTAGATTAATGTAAATTGGGCATAGCAAGCTGTTATGCTTCTCCTACCACGATAGACCTGAATCCTCTCAAATTGTGTCCAAAATAAACCTTTCTACGTTAAGTTGCTTTCCTCAGGTATTTTGTCACAACAACAAGGAAAGTAATGAATATAAAATACAAGATTAGGGCTGGAGAGATGGCTTAGTGGTTAAGCGCTTGCCTGTGAAGCCTAAGGACCCCGGTTCGAGGCTCGGTTCCCCAGGTCCCACGTTAGCCAGATGCACAAGGGGGCACACGTGTCTGGAGTTCGTTTGTAAAGGCTGGAAGCCCTGGCATGCCCATTCTCTCTCTCTCCCTCTGTCTTTCTCTCTATGTCTGTCGCTCTCAAATAAATAAATAAATAAATAAATAAATAAATTTAAAATACAAGATTATTTTAAAAATAGATGAGAGGAAAAATAGCCATGCTCATGAGAAAAGTCAATTTATAAAGACAAGCCTTCAAAGTGACTCTGATATTAGTGTCAGTAACAGGATTTTAGTCTATAAGGATATAAAGAAAAATAGGATCATAATAAAGAAAGAAGATAGGAACTACACAGAGCAGTAAACTTTCATGATAATTAAATTTATGTCACAAGACATGCCTACTTCTAGTGAAGGCCTTCATTACCAATGATAGCCACTATGACTGAATAGACAAATTCACCAGCAGAAACGTACCATCCAGAATCACTGGGGTAGACAAAACCTTGAAAGAACTAATTTGTTTATAAAACATGTCTACCCAGATGCCAGGAAGAAGGGCACACAGTTCAGTTTTAAAACTATTCATTTACCTATTAGCTACTTACTTATTTGAGATAAGCCTAATGTAATCCAACTTGTCCTTAAACAGTCTATGTAGCTGAGGATGACCTTAATGATGCCTCCATATTACATGCTCAAAGTGACAGAATTACAGGTGTGCACCACAACGCCAGGCACAGTGGATGTTACAACTCACACAGGACCTGGAAATTGAGTTAAGGACACTGGAAGCAGCATGAATGGGAGAAGGGGACCGACACTTCCATGAATTTGCAGTTGTAGAAGTTACAAATAGACACAGTGACTGCCCCTCCAAATTGAGCAGAACCTCCTTTAGGTCATGTGAGACCATATTATGTTCTATTTACCCTCTAATTTGTTTTTTCGGTCAGTTATGTAAAATAAATTTACACATACTCTTGTCCTCCCAGATATTTGCAGAGAAGTCTTCAAATTCTAAATAAATTGTAATAGATTTAATGAGCAGCTGCAAAGTCTGTATGTCTTACCCGTCTGTAGCATATGAAGAAAAGTGCACTTAGCATCCTGTGTAAAATGTGTCTGTGTAATCAGAAAAAGAAGAGCAATACACCAACAACCACAATTGAATTATAGGACAGAAGAAAGTAATGTATGAAGGAGAACAGATTTGAAAGTGCATGCCTGTGATGACAGCACTCAGGTGATGACCAGGTGTTGTGCATTCCTGTGATGACAGCACCCTGGAATTTACCAGAATTTAGCAGAATTATGAGGTATATTTGGGGTCCTCCCTTGAAAATTTACTGTATTTGTTTAATGGAATAATGAAGTGTCAGAAACAATTATTATTGGGCTTGAGAATGGATAAATAGAGATGATCATGTTATGGGAAACTATGTCACTCAGAGATCGCAACAGAGATAGAATGGGGAACCAGCACATTTATTCATGTCAACATAGACTCAGTGGAATATCTTCCCAAGCCTGAGTTCTGGTCTGTGATAGCTTGGAGCTTTATAGACAAATATGGCATGCAGTGGGGAATTGTCTTGCATTCTTTCCATGGTTAGTGGGTTACAGTTTTCTAAAGTTACACTATTTGCATGCACAAACATTCAGTTGGAAGTACAAATGTTGAACAGAAAGCTCTGTGCTCGGGGTGTCTGTTTCCATGGCTGCACCTGCTAGATACAAGCAGGGTGCAGCTGCATAGTTTGGTCAGAAACTCAGGGTCATGATGTCTCCTTGGTAAAGCTAGTACAGTAGAAATTGTGTCCTAGAATATTATCTGAGCCTGGTTTCTTTATTAAATTTCTTCTAATAGAATCCCACCTGAGGAATAGGAAAACATTGTTTTAGAAATTAGCAGAAACTCACGAGGGACTTCTGGTGTTTTATTGGCCATTCCAAAGCAGCCTGGGGGGGCAGGGGTTGGAAGGAGATGGAATAAGCAGAAAATACCACAATACACTCCTCTACCGAAAAGTGAGAGTGTATAAGGAGCTGTCAAGCACAGCAGAGAAGCAGGAAGACTCAGTGCTTCCAGTCCCCATGCAGACAGCAAGGTCCAGCGCCTGCTGCTGCACTGGCGGTCCTCGTGCAAGCCCCCACTGGTCCTTGGGGTGCAGGAGCAGAACCCAGGTGAAGGGATTTTCCACTCACACCACCCCCATCACAAAGTCAAGAAACATGAAGTGGAAGACAAATGGGACCAGCTGAGCAGCTGTGGTACATCAGACACCCTCCTCACCGCAAGGGCCAGCTCTGGGGAACCACTGGAGAACCACCCAAACCTACACAGCAGCCTGGCACGTAGGCCTGCATTTAAGTGCTGATCACACTGCCCACGTCAGCATGGATCTGCCATTCTTAAGTAAGCTGCATTTGGGGGTTGACTTTTGGGCCTTTTGATGATCTCTGATTTACAATGCCTTTTTCTTCTTCTGTCATTACCCGGGGCAGGGTCTCACTCAGCCACAGGCTGACCTGGAACCCTTTCCAGACCAGAAATCTCAGCCTCCCAGTTGACAAGACTCAGGGTGGGGGGCAACCCACTCCCTTGGGGACTTTGACTTTATTAGATTATCTGTTTGTTTCAATGCCCAGTTTTACAAGAGTGCTCTGTGCTAGTCATGATTGAGTGTGCATATTGCTCAGTCGAATTTTAGAATTCACCTGTATTTTAGTCCACACATCCTACTAGGACACTTGCACAGTAGGCAAAGCCAACACCTAGGGTCCCTTCTGGTGTTACTCTGGGAGTAATGTAAGAGCCACACCTGGCACCTTAAAGCTCCTACCCTGAAGATATATAATACAAGATTTACATGTCTAAGAATACTTCAGATAATTAGAAAACTCAAGCATCAAATTGACTCATGATGAAAAAAATCCCTACATTATAATACAAGAAACACAAAAGTCTAGACAATTATAATTCCACCAAAAATTATAAGTCCATCAGAAATGTCTAATTTAATGAGACTGATTTAGATGAAATAACTGAGGAAGAATTCAAAAGAATGATTATAACTATGTTCAAAGAAATTAAAGAATGGGAATGCAATCTGGTCCAGCCATTGTGGAAAACAGTGTGGAGGTTCCTAAAACAGCTAAAGATTGATCTACCATATGACCCAGCTATAGCACTCCTAGGCATATATCCAAAGGACTCATCTCATTTCCTTAGAAGTACGTGCTCAACCATGTTTATTGCTGCTCAATTTATATTAGCCGGGAAATGGAACCAGCCTAGATGTCCCTCAACTGATGAGTGGATAATGAAGATGTGGCACATTTATACAATGGAGTTCTACTCAGTGGTAAAGAAAAATGAAGTTATGAAATTTGCAGAAAAATGGATGGACCTGGAAAGGATTATACTAAGTGAGGTAACCCAGGTCCAGAAAGCCAAGCGCCACATGTTCTCTCTCATATGTGGATCCTAGCTACAGATGATTGGGCTTCTGTGTGAGAATGAAAATACTTAGTAGCAGAGGCCAGTAAGTTGAAAAGGAGACATAAAGGGAAGAGAAAGGAAGGAAGGAGGATACTTAATAGGCTGATATTGTATATATGTAATTACAATGATTGTAATGGGGAGGTAATATGATGGAGAATGGAATTTCAAATGGGAAAGTGTGGGGGTGGGGAGGGAGGGAATTACCATGGGATATATTTTTTAATCATGGAAAATGTTAATAAAAATTAAAAAAAAAAGAAATTAAAGAAGAAATCACAGGAATCAAAGAAGAAAACAAACTCATGAGGAACATAGGAAACCAACCTAATGAAATAAGGAAGTTAACACAAAACATGAGTAAGGAAATAGAAGTAAAGAAAAAAATTCTAATCAGAAATACTAGAAACAAAAATCAAGGTAAGTCAAGTAGAAAACTCTGTAGCAAGTTCCACCAGGAGAATGGATGAAGGAGAGGACAGAGTATCTAAGGTAGAAGACCAGGTGGCAGATTTACTATAGTCCAACAAAGAGAAAGACAAACTAATAGGAAGGCATGAATGGGAATTTCAAAACATTCAAGATACTATGAAGAGATCAAACATAAGAATTCATGGCATAGAAGGAGAAGAATTTCACTCTGAAGGCATAATAAGCATTTTCAACAAAATCATAGAAGAAAATTTCCCCCCGACAGGGAAAGAGATGCCAGTGCAGATACAGGAAGCCTACAGAATGTCAAACAGACAAAACCTGGAAAGAACCTCTCCTCACCATATTATAATTAAACTACAAAACACACAAACCAACAAAAATACATTGAAAGCAGCAAAAGTGAGGCATCAAGTCACCTATGAAGACCAGCCCATCAGGATCACAGCAGATTACTCAACACAAACTTTAAAAGCAATAAGGGCTTAGAATGATGTATTCCAAGTTCTGAAAGATAACAACTATCAACAAAGGCTACTTTATCCTGCAAAGCTATATATCCAAATGGATGGAGAAATAAGGACATTCCACAACAAAAACAGGCTAAAGGAATATATGACAACTAAGCCAACTCTACAGAAATGCTTCAAGGGATCTTCCACACAGAAGAGAAAAAGCACACACAAAACCCTTAGGAGTAAAGTAAGAGTAAAAGATGATGACATCAAAATAAAAGAGACTATTTGAGAAGGGGAGGTGATATGATGGAGAGTAGATTTGTGAAGGGGAAAGTGTGGGAGGGGGCAACTATCATGGTTTATTGTCTATAATTATGAAAGTTCTCAATAAAACAACTTAAAAAAGAAAAAAAAAATATCAGAGAGCCAGAGACCCAGAGGCCCCCAACACCTCATCACTGAAGCAGACCAAAAATGAACCCAACATGGCTCAGGGAAATTTTGTGGAAGAGGGGGCGGAAAGAATGTCAGAGCCACATGTTGGGTCATGATATGCAGAGACATTTATCCTACCCATAACTGAGGGCTAACTCCACAATGCACGACCCATATACCTCAACAAGGAGGGGCCAAGGGGAGAGGGTAAGTTTGAGATGTAGCTCAGTTGGTACAGTGGTAGCCTAGCATTCATGGGGCCCTGGGTTTTACCCCAAACACCTAGTAAACTGGGTGTGTTGGCACATGCTTGCAATCCCAGTGCTGTGGATTGTGAGGGCGAGGGACTCTTTCTGGGTTTTGGTTGGGCTCAGTTTAGGGGTTAGGGTGTCAGATAGTCAATGGTTACTGGGACTCCCCAAAGCCAGTGAGTCTTGAGTCCTACTACCCACAAAGAATTGGCATGTGCTGATAAAGTAGAGGGGCAAAAGTTCATTTTCAGAAAGTTTGAAAGCCAGGCCACCAGGCTTTAAGAGCAAGCACCTTGAACCACTGAGCCAGCTCTCCAGCCTCAAGGATGTTATCTAGTGAAATGTCCATAATGTTGAATCACTTCTATAGTTAAAAGAATAAGTTTATTTAAAATTATAAACAGGCAGCTGGAGAGATGGCTCAGTGGTTAAAGTGCTTGCATGCAAAGCCCAACGTCCCAGGTTCAATTCCTCAGTATCCACATAAAGCCAGATGCACAAGGTCACACACACTTCTGGAGTTCATTTGCAGAGGCTGGAGACCCTGGTGCACCCATTCTCTCTGTCTCTCTGTACTTGCAAACAAAAATAATAAATAAAATATTCTAAAATCACAAGTGTAAACTGGATGTTGTGGGGACACACGTGTAATTCCTTATTACACTCAGGATGCCGAGGCAGGGTTGTGAGTTTGAGATGATCCTGGGATAATGAGGAGATGCTGACTCAAGAAAATAACAACAACAACAAAAATACAAAACAAACAAACAAACAAACAAAACCAAACACCCTAAAAGGTGGGGGGCGGGTCATAATTGTGACTGGTCTTTTTTAAGCTGGTTAGGAATCTATGTTGCCCTCAATACACAGCATTACCCCCTCTCAGCTTCTCAAGTGCTGGGATTACAGGTGAGAGCCCCCACTCCGGTCCCAAATGAGCGATCTGGAGAGAGCCGGTTTTGGGAGCGTCTTGGCTGCGTGTGGTCCCCCTCCTAAGGTGGCCCTGGGACTTCTTTGTCTTCAGATATAAACCTGGACTCGCGCGTGGATCCTTCCTTCCAAGTTTGGAGAGCCCCGAGCCAGGGCAAGGTGCTCCAGGGACCAGGACGTGTCTGAGAGCAAGCTGATATGCCTCCCTCAGCCTCTAGCTTCCACTCTCATCTAAGTTTGCTTGACTTGTTTCTCATTAACCGAGGAGGGCAAAGAGCGCAGGCAGGGACGGGGAACGAAGGAAAGCAGAGAGGAGCCGTGGATGGAAGTCTAGGAAGGACAGAAAGACCCGCCCCCTCTATTTACTTACTTATTTATTTATTTAGGTTTTTTGAGGTAGGGTCTCACTCTGGCCCAGGCTGACCTGGAATTCACTATGTAGTCTGAAGGTGGCCTCGAACTCACGGCGATCCTCCTACCTCTGCCTCCCGAGTGCTGGGATTAAAGGCGTGCGCCACCACGCCCGGGCTAGAAATATACACTTTTGAAGTTTGGGCTTTTTTTCAAAAAGAAAGTTGTTTTACTTTGAAAAAAAAAAATAAAAAAAAACAACCCAAAATCCCTGCTGGTGCTGCCACCTGCTGTCTCGTTGGGAAATGCCCGACCGAGGAGACCTCTCGTCCCACCACTGCGGCTTTTCCGCACCTCGATTTGGGGAGGAATGCGCCCTCCTGCGCAAACCCCTGCGGGGGGCCAAGGGCCGGGCAGAGCTGGGTGTCCCGCTCCGACTTCGCTGGGGAAGGGACCCTGGGCCCTCTGGGTTCAGAAGGGAGGTGCCAGGCGGCAGCAGGGGTTCTGTGGCCTCACTTGGGTCGGGAGCCTAGACTCCCGTCCTGAAGGGACCTCAGGGACGTGGGCAGGCCAAGGGACAAGGTGGTTCTGGTGAGCCTTGGTTTGTCTTGTAGCCTCACGTGTGTCAGGTTTGCAAAGTGGGGCTGTGACTCCCGTAGGCCTGGGGCCTCAAGCTCTCAAGACCACCCTCCTCACCCGGGTCAGGACCCTCCTTAGCGGAGCACTTCGAAGACTGAGCCTGTAAATGGGCCAAAGACGAAGCCCGCATGCGGGTGGCCTCTTCCTGCTTGTTAACATAGATGGACCCTGTGGAACTGAGCCTGGCTCCTTCGTCCTTGCAGGCATGTGCCTGAACCGCCGAGCCACCCCTACGGCCCCTCTTCTTGCTTTGTAGCCGGTTGCGGTTGTCCTCGTGGCCTCGAGGTTTGGCCATGCGAGTGCGCTCCAGGCCCACGGCTGATCCCACACAGCACCAGAAATGTGGCTTCCATCTGCATGCGTGGCACCCTGGTCAGCACCGTGGTCTTCAGTGATCAGAGCCCAAAGACCAGCAGGAGGCAGAGGTAGAAAGGACGGCTCCATGCCACAGTGAGCAGGTTCAGACCCAGGCACCACTACTTAGACGCTCTGTGACTGTGGCCAGCTGGTATAATTTCTGTGCTGCCCATGTTCTCCGCTGGAGAACACAGCATGGAGACCCGCACCTGAGGGCTTGTTGGGAGATCAAATGGGTTAGTAACAACCGAAATTGCTTAGGACAGTAACCATCAGCGCTTGCTTAAGGAGACAAAACAAGAAAATGATTAGGTCAGTGGCTCCCAACCAGGAGCAGTGAATGTTTGCTAGCTAGAGATTAAAAAATAGATATATAAATAAATAAAATAAATACTACTGCCACCTGGTGGACCGCGACTGGCAATGCTTCTGGGCTTTTTTTCACAGAGTCGCCAGGCTTAAATGCCAAGGTTGACAAAGCCTGGATTAAGTGGTCAACTGCAATCTGCTTGGTTTCAAATCCTACATTTATTTTATAGCTTACGTAAAACTTTTTTTTTTCTAAAGTGATTCCTTATGACATCTTTACTGTTGTGTGAAAGTTAATTTCCTTAACTGTAAAGTGGGGCAATAAGGTGATGGGTCTCATTTTCCTTCCTCTCCTTCCCTCCCTCCCCTTCTCTCTCTTGCTGGCAGTAAGGCCTCGTGCATCCCAGCCCAGCCAAACCTTGCTGTGTAGCCAAGGTGACTTTGAACTGATCTTCCTGCCTCTACCTCCGAAATGCTACGGTAATAGGCATGTACTACTAAGCAGGCTGAGATACACTCTTAAAAAAAATTTTTTTAATTTACTTATGATGAGAGAGAAAGAGAGGAGAGAATGGTGGGCCAGGACCTCTTGATGCTGCAAAATTAACTCTAGATGCATACACCACTTTGTGCATCTGGCTTTATGTGGGTCCTGGGGAATTGAACCTGGACCTGCAGGCTTTTTGAACAAGTGCCTTTAACTACTGAACCAGCTCCCCAGCCCCAAGATAGGATTCTCAGGAGGAGTAAATGATGCCTGGCATGTGGCATTTACACCACAGATGCCAGCCATCATGTCTCCTCTGGCAAGCCTTACTTGGCCTTGGGTGACATGACTCTCTCTGTGCTTATTGGACACTTGAAGGTATGATGCATGATATCTTCTGTCCCTTTGCCTGTGTCTCTCAGACGACTGGAAGTGCCTTGAGGGAAGGCCCAGAGACTTACTCCTGCAAGGTTCAGCGCCGCAGGACTGAGTGCAGCCCTGTGATGTACAGGTAACACCTGTGTCTGTGGGCAGGTGAGGCAGAGCAGGGAAGTAGGGACCGGGTCCTGGACTTGGAGTTGAGGGAGGAAGAAGAGCAGGTGGTGGGCAGGTGTGTCCAGGACTCGGGGTGCTAATGAGTGCCAACGGCCTGAGCATGGTCCTGCTCCGTTTTCTGTTTTCCAGTGATAGTTCTGGCCTTTGCCATGTGACCTCACTGTTCGCTGTTGGCTACTATTATGGGCTGGGGGTAAAATGTCCCCATAGACTCAGGAGTTTAACATTTGGCCTTAAGTGGTGGCACTATTTTGGGAGGCTGGGGAACCTTTGGTGAGCAGAAGTGGGTGGCTGGGGGAGGGCCTAAAGTCGTGTGTGCTTCTGGCACTGGTCTAAGAGTCCTGCTTCCTGACCCCCCAGGGTGTGAGCTCGTTACACCTCAAGCTCCACTTCAGCAGACTACGGGCTCTGCTCCTGTCTCCTTGCCTTCTCCAGCACGGCGGACTGGAGATCCATGAGCAAAATGAGCCCTTCTTCCCCCAGTTGTTCTCTGTCCTGGTGACTCCAGAAGTAACGAACACTGGTGCCTCCCTCTTCATTGATGGGAACAGGAACAATCCTGTGACTGGAGAGAGCAGGATCTGCCCTGGAGCTGGCCTAGCTGCTCCTCACTAAGGCTCTACCACCTGGTAGTGGGGGTCTGGTGGCTGGCAGATCTGGCCCGCTGGTTACTCTGCTTTGATTGCTGGCAGCAGAAGGTGGGCATGGTCTCTGGATGCTAAGGACAGAGCTATAGAAAGGCATTGTTGTCGCCTTCCCTGGAGCCCTCCTCCCTCAGCTGTCAGATCTGGTTCCGCAGCCTCCCACCGCTGGCCTCTCATCCTCTTTTGTTAGAAGCTTTTTTGTTTGGCAGGACTGGGGTAGGGTTTTGCTGTAGCACGGGCTGGCTTGGAACTCGCTATGTAGTCTCAGGCTGGCCTCAAACTCACAGTGATCCTACCCCTGCCTTCCCAGTGCTGGGATTAAAGTCACAGAGAGAAAGAAAGAGAGAGAATGTATGAGAACGGGTGCTCCAGGGCCTTGAGCCACTGCAAACAAACTACAGACACATGCACTACTTTGTGCATCTGGCTTTCCGTGCGTGCACGTGTGCGTACTGGGGAATCAAACCTGGGCCATCAGGCTTTGCCAGCAAGTGCCTTTAATCATTGAGCCATCTCTCCAGCCCCATTAAAACCTTTTTTTAAAAATATTTTTTGTTCATTATTTATTTATTTATTTGAGAGTGACAGACACAGGGAGAAAGACAGATAGAGGTAGAGAGAGAGAATGGGCATCCAGCCACTGCAAACGAACTCCAGACGCGTGCGCCCCCTTGTGCATCTGGCTAACGTGGGACCTGGGGAACCGAGCCTCAAACCGGGGTCCTTAGGCTTCATAGGCAAGCGCTTAACCACTAAGCCATCTCTCTAGCCCCATTAAAACCTTTTTTTATTCACAGTTTTCACACATGTACATTATATATGTTGATCATAATCCCCCCTGTTACCTTCTTTTACCTTTTTTGTACCCCCTCCTCTGTCCTCCTTCCACTGAACTCTTTCCTGTTTCCAACCAGCTCCTATTCTATTTGTTTGTTTACTTGTTTTGTTTTTCTTTTTTCCTCTCTATCTTGTTTTTTGGTCCCCTTCTCCCAGTGCTGGGACTAAAAGCATGTGCCACCACACCTGATTATTCCCTTTTTTCTTTTATGTCTTGTCTTTTTTTTTTTAATTTTTAATTTTAATTTTAATTTATTTATTTGAAAGCAATGGACAGAGAGAGAAAGAGGCAGAAAGAGAGAGAGAGACAGAGAGAGAATGGGCGCACCAGAGCCTCCAGCCACTGCAAATGAACTCCAGATGTGTGCGCCCCCTTGTGCATCTGGCTAACGTGGGTCCCGGGGAATTGAACCTGAGTCCTTTGGCTTTGCAGGCAAGCACCTTAACCACTAAGCCACCTCTCCAGCCTTTCCTGTTGAAGCCATGGAATCAGGTCACATACCTGTGAAAGTGGTGGGGAGTCACTTGAGATGCAAGATGTTCCGGAGACCTGGGTCCTTTGTCAGCACTTAGAGGTGGAGCTTGCAGAGGGGAAAAGGGGAAAGCTGCCTATGTCTGAACTTTACTCTTTTGATACTGGGATATGGCCCTGTGCTGGGTTGTCCGATGGTATTGGGGTTTCCAGCTAGGATAGGAGGCCTGTAAGCACTGAGTATAGAGCAGCATCTTTTTATTTTTAGCTTTTGGTTTTTGGAGGTGGGGTCTCACTCTAGCCCAGGCTGACCTGGAATTCACTCAGGGTGGTCTCAAACTCATGCGATCCTCCTACCTCTGCCTCTTGAGTGCTGGGATTAAAGGCGTGCACCACCACACCTGGCTCCTATTTGTTTTTGTTTTGTTTTGTTTCTTAAGTAGGGCCTCCTTCTAGCCCAGGCTGGCCTGGAATTCACTGTGTAGTCTCAGGCTGGCCTCAGACTCAGTGATCCTCCTACCTCAGCCTTCTGAGTGTTGGGATTAAAGCTGTGTGCCACCATGCCCGGCTTAGAGCTGCATCTTTTTGTGTCTGGACCTGTTTTTATTACCCCAGGTCACCCCACCCCATTCTTTTGCCAGTTTTGTAGATACCGAGGCTTAGGATGGATGGAAGTCACTTATGATGAAGTTTAAGAACTATGTGATGGTTATCTGTTGTGTAACAAATTGCCCAAGCTCTTAGCAGTTTAAAGTGACCAACGTATGATTCCTCACAGTTGCTGGAAATGAGGAATGCAGAAGCATCTAGAAGGGCGCTCTTGACTCCGAGCCTCTCACAAGGCTCCAGTGCAGGGATCTCTTCCTCCATGCATGATGAGATATCCACAGGCTCAATCTTTTCAGGAATCCACAGGTGTTGTGAATTCATGAGTGTAAAGCCATATTGTGTCCAGAAGACAGTGTTTTGCCCCCCCCCCCCCAATCCTTCTGCTCTTAAATTCACTCCCTCTTCTGTGAAGTTCCCTGAGCCTTGAGGGAGTGATTTAGATGTCCCGTTTAAGGCTGAGCACACAGTAGTCTCTTATTCCTGGCCTTCTGGGGTCAAGGCTGCAAGAAGTACTAATCTATGGGAGCAGATTAGATATTTGGAAAGCCGTTGAACACACTGTCCATTTAGCATAACCATAGTGGTAGGTTCCCCCTAGGGTCCATGTCCCTAGCCACAGGCTTTTGCTGGGCTTACAGCATCAGGCATGGATGTACTCTTGTGAAGTGGGTCCAAATCCAATCTTAAAGCAGTTGGTTACCCCCATAACCTTTATGCCATGGCTGCACCAGTGGGCATCTCTTGAACAGTAGGTTGGCTATGGAATACATGGGGTTCACATCCAGATAGGACTGCTGATGGCTTTTCCACTCCAGCAGCTCCCACAGCACGTTCTGATATAAAGACAGTCAGCTGTCAGGGAGGGCACTGGGCAGAACAAGGTGTAACCCACAGGGAGCCACATACAAGGGGAGGCGAGGCTTAGGTAGGAGAGCAAAGAGTTAATAAGACCCAAGGAGTTGTTGAAAAGGAGAGAGGCAGGTTAGAGAAGCCTCAGGTAATCTTACTATCCTAATGGAGTTTAATCACTGCGTGTCCTGAGAATCCTACACGAGTTTATTTCCTAAGGGAGTGCACTCCAAGGCTGAGGAGTCCTGTTCTAAACCTCACGGACCGTACATCCACCTTCTCTTGCAGGAACATCCCAAGTCAAGTCTCCGTAAGCACATTGCCTATGCACTAAGCTTACTCAGTGTGGAGATTCTGCTGCCCAGTGCACTATCCCAGCCACCCAATGCAGAACCCATGGGCAGGGTGGTACTTGTGCCTCAGCCAATCACACTGTGTATTTCACTGTTCCATTGCCCTCTTCTTCCTCCAAGACTAGTAAACCCTTATTCAAACAGTCCACCTTATCCTTTCTGTAAAACTTAGACATGTAGTGGCTGTGGGGACAGTAAGCCCAGACTGGGATGGGGAGCAGCCTCACGGCGAGGGGGCTTTGCCCTCTGGTCACCCATTTCCAAATGTGTTCTCTCAGCTCTGGGGACCCAGCAGGGTAAACTTTAGTCTAAGGATGACAAAGGATTTCTTGCTGCTGTGTAAAGGACATGGAACAAACTTCTTCCTAAAATAGGTAGAGAGAGGAAGGGGGAGGCCAAGGGAAGGGGCTGGTGCAGAAGGCAAGAGCATCGCCGACAGGGAGCTGAAGAGGGCCAGCTGGTGATGAGATGTGGGCACGCAGAGGTGAAGCAGCTCGTCAAGGGCCACACAGGGTTGTTGTAGCAGTGACTCCTCCAGAGGTGTCTCTAGCTCCTCCTGCTGCCACCTGCCTTGGTCCATGAAGAAGCCACAACTGGCTGGAGAGATGGGTTAGTGGTTAAGGCGCTTAACCACTTCCCGTGAAACCCAAGGACTCATGTTCAACTCTCCAGGTCCCACGTCAGCACAAAGGTGATGCAAACGCCTGGAGTTCGATGGCAGTGGTTGAGGTCCTGGCATGCCAATTCTTTCTCTCTCTCTCTGTCTCTATCTCTCTGAAGAAGCTGTTAGCCCAGGCTTGGACAGGAAAGAGGCTGTAACCCAATCAGTGTGGAAAGTGAGCCCCAGGCAGTTCTGCAGTTCTGGGGGACAGAAGGAGGAGTGGAGGCCAACTGTACAGCCAACACATGTGGCTGGCACTCCTTTCCCTGCCTTTCAGCTTCCCCTTGGCTGGCAGGAAAGCAAGAGTGGCCAACACAGGAGCAGAACGAGGCTCCTCCACACTGGTGCACAGACTCTTTTGGGCACCGGGAGTTGGGCTATGTTGGAATATTATAGTCTGGGGCTCTAGTAGGGGGCAACTCCGTGGCAAGTGACCTATCTATGAACCTATGGCACTTGGCTATGAGGTGACCCTCTGGGTAGGGGAGCAGGATGCTCACCCTCCAGCAAGATGGCAGACCTGGAAGCTGTGAAGAAGGGGCCATGTTGCTCTTGATATAGGGCAGGTAGGGAAGGTCAGTCCATCATCCCGTGGAGGCTGAGTGCCCTCTGATGTGCAGTGGGTGTTCATCCAAGAGCACTGGTGCCCACGGAACTGGTTCTGGCCCACCCTGGTGGCTGGGATCTGAGGGTGGGGGAAGGCAACTGGCTCCTGGTCAGGCATCTTGGCCTCAGGGTCGGGACAGGGGCCCTGCCTTGTAGGAGAGTAGCTGTTCCATCATTTACAGATGTAAATGAGCATTCTGGATTTCTGATCATGTCCCTGGGATCTAAAACTCTGATCAGCAAAGCCCACTTCATAATTTAGAATGCCCTAGGAAGGGCCAAGAACGGGGCTCACTCCATCTGTGGCTATCGCCTCTCCTTGACTTTTCTTTCTTTCTTTTTTTTTTTAATATTTATTTATTTGCAAGGAGAGAGAGAGAGGGAGGGAGGAGAGAGACAAACAGAATGGGCATGCTGGGGCCTCTAGTCACTACAAATGCACTTCAGATGCATGCACCACTTTGTGCAGCTGGCTTATGTGGGTCCTAGGGAATCGAACCTGGGTCCTTTGGCTTTGCAGGTAAATGTCTTAACCACTAAGCTATCTCTTCAGTCCTCCCTTGCATTCTCCCTTTTTTTTTAATTTTTATTTATTTATTTGAGAGCGACAGACAGAGAGAAAGAGGCAGATAGAGAGAAAGAATGGGCATGCCAGGGCCTCCAGCCACTGCAAACGAACTCCAGACATGTGTGCTCCCTTGTGCATCTGGCTAAAGTGGGTCCTGGGGAATCGACCTCGAACTGGGGTTCTTAGGCTTCACAGACAAGCGATTAACCGCTAAGCCATCTCTCCAGCCCTCTTCTTTTTTTAAAAAAAATATTTTTATTTTTATTTATTTATTTGAGAGAAAGAATTGGGCGACTCCAGTCCCTGCAAACAAACTCTGGACGCATGCACCATCTTGTGCATCTGGCTTATGTGGGTCCTGGAGAACTGAACCTGGGTCCTTTGGCTTTGCAGGCAAACACCTTAACTGCTGAGCCATCTCTCCAGCACTCCCTGCCTTTTATTTACTTCCATGCGGGTCCCCCTGGCAGCAATCTCTTCCCTGTAAGGATCAATGGAGCTAGATTGGAATGAGGGGCAAGGTCTTGGGAGGGCAGTGCATGGGTTTGGAAATGGGGTGTGGGGGGGGTGGAGTGGGCGGGGTGGGAGAAAGGTGATGGAGGAGGGAAGAATTGAGTTGGGAGGACCTCTGGTTTCCGCTGCAGAGTCGCGCCCCCTGCTGCCCACAGGGAAAACAGCACCCTGGCTGCTCAGTCTTGGTAGCGTGAGGCTTCCTGGGCGGCTTCCCTGAACCCCTCAATCACTCTGTGCCTGCTGTGCTCCTTAGGAGTCTCCCGGATGAACGGTCTCGGGGGTCTTGGGGGCACACAGTCGGACGGAGGATGGGGCCTGCAGTGGGAGTGCTGGGGAGCATCATGTCACAGTGAGGTGAGCCTGCAACTGAGCCCCAGGGATTCTGGGGTTGTCACGTCCCACAAGGCTGGGGTTACAAGCATGTGCGGCCAATCGAAGATGTTTATGTGGGTGCTGGGGAATTGAACTCAGGGCAGCCGGCCCCTCTCAGGTCCGCAAGCTTGTACAGCAAGCATTCTCCCCCACCGAGCAATCTCCCCAGCCCCCACTGCGAATTTTGAGGACCTACACCCACTTCACACTTTGGCTCTGACAGCGAGGAGCTTTCCTGCTCCCGAGGCAGACCCTTTAGCAGGATGCAGTGAGAACAGCGGGCAGACCCCTGAACTCAGAGCCCCAAGGCTGCTGACTGGGGTGCTGGCTTGAGAAGGAACATGGCAGGCACATGGGAAGCTGGGGTGTCTATGAGGGTGGCGGAGCCGCTCTTGGCTTTGGTTGGGCCCTGACCCAGGAGTTAGGGTGCCAAATGGCCACAGTAACACACTCCAGCTTCTTATCTTATGAATTTGAAGAATAAACGCCACAAACTACAGTTTAAGAAGATTTTATTATGGAAGAAAGAAGGCAGGAGGGGGTTCCAGGCAGTGGGGAGAGTTGCTGGTCAGGGTCTTTTATGGGAACGTCCTGGGCGGGGGCTGAGCCTGTGAGTCCAGTCAGTCCCCATGCCAGGTGTCCAGGCACCTTGTAGTCTCACTCACAGCTTTCTTTCAGGTTTCCAGGGAGGGGGATTCCTTTAGGAAAAAGACATGAGGAGAAACCAGATTCCTCCTTACAGGCTCAAGGGTATTTCCTGCTTCTAGCCCTCTGCTCCCTGGCCGATTTCGATCTCTTTCTCCTCTCTAGCGAGGCAACTGTAACTGCCTCAGGAGGATCCGAGGAGGTCCTGTTGGTGGCTTTCAGTGGCTCATCAACTTCCCGCTGTGCTCAGAATGTTCAGGGAGAGGTTGGCCAGAGGAAAACTCTTCAGTCTAACCCAGGCCTATCACAGGGTCCGACCTAGTTCTTGGCCAGAGCCCAGTGACTGCTTTTCTGTGAGCCATGCCTCACAACACCTGGTACTTTATTACCACTGTTGTTGTTATTAATTATTTTAAGTACTGGACCTCACCACACAGTTCACACTGGCCTCAAACTTGATGATCTTGTCTCAATCTCCCAAGAGCCTGGATTTTACCTGTGTACAATCATACCTGGATTCCAGGGGGTTTCCAACCTCTACCCTCCATCCCTCCACCTGGCTTTGTCCTTACCCCCACTCTGAGCCCCTTTCTCTGTGACACTTGCTCGACAGTACTTCTATTGTGAAAGAACCAAGGCCCTCGGAGGTAGGGTAGAGGCTGAGCTAGCCCTGACCCTGAACCAGCTCCTCTCTTCTGCGCTGTTTTCCAGAGCAGCGACTCTGCCATCCGTGGACAGGTCCTGCTCTCCTCAGCCGTCTCCCTTGTCCTCTGCCTCCAGCCTTGCTAGCAGAGGGTCCCTACAGTCACGCCTGCTGGCCTCCTTCCTGCCACTTTCACCCCCAGATGCTCCTCATCCCTCGGTAGCTTCGTCCCTTTTTTCAGTCCCCCTTGGCCTTCTTGCTGCCTGTTGTTCTGAAGGTCGCCATAGAGGTCTGGGCGTTGTTTGGAAGCTTGAAGCCTCCCCCAGAACTGGACGAAGGTCTTGCTCAGCCCTTTCCTTTTCTTCAGCAAGTAGGACAGAAGCGTGAACACCAGACATCCGCAGCTGTGCGTGGGGTACAGTCTGGGGCGCTCTGTGGGTGGCGACCACACCTCGGGCCTCGTTCTGTTGGTCACACAGGGGGCTGCGGCTACAGCTCAGTAAGTAGAAGCCCCGCGTAGCGTGCATGGGGCCATGGGTTTGATTCCTAGCATGAGCTTGTAAAGCAGGCACAGTGGGGCACGCCTGTAGTCCTAGCATGAGCTTGCGAAGCAGGCACGGTGGGGCACGCCTGCAGTCCTAGCATGAGCTTATAAAGCAGGCACGGTGGGGCACGCCTGCAGTCCTAGCATGAGCTTGTAAAGCAGACATGGTGGGGCACGCCTGCAGTCCTAGCATGAGCTTGTAAAGCAGACATGGTGGGGCACGCCTGCAGTCCTAGCATGAGCTTGTAAAGCAGACACGGTGGGGCACGCCTGCAGTCCTAGCATGAGCTTGTAAAGCAGGCACGGTGGGGCACGCCTGCAGTCCTAGCATGAGCTTGTAAAGCAGACATGGTGGGGCACGCCTGCAGTCCTAGCATGAGCTTGCAAAGCAGGCATGGTGGGGCACGCCTGTAGTCCTAGCATGAGCTTGCGAAGCAGGCATGGTGGGGCACGCCTGCAGTCCTAGCATGAGCTTGCGAAGCAGGCACGGCGGGGCACGCCTGCAGTCCTAGCATGAGCTTATAAACCAGGCACGGTGGGGCACGCCTGTAGTCCTAGCATGAGCTTGCGAAGCAGGCACGGTGGGGCACGCCTGCAGTCCTAGCATGAGCTTATAAAGCAGGCATGGTGGGGCACGCCTGTAGTCCTAGCATGAGCTTATAAAGCAGACACGGTGGGGCACGCCTGCAGTCCTAGCATGAGCTTGCGAAGCAGGCACGGTGGGGCACGCCTGTAGTCCTAGCACTCTGAAGGCGGTGACAAGATCAAGTTCATTGTTGGCTACACAGTGAGCTTGCGGCTAGCCTCAGCTATATGAGACTGTCTAAGAAGTTTATAAAACAAAAAGGAGGAGGAGGACATGAACACAGAGACTACCAGGACCTTCTATTTAAACTTGAACCTAGTCCTAGGCTCCCCAGAACAACATTTTCACTACCCACAAGTGCTCCGAGGGGAGTAAAAGGTCAAGTCAACTGGAGAGATTATTTCCCCATTGCCCATGTCTGTCACCTGCGACACCAGACCTTGACCTGGAAGAGGCCACTGTTGGCCAGTGGAGTGTGGGCAGAAAGGACTGTGGAGCCTTCCAGTTACAGATTAACACGGGGAGTGAAGAGGAACTGGAGGGGGGGGGCAAGTGGTCTGAGGTGGGAGGCTGACCTACCCAGCCTGGGTTGGACTAAGATTTTGACTGGGCTTGTCGGCGGGGACTCCGTTCCTCTGAGGCTACCGGATTTTCCTGAAGACCTGCTTGCACACTGCGTCCCTCGCGGTCAGCTCCTGAGGACAGAGGAGGAGGATGAGGAGAGGAAAGGAGGTTCTTTCCCATGGGAACTCTGTTCCTCAAGTTCTCAAGTTTCATTTAATCTCTCAGGAACAGCAGCCTTTGACATATGGGGATTGTATTAGTGGGTTTTTTTTTGTTGTTGTTGTTTTTCAAGTAGGGCCTCCCTCTAGCCCAGGCTGACCTGGAATTCACTCGGTAGTCTCAGGGTGGCCTTGAACTCCTACCTCTGCCTCCCAAGTGCTGGGATTAAAGGCGTACGCCACCACACCCAGCTGTATTAGTGTTTTGAATCCTCCTCTTGTATGGAAGAGGAAGGAAGGATGCTAGGTCCGAAACGTGGAATGACTGTCTCTCTCTCTCTCCAGTATCATTTATGGGCTTCATCTGAAGTGAATTCTGCGCTGCAGACAAAAGGAGGGCCTCTCCCAGACATACCCGTTTGGGCCTCTCTCTTGTATCAACTTACCAGATGCAGTCTATCTCCCTCGAGCCAGTGTCTCCAGCCCCGGTTGGGAACCTCCCCTTTCTGCACACACACCAGCTGCTCGTCCTCCCACGTTACTATGGTCTACAGGGGGAAGGCAGGATGAAAGAAAAGTTGGAGGCAGGACACCCCAAATCTTTCCAATCACTCTTCGTTCAGCAGGACTCCCCTCCCCAGCTTTTGAAGGGCTGAGTGGTCTTCAGTGACCTTTGGGGAAGAGAAGGGGGGGGATTAAGACAACTGTGGGTGGAGATGGGGACACAGACGATGAGGATGGAGATAAGAACTTTGGATGGTCGGAGAGACTTTGAGAAAGACGGGAGGTCTGCTGGGAGGCTCCTCTCTTCTTTCTTGGTGTCAGTGGCAGTTGACATATTCTTAGAGACACTCTGCTCTTCAGGCGGTGGTGACCACTGGGGACTCAAGAACTCGTTAAAGTGCTAGGAAGAAGGGGCAGTGGAGTGGTCAGCGCTAAGTGAGACATCTCTGTCACACCCTGCAAGGCTCAGGAACTATTGAGGAAGGGGGGGGGGTGAGTGCTTTGGAATGCTGTCTTCCAGACCCAAAGTGGCCACGGTTATCCTGACTTCACAGTGGCTGGTACGTAAGACCTGCATAACAAGAGAGGAAATGATGTTATTTATTTATTTATTCGAGAGCGCACAGTGCACAGGTCAACACAAGAATATTCGGATGGGGAGGAAAGGGCCATTCGAAGGCAGAGTTAATCAGGCTGCAACTGGGGAGAGTGCCTTGCCTTCCGTGGAGGGGGCTGAGCACAGGCCCTGGCACATGCCAGGCAAGTGCTCTGCTATTTTTTTTTTTTTTGGTTTTTCGAGGTAGGGTCTCACTCTAGCCCAGGCTGACCTGGAATTCACTCTGTAATCTCAGGGTGGCCTCAAACTCATGGCAATCCTCTTACCTCTGCCTCCCAAATGCTGCAATTAAAGGCATGCACCACCATGCCTAGCCTCTACTATTGAGCTATAATATTCTCAGCTCTCTTTTTACTTTTTATTTATTTATTTATAGTTTTTATTTATTATTTATTATTTGAGAGTGAGAGAGGAAGAGGGAGGGAGGGAGAGAGAGAGAATGGGCATGCCGGGGCCATCAGCTTCTGCAAATGAACTCCATAATCATGTGCCACCTTGTGCATTGGGCCTATGTGGGTTCTGGGGAATCAAACCTGGGTCCTTTGGCTTTCCAGGCAATTACCTTAACTGACAGCCATCTCTCTAGCCCTTTACTTTTTATTTTGAGTAAGGGCCTCACTAACTTACTTAGGCTTAATTTGAACTCATTTTGTAACCAGTAGGCCTTGAACATGCAATTCTCTGGACTAGCTGCAATTATACAGGTCGGTGCTACCAGCTATGGTTAATAATGGAAGATTTCAATCAAGAAAGAAATATTGCAGAAGCAAGAAAAAGGGTAGATATTTCTGAAGGGCTGAAACCCAGAGCATCTGTGAGGATACCACGAGAAGCTAGCTGCTTGCCAAGGTCTTTGAGTGTCCTCTGAAGCAAGCGGCCTTGATCTAGAATGTAATGGGCCATCATCAAGAGGCTCATGCCAGGGAATGACATGGCCATTTTTACGTTTCAGATGGATCCTGTGGCTACAGGTTAGGTTATGCAGAGTGTGTTAAATATGAAGACCAATATGGGGTAACAGGTGAGAAATGAGGGCCTGAATTAAGGTAGTAACAGTGAGAAAGGCTAAGAAAGAATGTATGACAGACAATCATTAGCATGATATACTACAGACATAAAATGAGTCATAGGTGCAAGTCACACAAACAAAAAAGCATTTCTAGTAAGAGCCCTATTAGAAAACTAAAAAGCCAAGTAGCTGGTACATTGACCAGTGCAAAGGGTTATCAAGATCCTGGGTGGTTTTGTGTTGTGTGTGTGTGTGTGTGTAGTATATGTAAGAGGCATTAATTAATAACTAACTCCTGGCTGGTGAGTGCCATTCACAGAGATGGAGAATATGGAAGTGGAAGAGCTTTGAGTAAGGAGATAATGAATTCAAGTTCAACCTTGAGTGCACAAGTGGAAATATTTTGCATGCAGTTGAACACATCACCCTGGAGCTCAGGTGATGACTGGCTGGAGAACCAGTGTCAAGGTCAGTTCACAGATGGGAGAAGAAACACGAAATATTGATGACTTAGCTCAAGAGTGGCGCATAGACAAAAAAAAAAAAAAAAATAGTCAAGAAGGAGCCAGGAATGGTGGCGCATGCCTTTAATCCCAGCACTCGGGAGGCAGAGGTAGGAGAATCGCCATGAGTTCAAGGCCACCCTGAGACTACATAGTGAATTCCAGGTCAGCCTGAGCTAGAGTGAAAACCTACCTTGAAAAACAAAAAATAAACAAACAAACAAAAAAAGCCAAGAAGAAAATACTGGGGGGGGGGGCGGGTGTCCAGTTTACGTGGTTAATAGGGCTAATAGGTCAAAAGAAAATACAGGAAAGAGGCAAAGTTCAAGGGACCTTGGCAACACACAGTGTCCCTGGCTTTTGGGTGACTGAATATCTGCTCCCTGACCTGGGGGTGGCTTGCTCTTTTTGTCCCTGTGACTGATGGTAAGAGGAAGAAGTAGGGGAGAGTCAGGGGAACACCAGGAGCATGTTGGTCCCAGAGCCTGGTACCTAGGGAACCCCATGGCCTGCTGTGGTGGTCACGCCCCTGGCTTTGGCCGAGAGGGGTCACCTGGGAGGAGGCACCTGCTCATCCTGCCCCCGTCCTTCCACCTCGAGGAGCAGTACCTGGCATTTCCGCCCGTCCACCATCCTGAGGTCCTCCTCAAACTCCACTCCCAGCTCAAAAGTCATAACGTAGTTGCGGAAAGTGCTGAGAGTCTTCACAACCATGCGTTCGCCCCGGTGCTCAATCTCCTTGTCCATCTTCAGCAGCAGCACTATCTTCCGCAGAACCACGTTGAGGTCTGAGGGGCAGAGTCTCCGTAAGGGCCCTGCTGGCCAGCGGGACACCCCCTGCCTGCAGCCACACTGCCAGGGCCCTGAGCCACCCCCTCCTCCCTCCTAAGGGCGCTTTGGCTGGAAAAGGAGCCTAATTACACGGCCAGGTGCCTGAGCCCCGCATTGACCAGCGAAGCATGCGAAGCCCCTTCTCAACGGGACCCTGAGGAGGGGGGGACATAGAGGGCATGGGAGGGCGAGGTCTTTACTTAGGGCCTCTAGGTAGTCCTCGAGGTTCTTCTGTGAGACAAAGCGGTAATAGCCCGTAAGGTTGGGAGGCATTGTCCACGCTGACCCTGATGCTCGCAGGACCGGGGTGCTGCCAGGGGTGCTCTCTGCCAAGGGAGGGTCACAGACGCCAGGCCAGTCTGTCCACACGGGCACAGGGTCAGCCAGGCAGGCTTTTATGGAGCCGGTGCTCTCCCCACCCCCTCGTGAGGAGTTTGGGGCTGGTGTTTGCAGCCTGGAGAGGTGGGGACTGGGCAAAGTCAGGCCTGGCCTCAGCTTTTCCCCAGAAAGGAGCCTGGAGCAGCATTGGGGGGTGGTTGGTCATCAGAACTTGGAGCTTCTGAGGGTTCAAGTTCATTGGCACTGAAGCTTTGGCCTTCACTCTCCATTTCTGGCAGTCCTGGGACTGTCCCCAAGCTCTGAGATACAGGCTCCTCCTGGAGACAGCTGTGGCTGATGCGGCTGTGTGGGGTGGGGATGCGAGCTTGCCAGATCCCAGGACTGGGGAGGGGGTGTGGGGGTACTGAAAGGTGTGAGGGGAGGAAGTGGGACAAGGGGACAACCATGTGGCCAAGAGCCTTGGTGAGTGGAGCCCTGGAGCCTGAAACTCCATAGCCCCCGAGACTGTCCGCTGAACTGGGTCTCCATGGCGGTTCTTGGTCCTGCAGGGCCTGAAAGAGGGAGATAGAGAAATTGGCAGCCAGGTCGGTGTTGAGTTCAAGGTTCTGAGGCAGAAGGCGAGGAAGGGGCTTGGTTGGCTATTGGTTGAAAATTCCTTACTCTTTGGTTTGGGACCCAGGGTTTCCTTGTCAGTCGGGAGTCCTGGGTGACATCATTCGCCCCCCAGCTACACTTTCCAGATGGTGTGGGGACACCGAGATGATAACGACTGTCTGCCCCTCAACTGCTCCCCTCCCCCCCAACCTGCTGTGTCCCTTAAGGTGAGGGGACTCAGGGAGGGTAGGGAACGGGAAAAGGAAGGCTTGGAATCCCTGCCCTCCACGGGTGTGTGTCGAGAGTGGCGCAGGACGACCCTCCCTCTCGTGCAGCCCACGCCATCGCCCCGCGACCCTCCGCAGGCCACCCCCCCCCCCGCTCAGAGGCTGGGACTGCGCATGCTCACACGGAAGGCGCGCCGCCGAACTAGCTGCTGGAGTGGGCTGTGCAAAGAGGGGCGTGCAGACTCGGGGCTGGGTGACGTGGGTGCTGCCCCTCCTGGCCCCCCGCAGGCCCGCTGACGTCTACGTTCCCCACCCCCCAGGCTTCCAGATCGGCCTTGCAGCGCCCCTGCCATCTGCCACCTCCTCGCTGGCTTGCCGGCCTCCTCCCCAGCCCCCGCGGGGCCAAGGCCCCCTCAAACCGCAGCCGGGGGGGGGGGAGGACCTAGCACCTTCCCTCGCCCCAGCTCCGGGGGCCCCTCGCTCCCGCCCCCCCTGCAGCACCTGGCGTCCCCGGGCCCTCGATTGGCCAGCGGCCCCGTCCATCGTGGCCGGCCCGTGTGACGTCATCCTGCAGCAGCGGGGAAGGGGCGCGGGGGGGCGAGCGGGCGCGCGAGCTGGGCTGAAGGCGAGCCTCGCGTCCCAGCCGCCGCGCCGGGCTCTGCTCCGTGGACGACGTGCGGGGCAGGGTCCTTTCTGTCACTGCCCCCCACCCCCTCGCAGCGCCGGCACCCCTTCCCCAAGGCGGGGTTGCCCGAGCCTGGCTCCCGCAGCCTCGCCCGGCTTGGCGGCGCTGCCCAGCGCACCATGACCCCGCTGCTGCTGCCTCTCCTGCTGACCTCGGTGCTGCGGCCCAGCGCGGGGAACAAAGGTGAGAGGGGGCGGGGGAGGGGGCCTCGGGGTGCTCGAGCCCCTGGCAGGTGTCCCCTCCTTCGCGTCCTTTGCCTCAGACCTGCCCCTCTCCCTTCGCTCGCTTCCCATCTCCTCCTCTCTGGCTCGCCTCCTCCCGTGCGCTTTTCCCGCTGCCCCTCTTTGGTCCCCCATTCCCTCCTGGGGGGGGTCTCCCTGCCCCTCCCCCAGCTCCCCCATGCGGGTAGCTGCCTCCCCTGCGCAGAAGGGCTCGTCCCGAGGGGGACAGCCAGGGCTCAGCGGCTGTTTCCTGTGACAGATCCACCTGGTTGTCCCCATCCTCAGGGAGAGGGTCCCTTGCGGCTCAGCCATTCGGAGCACGTAGGTTTGTGCGTGTGCCTGTGCATTGGCTGGCTGGTGTGTTAGCTGGCTGTCCTCTCTGGCCCACAGCAGATGAACTCAGCTGGGTGAGGCTGTCAGAGGAGGGGGCACTGAGGGCAGAGGCTCTGGTGGACGAAAGAGAAGAGACAAGAAGGGGCAGAAATGGGGGCCGGGGTCACCAGGTGCCAGGAGGGAAGGGAAGCTGGGGAGGAGAATAGGAAAATGAGGCATGGCAGGGAGAGAAGAAGGGGATGGGGAAAGGTAGATGGAGACAGAAGAAAGAGGGAGGAAGCGAAGTAGAAAGGTGAGGAATGGAGCAAGACGCTGCCAAGGAAGAGCAAGGGAGCCTCGGAGTGAGGGCGGAGGTGCAGACCCAGGGGCACCAGGTAGTCAGAGAAGGACAGGGCTCTGAGCCCAGGGACCATGGAGAGAAGCCGGCTTGCAGGGCCTGACATCCTCAGCCCTTCCTGCCTCAGCATCTCCGCCTGGCTCTTGCCACTTCCTGTGCGGCCTCCTGTGCACCATCTTGTGGCTTCCTGCCCAGCCATTAGTGAAGGGGGCTCTGCTGGTCATCAGCAAGAAAAGGGCAGGCCTGCACATACCGGGACATCCGTCCAGGTGTGGTTAGAGAGGAATGGAGATCAGAATTGGTTGCTCATCATGAGGTACTGGGGTGAGGTTCCTCTGGTGACTCAGTTTCCCTCTGGTGATACATCCTTCCTTGCCTACATCTGGCTTTGGGAGCTCGGGAGGGCAGAATAGGATTAGGTAGGACACAGGGGTGAGGTAGAAGGGGAAGAGACGCGTGTGCTTTCTTCCAAAGCCTCTCACCAGGCTTGAAGGTTGGACTTGGGGAGAAGACCCCCACTGAACAGTCTGGTAGAATATGGGGTGATAGGAATGGGGCTGAGCCCTGTGCTTGTCTTGGATTGGCTGGGGCTGAGGGGAGAAGAAAAATCGGGGTTCAGTCATGAGTAGTCATAAGAAGTAGGGAGTGTGGGTTTGGAGGCCCTGAAAGGACGAGGAATGTGCTAGTTGTGACTGGGTTCTCCTCGGTGTGGGGGTGGGGAATTAGGGAGGGATTTGTCATGTTTTTAGGCCAGTTCGATAATCCCTTAGGATGTGGGCTCCTCTGGGTCTGGTCACTGCCATTGATTTCTCTGCTCCCTCCCTTCCTCTCTCTGTACCCCTCCTTCTGGCCTATATACCTTCTCTTCTTTCCTGCTTTCCCTTCCCTTGTTCTGGGAGAGTGGCCCGAGGTCGGGGTCTGACTGGGAGAAGAGCAGAGCGAAGGGATTGTGATTGAAATGGGGAAAGGGGGGGCGGGTAAACGATCAAGATCTCAGAGAACTTGCTGATCTTTTTCTAGTCTTTTTTCTCTTCTTCCCTTCATCCATCCTTTCCCTTCCCTTCCCTTTTGAGGGCTCACCACTGCTTCTCCAGTGTCATCACTTTTCCTCAGCACGGGAGTCCTTGGAGAAGATTCTCTTGGTTCCTGACTATGGTTCCCAGGGGAGAGAGTGGTCCCTCCCCCTCAGGAAGGCAGTTGCCATGGAAACTGTCTATCCTGCTATAGGAGAAGGTTGTGGCCTACCACAGACCCTCTGAAACCCTCCCTCTTGCGAAGCGCTCCTCCAGCAGGGCGTGGAAAGGGTGTTGAGGCCGGGGTGCGGGCTGTGTGGATCAACAAGGGCGAGCCGAGGTCCGGCTCACTGACTTTCTTTCCTCTCCCTGGGACCCGGCCAGCCAACAAGCACAAGCCATGGATCGAGGCGGAATACCAGGGTATCGTTATGGAGAATGACAACACTGTCCTGCTGAACCCTCCACTCTTTGCCTTGGATAAAGATGCCCCCCTGCGCTATGCGGGTAATTGGGGCTGGGGTGGCAAGGCAGGGTGGGGGGCAAAGGCCCGGGAAAGCAGCAGAGGAAGGGGTGGGTTGTGCTGGAGAATGGACAAATCAAAAAAAGATGCTAGGGTGGTCATGCAGGTGTTAAACATACCTAATCCTGCCAGACATCAGGCTAATCACTGGTGCTTCATGTATACAAACAAGAGGAGGGGCTGGGGTGTGGCAGGAGAGGGGCAGCTGGACCTGCCCCAGGTGAGGAGGGAGGACTGGGGGGATCCAGGTGGTGGGGAGCTTCACCTCTTCCCTCCCGGCATTGCCAGGTGAGATCTGCGGCTTCCGGCTCCATGGGTCCGGGGTGCCCTTTGAGGCTGTGATCCTGGACAAGGCGACTGGTGAAGGGCTGATCCGGGCCAAGGAGCCTGTGGACTGTGAGGCCCAGAAGGAGCACACCTTCACCATCCAAGCATATGACTGTGGCGAGGGTCCTGATGGTGCCAACACCAAAAAGTCCCACAAGTGAGAAAGGCCTGTCCCCTGCCTGTCCTCCCTGCTGCTAGACCCGCTCCATCCCTGCCCATGCCAAATTGAATATCCACCCCACCTCTGCTATTCATAGAGCTTAGGGGTCCTTGGCCAAGGTTATAGGTAAACAGCAGAGTTCGGTGGGATTTCATCTGTGCTCTGCCTCTTATGACCCTGGACAGCACCCTTAGCCCTATGGACTTGGTTTTCCTGATGTGTGAGATGGAGAGGTTGCTGAGAGGACTGCAGGAGATGTTTTGCATAACAAGTGTGCACCGTAGTGTCTGCAGGGCTCAGTACAAGGTGGTGAGTAAGAACAGCTCTGAGGGGCAGGGCAGGGCAGGGCATGGGCTACAACTGGAAAGAGACTTGGATTCCAGACACCAACATCTGTGCCCTGCTTACTTCTTCTTCTTCTTTTTAAGGATTTCCTTTTTTTCTTTTTAAAAATTTTATTTACCAGAGAGCGAGAGCGAGAGCGAGAGCGAGAGCGAGAGAGAGAGAGAGAGAGGGAGGGAGGGAAAGGGGGGTAGGATGAGGAGAGCGCCAGGGCCTCCAGTCACTGCAAACAAAATCTAGATGCATGCGCCACCTTGTGCATCTGGCTTACATGGGTCCTGGGGAATCAAACCTGGGTCCTCTGGCTTTGCAGGCGAATGACTTAACTGCTAAGCCACCTGCCCAACCCCTAACGTATTTGAGAATAGGAGAAAGATTAGGATTCTTAGGCCACTAAAAGGCATTAGAGATTAGAAAGCTCCTTGTGACTCAGTTTCCCATTTAGAGATAGGACCTGTGCCTTGGACTTGGGAGCCTGGACCTTGGCTAGGTGCGGGGCTCAGCATGAAGGGCTTAGACCTGGCCCGGTGGCCTGGGTAAGTGTGTGAGTGGGAAAGGGCCACAGCTGACATGCACAGCGCACCGTGTGCGTGAAAGGCTGCTCAGACTTGTCAGACAGCCTTCCACTCTGTGCAGCCTGCATTTCTCCTCTCACAGCTGGTTGTAACTTGGCTTTTGTTCTGCGTCTTTCTCAGCTCTCCAGTTGGCGAGACCTCCTGGACTTTTTGTTTTACCCCTCTGTCTTTGCACTCTAGTGAGGGCGCATCTCACCCCACCCAGAGCTCTGTGTATGTTAGGGTGCACGTGGGCGGTGTGCGCTGCACAAAGAGAACTTGAAAGAGATCTGGATACACATGTGTACACATGGGTTCATTTTCTTCCTCCTTGTTCTGTACAGAATTCATCAAAATTAGCTGCTAGTGTCCCTGGGGCCTTGTTCCTTGCTCCCTGTATCGTTGGGCTCTCCCCGTTTGACCCGATTTCTACCGTGACTTTGGCCCCTCCTGGTGTCCTGTGACGTGGAGATGAGCACTTTCTAAGATGGACTACCGCCCCCTGCTCTGACCTCCGTGGGGACGCCTGCCTGCGCCTCGCTCGGCATTTGCAGGCTGGGCAACGCTTCCTTATCTCTCCTGCTCTGGTATGTGCAGGGCAACTGTACACGTGAGGGTCAACGACGTGAACGAGTTTGCCCCGGTGTTTGTGGAGCGACTGTACCGCGCTGCTGTGACAGAAGGGAAGCTGTACGACCGCATCCTCCGGGTGGAAGCCGTTGACGGTGACTGCTCGCCCCAGTACAGCCAGATCTGCTACTACGAGATCCTCACGCCCAACACCCCGTTCCTCATCGACAATGATGGTGAGCTCAGCCCTGCACCCCGCACCCCCAGGACAGCCTCGGGCGGCGCTCCGCGTCTGCCCCCCCAGCCCCCTCCTCTGCCTCCGCTGCTGGGGTGGGCGTCTCCTCCCAGTCGCCGAGCCCACTGAGCGTTGCCTCCTGGCTTCCCGCTCCCGTCCCAGGGAACATCGAGAACACGGAGAAGCTGCAGTACAGTGGCGAGAAGCTCTACACGTTCACGGTGACGGCTTACGACTGTGGGAAGAAGAGGGCTGCCGATGACGCGCAGGTGGAGATCCAGGTGAAGCCCACCTGCAAACCCAGCTGGCAAGGTGAGGAGCGGCGCGTGGACTGTCGGCCACCCGGCACCTGTCGCGTTTGCTTTTCCTTTTGTCCCTTTGAGCAACCCTGGCAGCTGGGCCAGGGTGGGGGCCATTTCAGGGCCAGGGTTCCAGTGGCGATGGCAGGAGAGGCCATCTTACCTGCTGCCATCTCTTCCTCTGTGTCACCTGTGCAGGCTGGAACAAAAGGATTGAGTACGCGCCGGGTGCTGGGAGCCTGGCTTTGTTCCCTGGTATCCGCTTGGAGACCTGTGATGAACCGCTGTGGAACATTCAGGCCACCATAGAGCTGCAGACCAGCCACGTGGCCAAGGGCTGCGACCGCGACAATTACTCAGAAAGGGCGCTGCGGAAGCTCTGTGGTGCGTGCTGCCTCCCCAGCATGCCTCAGGCCTGCGCCTTGCCAACCAGCTTGTGCCTCCTCTGCCTCTTTCCCGAGAGCATGCCTCCTCTGGCCATCGCAGGGGTGTGTGTGTGTGTGTGTGTGTTCCACAGGAGTTTTGTCACGTGGGCAGTTTTTGTGGCCCCAAGGGCAGGTCAGTTCAGCATGGGTGAAGATGCATCATTGTTGGACCCGGCACTAGATATGTTATGGAACAGTAGCTGAGCGGGATGAAGAATTGCAGAATGAGAGCTCTTTCTAGAAGAGAGATCTTTCTCTCCTTGAAAGGTCACGAGAAGCAGTGGGATGCCGTCAGTTCTCTCTCTGTTTCATCACTTGCTCTTCTGTTGCCTGATGCTTGTGCCTCTTGGCTCCCCCAGGTGCTGCCACTGGGGAGGTGGACCTGTTGCCTATGCCTGGTCCCAATGCCAACTGGACAGCGGGGCTCTCAGTTCACTACAGCCAGGACAGCAGCCTCATCTATTGGTTCAACGGTACCCAAGCTGTGCAGGTGCCACTGGGCGGCACAGCAGGGCTGGGTTCTGGGCCTCAGGATGGCCTCAGTGACCACTTTACCCTGTCCTTCTGGATGAAGCATGGTGTGACTCCCAACAAGGGCAAGAAGGAGGAGGAGACCATTGTGTGTAACACGGTCCAGAACGGTGAGCTTCTGCCAGACCTGGGCTGGACGCTTGTCCACTCGAGGGATGGCTTCTCTCACTTGAGGTGGGGGGGGGGAGACTGGCTTTTTGTGTGGCTCCTGTCACCACTCACTGTCCAGTGTCAGATACAGACAGGCCGTATCTCCTCTGTTCATTTGTGAGTTGCCAATGATAGTGGTGGTTCTGTTTGTCTCACTGTGGCGCCCAGTTTGGCTTTGAACTCAGTGCAGCCCCCCTGCCTTGGCATACCAAATGCCGGAATTACACTCATGCATCATCATGCCTGGCTTTTTAAAGGTAGGGTCTCGCTTTAGCCCGGGCTGACCTGGAACTCACTCTGCAGTCCCAGGCTGGCCTTGAACTCACAGCAATCTTCCTACCTCTGTCTCCCCAGTGCTGGGATTTAAAGGCATGTGCCACCATGCCCGACTCAAATTTTCTTTTGTCTCTTCTCCTTTTTTCTCTTTTTGGTTTTTCAAGATAGGGTCTTGCTCTTGCTCAGGCTGATCTGGAATTCACTATGTAGTCACAGGGGCCTCGAACTCACATGATCCTCCTACCTCTGCCTCCCTAGTGCTGAGATTCAAGGCATGTACCACCATGCCCAGATACCATACCTGGCTTTAAAATTTTTATATGTTTATTAGCATACAAAGAACTAGTTATTTTGTTATTTTAAAACCCTTCCTAGTTTCCTTAGTTGCTGGGATTGCAAATGCCACCATGCTTGGCTTTGTCCTATTTTGTTACTCTTTGAAATTCTGAGATTTAGCCCCAATACTCCTGCTCTGAGTTCAGGGGGACTCCCCATTACCATTAGCCTACCCAAGTCAATCTCCCTGCATCCCTGCCCTGTCTCTTTTCCTGTGAATGCCCCTCCACTGCACATGGGAAAGCTGAGTACTGGTGCAACCATTCTGTTTTCTTTCTACCATTACCCCAGTCTCTGAGAGCAGCCGGGCTTCATCTGCAGGTGCCCCTCTTCCCTCAACTGCAGTGGGACATGCCTCTGGGGTGGGCTCAGCTGTGACCTGCTGTGTTATTTCTAGTCATGTCTCCAACCTCATTGCTCTTGACCTGAAAAGGGTTGTCACCTCGTATGTATTTGTTAAACAGAAGAGCAGTGAAGAGCTGGGGGTGGGGAGTGGAGCAGGCTGGACAGTGTCCCCTTCGGCCAGCCAGTGCCCAAGAGGTCCTAGTTATCGTTTGGGCCTGAGAGAGAGAGAGAGAGAGAGAAGAGGGAGCCCCGTATTCTTACTCTCTCCCTACTGCTTTTTTAATTTTTGGTTTTTTGAGGTAGGGTCTCACTCTGGCCCAAGCTGACCTGGAATTCACTAAGGAGTCTCAGGGTGGCCTCGAACTCACAGCGATCCTCCTACCTCTGCCTCTCGAGTGCTGGGATGAAAGGCGTGCCCCACCATGCCCGGCTCCTCCTTTTTCTTGCCTCAGGCCTGCGCCTTACTCTTGTCCTTCCCCTGTCCCCTCAGAGGATGGCTTCTCTCACTATTCACTGACGGTCCACGGCTGCAGAATTGCCTTTCTCTACTGGCCACTTCTTGAGAGCGCCCGCCCGGTGAAGTTCCTCTGGAAGCTGGAGCAGGTAAGGGCAGCTTCTGGCTCCTGGGAGGGCAGAGTAGACGGAGCCGACTTTCAGGAGAAGGGGTCCTAGAGCTGTGCTGGTATTTTCCAGGGTCCGCTGTGTCTTTTGTCTCATTCTTCATGTTCCGTCCCTGAGAAGTCTGTTCCAGGTTCTCTTGTTCTCAGTTCCCAAGGCTTGTGGCCTAAAGAAGTACTTCTGCATTAAGAGTTACTAGCACCAGGCGTAGTTGGCCATGTTTGGTTTAATCTCCTTCTTATCTAGAGCCTGGTACATGTCCTAGCTCGGCTGTAACCAGGAGACCAAGGGATGCGAGGGCTGCAGCAAGGCTTCGAGCTGCCCGGGGCCTGCTGCTGAGGCATCTTGGTTAATGTGCCTCACTTCATTATTTTTCAACTTGTTAAGCAAACATGAAAAAAAAATTCTGTCTCCTGGGGTGGTTGCAGGATTGAGTGATGTAATTGGAGCCTTATGGACTTAAAAGCACTCTATGAATGTTATTCCTCATTCTCTTTGCCTATGATTATGAAAAATAAATAAAGAGAGGCAAAAGCACATTCAAATCCCCTCTTGAGCCAACAATGGCAAGTTGCAGCCTGGTTTTTCTTCTTGAGCCTTGCTCTGAGGCCGGGCGGGCCTGGAATGTGCGGTCTTCCTGCTCCTGCCTCTCAGTGCTGGCTGCATAGGTTGGAGTAGTCATGTCTTCTCATTCATTCTCCAAGCCGGCTGCAAGGACAAGAGAGGACATTTAAGTCTCCATTTTCCTATCTTTCTTACAAGCCCTGTGAGGGTGGTTCAATAATCAAATGTCAAAAAAGAAAAAATAGAAAAGAAAGGCAGGAAGAAAGAAGACTTGAGTGGGAAAACGTGCAAACTAGATAATTGTGAGAGGTCTAAAGAAGGTTTTGCTGTTTGTGGTTTCTTTCTTTTTCTTTTTTTAAAGATTTCCATTGACCTCAGCCAAGTTTATTTATTTTTAATATTTTATTTATTTATTTGAGAGAGAGATACAGAGGAAGAGGCAGAGAGAGAACTGCAAATGAACTCCAGATGTATGCACCCCCTTGTGCATCTGGCTTACATGGGTCCTGGGGAATTGACCGGCGTCCTCAGGCTTCATAGACAAACACGTTAACCGCTAAGCCATTTCCCCAGCCATGTGGTTTCTTTTAAAGAGACAGTCTATTTGCTGCTTCTCAATCTTTCCCTTATGTTGCTCCATTGTCAGCTTATCCTTTCAGTTTTCTTTCTTTTTTCATCCTTGGGGTACTGGGGATTTAACCTAAGCCAAGTGCCTTAACCACTGAGCAATCTCTCCAGCTCAGTACTGGGGATTTAACGGGCTCTTGTACCTGTGGAACAAGTACTCTGTCACTGAACTATATCTTCAGGCCCCTTATTTTTCATTTTGAGACAAAGTCTTACTAAGATGCCTAGGTTGGCCTTGAACTCACTCAATAGGCAGGCTGGCCTTGAACTTGTGATCCTCTTACCTCAGCCTCTCAGTCAGCTGGCTAATCCTAGGAATATAGTGGAGTATAAGATGGAACAAAATGCTTGCCTTTATTGAACTTATATTTTAAACTTTTAATTAATTAATTTTGAAAGAGAGAATGGGTGAGCCACAGCTTTCAGCTACTGTAAACGAACTCAGACACATGCGCCTTCTTGTGTGCACGTGTGACATTGTGTGCTGACATCACTGCTTACGTGGGACTCGGAGATCTGAACATGAGTTCTTAGGCTTTACAGGCAAGTCCCTTAACCACTAACCCATCCCTCCAGCCCAAAGCTTACATTTTAGATGGGAAGGTGCGATTTTCTTCCTTTCCTTTCTTTTTCTTTTTGAAATCATAGGGATCAAAGCCAGTGCCTTGTACATGCTAAGTATTCACTGTGTTTTCCCATGCTATCCTTCCAACCTCTAGAAGAGGCTGGTTTAAATAGACAAGGCTGGGGTGTGGCTCAGTGGTAGAACATGTGTTTAGCATGCCTGATGCCCTGGACTTAATACCTAGCAGCCAACAACAAACATGTGAATAGAAGAAAATAGACATATAAAATGATAACTTGGGATAGATGCTGTGAAATAAAGGGGACGGCAAGGAGAGAGCAATTGGTCTTAGATGTTTAGGGAAGGCATGAGGTGAAATTTAAGCTCTGTCCTCAAGGACACACAGACAGCTGGCTGTGAATAGGATGTGAGGAGCAGATGGCAAAGGCCATGGGATAAGAAGGACCTCAGCATGGAGACAGTCCAGTCAGGCTGAGGAACAATAGCTGGGAGGGGCATGAAGATGATCTTGGAGAAATGGGCAATGACTGGATAGAACAGAGCAGTCTGTCAGCTGGAGTCAGTTTAGATTTTGTCTTGTGAGAGTTCAAAGCCCATTTTTGAAGAGTTTAAATCAGGAGTATGACCTGTTCAGATTTACATGTTAACAAGATCACTTTGGTAACTGTGGAAATACTGTAATGAAGAGATATCAGAGTGGAAGTAAGGTATAGGGAAATGGCTCATCAGTTAAAGGTGCTTGCTTGCAAAGCCTGATGGCCTGGGTTCAGTTCCCCAACCACCCATGAAAAGGTGGATGCAAGAAGTAGCATATATATATGTATGTATGTATGTATATATGTGTGTGTATATATATATCCGCAGAGATGGCCCAGCAGTTAAGGTACTTGCCTTCAAAACCCAGTGTCCTGGGTTTGATTCCCCAGGACCCATGTAAAGCCAGAGACACAAAGTGGTGCGCCATCTGGAGTTTGTTCTCAGTGGCTAGAAGCCCTAGCATGCCTAATCTCTCTCCTTCTCTCCTCTCTTCTTGCAACTAAATAAAACATATCTAAAAAAAGAAAATAGAAGAATGGAAGTAAGAACAGACTTGCAATCCCAATTCCCCAAGAGGCTGAGTCAGGAACACTGAAAATTCCAGGGCAGCTATAGGCTGAGAGAGAAGAGAAAAGAGAGAGAGAGAGGAGGAGAGAGAGCAGTTGATTATTGTAATACCTGTCTTGGGACCTCACCTGGAATGTGGCTGTGGAGATGAACAGCCCTACACAGAACCCTCCAAATGTTAGTTCTGTTTGGACCCCAGAGGACCAGCCCCTGCTGATGGCACTGGAGGAAGGTGTGGAAGGAGTCATGGGGAAGTATAGACTCCCATAATCACATGTTAGATCTGCCATGCCTGTGAAATATCTGGGTAGAAAGCCCAGCATTTGGGGAAAGATTTGGGCTGGAGATGGAGGTGGTCCTGTGATCAGCATAAATAAGGTGTCTGAATTCCTGCGAGCAGACGAGGTCACCCCTAGGAAGAGTGGGTAGAGGTGGAAATGGAAGAAGTCCAGGGTCTTGAGCCTTGAGGGAACCTGACGCCGGGACACTGATAAGGCAGAGAACTCCATTTCCTCTCCTGCCTGCCACACTCCTTGCTGACTGCCGGAGCATGCAGAGGCCAGCACTGATCTCAGGGGCTCCTGTTGGGCCACATTCATCCCATCCCGGAAACCCAGATGCCATATAGATGCGCATAAATACCTTTGGAAAAATATATTCACAATACAGTTTCTTGCTTATAGTAGTTTTGGTTGGTTGGTTGGTTGGTTATTATTTTGTTATTTGAGACAAGGGCTTGCTGTGTTGCCCAGGAAGGCCTCAAAGTCCTGGACTCGAGGAATTCTCCTTCCTCATCCTCCTGACCTGCTGGACTTTGGGCATGCACTCCTGTGCCTGGCTCCATGTTTATAGGTTTACTCGACTGCTGGAATTTTCCACACTGGGTTGGCGACCACATAACTTTTGGATAAGGCTTTTACTCCTTCAGCTGGGTTAGGTGCCCTTTTGGTAGAAGTAGGACTGGGCGGGACTGCCCCGTCTCCAGGAGACGGGTGGAGCTGGGCTGGTTCCCTGAAGATGAGGAAGCGGCGGGGCTCTGGCGTTGCCCTGTCCTCCAGGTGTGTGACAGCGAGTGGCACCACTACGCCCTGAACCTGGAGTTCCCCACTGTCACGCTCTACGCCGATGGCATCTCCTTCGACCCCGCCCTCATCCATGACAGCGGCCTCATCCACCCACCTCGCAGGGAACCTGCGCTCATGATTGGGGCCTGCTGGACTGGTGAGACCCCCGACCTTCTCAGCGACTATGCAGGGGTTAGGGTTGCAAAGGGAGGTCGGGAAGAGAGGAGTAAGGACAGCCCGACCTTGAGCTGAGGACATCTCTGTGCAGCTGGGTGGGGTGAGTGAATGATCGCCACTGGAGGAGACTTCGGTCTTCCATGCACGTCTGTTACGCGGGTCAGCATCTCCAATGTGGAGGAATTTCCTTTTCGAGTAGCCCCAAATCTCCTTTTGTTACTTCAGTTAGTTCCCACTTCATTCCTCGAAGTGGTGATGATTCCCACAGCCTGTTCCCCTGCCGGAGGACAGGGTCCTTCAGGACATCATCAGTCCTCTCATTTAGAGGCATTTCTTTCACTTTTTCCTTCTGTGAGAGCAGGTGTGCATCTGTCTCACCAACCACAGCTCCTGTGTTTCTTCATATTAATTATATTGTATTATATCACTATGTTATGTTTATTATGCGTTGTGATTATCACAACAGAGGCCTGACAGATTGGGCCATGACAAAAGGAGAACTGGGAACTCTGCTGAGAGCCTGCAAGTCCTGCTTGGGCACGACAGGATACTGAGCGGGCAAGCTTCCCGTTCGTGTACCAGCTCTGAGCTCACTGCCACGTTTTGTCCCCAGAGGAGAAGAACAGAGAGAAGGAGAAAGGAGGCGACAACAGTACAGATGGCACCCAAGGTACACTGGGCGAAAACCGGAGACCAGAGTCCCGGCTTTCTCATCTGGGCCACGCTGCGCGCTCCCTGTCGGCTTCTCTAGTGACCGTCCACTTGCCCCAGGGGGCCAGAGCCTCGGAGACACCCCCGGGCAGGGCCTTGAGCAAGAAGGTTGGACGTAGGTTGGCTGGATTCTGGATACTTTTTCCTGCCTACAGAATGCAGCAGTTTCTCTTTCTAACTTTCCACATAGCAGAAAGCTGGTGGGCAGGATTAGCCATGCAGTAGGGTGCAGACCGGGCATCTGTGAAGTTCACGCACAGTCATCCTGGTGTCCCTGCATGCCCCTGTACAGGTGTTCTCTCTCGCACTCTCCCCATGGCCCGTTGGTTTCTCCCATTTCTCCCTTTGGGTCTGGTTTCCTCCTTGTCTCTCTTCTCCTTGAAGCTTTTCACATTTCCCTTGCTTCTGTTCCTCTTTTCTTCCGCTTTCTTCTTTTCCATGCGTGTGTGTGTGTGTGCGTGTGCGTGTGTGTGCGTGTGTTTCTGGGAGGTGGAACCTGCAGCCTCACGCTTGCGAAGCCAACGTGCTGTGCTTTACTATTGAGCTGTGCCCTGTCCTGTCTTGTGTTTCACCTTTTCCTCTTCAAACTACCCTTTATCCTCGCGTTTCTCTCACCTGTCCTCTCTCCTTTCCTCGTTTGTGTTTGTACATTTTTCACTTTCTTTCTTAGGTCCTCTGCTTGCTCTCCCTTTCCTTCTGCTCTCAGTCTCTACCCTGGTCCTTCCTTCTCTTCTCTCCTCTCTCCTTCTCTCCTCACCTGGCCTGCTCCTGTGTTCCTGCCCTAGGAGACCCCTTGCTGATCCATCACTATTTCCACGGCTACCTGGCTGGTTTCAGCGTGCGCTCAGGTCGCCTGGAGAGCCGTGAGGTCATCGAGTGCCTCTATGCATGCCGGGAGGGGCTGGACTATAGGGATTTCGAGAGCCTGGGCAAAGGCATGAAGGTATAGCCTCCTCGACAACCTCTCCCTCCCCGCATGCCCCTCGACACCTCTGCTCCCTTCCTCTCCCGCCGCCCCGCCTCGCTCTCAGCCGTGTCTGTGTCTGGGACCCAGGTCCACGTGAACCCCTCGCAGTCCCTGCTCACCTTGGAGGGGGATGATGTGGAGACCTTCAACCATGCCCTGCAGCATGTGGCTTACATGAACACTCTGCGCTTTGCCACGCCCGGCGTCAGGCCCCTGCGCCTCACCACCGCTGTCAAGTGAGTGTGGGGTGGGTGGAGAAATCATGGAGCAGAGCCAGACAGTGGCACCGCTCACTGGCCTAGGACGTCTCCTAAAACGAGCCATCTCTCCCTCATTTTGCATTCTGCTCTGAGCTCTGGGAGAGGACACTTGGCCTGTGAAAGGTCATGTCGTCACGTTAGTGGAAGAGCCTGGGCTAGACTCAGCTTTCCCAGCAACCAGTTTCTTACTCTTCGCTTAGCCACACTTCAGGATTTGAGGGGGTTGCCCTCTGCTCTCTGCTGATACCTAAAGGGAGATAGTTAAGGTTGGAGGTGAGGGACTTTACACCAATTGGTTGGAGGACCCGGGAGAGATGGTGAGTGGTATTTGCTTCTCCTGTTCAGATCTTGATTCGTCAAGTTCTTACAAGTCAAATAGATAATCCTGGAAACCTATGGTCCCAGGCCAAACCTGGGGACAGAGCCATGTTCATCATTTGCATGTGGTCCATTGCTCCTCTTAAACTGTGATGGCGGACACGTAATTGGGACAGAGACCATGTAGACCCAAAATATGAGGATGTTGACTCTCTTGTCTTTTGTAGAAAAAGTTTGCTGACCTTTGAATTCTGAGCAAATGATTTTGACTTCTTTAAAGAAAAATTATAGATTATTTCGAGGTTTAAGTATACTTTAAGTATTTAAGAGTACAGACTGAGAGCTGGAGAGATGGCTTAGTAGTTAAGGTGTTTGCTTGAAAAGCCAAAGGACTCAGGTTTGATTCCCCAGGACCCACGTAAACTAGGTGCACAACGTGGTGCATGTGTCTGGAGTTCATTTTCAGTGGCTGAAGGCTCTGGTGTGCCCATTCTCTGTGTCTCAAACAGATAAATAAAAATAAAATTAAAAAGTCTTTTTTTTTTTAAAGACTGAGAAGCAATGGAAGCAAAATAGTTAAAGACATAAGGTCTGTTATTAGCTTTTGAGCAGATGTGGTAATGGAATTAGTGTGAAAACTAAGTGACAGAATTCAGCTCGCATGCCCAGCAGAGTGCATTTGGTAAGTGCTCCCGGTCACTCTGTGAAGGTTCCTTCGTTCCCTGTTATGGTTGGTGGACAGTTTTTAGGAGATATTGCCACTTAGTGGGTAGACCACATGGTTTGTGAGTCAGATTTTGTGGGTTCAGATATCTTAGGGAGGGGTTCTGAGCTCCCTAGCAGCTGGGCATGGTCGTCAGACTTTACCATCAGCCTTTTAGAAGGGCAAGGGCAGAGGCTGCTGGGCCCGGTGTGGTCACAGGCTACTCGGCATCATGTGGACGCAGACCAGAGCTGTGTACAAACCCCATGGGCTCTAGTCAGAGTTCCTGTTGAAGAGCTGCGCTCACAGCCGGTGTGGCAGCTCACGCCTTCAACCCCAGCATTTGGGAAGACTGAGGCAGGAGTTTCTCCATGAGTTCCAAGCCAGCCTGGGCTACAGAGCGAGATCCTACCTCAAACCACCGCCCCAAAGCCCAAACAAACAAAACCAAATAACAATAATAAAAACTAATTTCTATCCTTCAAGGCCCAAGGCCCTGCCTCATTCCTGTCACTGCACTCGGGAGCCGCATCAGAGAGGATGGCAGAGCTCTGGACAGCCTCCCACAGGGAAGAGGTGGTGGCTTCTTGGCTGACTAGCTCATCTGAGTTCCTCCTGGCTCTTCCAGGTCTGGATCTAGAGGCTTTTCCAAAGGTTTGGAGCCTGGCTCTGGTCCCTTAGAAGAGTGAAGGGGCACTGACTGTTTATGAACTTGAGAAAGACAGATCTTATTTCTCCATTTCCTCTGAGGTTATAGGAGAAAATGAGGAGGAGAGAGAGTGTGTGTGTTCTACTTGCAATAGACAGAGAGGTGTCTATCAGCACCTCCTCTGTCTGTCCGTAGTCTTCTTAGCCTCCCTTGTTCAGTTTTTGGATTTGGATCTTGGTCATTTAAAACTAGATATATGCAGCTATTTAAATTCAAGTTTTCTCTGTCAAGTACTGCGGATTGAACTTGGA
Source organism: Jaculus jaculus (assembly GCF_020740685.1). Lineage (NCBI taxonomy): Eukaryota > Metazoa > Chordata > Mammalia > Rodentia > Dipodidae > Jaculus > Jaculus jaculus. The sequence continues at coordinate 10,036,342 of NC_059124.1, forward strand.
CTTTGTGCATGGTAGGCAAATGCTCTACCACTGAGCTATATCACCAGCCCTATTTTCACTTGTTTTTGTTTATTTCTATTTTTTATTTATTTATTTGAGAGTGACAGACAGAGAGAAAGAAGCAGAGAAAAAGAGAGAGGAGAATGGGTGCACCAGGGCCTCCAGCCACTGCAAATGAACTCTAGATGTGTGCATCCCCTTGTGCATCTGGTTTACATGGGTTCTGGGGAATTGAGCCTTGAACTTAGGCATCACAGGCAGGCGCTTAACCGCTAGGCCATCTCTTCAGCCCCCTATTTTAACTTTTTGTTTTGAGAGAGGGTCTTGTTATATTGACAAGGATAGCTTTGACCTTGCTGTACAGAGCAAGACCAGGCAAGACTTGAATTTGTGAACTTTTTGCCGCAGCCTCCCTGGTAGCTACAATTATAGGTCTGTATCGTCAGGTCTGGTAAGAGTTTTGTTTATTTACTGTAATCTACTTCTTGGAAGGCTCTCTACTCAAAGCATTACCCCCGAGTTGAGCACAACATTTTCTCTGGTTTGCCCCACTTTCCATGCTTTTGAATTCATACCCGCTTTCTGTAACCCTGCTCTGTTCTATCAGTGTCTCAGCACAGATGAGCCATTTCTGAAATAATTCACTTTAAATTTATTTATTTATTTGAGAGCAACAGACACAGAGAGAAAGACAGATAGAGGGAGAGAGAGAGAATGGGAACGCCAGGGCTTCCAGCCTCTGCAAATGAACTCCAGACGCGTGCGCCCCCCTGTGCATCTGGCTTACGTGGGACCTGGGGAACCGAGCCTCGAACCGAGGTCCTTAGGCTTCACAGGCAAGCGCTTAACCGCTAAGCCATCTCTCCAGCCCTGAAATAATTCACTTTAAGTAGCCAATACCCCCAACCCCAAACTTCTGTTTCTAATGTATCTCTGTTCTCAAAATCATCCAAACTTGAAACCCCAACTCCTCCTTGTTTCCCCTCTGTCTTTATCCTCTATTTCCCATCAGTTGCCAGGTCTCCCAGGTTCTGCCCTTGAACTGGATGTCTCAAATTTGTTTCCTCTTTTTCTGTTTCTAGCCCAAGCCCTCATTATTCTTACCTAGTCTGTTTCCCTAATCTAACTAGTTGACCTAGGTCTAGTTCATTTCCCTCCTAAGGCTAGGCCAATAATATTGAATCAGATGTGTGTGTATCTGCATGTGTGTAGGTGTGCATATGGGGGCCAGAGGACAACCTTGGACGTTGTTCCTTAGGAATGCTGTCCACTTTTCTTTGATAGGGTCTCTTTTTGGCCTGGAGTACACCAGTTAGGCTCCATTGGCTGGCCAGTGAGCTCCAGGGATCTGCTTCTCTCTGTCTCCCAGAGCTGGGATTATATGCCTGGGTTCTGGGATTGAACTCAGATCTTCATGCTAGCAAAGCAAGCACTTTACCCACTGAACTGTCTTCCCAGCCCTTCTCCCCACCCCACAACTTTTGTTTATGAGACAAAAATCTCACTATGTAGTCCAGGCTGACCTTGAATGTATGGTGATTCTCCTGTGGTGGTTTGACTTAGATGTCCCCCATAAACTTAGGCACCCTGAATGCTAGGTCCTCAGCTGATGGCAGTTTGGAGAGAGAAGCTTCCTGGAGGCAGTGCATTGTTGGGGGTAGGCTTGTGGGTGTTATACATAGCTTCCCCTTGTCAGTGTTTGGCACACTCTCCTGTTCCTGTTGTTCATCTCAACTTGGCCAGGAGGTCATATCCACCCTCTGCTCATGCCATTGTTTCCCATGCCATCATGGAGCTTCTCCTCAAGTCTATAAGCCAAAATAAACCCTATCCTCCCACAAGCTGCTCTTGGTCGGGTGTTTTCTACCAGCAATGTGAAACTGACTGCAACACTTCCTTAGTCATGGGATGGCAGGTACCAGCCACCATGCTTGGTCTTCATCTGCCTCGTGTTCCAGTAACAACAATGGAGGCTGGGAAGTTTGAGACTGGTGAGTCAGCATCTGACCAGGGACTCCTTGCTGCGTCATACAGTGGTGGTACAGCAGAGAGTCTGCGAAGGAGGGAGAGAAAGAAGGAGGGTGGGAGATTGAACCCTCAGCCTCACCTCTTTTATAAGCAGCACTCATCTATTCATGAGGATGCAGCCCTCATGACCTAATCTATTACTCCTAACACCTCTCCATTGGGAATTAAGTTTTCAACACATAACTTTTGGGAGACACACTTAAATTAAAAAATTTAAATTATAAAAAGAAATCAGGGCTGGAGAGATGGCTTAGTGGTTAAGGCATTTGCCTACAAAGCCAAAGGATCCCAGTGTGATTCTCCAGGACCCACGTAAGCCAGATGCACAAGGGGGCACATGTGTCTGGAGTTTGTTTGCAGCGGCTGGAGGCCCTGGTGCACCCATTCTCTCTCTCTTTTTCTCCCCCTCTTTCTATCAAATAAATAAATAAAATATTTTTTAAAGTTTTTTTGGTTCATTTTTATTTATTTATTAGAGATTAACAGAGAGAGGCAGATAGACAGAGAGAGAATGGGCGCACCAGGGCTTCCAGCTGCTGCAAACGAACTCCAGACACGTGCGCCCCCTTGTGCATCTGGCTAACGTGGGTCCTGGGGAATCGAGCCTTGAACTGGGATCCTTAGGCTTCACAGGCAAGTGCTTAACTGCTAAGCCATCTCTCCAGTCCAAAATATTTTTTAAAAAGAAAGCAGAAGATAAAGGAAAAAGGAAAAACTGATTCCAAGCAAATTCAAAAGTGATCCAGGCCAACATGACTTAAAACAAACAGAAACCAGCATCTTTCTCTCTAGCCCGGGTTGGCTTTGGACTCGTGATCTTTCTGCCTTAGCCTCCTGAGAGCTGGTGTTCTAAGGCTGGATATCACCAGGCCTAGCTCACATTCAGTCTTAAGATTTCACAACAATGGGCTGGTGCTGTAGCTCAGTTGGTAGAATCCCTGCCTAGCAAGCAGGGTCCCCCACACACTGCATACATTGGAAATGGTGATGCATGCTTGTAATTCCAGCCCTCAGGAGGTAGAGGCAGGAGGAACAGGTTCAAAGTCATCCTCATCTACAAAGAGTTTGAGGTCAGACTAGGCTATAAGATACCCTGTCTCAAAACAAATTGAGACAAAGCAAAAAAAAAAAAAAGATTAAAGAATAACCGCTGACTCTATTTTCTGCTTCTTGGGGTGGGGTCAGTCCTAAGGCTGAAGGAAACCTGTGGCTTGTGGGCTTCGGCCTGCTAGCAGCTCTCCTAGGCTGGCGTTGCATGCTGGGAGCTCTGTAGTTCTGGGTCCTCTGGTGACCTTGCCTCCACTACGGTAGGGAGACCTCCTGTGGAGGCTTTGAATACACCATCCCTCTCTGGACTGACCTCACAGGGACTGTCTCTGGTGTCTCTGCCCTTGACAGGTCTTTGCCTGAGTCTCCAGGCTGTCTGTGACATCTTTGACGTCTAAGTAAATAAACCGTGCCCTTGTTGGTTTTGCATTCTGAGAACCTGCAGAATTAGCCCCATATGGATGCTACCAAGGCTTGTGCCCTTGGACAGGTGTTCCAAGATGCATCTGTGGTACTCCTCCAGAAGGTGGGGAGCAGAGACCTGAGGGGGCCGGGGCTGCGAATGCCACCTTTTCTCGTGGTGCCCTGGCCTGCTGTCTGTGAGCTGCCTTGAATGTCCTTGAAATGCACATGAGGTTATGTTCACGTTGTCTTGAGAAATAGCACCTGGCCTTCTATCCAAGCTAATCACCTATCAAAGAGTTGTTCAGCCGTACTCTTGCAAGACTTTTCATTCTTACTTGGGCAGTGTGTGAATCCCTTGAATCTATAAGTTGCTTTCCCTTTAATTGTGAACTCCATCTTTAAATAGATTGTTTTCTTTTTTACTTTAATATATGTAGTTACAAGTAGCCATGCAACTTCTTCAATATTTCCTTAGCAGTTTCTTTCACTACCTTTCTGGTTCATTGTCCTCAAGTTCTGCTGCTGTGAAACGCTCAAACATAGATACAATTCAGCCCAATTTTTTGCCAGTTTATACAACGATGGCCTTTATCCCAGTTTCCAGTGAGATTGGCTGCATTTCCTTCTCAGACCTCATCACAATGACCTTTATGGTCCATGTTTCTAGCAACGTGTTGATTTTGACATCTTTAATCATCTCTAAGTTCTATTCTTTCCCCACAGTTCCTTTCTTCCTGAGCCTTCAGCAGAATCACCTTAGTGTTCCACTCATGACACCACAAGCTTGCCCACAGCATTCCTTCCAAAGCTGTTCCAGAGTTGTTTCCGCAGTGTTTGGCTTTTCTTTTCTTTTTTCTTTCAGTTTTTTGAGATAGGGTTCTCCAGCCCAGGCTGACCTGGAATTCACTATGTAATCTCAGGGTGGCCTCAAACTCAAGTGATCCTCCTACCTCTGCCTCCTGAGTGCTGGGATTAAAGGCGTGCGCCACCACGCCTGGCTCCTTTGGCAGTTCTTATAGTGATACCTGGCTTCTCTGTTTTCTGCAGTGTGCTGCCATAATGGAATATCAGAAGCTGGGGAATTTACAAAGAATACAGATTTCTTCTTGCTCTGAAGGCTGGGAAGTCCAAGGCTGTGAGCCTGGGGCTTGGGGGGTTGAGGGCTGCATTGTTACATTATGTAGGTGGAAAGGCAAGATGGGGTGAGAGAGAGAGGGAGAGGGAACGTTCCTTGGTGCAAACTTGGGACCCAGATGTTGGCTGCAGCTGGAGTGTGGTTAAAAACTTGACTCTGACACATGTTCCTTGCATGGTGCAGGTGCTTAAACTAAGAGTTTTGTTTTCCTCTCTCCCTTCCTTCTCTTCTTCATCCCTTCTCTTTCTCCTCCCCCTCTTCCCTGTCTCCCTCCTGCCTTTATATTTTCCTTCCTTCCTTCCTTCCTTCCTTCCTTCCTTCCTTCCTTCCTTCCTTCCTTTATTCCTTCCCTTCCTCTCTCTCTCTCTCCCTTCCTTCCTCCCTCCCTCCCTCTCTCCCTTCCCTCTTCTCTCTTTTGACATTTGAAATTTTATTCTTTTACAGAAAAGTTATGTTCTCAAAATGGATGTATAAGAGGGATTTATCATCAAAATGTAGAACTCCCTTTTTTTTTAAACATTGAATTTTTTCTTTTTTTTCTTTTCTTTTTTTTTTTTTTTTTTAGGGTAGGGTCTTGCTCTAGCTCAAGCTGACCTGGAATTCATTATGTAGTCTCAGGGTGGCCTTGAACTCATGACAATCCTCATAACCTCTGCCTCCCGAGTGCTGGGGTTAAAGGCGTGCACCACTACACTTGGCCAAATCATCTTTTTTATTTTTAAAGTAATGAACAAATTTATTGTGATCACTTAGTTTTGTATTTAACTCACTGATTAAAAGATATCACAGTCTTAATTATTGGGTACATTTGTTTTAAGTAGCCATAACCTAAAAGCAATCTTCTCTTTTTTGGCATGAACGTGGCGTGGTGTGTGACGTGTGGTAGATACATGTGTGTGCAGATGTGTGTACCCCATGTGCATGGTGTCAAGGACAAAGGAAAGGGTTCCCTCCTCTTACTCAGTCGCCTGTTTCCTTGAGCTGGAGGCTTCGTTCAGTCACAGCCAAGCTCTAGCGGGGCTGGACACCGATGAGCATGGTCACACCCATCTGTGTCATGAGCCCTGGGGAATCAAGTTTGGGTAACCTCAGGCTCTCATCCTTGCACACCCAGGGCTCTTACCCACTGAGCTATCTCCCCAGCCTGGCAATCTTTCCAAATTATTACAGCAGTTAAAGAGCCCTTAGTAAGTTCATGGTACATAGTGTTGTTCTAAATATATAATGCATGGTAGGACATCAACTTAGTGTCGTCTTTTTATTTGTCAATTAGTGTCTAACATAGTCAAACTAAGGAGAAATGTATATGTGACATGATCTTTTTTTATTTGTTGAAACAGGTCTTTCTGGAATTATAGTTATGCATTACCATGCCCAGCTATAAGCTTTTTAAAAAAAATAAATAAATAAAAATTTGTGGCAGGTTCTCACTCTAGCTTAGGCTGACCTGGAACTTCACTGTGTAGTACAGGCTGACCTTGAACTCACAGTGATTCTCTTACTTCACGAGTTTTGGTTTCTTATCCTTATTCCACAGAATGGGAACAAAACTATAATGAAATAATGTGACAAAATGATTCATAGAACGAGCTTTGATTGGGAGATGCCCTTGTCATTGGCGAGGTGGGGCTGGAGGAGCGCCCGGGAGCGCAGGTCCTGAGCAGCTGCCTTGCTGGCTGTTTGACTTGGCTGAGTCCTTTTGGCTGATGCCCAGATCACGCAGCTGCGTGGGATGGGGCTTCTAGGTCCAAGGGCATGCCATTGCGTGTACTCTGATAGCAAAGAACACTAAAGAAGTGAACATGGGCAAATATCATACCACATTCCACTTTTAGAGGTGAATATTTTGAGGCTCGTTTCTAGAGGAATGTATACCCAACCCATGTTATTTTACATCCTGGGTAAAGAAATGTGTGTTTATCCCTCCTTTTTTTTGAGGGAAGGCTTCACTAATCTAGGCTGAACTTGAACTTGCAGTCCTCCTGTCTCAGCTTCCTGAGTACTGGGATTCCACATGCCTGTAATGCTGGCACTCAGGGAAAGCCATGCCTGACTGTATGCGTATTTTGTTAGTTCAGTTTCTCTTATTTTCTTTTTCTTAAATTAATTTTCTTATTTATTTGAGAGGGAGAAAGAAGAAGGGGGGAGAGAGGGAGAGAGGGAGGGAGAGAGAATGGGCACCTCAGGGCCTCTAGCCACTGCAAATGAACTCCAGATGCATGCACCCCCTTGTGTATCTGGCTTACATGGGTCCTGGAGAGTTGAACCCAGATTCTTTGGTTTGGCAGGCAAATGCTTTAACTGCTAAGCCATCCCTCCAGCCCATCTTATTTTCTATTAAAATAGAATTTGATACACATTCCCATGATCTTGTGGAACAGTTGGATGATGTGGTCACCCCACAGGTAGGAGCTCTCTCACTGTCTGCCTCTGATCTTCCTACGTAGAAGGGAGGTCACCCCACTGTGCTGGGGAGGTTGTGGTTCAGAGACACTAGCCTCTCTGCTCTCACTCTGTCTGGGACAGTGTTCTACTGTCGAAGTGGAGCCCAGATGGGTGAGACAGAACGTACATATGTCTGTCTTTCTCTCACCACAACTGGAAAAATCTTTTTAAAAATTTTTTTTTGTTTATTTTTATTTATTTGAAAGCGATGGACAGAGAGAGAGAAAGAGGCAGATAGAGAGAGAGACAGGATGGGCACGCCAGGGCCTCTGGCCACTGCAAACAAACTCCAGACGCGTACGCCCCCTTGTGCATCTGGCTAACGTGGGTCCTGGAGAACTGAGCCTCGAACCGGGGTCCTTAGGCTTCACAGGCAAGCGCTTAACTGCTAAGCCATCTCTTCAGCACCCCCCCTGTTGTTTAAAGAAAACCCATATAGATAGAGAATGGGCATGCCAGGGCCTCTAGCCACTGCAAAAGACCTCCAGATGCGTGCACCCCTTGTGCATCTGGCTAACATGGGTCCTGGGAAATCGAACATCGAACCAGGGTCCTTAGGCTTGACAGGCAAGCGCTTAACCGCTAAGCCATCTCTCCAGCCCAAAATCTAACTTTTTAAAGGAAGGGGTTGCTAGGGTCACACATTGCCTCTCTCTGTTTTTTGCATAGGTGCTTCAGTGAAGAATCCTGTGTCTCTATCCCAGAAGTGGAAGGCTATGTGGTGGTTCTTCAGCCAGATGCCCCCCAGATCCTGCTGAGTGGCACAGCTCATTTTGCCCGCCCAGCTGTGGACTTTGAGGGTCCTGAGGGGGTCCCCTTGTTCCCTGATCTTCAAGTCACTTGCTCCATCTCTCACCAAGTGGAGACAAAAACAGATGAGAGCTGGCAGGGCACAGGTGAGGGTGAGTCTAGGGAGTAACGCAACCCGAGGAAGGCCGATGTCTGCACTTAGAGTGAGGGAATGAATCTGGGGAAGGAAAGGGAGATTAACTTCCTTCTGTGTTTTTTTTTAAAGATTTTAAAAATACATTATTTATTTATTTGAGAGAGAGGGAAAGAAAGAGAGAGAGGGAGAGAACCAACATACCAAGGCCTCCAGTTGCTGCAACTGAACTCCAGATGCATGTGATACCTTGTGCATCTGGCTTATGTGGGTCCTGGGAATCCAAGCTGTGTCCTTTGGCTTTGCAGGCAAACACTTAACCACTAAGCCATCCCTCCAGCCATTCCATCTGGTTTTTTTTTTTTTTCTTTTCCAAGGTAGGGTCTTGCTGTAGCCCAAGCTGACCAGGAATTCACTATGTAGTCTCAGGTGGGCCTGAAACTCATAGCGACCCTCCTACATCTGCCTCCCATGTGCTAGGATTAAAGGTGTGCACCACCACGCCTGACCCTTCTATTTTTATGTGAATGAGAACAACTTATCCTTAAGAAGCAGAGTTAGTAGTCCGCTCAGGGGTGCCATGGGTCTAAGGAAACGTTGCATGATGACATTCATGGGAATACTGTTGATTTCCCTTATGAAGTACCCTTGGGCAGGTAGGAGCAGTGGCCATGAGGGGATGACAGTGACAGGGTCTCAGAACTTCAACAAGCTCAGCATGACCTAGACCTTGACTCTTCCCTTCCCAGTGATGGATACACGCATGTCGGATGAGATTGTGCACAACCTGGATGGCTGTGAAATTTCTCTGGTGGGGGACGACCTAGACCCTGAGAGGGAAAGCCTGCTCTTAGACCTGGCGTCCTTGCAGCAACGAGGCCTGGAGCTCACCAACACGTCTGCCTACCTCACCATTGCTGGTCAGTGGGCCAAGAGCCTATTCTCTTGTGTGTGTGTGTGTGTGTGTGTGTGTGTGTGTGTGTGTGTGTGTGTGTATCCCACAATTTGTACATGGGTCCTCCTTCTCAGGGAGCCAAGAGCTGTTTTGTTCCTGCTTAATTGAGAGATCCCCTTGGGGACATGTGGCGGGATGGGAGTTCTGGATATTTCTCTCTTCTTTGTGCTCTTAGCAGCCTGGCTTTCCTTCACTCATGTTCCATTTGCCTTCAGGTTTCTGCCATTGATCTCTTCAGGTCTCTGTCATCTCTCTCTTCAGGTCTCTGCCGTCTCTCTCTTCAGGTCTCTGCCGTCTCTCTCTTCAGGTCTCTGCCATCTCTCTCTTCGGGTCTCTGTCATCTCTCTTCGGGTCTCTGTCGTCTCTCTCTTCGGGTCTCTGTCATCTCTCTCTTCAGGTCTCTGTCGTCTCTCTCTTCAGGTCTCTGTCATCTCTCTTCAGGTTTCTGCCATCGCTCTCTTCAGGTCTCTGTCATCTCTCTCTTCAGGTCTCTGCCGTCTCTCTCTTCAGGTCTCTGCCATCTCTCTCTTCGGGTCTCTGTCATCTCTCTCTTCGGGTCTCTGTTGTCTCTCTCTTCGGGTCTCTGTCGTCTCTCTCTTCAGGTCTCTGTCGTCTCTCTCTTCAGGCCTCTGTCATCTCTCTCTTCAGGCCTCTGTCGTCTCTCTCTTCGGGTCTCTGTCGTCTCTCTCTTCAGGTCTCTGTCGTCTCTCTCTTCAGGCCTCTGTCGTCTCTCTCTTCAGGTCTCTGTCGTCTCTCTCTTCGGGTCTCTGTCGTCTCTCTCTTCGGGTCTCTGTCGTCTCTCTCTTCGGGTCTCTGCCGTCTCTTCGGGTCTCTGCCATCTCTCTCTTCGGGTCTCTGCCATCTCTCTCTTCGGGTCTCTGTCATCTCTCTCTTCGGGTCTCTGTCGTCTCTCTCTTCGGGTCTCTGTTGTCTCTCTCTTCAGGTCTCTGTCATCTCTCTCTTCAGGCCTCTGTCGTCTCTCTCTTCGGGTCTCTGCCGTCTCTCTCTTCAGGTCTCTGCCATCTCTCTCTTCGGGTCTCTGTCATCTCTCTCTTCGGGTCTCTGTTGTCTCTCTCTTCAGGTCTCTGTCATCTCTCTCTTCAGGCCTCTGTCGTCTCTCTCTTCGGGTCTCTGTCGTCTCTCTCTTCGGGTCTCTGCCGTCTCTTCGGGTCTCTGCCATCTCTCTCTTCAGGTCTTTGCTGTCTCTCTCTTCGGGTCTCTGTCATCTGTCTCTTGCTTCAGCTTAGACTTTCCCGGTGAACTTGCTAATCCTGTGGCTCTTTGGTGTGGTCACCTTGTCTGTCTTTGCATGTACCCACCATAGCTCTAACTGGTTATTTCTTTTTTTTTTTTTAATGTTGTTTAAAACTTATTTATTTGAGAGCAACAGACAGAGAGAAAGAGGCAGACAGAGAGACCGAGAGAATGAGCATGCCAGGACTTCCAGCCACTGCAGAGGAACTCCAAACATGTGTGCCCCCTTGTGCATCTGGCTAACATGGGTCCTGGGGAATTGAGCCTCAAACTGTGGTCCTTAGGCTTCACAGGCAAGCGCTTAGCCACTAAGCCATCTCTCCAGCCCTAAGTGGTCATTTCTTAGGGAATGGTGGGAGTGATGATTTGGCAGCTTCCAGAAGAAGCCTGTGATTCTTGAAGGTCCCTCCATTTCCGTTCCCTTCCAGGCCTCTCTGAAGCTGTGTCCTTTCTGCCTGTTATCTCTCTTCCCTTAAAGATGTCCTTACATGTTCTTTTCCTTAAAAACCTGGATTCTGTTTCTCCCCTGGGAAGGCCCAGAAGCCACAGACTAGGAGAGAAGGGCAGAGCAGGAAATAGCTTTCAGTGGCTCAAGGTCAGCAGACCGAGGAGGGCAGAGGGCCACATTCTCCCGAGGAGACCGCAGGTCACCCTCACTGCTGCTGGGGCCACGACTGCTGCTACGGCTTCGTCCCCGCTGGGAGTCGAAGGCAGGTGCCACTTCCCGGCCCTGCTTCAGCTGTTTGCTTACTCCTCAGGGGTGGAGAGTATCACTGTGTATGAAGAAATCCTGAGGCAAGCTCGTTACCGGCTGAGACCTGGAGCTGCCCTGTATGCCAGGAAGTTCCGGCTCTCCTGCTCAGAAATGAATGGCCGTTATTCCAGCAATGAGTTCATTGTGGAGGTACCCAGAGCTCCTTTCCGTTCCCAGCTGCCTGCTCCTACGGAGGGCCCGGGGTGCAATGGGCTCCAGTAGATGGTTGGTGGGCAGGGATGTCACTTCACTGAGGTCTCCTAGACCCACAGTGGGTGATGGAGGAGGAGATGTGGGGCCACAGTCAAGAGATGGAGCTGGGCTTGGAGAGGGAGGCGGCCTGAGGGGAAGCAGGTGCACACGGAGCCCTTCCTCTGCCCAGGTCAGTGTCCTGCATAGCATGAACCGGGTGGCCCACCCCAGCCATGTACTCAGCTCCCAGCAATTCCTGCACCGGGGTCACCAGCCTCCTCCTGAGATGGCTGGACACAGCCTGGCCAGCTCCCACCGGAACTCTAGTACGTAAGCTGAATCGGGCTGGGCAGGAGGGGCGGCATGGGCATCCTTTCCTGTACCCCTGGGAGGGGAAGAGAGAGGCGGGCTAGTGGATTCTGTTCTCCGTGGTACCTGCCATGGTGACAGTCGTGGGTAATTCCTTTATCCTCCTGGATTGCTAACACCCTGAGAATCTGAGCCCCATCTCTGCACAGATGCTCATGCCTGGAACATGGGCTGTGGGCGAGGTGGGCATCTTTGTTATTCCTGTTGGCTGCCTTCCCTGGCCAAAAATTGCTAGTTCAGATTTAGAAATTCTCTGTAGTAAAGCTGTCAGGCATTTATTAAGCACCTATAGCATACTAGCTCTGTCCTAAGGATGTTATCTTGGATATGAAAGAATTAAAGAGCATGATCCCAGCACTCAGGAAGCTGAGGCAGGAAGATCTTGAGTTTAAGGTCTGCCTGTTCTACATAGTGAAACACACACACCCTCCCTTCCCCCCATCTCTCTCTCCCTCTCGTTCTCTCTCTCTCTCCATATATATATATATATATATATATATATATATATATATATATATATATATATATATATATAAAATGTAGTATATACTGTCTCTCTCCTAAAAGAACTAGTTAGTACGATTGCGTGTATGTTCCCTGTAAGTTATAAGGCTATTTCTACGACAACACATGCAGGCTTGCTCCCTGGCTGCAATTACTACCCATGGCGCAATGTTTATTTTCAAATATTAAGAGTTGCTTAATTGTAGAAAATACAAGTATAAAGAAGCAAACCGACCTTGCTTCTGTCAGAACGAGGTGACCCTGCTGATCCGATATGTTTTGTTCCAGTCTTCATGCCTTTTCTTCCTTTCTTTTCTTTATTTTGATTTCTATAAAGTTGAGATCAAACTATTTTGTAACCTGAGTTTTGCAGTTTACATTATATAAAAAACCTACTCTTGCATTATTAAAATCTGAAAATTGATGGTAACCTTGCTGAAAGATATTTTGGAATCCTTTTCAAAAAACTGTTTTCAAAGCTCATTTATGAGGTACGTTTATGCTTGTCAGTTTTGAGGCACACCTTGCTTTGGTCCCAGGTCAGTGTTACCCAACTTCTTTATTGACTTTTGTCAGAGTTGGCTCTGTATATCATTTTAAGTTTTTAAACATTAAATTCACCCTCAAGGGCCACAGACTTGCACATTTTGAAAGATGGCAAAAGGTGATGTCACCCACTCTATGGGCGACTCTAAGTCGTTCCGTGAAGGGTTTCTTGAGGAAATCCCGCACTGAAAGATCCCACTCAGTGTCTGTGGGGTTGGGTGCCGAGTGCTGGGTGCTGCTGCTGTGATTAGGCTCAAGATAGATTCAGGAGCTGCTGAGCCTGGCGAGGGTCTCAGGCCTGTCTTCTTTTCTGAGGCCCTGCGTGAGGGAGTCCTTGTTCTGATTGCCCAGGCCTTCCTCCCAGTCTGTCCCTGTCTGTCCCTCCTCCCGGCCACCACCCCGCAGCGCTTGTGAGTGTTGTCCTTGCTTGTTCCCTTAGTGGAGCCCAGGCTGCAACCCTTTGTTCTGAGCTGCATCCGGGTCAGCCTTTCTTCTCCCAAAGAGCTCAGCCTGCCTTTGCCTTTCCCTTATTTGGGCCAGAGCAGGCCCTCAGTTCACTTTCCTGTGGCTACACGTCTTGAGCACACCAGGTGCCCCACTTCAGCCATTGTCATTGAACCTGCTCCACACGCCTTTCCTGATCCCCTTCACCTCCTAAGCCCAAGTGTTGCAGAATCATGGTTTCACAATGTCAAAGTGCTCTAAGGACTAAAAACAGTGAGAGGGCCGGGTGTGTTGGATCATGCCTTTAATTCTAGCACTTGGGAGGCAGAGGTAGGAGGATCACCATGAGTTCAAGGCCACCCTGAGACTACAGAGTGAACTTCAGGTCAGCCTGGACTAGAGTGAGACCCTACCCTGAAAAACCAAAACAAACAAACAAACAAAACGGTGAGAGGTGCAGTCTTCTCCAATAAGACAAGGCCCATTTCTGAAGTTCCTAAGTGCACCAAAAAAAAAAGGAGGAGGAGGAAGAGGAGGAGGAGGAGAAGAGGAAGAAGAAGAAGAAGGAGAAGAAAGAAGGAGGAAGAAGGAAGAAGAAGCAAGAAGGAGATCTGAGTGTTTTAAGAAAACGGTCAGGAAGGTTTTGTTCTTTCACACGTAGAGTTGGAACTTGGACCCTGGAGAGTAGAAGCACGAGAAAGAAGAAGAATTTGAGGATGTGGGAGGCTGACTGGGCGTGTTTATAGCTAGAAGAATAAAGTCGCCGGAGAGGAGCGAGGCAAGATGATGAAGACATCAGTTATGTTCTTGTTCCAAACTATGATACCACAGTCATGTGGGGCACTTTTAAAACTCTTGCTGCCAGGCTGGGAAGATGGCGCAGCAGGTAAGAGTGTCCGCTGCTGAAGCATGAGGGCCGGGCCGGCGAGGGACGGAGACTGCTGGGGTTAGACTCGCCAGAACCCACATAAACAGCTGGGTGCACCCGCTAAGCCCGGCCTGCTGTGTGGCGACTTCCCGGGGCTTGCTGAAGGATGGCGGCTGCAGGTTGAGGGAGAGACCTTACTTCAAAGAAATATGTATGAGAGACAGGAGAAGACGCACCCAGTGTTCTCCCCTGGCTCCCACACGCACGTGCATGGGGTGCATGCATCTGCACACTTGTGCATACAGCACACTGCACACAATGCACACATGCACACACACCCTCATGGTGTCTGAGTGACACCCAAATTTAATGAAATCAAAATGTTTAAGAGTGAGAGACAGGTGCCAGTGTTTTCTAATGTAGTCCGCTGTGAAACGCAGTTTGGAAACCACGTCCACAATGTGTTCTTTTGCAAGGGCTGGAGCGTCACAGGAAGACCTACAAGGAATAGTATCAAAAAGAAAATGAGCATGGCACAGTGGTCTTTGCTTGTATTCTTAGTTACTTGGGTGGCTGAGGCAAGAGGCTTACTTGAGTGCAGGAATTGATGCCGTCTCATCAAACCAAACCAAAATAGACCAACCCAAATCAAAGTGCTTTAAGAAAAGAAAATGAATTAAGAAGTAAGGAGGACAACCTGGCAGGGAATGGCATTCATAAAGTACCCTGCGAGGTAAGTGTAACTGCAAAGCCGTGCCAGGTGTCTGAGTTTGAGGCAAAAGCCTACGCTGGCAGGAAGCCGCTGGCATTCCAGGAGCAGCTGTGGGACCGAGAGCTGTGGACTGGCTTTCAACACTCCCTGTGATCACGTGGGCCACTTGCTAAAATACCCCTTAATGGTGGCTATAGAGGTCATTGCTCAAGGTCAGAATTCACAGCTCAGCAAGAACACAGCAAGAAACGTTGATTGGGCTTTTTAAGTTCTTGGCTTCTGTTTGTAGATCAGTAACTACTTGCCCGTCTCCTGGCCCGTCATGATCAGTCCGGCTTGTTGGCCTATACCCCGAGCGCTTACATTGTGCCGCCGCTTATTCCTGGGAATCAATTTGTTATCTCCTTCCCCGTGCCACCGGCGCAGGGGCTCCAATGCGTCTAATTTCAGCTCCTTATTGTGGTTCCCACAGTGTAAGTCACCCGCTGTGGTCTGCACTCTGAGGTGGGGTGGCCTCCTTCTGGCTTAGCCACAGGGGCCATGAGCTCATGGAGTCATCATCCTGACTGGGGAACCCGGGAGGGACTATTTTGTGCAGAAGGGCGCTCTGCCTCTATTGTCCATTCTTCCCCATACCCTAGCCATTGAGAAATGCCAGTGGTGGCCTTGAACCCAGTGACCAGGAAGCCTGCCTCCTTAGCCCTGCCCCCACAGAGCTAGCTGTGGGCCCAAGTGGGCTATGGGTCAGGTCAGGATGGGAAGCCATTTGGAAGAGAGCCAGCAGGGAGGCCTCAGGGAGGCGGGTGAGTGCCTGGCCGGCCCAGGCAGCCCTTCTCCATTTACCTGGTTGGTCATGGAGCCGGTGGCAGTGTGAGCGTGCAGGCTGCCAGAAAGGAGGGGCTGGCAGCTGGGGCGTGGGGGTCTCCCGTGCCGTGCGCTTCTCTGTGCTCTGCTCTGTCTGCTGACTTGTGAGTCTCGGGATGTAGGTAAATCTGGGACTGCTTTGCAGTGTTGCCTGTGCATGCGGGCCTCTAGGGGCTTGCTTCTGAGCAGCTGAGCAGCGCCGAGGGTGGAGCTGCGGGGCATGCGTGCACACAAGTGGCGCGCCGTGATCCAGCTGCCCAAGAGGGCCCTGGGCACGGGGCTGCGTTTATGGGGACTCTTCCTCTGCTTGCTGTCCCGGGGGCTGTGGGGCCCCCTGCACTGTGTTCTCGTGCTTCTCCGAGTACTGTGCGTATGCCTGCGGAAGGGGGCCAGGGCTGCGCTCACAGCCGCTTACTCGGTGACTGTCAGGGCCCAGGTCTTTGGTATTTGTGTCTTCCTCCAAGGGGCTTCCTGGTTTGCCCAGCTGGCCGGGAGCTGTGTGGCTCTGCCCGTGCGGCTCTGCTGTGCCTTGCTGGAGACTTTGACGCGCATCCCCTTAACCCGGCTGGGTGGGCAGGCCAGCCAGCGGCTGGTGCAGGCAAGCGTGTGGGCTGCCCGAGGGCTGGCTGAGGTGTGGGGCATGGCAGCCTTTGTCCAGCTGTGGGCCCAGATGCTCTTCCTGGGCATGTGTCTGTGTATGCATGTGTTCTTTGCCATTATCAGCTCCAAGGTTTCTGTGAGAGTACTTGAGCCCTTCCATTTCTCACTGCCTGTCAAGGTCCATATGCCCCTGGGCCTGGGCGTCAGAGTGAGGCTACGGGGCTCCTGCCCCAGTAGGGTTGAGAAGGAGGTGGGGGCACCTCAGGTGCAGTCTGGGAAGGGGCAGAAGCTCCAAACATCCAGAATCCTCAAGTCTGTGAGAAGGGACGTGGTGCCAAGCAGGAGGGAGCACAGTTCAGGTGGGTGAGTGAAGGGGCTGCTTTTTGCCTCTTCGACTGGTCCCCCCCGCCTTGGGGCCAGCACCTCCTCTAGGCAGCCAAGTTAGGCCTCTCTTTCTGCTCCAGCTAAGCCCATGTGGTTGCCCTTCTCTGTCCCCTCTGGGCATGGATGTGTCTGTCTAGGTCCATACAGAAAGACCGGGCAGCGTCCTGGGCCTCCCTTGCCCTGTCTAATCCGGTAGGCACCGCATGGGCCTGCCCCACCCGCCGTCGTCTGTGGGTCCCTTTGGCCTTGTTCTAGCTGCTCTGCTCCCTCCCCTCCCTCCGCTCCCCTCTGGTGGGCTGCTGCTCTCCTGGCTTCTCAGGTGGTTCTCTTCCTGGGGACCACAGTGAATGCTGACCCCGCTGATTCCAGGATGCTTCTGCAGAGCCATCTCCCCCTCCCCCTTCCCACCGAGGGCCAGCCTCGTCACGTTTGACGCCTCCTGTCCCCTCCCCGCAGTGGTCCCTGGTGCCGCCACGCTCATCATCGTGGTGTGCGTGGGCTTCCTGGTGCTTATGGTCATCCTGGGCCTCCTGCGCATCCACTCCCTTCACCGCCGCGTCTCGGCTTCCAGCGGGTCCCCGGGGGTCTCCAGCGACCCCAAAGACCCGGATCTCTTCTGGGACGACTCCGCCCTCACCATTATTGTGAACCCCATGGAGGTGAGTGGTCTGGGGAGCTGGGGGTGCATCTCCATGGCAAAGACCCCCCCCATGAGGGTCTAGGCCTCTGGAGAAAGGCCTTGACAGAGCTGCAGAGCGCAGGGCAGAGGAATCAGCCAGAGGAGGAGGTGGGAAGAGGCAGTGTGTGTGTGTGTGTGTGTGTGTGTGTGTGTGTGTGTGTGTGTGCGCGCACACGCACTGCCCCAGAAGGGGAGGCTCTGGGCAGACCACTGAACTCTTGTCCCCTGTTCCCGCATCCCTTCCAGTCCTACCAGAACCGGCAGGCCTGTGTGGCAGGGGCCGCTGGTGGCCAGCAGGAGGATGAGGACAGCAGTGACTCCGAGGCAGCCGACTCCCCCAGCAGCGACGAGAGGCGCATCATTGAGAGCCCTCCGCACCGCTACTGAGGCTCCAGTCTTGCTGAGGAAGAGCTCTGACCTGGTGAGACGGGTGCCTAGGAAAGGACAAGAGGACATCTGGAGACGGGAGAGAAGAGAGGCCGAGAGGGAGAGAACTGTCCTTCAATCTCAAAACCCCAAGGGTCTCCCTGCCCCTCTTCGAGCCTGCTCCTGCCTTGGGCTGCCCTTGGCTGGCATGCTCCTGCGGTGTCCCCACAAACCGGCTTCATGAGGAAGGTGGCTCAATGACCTTGGCTGCCCCATAGGCCCCCTGTGGCAGTGTGTCCTTACTGCTGTCTCCCTCTGCCGGCTGTGCACAGTCCTGGGGAGGGAACACAAGGGCCATGGTTGGAGCGGTGGGACTGGGGAGAGGCTGCTGCTCTGCCATTCTCTACTCTTTCCTGCTCACAGGACTTTCCTGGATTGGGCCTACTTGCTTCCTGTACTTCCCCACACCCCACTTTCCCTTTCGCTCTGGGGACTCTTGCTTTGCTCCCTCCCTCCCCAGTCTCCTTCCTCTGTTGTCCTCTTTCCTCTCCTGCCTGTGCAATCCTGAGGGCCTGCAGCCCCTGTCCCTTCCCCCATGGCCTGCTTGTGCCTGGGTTGTGGGGAAGGAGGACCAGTGGGACCCTGGGTGTGTTATATATAATGTATATTTTTTCAGTGTTGTCGTGAGTGCAGCTACTGTGTTCCTGTGCGCAGCTCACAGCCTTGTGTGTGTGCCATTGTCATGTCCTGGGGTAAGGGAAAGGGATGGGCGTGGTGGGGGGAAACATCCTAGGGTTTTCAAATAAAACAACCATGAAAAAGCTACAGGATGGCTCCCACATGGCTGATCTTACATGATTATGAGTGGCAGGATCTCGGGTCTTGGGCCACCTGGGGCTCCAATGAGGTTAGACGAGTGGATAAGGTTGATTGTCTTAGACGCTCTGTCTTTAAATCTTTAAACCTGACCCCTAAGAAGGTAATATGGGAGCAGATGATTCCCACTGTCTGCTTCATTTAGCTCTGTGGAAAAGCGTGGACAACTTGGGGAGTGTCGCTGGGTGCATGCCCAGTGCTTGCTGGGGTCCCTGTCAGCTCCTCTCGTCACTTGAAACATTCCACCCAGAGCACATGGGCTCCCAGCCTGAAAACCTAAGAAAGCCTGAAAACCTAAGGGAGCAGGCAGGAGGTCCTGCTATGTGAAATGGGGGCTCTGATGCACTCCTTGCTGACCAATCCATGGCCCCCGCTTTGCCCATGTCCACATGGCTCCCCTGGCGGCTGGGTGGCCTTGACTTTGTCTATGCTGACTTGATCTGCTGGCCTGATATGAGGCAGATTCTGGTCCTTGCTTAGCCTTTTAAACCATCAATTTTTCTGGTCCAGGTCTTACCTAAGTCTCAGATGATGAAGGACAGGGTACAAGGATGGGTGTGGCGAAGGGGGAGAAACATCCTAGGATTTTCAAATGAAACAACCATAAAAAAGCTACAGGTTGGGCTGGAGAGATGCCTAAGGATGCAGGTTCAATTCCCCAGGAACCATGTAAGCCAGATGCACAGGGTGGCACCTGCAACTGGAGTTCATTTGCAGCGGCTGGAGGCCCTGGTGCACTCATTCTCTCTCACTCTATCTCCCTCTTCCCCTCTCTCTCCTCTCCCTAAATAGATAGACAGATAGTTAGATAAATAAATCATAAATAAATAAAAGCTGTAGGATGCAAGGCAGCCAAGGTGAGGGCAGGTGAGAGGTTCTTGGAACTGAGCAGATGGAAAGTGATGTGTGGGGATCAGGGCACCAACAGCGCCACAGCGTGCTTGGGAGGTACCAGGGAGCCAAGCCTTAGCTTCTTTCTGCAGACCAAGTGAGTCTGAGAGCCAACAAAGTTTCTCACACTTCCACATGGCTCTCTGAAGCAGCGGGGTGGTGCTGGTGCTTTCTGGCCCACTAGGGCTCCGTTCCCCTCCATGCCCACTTCCGCCAAGTGCCCTGCCTGGTCCTGGCTCATGGCTTTAACACTGAGCTATGTGTTGAAGGCTCCACATGTCTGCCTCTCACCCAGACCTCTTTCCTACCTGGGGGTCCTGTCCCTCAAACCTCAGCCTTTTCCCAAATCATACTCTCCCCCTCCCCCCCGGTTACCTCGCTCTATCCCCTCTACCAGTGACTGAAACCAGAAATCTTGGAGTCAGTCTAGGTACACATTTTCTCTTACACAACCCTAAGTCCAGATGGGGCCCCACCTGGTCATGGCCACTCTCTTGAGTCTCCCAGGCACGCTGTGGCACTGTTGGTGCCCTGATAACCACACGTTGCTTTCCATCTGCTCAGGTCCAAGAGTCTCACCTGCCCTCAACTTGGCTGCCTCGTTCCACTGCAGCCCACCCTTAACTGAGTCTCAGTGGTCTTTCTAAAATAAACTCTGCTTGCCCTCCTTCTTTGAGTCTTTCTGTCTCCTCTCTCTCTCTTTCTGTCTCTGTCTGTGACACACACACACACACACACACACACACGCACACACGCACTCACTCACGAAATAGAATCAGGCAAGATGCCATCTGCACTGGTGCAGGGATAGGGCAGCCGGCCACAGTTCTTATTCTGCTGTTCAAAGTCTCTGGGAAGACGTCCTCTAACCTCCTTCACAGAAGTTGGCAAAGGCTCAGGATGCCAGGCTTGACAGGGTTTCCAGTCCACCCAATCTCTAATTAGAAATGGCAAACACGTTTCCCCCGGCTTCACTCAAAACTTCCCTCCTGTGACAGGAAACCCTCTCCTCTTAGGTCCACTCTGCTGTGAAAATGAACCTGCTCTTCACAAGGTGCGCGGCGGGAGCTATGCCTTGGGGAAAAGCAATGCTGTACAGGCAGGTAGTTAACTACGAGCTTAAGAACAAAGCGTCCTTGTTTGCAAACAAGAAACCCGAACGACTTGCCTTTCCGTCGTCGTCAGGATGGATGGACGCAGCACAGGAGTGGCGTGGAAAGGTGTGGGTGTGACCTCTGTGGGAGACTGGACCCCTGCAACTTTAGAGCTGATCAGCAACACTTCTGAATATCCACACGGCACTTGGGGACTTTGCTGGGGAAGGTCAAGAACAAGTCTGCTCCCATCTGTTTAAGGCCTTTTAGACTTTAGCTCTTCAGGAGTTCCCAAAGGAAGATCCCCTAAGATCCCCCGACCTATCACAACTTGGGGCTCCTCTGGACTGCTTGTGGACCTGCTGGATCCCTCAGGCCCCTACGTGTGGCCTGGGGATGTTTGTAAACACTAAGTGAGGCTGAATGAGGTTCCACTGTATTTCGTGGGTACTGCTTTCCTGAATTCCACCTCTCAGGGGATCATCCTGTCCTCACCCAACATCTTGTGGAGACTGGCTGTGCTGTGCCGTGCCCTCTCTGCAGCTGCCTCCAGGAGGGGGAAAGGCAGGAGGGAAGGGGGCTGGAGTTAGCCCAGCAGGCAGGTAGCAGGGGAGGGGCTGCTGCTTCCGCTTCTCCTGAGTCATCACCTCTCTTGCTATATCATGCTGAGAGGACTGAAAAAACTCGTCTTCTGTAGGAAAAGAACAGATGGGCTCTAAATTTAGTGACAGTGCATAGAAGGAGTGGGGATGAGGGCTCTGGGACGTGGTGGAGGTGGCTTTGTTAGAAAGGAAACAAGAGGGAGATGCCTCAGCAGTGAAGAGGGCTTGCTGCTTAAACATGAGAGCCTCGCAGGCAAGAAACTGCCAAATTAACTCTCCAGGACCCAGTAAAAGGCTGGGCCTTGGCCACAATCTGCATCCCAGTCTTAGGGGGCAGGGTGGAGACCAGAGGACCAGAGAGTCACGGGGGCTTGCTACCCATCAGTTTGAACTCCCCCATAAACGCTTGCAGATTGAGACTGAACAGTCCTTCCTTGGTCGGCTGCAGTGCAGCTGGCTCTGGGAAAGTGGCTATTAGCTGGGCATGGTGACGCACGCCTTCAATCCCAGGGAGGCCTGGGATGTAGGAGGATCACCATGAATTTAAGGCCAGCCTGAGAATACACAGTGAATTCAGGCCAGCTGGGCTACAATGAGACCCTACCTCAAACAAGGAGGCTGTTATCAGGTACGAAAGCTGCATTTGAGAAGACCCCTGATTTGTCAGGCCACCGAAAGCACATCACCTTACCGTCTTCCCTTCCTACCACAGCACGACAGAGGGGTAATCAGCCCAGGGCTGGGGAGATGGCTCAGTGGTTAAGGGCACTTGCTTACAAAGCCTGTCATACGGTTCTTGAGGCTGAGAAGTCAAAGAACATGGTCTTGGCACCTGCCTGGTGTATGTCATTGTGTGGCATCATATGGTGGAAAGCAGAAGGGCAGAGAGGGTGACAGTAAGTAAGACAGGGGAGAGGGCCCAGAAGCACCCATTTTCTCAAAAGCCCATTCCCATGATAACGGTACCAGTATGTTCTTGGGAATAGAACCTTGTGAACTCATTGTCTGTTAGTGATCCCACTTCTTTAACTAAAAAGTATTGAATATATATGCCCACAATCATTTATCCTCTTCTGAATTCTCCTGCCATTGAATCACTTCTTCTTTCCAGCTAGTCTCTCTTCTATTTTATTTTATTTTTTGATTTTTTGAGGTAGGGTCTGGCTATAGCCCAGGCTGACCTGGAATTCACTATTTAGTCTCAGGGTGGGCTTGAACTCATAGCAATCCTCCTACTAAGATCTTCCTCCTGAGTGCTGGGATTAAAGGTGTGTGCCACCACGCCCAGCTTCTCTCTCCTATTTTAATATCATCCTTCCCTCTCCTGTTATGCAGGGCTGTATATCAGCCACTGTGAGGTCAGGATTACCATGGCCACTTTGAGTCTGGAAGACACCATTCCAAAGCACTCCCCCCACCTTCCTCGATAGTTCATGAGCCTTGGAGGGTGTGAGAGAGACGTCTCACTTAGTGCTGACCACTCCACTCTCATTTCGTCTCAGCACTTTGGTGAGTTTTAAGTCACCCCAATAGTCACCACTATCTGAAAAGAGAAACTTCTCTAGTTAAACCTGAGAGTAGCATTAATAAATGAGTATAAACTTAAGTGTTTAGAGGGCAATTTGGTGAGCATAATATATCTATTTATCCAGACAACAGTAGTAGGCCACTGCTCCCAGGCCCACTTTGTTCTGTTAACAGGGTCTCCCTGAACAGCCCCAGTTGGCCTTGAATTTGTGACCCTAACACCTCACCTCCCAAGTGCGGAGATTATAGAAACACTCCATCCATCACACGCATCTGCTTCCACTTCTCTATTGTAAAACCATCCAAAGGGGAGTTAAATTTCTTTCTTTTCATTTCTCTGTCATTTATTTATTTGATTTTTTGAGGTAGGGTCTCATTCTAGCTCAGGCTGACCTGGAATTCACTCTGTAGTCTCAGGGTGGCCTTGAACTCACGGCGATCCTCCTGCCTCTGCCTCCCGAGTGCTGGGATTAAAGGTGTGCGCCACCACTGCTGGTGGTCTTTTATTTTTGCTTTTTAATTGAAAACTTTAATATGTGAACATATAGTAATTTCATTGTGCTTTTTTTTATCTTTTTGAAATCTTTTTTCCCTCCCCCTCCCCTGAAGACACCTTTCTTTTTATATTTTGTTTATTTATTAGAGAAACGGTGGGGGGGAATGGCATGCTAGGGCCTCCAGCCACTGCAAATGAACGCCACACACGTGCACCCCCTTGTGCATCTTGTAGCTAACGTGGGTCCTGGGGAATTGAACCAAGGTCCTTTGGCTTTGTAGGCAAATGCCTTAACTGCTAAGCCATCCTTCCAGGCCCCTGAAGAACTTTTCTTTCATGGTATCACTTCCTCTGTCATTTTTTTTTTAAATTTATTTGCAAGCAGAGAGAGATAGAAGAGAGAGACAGACACAGAGAATGGGCTTTCCAGAGCCTCCACTCACTGTAGACTCCAGATGCATGAATCACTTTGTGCATCTAGCTTTACTTGGCTGCTGCAGAATCAAACTCAGGCCATTAGGTTCTGTAGCAATCTCTATAACCACTGAGGCATCTCTCCACTCCCCCTCTTCTGTTTTGCTGTTTTGATCCTTTTGTCCTCCTCTGTCCTCCATGTGAAAGTGATGGTGGACCCAGAACCTGGCTGGTCCTGTGAGAGTACTGGCAACCACTATGGGGCCATAAATGTCCCAGCTGGTTCACATTGGGAGGGCTGTGTCCCAAAGCACACCTGCGTACCTGTGGCTCTTACATGCTTTCCACCTCCTCTACCTGCAAAATGTTCCTTGAGCCTTGGAGGACATGGTAGAAGTCTACTTTAGTATTGAGCCTTTTAGTTTCTGCTTCTATAAATTCTGAGTCTTCCCGGGGTCTACCACCATCTCCGTGGAGACAGTTCTCGGCCCGCAGTGAGATCCGCACTCAGCTTCTTTCCGTGACTCCCTCCGCAGTGGCCTCTGAGCCCGGGTGGGTGAGTTAGAGATGACTCACCCAAGGCGAAGTCCTGGGCTGGTCCTTCTTCTTGTCGCCTTGACGAGACTTGGGTCTTCCTGGTATTTCCCTCCATCTGTATAAAGAAGGTTTTCTAATCAAAAGTGAGATCAGCATTGATCAAAGGGCTTAAACATACACACATAAAGACTTTTTGATGAGCATAACATCTCTCTTTAGCTCAAGCACAGTGAACACTTCCGTCTGGGGGCTATGATCTACCAAAGCAAAGATTCTTGACTCAATTTTCAGCACCAGGTGTGAATTCCATCCCATTGAACAAGGCCTCTTACCCAGTCAGAGAGCAGTTGGCTATCCTCGTAACTTATGTGCCACTATTGCACCCATGGGCACCTCTCGCCTGCTTCGTTGGTGGTATAGCTTCCAGGATTCACTGCTTGTCCAGACTGTAGATGACTTTTCTCGTCCAGCAGCTGGCATAGCTTCTTCCAACACTATGATAGCAACAACCCGGAGGTTTCCATCCCAGCTGCACCCGATTTCTCACTGCCTGGGAGTTTAGCCTGTTGAGTCGTCATCAACCAGGTCTTGCCATCTAGTTCTGCTAGGTAACCAAGCATTTTGGGAGTGGCCTGCATTGTTCAGGGGCCTCATGGGCCCTCCTGACCAACAGACCACTGTGACCACCATCTCTGGCAGTGAGATTTACCTGTAACAACCCGTGGTTTCAGGGTAAAGCTTTCTCCACCTCAGCAGGGTAATTTTGCTCAAGTTATCTCTCTCCTCTCTCTCTCTCTCTCTCTCTCTTTTTTTTTTAATAAATTTATCTTTTAATTATCTACCTGTTGCAGTCCAGTTTGCATTGTTGGTAGAAATCACCCAACCAAGAGCAGCAGGTGGGTAACAAGAGGTTTATTTTGGCTTACAGGCTCGAGGGGAATCTCCACGATGGCAGGGAAAAACAATGGCATCAGCACAGGGTGGACATCACCCCCGGCCAACATCAGGTGGACCTTAGCAACAGGAGAGTGTGCCAAACACTGGCATGAAAAAAACTGGCTAAAACACTCATAAGCCTGCCCCCAACAATACACTGCCTCCAGGAGGCGTTAATTTCCAATTGTCATCAGCTGGGGAAACTAGCGTCCAGAACACCTAAGTTTATGGGGACACCTGAATCAAACCCCACACTATCTAAGTGGGTTTCTATGGTACTCATTCATGTATTCATTCCATCTTTAGTTTTGTATATCCTTCCTTCTCTCCTCCCTCCATTTCTCCTTAGTCCCTCCCCACTCCTCCTCTCTTCAAACCTTGTCCTAGCTTCCTGACCACTAGTACTGACCCTTACTGCTACAGAAAAACAAATCTATTTCAAGCTAGGATCCACATATGAGGGAGGGCATGCATCATTTTTATTTTGGGGCCTGAGTTGCCTCATTTAGTTTATTTTTTTTCCAGGTCTATTTATTTTCCTGGAAATATAATAATTTACTTTTCTTTGCTGCTGAATAGAATTCCATATGTACCACACTGTCATTATCCATTAATAAGTTGTTAGGCATCTGGGCCGATTCTACTTCCTAGCTGTTGTGAATAGAACAGCAACAAACATGGCTGAGTGTCTCCATGGTAGTAGTCTTTTAGGGTAAACGTCCCAGAAACCTCCACGATGACTTCATGGAGGCTGTACCAGTTTATACTCCAACCAGCCGTGAAGGCTTCCCAAAGCTCCACACCCTTGCCACTATTTGCTGTCATTTGATTTTTTTTGATGATAGCCATTCTGTTTCTCTTATTGTTAATTTACAGCTTCATTGTGTTATGGTCAGATGTAACACAAGGAGTTATTTCAATTGTCCTGAATTTGTGGAGACTTGCTTTGGGTCCTAATAAGTGAAATGTGATCTCAAAGTGGTTTTAATTTGCATTTCAGATGGCTAATGGTGTTGAACAGTTTTTAGATGTTTATTGGTCATTTATATTTATATCCTTGAAAACTGTTCAGTTCCCTGCCCCATTTATTGACTGGATAGATGGATGTTTTATTGCTTAGTCTTGTATATAATTGATGCGAAACCTCTGTCAAATGTACAACTGGTGACTTACTCCTATTCCCTAGGTTGTCTATTGACTCAGCTGATGGTTTGCTTAGCCTTTTAGTTTCATGAGGTCCCAATGGTTAATGTCATATTCTCTGGACTACTTTTCTTTTCTTATTTCTTATTCTGAATATCTTTCCCTATGCCTATATCTAGTTATTTCACAGTTTTGGGTCCTGTTTTGATCTATTTGTAATTGATTTTCATGCAGGATGTGAGAGATGGATCTATATTCATTTTTCTACATGTAGCCATCCAGCTTCCCAGGACCATTTGTTGAAAATTCTGTCTTTTAAATCACCATAATAGGAGGAAAATATGACATCAAAATAAAAGAGAGAGTAATTGAGAGGGATAAAAGGTATGATGAAGAGTGGAGATGCAAATGGGAAAGTTTGGGTGAGGGATTTGCCATGGTTTATTGCCTATAATTATGGAAATTGTCAATAAAATACTTTAAAAAATTCTGTCTTTTCCCCATTATATGTTTTTGGCCTATTTGTCAAAAATCAGGTGGTTATAGTTACTTGAATTTATACCTAAGTCTTCCATTTCATGCATCTTTGTGTTTTTGTGTTAGTATGATGCCATTTGTTTAATCACTATGGCTTTGTAGTATAACTTGAAACCAGGTACCTTGATCAATACTGACAGTATTGATACTTGATACAACTGGTAATATTCTTTATGTTGAGGACATTTTTGGCTATTTGAGGTCTTTTGTGCTTCAATAATGAATTTTAAGATTATTTTTTGCTATTTTTGTGAAGAATGGTGCTGGAATTTTGATTGGACTTGCATTGAATCTGCTTTTGGGAGGATAGCCATTTTCACGGTATTAATTATTTCAATACAAGAACATGGAAAGTCTTCCACAAGTTCTTTCTTCATTGTTTTCATATAAATATATATTTTTTGGTTTTTCAAGGTAGGGTCTCACTCTGGTCCAGGCTGACCTGGAATTAACTCTGTAGTATCAGGGTGGCCTTGAACTCACGGCGATCCTCCTACCTCTGCCTCCCGAGTACTGGGATTAAAGGCGTGCACCACCACGCCTGACTGTTTTCATATTTTCATTGTAGAGGTCTTCTCTTTGCTTAGGAATATTCCAAGAGATTTAATTTTGTGTGGCTATTGTAAGCTGTTTCCCTGATTTCATTCTCAGTATGTTTGTCATTGGTATATGAGAAAGGTACTGACTATTGTGTGTGATTTTATGTCCTGCCACTTGGCTGAGTTTATCAGCTCTAGTTTTTAGATGGATTCTTTCAGGATTCTTAAATATAGAAAAAACCCATCTGCAAATACATCTTCTTTTCCAATTCCTATCCCTTTTCTTTTTTCTCCTGTCTTACTGTTCTAGCTGAGACTTCAAGTACTATGTTAAATAGCATGGGGAGAGTGGACACCCCTGTGTTGTTTCAGACCTTAATGGGAATGCTTCAAGTTTCCCCCCGTTTAGTATGATATTGTCTGTGGGTGTGCTAGATATAGTCTTTATTTTGTTGAGATATAATCCCTTCATTCCTAGTCTTTCCCATGTTTTCACCATAAGGGACGTTACATTTTGTCCAAGGCCTTTTCTGCATCTATTGAGATGATCAGGTGATTCCTGTCCTTAAGTCTATTTATGTGATATGTTTATTGATGTTCGTATGTTGAATCATCCCTGGAATGAAACCTCCTTCTTCATCAAGGTGGGTATTACACACACACACACACACACACACACACACACACACACACATATCTATATATATTTTTGGTTTTTTAAGGTAGAGTCTCACTCTAGCCTAGGCTGACCTGGAATTCATTATGGTGTCTCAGGGTGGCCTTGAACTCATGGCAATCCTCCTTCCTACCTCTGCCTCCTGAGTGCTGGGATTAAAGGCGTGCGCCACCATGCCCGGCGTCAACTTACTTTTCAACATGAGAGTGTGTGGGTGCGCCAGGACCTCTTGAAGCAAACAATCTTCAGATGCATGCATCACTTTATGCTCATAGATTCATGTGGATATTGGAGAATTGAACCTAAGCCAACAGACTGCAAGCAAGTATCTTTAGTTGCTGAGCCATTGCTCCAAGCCCCTTGATTCTTTCGCCTGCACCTACCAACCAGTTCGTAGGATTCCAGGCATCCGCCACCATGCTCCGCTTCTCTTTTTCTCTCCTCTTCCCCTTCCACTCCTTCTTCTTCAGGTAACGATTTCATCTTGTTGTAGCTTAGGCCGAACTCAAACTTGTGGCAATTCTTCTTCATTGTCTACCAAGTGCTGGGATTCCAGGAATGAGCCACCACACTTGCCGTTCTCCTGCCATAGTCTCTCAAGTGCTGAAACTGTAGGTTCTACAATTAAATGTTTGTTGTTGTTGTTTTTTGAGATAGGGTCTCGCTCTAGCTCAGGCTGACCTGGAATTCACTATGTGGTCTCAGAGAGGCCTCTAACTCATGGCGAACCTCCT
The DNA here is from genome assembly GCF_020740685.1 of Jaculus jaculus. Lineage (NCBI taxonomy): Eukaryota > Metazoa > Chordata > Mammalia > Rodentia > Dipodidae > Jaculus > Jaculus jaculus. The sequence goes on from NC_059124.1 coordinate 10,064,778, forward strand.
ACCCCTGCCTCCCAAGTGCTGGGATTAAAGGTGTGCACCACCACACCTGGCTCCATTAATTTTTTTTTTATTTTTTGGCTTTTTTGAGGTAGGGTCTCACTCTAGTCCAGGCTGACCTGGAATTCACTATGTGTTCTCAGGGTGGCCTTGAACTCATGGCGATCCACCTACCTCTGCCTCCCAAGTGCTGGGATTAAAGGCGTGGACCACCATGCCCGGCTATCCATTAATTTTTAATGTAAGTTTTGGAGGGGCCACTCAACCATATCAAGGGACAATTACTAACTCAAGGGGTTGAGTGAGGTTTGAAATAGATAACTTTTCCTGAATAACTTAGAATTTGGAACAAGGAAATGTGCACACTTATTTTTCAGCTGTTATTGCCATTAATTACTGAACAGCCAACTCATTTCTAGATCAAGTGACGCTGTGTCTTTAAGAGCATGAAGTTTCAGGAAGGCAGAGTCTTTCCATCTAAAACTCAAGCAGAGTGGGGGTATGATTGGATACATGCTTGGGTCCAGAGGCACCTGGGTGGTTTTCACCTTGGCTGCTTAGAGGAGTCTGATGGGATTCATGCCCAAAGGAAAGTGACTATAATTGCCAGGTTGCTTTAAATAGGTGCAGAGTAATTCTTTTTAATAGACCAGGATTTTATCAGACAGAAGCTATCAGTTTTAATAAGAGAAGTCTTTTAGACTTTTGGTGGCTACTTCTGTGGCTATTTGAGCTCCATGGAAAAGGTGGCCTGGCATTGTATATAAGGCAAAGAGAAATCAGTTCACCAAATAGATGGTCTTTTGGTCTCATCTCAAAATAGGCCTAATCTCAGAAAGAATCTTTTATTCTGTGTTTTCTGTCTAGGTTTTAAACTCAAAAGGAGATAATTGATTCCAAAGCATTTATGTCTATGAGCTTTGAGTAGGCCTCAGGAAGTGGGTCTGGCCAGTATCTTACTCTCAGCGTGAGCCACATTATGGGACAAAAGTGATGATGGATTTTGTCAAATGCCTTTCCTGCATCTATTGAGATGATCATGTGATTTTTTTGCCCTTCAGTCCATTTATATAATGTGTTATATTTATTGATTTGTGCATATTGAACCAACTCTGCATCATTGGGATAAAACCTACTTGGTCAGGTTGAATTATCTTTTTCTTATATTCTTGTATTCTGTTTGCCAGTATTTTGTTCAGAATTTTTGCATCTATGTTCATGAGGGAGATTGGTCTGTAATTTTCTTTTTTTGTTCTGTCATTGTCTGATTTTGGTATCAAGGTGATGCTGGCTTCGTAGAAGGAGTTTGTCAGGATTCCTTCCTTTTCTTTTTATGGACTTGGTTGAGAAGCATTGGTGTTGGTTCTTCCCTGAAGGTCTGGTAAAATTCACCAGTGAATCCATTTGGGCCTGGATTTCTTTTTTTAGTTGAGAGATTTATTTATTTTTATAACTGCTTGGCTCTGTGTATTTGTTATAGGTCTATTTAAATGGCTTATGTCATCTTGATTTAATTTTGTAGGTCATATAAATCTAGGAAATCATCCATTTCTTTCAGATTTTCAAACTTAGAGGGGCATATGTCCTTCTGATTTTCTGAATTTCTTTGGTATCTGTTGCAGTGGTGACTTTTTCATCTCTAATTTTACTAATTTTTGTCTATTCTCTCTTTCTTCAGGTCAGCTTTGCTCAGGGTTTATTAATCTTGTTTATCCTTTCAAAGAACCAACTCTTTGCTTATTGGTTCTTCTTAAAATTTTTTTGTTTCTATTGCATTAATTTCTGCCTTAATTTTTATTATTTCTTTCCATCTACTGACTTTTGGTCTGCCTTGTATTTCTTTTTCCAAGGCCTAAAGATATAGCATTAAGTTGTTTACATGCAACCTTTCTAATTTCTTAATACAGGTACTTAAAGCTATAAATTTCCACTGCCTTCAGTGTGTCACAATGGTTTTGGTATGTTGTGTTCCCATTATTTGATTCTATGAATATTTTGATTTCCTTCTTGACTTCTTCATTCACCCATTCATCATTTGTTTAGTTTCCATGATTTTGTCTATGTTCTGTATCTTTCCTTGCTGTTGATTTGCAGTTTAATTTCATTGTGATCAGATAGAGTGCAAGGAATTATTTCAACTTTCCTATATTTGCTAAGGTTTGCTTTGTGTCCTAATATATGGTCTATTTCAGAGAATGCTCCATGTGCTGCTGAAAAGAATGTGTATTCTGCAGCATTTGGATGAAATGTTCTGTAGTTATCTGTTAGGTCCATTTGTTCTATGATCTCATTTAATCCAGATGGTTCTCTGTTTATTTTTTGCTACAGTGACCTGTCAATTGATGAGAATGGGGTATTGAAGTCACCCACTACAACTGTGTTTGGTGTTATCTGTGATCTTAATTCTAGTATCATTTGATTGATGAAATTGGGAGTCTCTATGTTACGTGCACATATGTTTAAAATTGTAATGTCCTTCTGTTGGAGTGGTGCTTTAATCAATCTAAAGTGACCTTCTTTATCTTTCCTCACTAATGTTAGCTTGAAGTCTACCTGTTAGATATTAGGATAGTGAGATCTGCTTGTTTTCTAGGCCCATTTGTTTGAAATACTGTTTTACATCCTTTCACCCTAAGATAGTGTCCATCTTTTATAGAAAGGTACATTTCTTGGACTGTATCAGATATGCCACCTGGTCTTCTAGTTATATGTTCTGTCCTCTCCTTCCTCCATTCTACTGGTGAGATTTTCTACACAGTTTTCTATTTGACTTATTCTGTTTTTCATTTCTAGTATTTCTGATTGGTAGTTTTTCATTATTTCTATTTCCTTACTTATGTCTGGTATTTACCTCCTTATTTCATTAAGTTGGCTTCCTATGTTGTCTTGAGATTCATTCAGAAATTTCTTTTCTTCTTTTATTACTTTGATTTTTTTGAGAATCGATGTAAGTTTTTTTCAATCTTTGTCAGGCATTTCTTCTGAAACAGTTTCACTATACATCATTTCTAATGGATTTATAATTTTTGGTGGAATTGTATTGTTTTCATTTTGTGTTTCTTTTTCTTTCTTTCTTTTCTTTTCTTTTCTTTTTTTTTGGTTTTTCGAAGTAGGGTCTCACTCTAGCCCAGGCTGACCTGGAATTCACTATGGAGTCTCAGGGTGGCCTCGAACTCATGGCAATCCTCCTACCTCTGCCTCCTGAGTGCTGGGATTAAAGGCGTGTGCCACCACACCCGTCTCATTTTGTGTTTCTTGTAATATAAAGTGGAGGTTTTTGCATCTTGAGTTAATTTGATGCTTGGGTTTTTGTAATTGTCTGCGTGTTCTTGCCCATGTAAATCCAACTTTATATATCTTTAGTGTAGGAGTTTAAGGTGACAGGTGTAGCTCTTATACTCCAAGAGAAACTGAAGAAGTGACCCTAGGTGTTGGGTTTGCTTGCTACTCAAGTATTCCAGTAGACTGGATGGAACAAATTAATTGCAAGTTCTAGAATCAACTGAGCAATATACACATTCAATCAAAACCAACATAATGAATTCATGCAAGAGTGGGGATTAACACAAACCGATAGATAACCTTAGAAAGCCATAGTCCTTAAGGATGATCCTTAATCCTGTCAACTGGGAGGTTGGGATTTCTGGTTTGAAATGGGCTTCTTATCAGCCTGGGGCCATGTGAGAACCTGCCACCAATGACACAACAAAAAGTCAAAGGTCCTATAAACCAGGAAACATCAAAGGCCACAATAGCCAGCACCAAAATATCACTTATTTGAGAGTGGTAAAGCTAACTAAGAATATAGCAGTCAAATGTAACACATGACCTGTCCTGGCATGGAAAGACATTAGCACTTCTGGTTCAGGTCTATGTACCTGGCTTTGGGTAAGTAGGCCCTGCTACCTTTTGGGATGGCTTCCAATCTCACCAGTGCTTAGTGCTCACCATGATCCCTCTCTGTTGCACTCTTACATTCTTTCTGCCACCTCTGCCATAGTGGACCCTGGCTTTAGAAGGTGTGGTAGAGATGTTTCAGTGATCAGCACTCCACTGTCACGTCTTCTCAGCATTTTGGCATCTTTTGAGTCATCCCAGTAGTCATTGCCATCTGAAAAGAGAAGCTTCTCAACTGAAAGTGAGAGTAGCATTAATATATAGGTATGAATGCTAACAAAGTGCTTACAGGGCAGTTTGGTGAGCATAATATATGTGTTTAGCCAGACGCCAGCAGGCATTACACCCCCATCCTCCCGCATCATAGGGTTTGGACTATGTTTCCAGTTCCGGGCATATATTCCCTCCTGTGGAGCAGCCCTCCATTCCAATTAGAAAGTGGTTGGTTTCCCCCATAACAGACATGCCACTATTGCAACCATTGGCTCATTTGGCCTGGCTGGCCAAACTTGAGGCTTGTAGTGTCCACTATTGTTCATATCCAATCATGATGTCTCTCTCCCATAGAAGACAGTGCCTGCTGTGGCTTGCCTTGTACTTTCTATGTATCTGAGGCTCACCTTGAACTCCTGATCCTTTTGCTTCAGCCTCTCAAATGCTGGGATTATGGGTGTATGATGTCTGCACCATTATCTGAAAAACTAGGTTTCCATGTGGCTTATTTATAACAACTTAAATTTTGTTAACCTTCCCCAACCCTTCTTTTACTCGGTCTCTTCCCCTGACCTCACTTAGGGCATTGCACCTCCAGTCATCTGTCCATCTACTTACATACATACAATACCCTCTCCTTAAGCCCTCCCCTCTCCTCCCCCCTTATAGCTCCTTTCTAGCTTACTTGCCTCTGCTACCAATTTTTACTCCAACTCACATAGAAGTCTAAGCATTTGTAGGTAGGGCCTATATATGAGAGAGAACATGTGACATTTGGCTTTCTGGGCCACAGTTACCTCACTTAGTATATAATCCTTTCTAGGTCCATTTTCCTGCAAAATTTCATTTCATTTTTATTTGCCACTGAGTAGAACTGCATTGTATAAATGTACCACATCTTCATTATCCATTCATCAGCTGAGGAACATCAAGGCTTGTTCCATTTCCTAGCTACTGTGACTACAGCAGCAGTAAACATGGATGAGCAGGTATCTCTACGGTGGGTGTGACGAGTCATTAGGACATACTCCTCAGCGTGCTATAACTGGGTCACTATAAATCTATTTTTAGCTGCCTCAGGAACCTCCACAACACTGATTTCTACAATAGCTGTACTGGTTTACATTCCCACCAACAGTGTAGAAAGGTTGACCGTCCTTGCCAACATTTATTGCCATTTATTTTTTTGATGACAGCCATTCTGACAGGAATGAGATGGAATCTCACAGTGGTCTTAATTTGCATTTCCCTTATGGCTAACAGCTCTGTTTCTTTTTTTTTTCTTTTTTTTTCTGCTGTTTTCAACAGTGTCATGTAGCCACATATGATCTCAAATTCATAATATATCTAAGGATGGCCTTGAACTCCTTGTCCTCCTGCCTCTACTTTCAAAGTGTTGAGATTGCAACTTTGAGCCACCACACCTAGCTCTTCTGGTTCACATTTTAAAAATCTCTTTAAAACTTTTTTTTTTTTTTTTTTTTTTTGAGGTAGGATCTTGTTGTAGCCTAGGCTGACCTGGAATTCATGCTGTAGTCTCAGGGTGGCCTCAAACTCATGGCAATCTTCCTACCTCAGCTTCCCAAGTGCTGGGATTAATGGCATGCACTACCATGCCCAGCCTTAAAAGCTTTTTATTGACACTTTCCATACATATAGACAATATACCATGATCATAGTTCCCTCCCACCACCCTGCCTTTTCCCCCCTCCTAAATATCCCCTCCACTAAATTCATTCTTCTTTCCAACTAGTCTTCAATTCTAATGTCATTACTTTTTTCCTCCTATTATTCAGGCCTTGTGTAGGTAAGCATCAGCCACTGTGAGATTATGAAGACCATGGCCACTTTGTGTCTAGAAGACAGTATTGCAAAACTCCTCCCCTCCTTATGGCTCTTGCATTATTCCTGCCACTTATTCTGCAATGGTCCCTGAGCCTTGGAGGGTGTGAGAGAGATGTCTCACTTAGGACTGAACACTCCACTGTCACTTCTCAGCACTTTGGCCAGTTTTGAAAAATGTTTTGATTTATTGGCATGTGTGTGTGTGTGTGTGTGTGTGTGCGCGCATGCCACAGCCTCTAGCCACTGCAATGAACTCCAGATGCATGTGCCATTTTCTCCATCTGGTTTTATGTGGGTATGGGGGAATTTATCCTGAGCCAGCAGGCTTTGCAAGTAAGTGCCTTTAATGGCAAAGCCACCTTCCCAGCCCTCTGGTTCAGAGACAGAGAGAGAGAAAGAGAGAGAGAGAGAGAGGGAACACAGGACTACAAATGAACTCCAGATGCATGAGCCATTTTATGCATCAGGTTTTTGGTGGGTACTGGGAAATAAACCGGAATAGGCAGGCGTGGCAAATAACTCCTTCAACCACCAAACCATCTCCCCAGCCCCTCTGGTTCCTTTTTAACTAGCCAGTGAAACAGTTTGAGGATTTCTTGACAAAATGTTTCTGAAAGATTTTTTTTTATTTTAATTTTTCTTTGTTTATTCATGGGAGAGTGTGGAGCTAGGACCTGGAGGTCACATTCCTCCTGCCTTAGTCTCCCAAATGCTCAGATCATAGGCATGAGCTACCACGCCCAACAGCATCGAGAGTTTGTCTGTTTTCTCACTTCCTAGCAGAGCAGTTTGTTTAAAGTGAAAGCAAGAGGCCAAGACTCTGAACCGGGGTGTTAGGTGTTTAGGAAGAGTCCTTGAATCCCAAACCCTGCATTCGTGTTCTCATTTAACCAAATAACTGGCCAACCAAACTGAGAGAGATGATCATTCAATTATCACAAAACCAATGGAAGGAAAATGGATACATATACATGTTCTGAGAATTCACATGGTGGACCTGGAAGAAACAAATACAGAGAGTTAGAGAAGAAAAAAAGAAAGTACGGAGAGCGCCACCTGTTATGTGGGGGAGAGGAGTGGGTAGAGAGAGGTCGGGGATCGGGGGTTCTCTTCTCATCTCAACCCGGATGAAGGGAGACTCACCAGAATCTGGAGGTTCAGCAGTGATGAATGGGCAGGCAAGACAGCTTGTCCTCCCCTGGTGATACGTTCCTCATCTACCTTGTTTTGGCAGAGTTTCTCACTGGCTTGCCAGTTAAACTAGGTTGGCTGGTCAGAAAGCTAGGGCTCTTCTCTTCCTGTCCTCACCCCCCAGGGCTAGGACTACAAGCAAGAATACCACCCTGACCAGCTTTTAATTATTTTTTTCTTTTAATGTAGTTCAGGTTCTTGGACCAAACTCAGGTTCTTATGGTTTGCAAGGTAAGCACTTTACTAGCAGATCTCTCCCCAGGCCTTAATGTGGATTTCTTTAGGCTAATCCTGTTTGGGATTTGCTCAGTTTCTTGAATCTGTAGTGTTAGAGTACTTGTCAAATTTGGGAAATTGCCAATCACTACTTCTTTGGGTACCCTTTTCAGCCTTCTCATCTCCTCTCTCTAGCACTCCAATGCCAGACAAAGATGTTAGATTTTTCGTTATAGGCCCACATGTCCTTGTGGCTACTCTGGCCTCCCCTCCGCTCCCCGCCACCCCGACCAGCCATTTTTCCCTGCACTGTTCGGATTGGATCATTTCTATTGTCTCTTCTCCCGGGTCAGTGGTTCTCTTCTCTGGCTCATTGCACTCTGTTGCTGAGACTTTTAATTCTGATAATCATATCTTTCAGTTTTAAAATTTCCATATGGATCTGTAACTGTGCTAGAATCTAAATAAGCTCTCTAGTTTACTTGCTTTTAATTGACTTTAATAATCATCAGTTTTGGGCTGAGCACATGGCTCAGTGGGTAAGGCGTTTGCTGCACAACTCCGCGTGTGTGAGTTTGGGCCTCCAGACCCCGTGTAAAACCAGCAGCTGTGGTGGGCTTCTGTAGCCCTCATGAGCCTATGGTGAGAAGGGAAGGAAGAGAATTTCCTTGAAACTTGCAAATCAGCATTGACATACCCTGCCTCAAAATGAGATGGAAAGCAAACTGACCTTCTGTGCACAGTGGTAGGTGTGTACCTGCACACACACTAAATAATTTTAAAAAATCGCTAATCATGGGGCTGGAGGGATGGTCCAGTGGTTAAAGTGCTTGTCTGCAAAGCTTAAGGACCCATGTTCCATCTTTCTCCAGATCCCATGTAAGCCAGATACACAAAGGTGACCCAAGTGCTAGGTTGCACACACCCAGTAGGTGACGCAAGCATCTGGAGTTCAATTCAGTGGCTGGATCTGTGACATGCCAATTCTTTTTCTCTCTCTATAAAAAGAAAACCACTAACTTTGGTATTTACACAGTTGAGGAATATACTTATGCTCTACTAACTTCACTGTAGGTAACATCTCTGACATGTGGGTATGTGGGTATGATTCTATCAGTTGCCTAGGTTACTCTTCAATATCTTGAAGACTTTTTTTTTTTTTGCTGAAAACATTACTTTTCATTTGGACTGTAAATGACCTAAGGATGACTTGAGACAGGATGAACAAAGCTTTGTATCTCTGCCTTCATTTTGTATCCGTCTCCTTTGCTACCTTAACCTTTGGGTTAGATTTTGATCAATTCTGCAGGTAGGCTTATTAATCACTTCAGAAATACCTTATCTGGAGCTGTACTATAAGACTGATTTGATCTAAACTTACCTAAGCCCTTTCCTCTCCTTCAGGACTGATGAAACCAAGATAAGACTAAGCCAGTGTCCTGCTCCAGGTGACTGGAGCAGGGTCCAGAAGTTTAGTGATCAATTCTTGCCAACTACTCTCTGTTCCTCTTTTCTCTCCCTGTAAAACTGGTTGACACACCTGAGTTCTCTAGAAGTTCATTTTGTTGTTGTTGTTAAAGGCTTGCACCACCATGCCTGGCTGACCAAGCATTCCTTATTATTTATTTTATTTTTTATTTATTTTTGAGAGAGAGAAGCAGATAGGACAATGAGTACATGCCAGGGCCTCTAGACACTGCAAACAAACTCCAGATGCATGCGCCACCTTGGGCATCTGACTTACATGGGTCCTGCAGAAGCCTAAGTCCTTAGGCTTCTCAGGCAAGTGCCTTAGCTGCTGAGCCATTTCCCCAGCCCTAGACAGCCATTTTTGATGATAAGGTCCCACATTTAGTTTTCTGATTTTTAAAAAATATTTGTTAATTAAAGATGTATATATATATGTATACACACACATATGAGAAAGAATGGGAACAGTCATGTTACACTCCATTGTAAATGAACTCCTGACACATGAGCCACCTTGTGCATCTGGCTTTATGTGGCTACTGGGGAGCCAAACCTGGGCCTTTAGGCTTTGCAGGCAAGTGCTTTAACCACTAAGTGCTTTTAGTGCTGAGCTATCTCTAGCCCTGGTTTGCTGATTTTTTTAAAAAAAGATTGTGTGTGTGTATGTGTGGTAAGCCAGAGTACAGCCCCTGGTGTCAGTCCTTGCTTTCTACCTTTTTGTGAGACAGCATCCCTGATTGTTTACTCCTGTGTAGGCAAGTTCTCGCTGGTCTATGAGCTTTTGGGGATCCTCTTAACTGCACCTCCCATCTTACCATAGGAACATTGGGATTGCAGTGAATGTTGCCCCATCTGGTTTCATGTGAGCTCTGAGGATTTGCACTCAGGTCCTGACCCTGGCACAAAGCCATCCCCGCAGCCCTGCTGGCCTTTTAAACAAAGCTTCCTCTTTGTCCTAATAACTTGTTTTCTGGTCACTGGCCCATTGAGTGGCAAGCAGCTGGGCTTGGTGTGGTAACCATTCTTTGTTCTTGTTTGTTTGTTTTTAAAGGAATCTTCTTTGCTGAGGCTCTTTATATTTTTGTTTGCTTAATGTGTTTCTGATTGCTCAAGGAAGCATTTTAAAATCATATTAATTGTTTAGCACACAAAGAAATAGGTTTCACAAACATATACTTCAATTTGCCGCACACATCCACTCACTTTCCCTCCCCACTCTTGGTGGTACCCTTTCTTCCCCCCACATAGTCCTACCTTCTGCTAATGAAGCCTTTTCATGATGGACGCCTTAAAATAATACTAATATCACTGCCATCTTGGAAGTTGGCGTCTATTGGCTGACATTTTCCAGCTTGACAGTTTTTGGGTTCTTGGTGTACTGGAAATTTTGACTGAAACCTGGACATTTTGCATGGTGCTACAGAACCCTGAGTCTTATGTAAGTCTTTTGGTTTAAGCAGATTCTGTCTTCCCCCTGCCACTCAGAAGTAACAGCACAGGCCCTCCAGTGATGTTCAAGGGAAGGGCTTCTCACTGCTGTTGGCTTCCTAGCTCTCCACTTGGTCTCTACTGACTCTGCTGGTGGCTGCGTCTCATTACAGCTGGTGGGGATGAAATCTTGTCTCTTGACTCTGCCTCCTCTGATGCCATCTCAGGGCGGATTCTGTGATGTCTTCAGACAGCCTTGTTTTTATAAGGATTTTGTAAGTCAACATTTGAAAGTGTTTAAAACAATGCTTAGGATACGCTAAGTGTTACATGTGCCTGAAAACTGTAGGAATTTCATCTGTTCAATTTGATATTTATTCTATAAAAAAGTGATTTTATGGATAGAGTATTTAAAGTTGAGCTTGGATTAGCAAAATCTAGGATTTCAAATTTATTCAATAAGCTAAATATTAAGCACCCAAGTAATTTGATTAATCTTTGCCAAGCACCCTTGGACCAAGTTCTGGGAAGAATTCTTTGGCTCAGAGGTCAAAGCTCTCTAGGCTTTATAAGCAGGAGTTCTCTAGACTGGGCAGCAGTTTTGTATAATGGGTTGGTATCTAGAGTTAGGCTTCACCGAATTTGATTTCCTAGATGTTTGATTTGGGGCAAGTCTCATTTGTAAAGCAGGGCTAGTGTTATCTACTTAATGATTGACAGTCTAATCCTCATGACTTTAGTGTAACACCTGGATTTTAACAAGCATCCCATAACTGTGAGTTATTATTATTACCTTTCTCCTCAAAGCTTTCCACATGGTGAATTATTGCTAGGTGATTGCTAAATCACTAGCAGAGCAGGTTATGTGTGTAGTGTGTTTTGAGTGATATTGGGAGGCACTCTCTGGCTGCCTTTCTGCTCTGAAACTCGGCCACACCTTGCATTTTCAGTTATGCATCGCTTTCTCCAGCAATCCTCTAGTATAAAGTAGGTCCTTGGTGTGGCTCTGTAACAGGGTGCTAAGGGTCCAGGAAAGTCCGTGGGCCCCAAACCCTAGGATTGTTTCTAATTTTAGTCAAAGAATTGTATAAAAAAGAAAACTGAGAAGGATAATTATTAAGTTATATTTACTGAGGGAAGCAGAGCCAAGGAAAGGCACCCACCATGGCTAGAGATCCCACGTGGAGGGCCTGAGAAAAAAAGCATGGAAAGAAAAGAGAAAAAAGAAATTTCAAGAAGCTCCTACCACGTGGGGAGCTGGAGGAGATAAAGAACTCATGAGGAAAGTAAGGGCTGGGGGACCCTCCTGGTTGGGGCCTAGGCTGAGCCCCTCCCTGCTTGTCCTGGGTGGGGAGACCCAGCCAAGGGAAAAACTCCCCCACATCTGGAAATTCCCAAGTGATCAGAGAGAGTCAGTCCTCCCTTGCAAAGGTATTTATAGCCTTAGGGTGGTGGGCTGTCTTCTGGCCCAGGTCAACCAGAGGATTTGGGCTAGGGGCTGTTTCAAGAAGAGGATAGCTCTGGCACCAATTTCTGGGGGCTGAACTTGACCAACCACAATGTTTAAATCCTATGAAAGACCTCTCTCCCACGAGGGATCCTGCATGTTTGTGGAAAAATAGGTTTGCGGCACTAGGCAAGAGATCATCTTTGATATCTAGCAAGTGCAGACTTTTCTGTGCTTTTCAACTTCAGGGGTCCGTCACCCTGGCCCTCAGTTCAGCCTGGGAACAGTGAGCATACAGGGGCTGGCGTCTGTGGTCTCCAAGAACATGGAGTTAGGGTCTTCAAAAGAGCAAAAAAAGTAAGAAGGCAGAAGCATCCAGTCTTTGGCCCTGTCCAACTACTCAGATCCCCAGAGGGATGAAAATTTTGTGCTTCACCGACATCCACCTTTGAATCCTCGGGCCCCGAAAAACCAAGTCTGCCTGCCCCAGGGCGCCGCCTGCTGCACACTGGCCCCCTCTCCTGCAACCTTTCCCGCAACGGCACCTTCCCGTCCCAGCCACCGACCAGCAACTCTCAACCCCTCCTGTCCTTCCCGAAGACACCAGGGAGCCCCTTGGTCTTGGACCCAGGACAGACGTCAGCGTTTGCTTCCCGGTGACTTTCAGGCTTGACGCCCAAGCCATTTCTCGGGCAGATGGTGCAGCTTGTGGGTGAGGCTCACGTTCTGTGACCAAAGCATTTCTTGCCTCATGTTTTCTCCACCTAAGCGACAGTAATAAGACCATCATGACCTTGACCAGTGCAGAGGCTGGAGGGAGGAGGGTGGAGAGACTCACTACATCATCTCTGTTCACCCCGGCTTGAGGTCTTGGGATGCGTCGGACCTTATGTTAGTTTCCGGGATTTTGTCATCATACTGCGCCATTTCCCCATTACGCAGAGAGCGGAGAGGAATTAGGGGCAGGCCTCTTTCTCCACGCCGACGGTGACGCTGCCTTGAAGGGGCAAAGGCATGGCACCCGTCGCCCCAGGTCTCCCGGGTCGGGCCTGTCTCTTGCCTGGGTTTGGGGATGTCGGTCAGAGGGACCAGGCTCAGGGCGAGCGAGGATTCCCCTGGGTCACAGGGAGCCCCAGGGACGAGCCAGGACTCTGCATCCTTGGCTTTCCCCCAAGCCCGAGAAGCCTCTCTCAGCTCCATTCTTCTTTGCGCTTTGCGCTTAATCCAATCCTGGCGTTCCAGGGTCTCTCGGCAGGGCTGCCTCGGCCGACGCGCCAGGACTTCCCCTTTACGGCTCGGCTCTCTATCCCTTTAAGACTCCGGGCTCCGCCCCCCGCGCGGCCGCAGGTTTAAGGCCCCGCCCCTCCAGCCGGCTTCCGTTGGCTCCCGGCGGCGCGCGGCCGCTGCGGCCCCTTTAAGTCCGGGCCCCGCCCCCGCCCCTGTCCCTCCGCAGCCCGCCCCAGGTGCCCCGGCGGCTCGGGCGACGCGGCGCGCGGCGGTGAGCGCTGGCCCGAGGGGGCGCGAGGACGCGGCCCGGCTGCCCCCGCCGCTGCGGTCGTCTCTCGGGTCCGGAGGGCGGGGCGTCGGGATGGGGTGGTCGGGGCTTGGGAGGGGGCCGGCGGAGGGGGCCGGCCCCGCCCCCCGTGCTCGCGGGGCGGAGGGCTGCGGCTCGGGGTCGCGGTCCCGCGGCGTCCCCACTCTCCTCCCCGTCCAGCGGGAGTCCCGGTCGAGTCCCGTGCAGGAAGCCACTGTCCTGTTCCCCTGGGGGCCGGGCCCCTGGGCGGGGGCGGCGGGGCCTGCCGTGCCCTTGAGGGTAGGGGTGGTGGGCTCCGGCGAAAGCGGGTCTGGCGGGGGGGGACGGCTCCCCCGGGACTCCCGGTGGAGGGGCCGCGGGCGCCGGCGCTGGCTGGAGGAGGCCGGCGGCCTGCAGCCCTCCCGCGTGGGACCGATGTGCGCTCATCCCGGCCGGGGCTGAGCAGTGCATTGGGAGAAGTTGGCTCCAGGGACCTCATTTCCCATCCTCTCTGCTTCAGAGCTGGTGGTCACCATGGCAATGCGGGAGCTGGTGGAGGGCGAATGTGGGGGTGCCAACCCACTCATGAAGCTGGCGGGCCACTTCACCCAGGACAAGGCCCTGCGGCAGGAGGGACTGAGACCTGGCCCCTGGCCTCCCGTGGCTCCAGCCTCCGAGACGGTGAGCGCAAGCCCAGGGGAAGGGCTACGATGGAGGGTCCGGTGGTAACGTCTTCGCTGGTGCGCTACACGGAGTCGCAGTACCACTTACCACTGTGCTAAGTACTGTGCATCCTTTTAAAAGTTTTTATTTACTAATGAGAGCGAGGGAGACTGAGAGAGAATGGGCACACCAGGGTCTCTAGCCACTGCAAACGAACTCCAGGTGCATGTGCCACCTTGTTCAGCCGGCTTATGGATCTGGGGAATCGAACCTGGGTGCTTAGGCTTCACAATCACCTTAACCGCTAAGTCATCTCTCCGGTCCCCAGTACTGTGCACCTGTATATAGGGGAGGGCAACCATTTTATAGATGAAGGACTTAAGGTTTAGTGACTTGCCTAAAGCCATATAAGTGGCGCAAGTAGAACTGGACTGGACTGTAGCCTCTCTGCCTGTGGCTGTTGTCACCCTAGTAACATTACCTCCTTTTCTCTTCTGTCTTAGGTCTCCAAGCCTTTGGGAGTAGGCTCTGAGGATGAGGTAAATATACTGTCTTTTCTGTACTGTTCTCTGTTGTTCAACTTTTTTTTAAACCTTTCAACTTAATGTACTCATACTGGAATTTGGGCTCTTAACCAAATGAGGTTTTCCTGCTAGTATTTTTCTAATTCTTTTTTATTTTTGTATTTGATGCCAGTGGTTCACTTTACCATCTCTCTGTGACAGTTGGTGGCTGAATTCCTACAGGACCAGAATGCACACCTTGTTTCCCGCGCTCCTCAGACTTTTAAGATGGACGACCTTCTGGCAGAGATGCAGGAGATTGAACAGTCCAGCTTTCGCCAGGCTCCCCAGAGAGGTATGTCTGGGGTCTGCTGAGACATGAGGCCACTGCTTTCTGTGCACACAGGCCTTTAGGCCCCATATTTGGAACCCACTGGTATTAGGAGAATGAAATGGAGAGGAAACAAATGAAATGGTGTTTCCATGTGTCCTCAGGAGTGATTTTGAAGGAATGAAAGGTATATATTTGCTTCTCTCTTAGTTTTCTTTCTCTCTTTTTAAGCCCCTGGTGTGGCAGATCTGGCTTTGTCTGAAAACTGGGCGGAGGAGTTCCTTGCAGCTGGAGATGCTGTGGATGTAACTCAGGATTATAATGAGACTGACTGGTCTCAAGAACTCATCGCTGAAGTTACAGGTGAAGTTTGTCTTGGGAAAATATCTGACAGTTCTCACGGGATTTAAGGTTCTATACTTTTTTCCTGGTCCTCTCAGGGTGTGAGGTGATTTTGGCTGCTGAGACTTTTCTGGTCTCTTGACTCATTCTTGTAGAGCACCAGATCTAACTACTGTTAGTGACAATAATGGGTTGAATTATATTAAGCTGAGGACTAGATTTGAAGTGAATAAGAGATTTTGCACAGAGCAAGAGGGAGACAGACAGACACACAGAGACAGAGACCAAGATAAGGAGGGTAGATTAGCTTCTTTATTATTTGGAACTTTATTGTTGTAATGCAGTGGAGAGGAGCTTCAGATTGGATGGCTAGCTCAGGAAGAGAGAAATAGTCACAGTAGTACCTGGGATTCTGGCATTGAATGGGTGCACCAGGGCCTCCAGCCACTGCAAACGAACTCCAGACCCATGTGTCACATTGTGCATCTGGCTTATGGTGGTACAGGGGAATGGAATCTGGGTCTCCTTAACTGCTAAGCCATCTCTGCAGGCCTCACACCATTTTTATTATCTTAAAGATAGAGCTTCCTTCACACACAGCAGTACAACTGTAGGACCTAACCACTGCAGTCTACTCTTAGCATAAGCCATTGGTCTTTTTTTTTTTGTTTCTTCGAGGTAGGGTCTCACTCTGGCTGACCTGGAATTAACTATGTAGTCTCAGGGTGGCCTCCTACCTCTGCCTCCCCAGTGCTGGGATTAAAGGCATGTGCCCACACCATTGGTCTTTTTGATCAGAAATTTCTCCCTTTCCCATACTGTTAGTGTTGACTAACACAAACATGTTATTTTCACAACTGTGACAATATTTGATAGAACTTTTTTTCTTTTTTCTTTTTCTTTTGGTTTTTCGAGGTAGGGCCTCATGCTAGTCCAGGCTGACCTGAAACTTGCTGTATAGTCTCAGGGTGGCCTTGAACTCATGGAGATCCTCCTACCTCTGCCTCCTGAGTGCTGGGATTAAAGGTGTGCACCACCACACCCAGCCTTTTAAAGGAGGATGGAATACATTTTGGTTCAGTTTCAGAAGCTTCACTCTTTTTTTTTTTTTTTTTTTTTTTTTTAGAATTTTATTTTTATTTATTTTTTAGAGACAGAGAGAGGGAGAGAGAGAGAATGGGAGTACCAGGGCCTCTGGCCACTGTAAATGAATTCCAGATGCATGTGCCACCATGTGCATCAGGCTTATGTGGGACCTGGAGAATTGAACCTGGGTTCTTAGGCTTCACAGGCATGCACCCTAACCTCTAAGCCGTCTCTCCAGCCCCAGAAGCTTCACTCTTGATTCTGGGCCTGTGTTGAAGCAAAACCCATTCGTGGGAGCATGTGCCAGAGGATACTCATGTTAGGGCAGGCAGGAGGAGGGCAGGAGGAAGCCTGTGCCACCTGGCTTCCCCCCCACCCCGGATTCTTTCTGTGTCTCCAGTGGCACAGTCCACATGCAGGGTGGTTCTTCTGCCCATTGCTAATACTCACTGGAAACATTCTGACAGATGAGCCTGGTGAGGTGTTTGATTAATGCAGGCATCTGTCAGTCCAGCTGAATTGACATTAGTGGACATACAATTCATACTGAACTCATTTGCTCTTCACATGACACAAGGTTAGAATTTTTTACCTTATTACTACTGTTGTTATTTTTTTGGTGTTGGGGACAAAACCTAGGGGATCATGCATGCTAAGTATACCACAGCCCCTATAATTATAAAATATTGAAGTAACATTTTGGATCCAGGTGTGGTGGTGCATGCCTTTTATCCCAGCACTTGGGAGGCAGAAGTAGGATTATCATGAACTCTAGGTCAGCTTGAGCTAGAATGAGACCCTACCTCGAAAAAACAACCCCCCCCCCCCAAAGTAACATTTTGTAGACTAGGAAACTAAGATTTGGAAAGGTTAAAAACTTTGTCTAAAATCATCCAGTAGCAGATATATTTAAATTCATGCCTGTTTGTTCCTCGTCTCCATACTTCTGAAAATTACTACTGTATAATTGGAAATCTTTCTGGTGGAATTTCCTCAAGTCAAAATCTAATCTGTAGCCAAGACCCTCTGCTGGACAGAAATGTTCAAATTTTCACACAAAGCACAGACTTAAGTATTAACTCTTAGAGAGACTTCCACTATAGTGTGCAGACCCAGTCATTTTCAGTAATGCCAAAGAACAAAACCAAAAGCATCATTTCTGCTGTCAGTGTTGAGAAGGTTGAGATTTTGTTATAAGTTGCTCATACCAGTGAAGTCTCCCATAATTCACAGTTTGGAATAGGCTTTAGAAGCACATTGGCGCCCTCTCCCCTTTAAACTCTTGGAGAGCTCCTCTTTGCAGTATTTGGAACTGCGCCTGTGCATGAAGGTGGGGACCCTGGGACCTGGAAGGCAAGCTGTCTGGAGTTGGTGTTAAACTTGTCCTGTTGCTGCGGTGCATTGCTGTTCAATGCTGGCCCTTTGGTAATGGTTGGGTGCGTGGAGATTTAGGAGAAAAAGCTAATGGAAACTCATTTTCTAGTAATTCATTTAAAAATGCCTTTCATGGGCTGGAGAGATGGCTTAGCAGTTAAGCGCTTGCCTGTGAAGCCTAAGGACCCCGGTTGGAGGCTCGATTCCCCAGGACCCATGTTAGCCAGATGCACAAGGTGGCGCACACATCTGGAGTTCGTTTGTAGCAGCTGGAGGCCCTGGCGCACCCATTCTCTCTCTATCTGTCTCTCTCTGCCTCTTTCTCCCTCTGTCTGTTGCTCTCAATTAAAAATGCCTTTCTCTATTTTTAAACATTTATTTAAGAGAGGGAGAGAGAAAGAGAGGCAGATAGAAAAGAGAGAATAGGCACAACAGGTCCTCCAGCCAAGGCAAAGGAACTCCAGATGCATGTGCCACCTTGTGCATCTGACTTTACGTGGGCACTGGAACCTGGGTGCTTTGGCTTTTTAAAAAAATTTATTTAATTTATATATTTATTTATCTTTTTATTTTGGGGGGTAGAGTCTCACTCTAGCCTGGGTTGATCTGGAAATCACTCTGTAGTCTCAAGGTAGCCTCAACCTCTCGGTGATCCTCCTATCTCTTCCTCCAGAGTGCTGGGATTAAAGGTATTTAATTTATTTATTAGCGAGAGACAGGGAGAGAGAGATAATGACAGATATATGTAGAGAATGGGCATGCCAGGGCCTCCAGTCACTGCAAACAAACTGGATTCATATGTCATCTTGTGCAGCTGGCTTACAAGGTACTGGGGAATTGAACCTGAGTCCCTAGGTATCCCAGGCAAGTATCTTAACTGCTAAGCCATCTCTCCAGCCCCCTGTTTACAAGGTTTTACTTTGTAGCTGGCCTCAAACTCACAGCCTTGCCTCACCATCCCAAGTGCTAAGATTATAGGCATGTACCACAATGCCTGTGGATTCTTATTATAAATTCTTTTTTTTTGTTTTTCGAGGTAGGGTCTCACTCTAGTCCAGGCTGACCTGAAATTCACTATGTATTCTCAGGGTGGCCTTGAACTCATGGCAGTCCCCCTACCTCTGCCTCCCAAATGTTGGGATTAAAGGTGTGCACCACCACGCCTGGCCTTTTTTTTTTTTTTTTTTTTTTTTTGTTAGATAGGGTCTTACTCTAGTCCAGGCTGACCTGGAATTCACTATGTGTTTCAGACTGGCCTCAAACTCTCAGTGATCTTCCTACCTGTGCCTCCCAAGTGCTGGGATTAAAGGCATGCGTCACCATGCTCAGCTAAAGTCCTCATTTTTAAGATTCTAGAATCATTTAAAAGAGAGCTTAAAGAGCTTGCATATCACCTTTTTATTTATTTGCAATGAGAGAGAGCGAGCGATAGGGAAAGAATATGAGAGAATGAATGAGCATGCCAGGGCCTCTAGCTGATGCAAATGAACTCCAGATGCATGTGCCACTTTGTGCATCTGGCTTTATGTGGGTACTGGGGAATCGAACCTGGGTCATTAGACTTTGCAGGCAAGCGCCTTAACCTTTTTGTTTCAGTTGCTATTTTGCTATTTTTAAATGTGGAAGTGATTACAGTCTCAGTGGAATTTGCAAAAAACAAACAAACAAAAAAAGTAAAGGAAAGTTCTTTGTACCCGTCACCCGTTTCCCCATTTACAGTATTTTGCTTAACACTTACTTATTTCTAGCATTACATTCGGGGAATTGCCTTTGGTATAGTCCGCAGAAGTTATTAGTTCTTGCCAATCTCGTGTGTGTGTGTGTCCGTGTGTGTCTAGCTGTGCAGCTTCCTCACGTGTAGCGCGTATGTTCGTCCTCCATGGAGCTGGCCGTCCCATTTTCTGGCCACATGCTTCTGCGTCTTGTGCTTGTTCATATCTGGAGATGAAGCACGTCTTTGAGCACTCTCGACTTCAGACAGCCTCAGTTGGCATGGCATATTAGATTCATAGGGTGATGATGAAGTGATAGCTGTACTTTCATAGGGCAAGTTGTGAACAGTAGCAGAAGATGGTTGGTGATAAATTTCCCCTGATTGGAGGGGAAGAGGCTATGGAATAAAGGAATTGTTGCTTTGTAAGATTTTCTATGGATAGACAGTAATGGCAGTAGCTGATACTTGCTACCATGTGCTTTGTCTTTACAGAAACCCCCGTGAGCTACCTGTTACTATCTCTGCTTTATAGATAAGGAAATGAAAGCCTAGAGGTTTTTGTAACTTACCTGAAATGCACAGTGAATAAATGGTTGCGCTGGGATCTGAATGTGGGTAGCTCTAGGCTGTCTAGACTCTCCATTCATTTCCATAGTTCATTTATTGATAGGAGCAGGGAGTTCTGAATTTTTGTCCCTTGAACCTGTAATAGACATGCTTAGGTGCGTGAATACACAGTGGTAAGTTGTATGGCATGAATGTCATGAACTTGATATCCGGCTTGTCCATTCTCCTGTTGCACATGACCTATAGTAGTCTCTCCCCTCTGGCCTTGGTGCTCTGATTTCAGACATGGGCCAATGGATCTGATTTTCTGTAAGAATTTTGTTTGTGAAGCTAATTGTTTTTGGTTATTTGATTCATTTGTTATAGCATGCTCTCAGTGCCCGAGAATTCTAGGTCATGAATGTCAAATACTGGCAGACTCTCAACTCCTCCACCCCTTGCTAGGGCCTAAGTCAGAGGCTGTTGACTTCTCTCACTTCACAGTGTTTGCTTTTTCCCTGTGTGCTTCATGTCCAAGTATAGTCTCAGTCTTTGTGTTTCTCTCTTGCTTCTTGCAATGAGGAAGCATTTCGCAGGAGAGCTCTAGTGAAGGGCAGCTGTTCCATGTGGTTTGAGACGCACTCTGGCTTTGGTGAAGCGTCCAGGAGTGCAGAGAGCTGGAGGAGTGAAGGGCTGGTTCCTTTCCAACAGATGGCGACTAAGCTACTGGAAGGCATTATAAAGTCATTCTGGTGTTAAACATTTCTTTTTCAGTATCTGCCCTTTGGTCACCAATCAACTTGGGGCAAGGGAAGAAAAGTGTTACCCATAGGAACTAGAGAGCAGAATCTAAAGGTTCAGAGTCCTTGAAATTAAGCATATGATCCAAAACAATTGACAATTCTAATTTTTGTATTAATTGTACATTACCTGTATAATCAGGTATGCAGTCTGTAGCCTTTCGTCCTTTGGTTATTCAGATTTTTGACTATTTTCTCAGGCTTTGAGATCATTTTATTAAACTTATTCAGGCAAACTCTCAGGTAAAGTGGAATGTGCGTTCATGCTGAAGGGACAGGGAGGTCTTCGCGTGGGGACAGTGAGTGCCGCTGTGTCTGCGTGGCTGTAGAGCGGAAGGTCAGAGCACTGGGCTCGGCCTTTCTGCTTCCTTGTTCCTGAGGCGCCTAGAGTGCTTCTGCTCTGCTTCTTGCTTCAGGTTATAGGACAAAGTCCTGCAGGTTGAGAAACAGTTTAGCACTTTTATTCAGTTTATTGCCTTGATAATGTTTGTTTTGATGTCACACAGTGCCCTTTGTCACTAGAGCTTCAAAGATGACTTTATCATTACAAAAAACCATGACCCCCTCAGAACGAATCAAAAGTGACAGAGGCGGGTGTGGGGGTGCACACCCCTGTTCCTGGTCCTCAGAGGCTGAGGTGGAGGATCGTGAGTCCCAGGCTTCCGGGGTGGGGCCCAAGGGAGCCCGTGAGGGCTGCGAGTGTCTGCCACGTCACCAGGTGCTGGTTGTGAAGGTCCCGTGTGTGGATGCGCGCTGGACTGTGCTCAGGTCTGGCAGAGGTGGGACTTTGTGGTTTGTATGCTGCCTTTCCTGTTGTTTTTTATTAGAATATTTTATTTATTTACTTGAGAGAAAGGCAGGTAGAGAGAATATGGATGCCTCAGGCCCTCCAGCCACTGCAATCAAAATCCAGACACAACAGCCCCTTGTGCCTCTGGCTCACATGGCTCCTGGGGAATTGAATCTGGGTCGTTAGGCTTTGCAGGCAAACGCCTTAATCACCAAGCCATCTCTCCAGCCCTGCTTCTCCATTGTTAAACCCAGTAGGACCCCTGTAGGGAGTGTGTGACGGAGTGTGTAAGGACACCCTGCAGTTCCTGTGAGGAAACCCTGGTGCCTGCTGCTTCTTCCTGAGGGCTGTGAACTTTAAGAACCTGTTTGGAAGGATGTGGAAGAGAAAGAGGAAAGGAGGAAAAAGCACGTCATAGTGTGAATATGATCAAAATGCATGTATATGTATGGAAATGTTGTAGTGAAGCCCCTTAACTTTGTACTATCAATATATACCAATAAAGTAATAAACAACAAAAAATTTTCAGGAGAGAAAGGGAGGGAGAAAGAAGGAGAGATGACAGTGGGTCAGCATGAACGAGCATGAGAATACCAGGGGCTCCTGCTGCTGCAAACAAGCTCGAGATCCATGAGCCACGTTGTGCATCTGCCTCTACATGGGCACTGGGGAATCGAACCTGGGTGTCAGGCTTTGCAAGCAAGTGCCTTAACCTGCTGAGTCACCTCCCCAGTCCTTTTTTTTTTTTAAATTACTTTTGAAAGTTTCATGTATTTTGATCATATTCCCACCATTACCCTCTCTTATTTTTAATCCTCCCCCTTACCCACCCCCTTTCCCCAGCTGACCCTCTCCCTGCCTTCAGTATGTGTGTGTCCTACTGGGTGAATTAGGGCTGCTTCCGTGAGCGTAGATGGGGTCGGCCTTCAGCTGTCACTTGTGCTTCGGAGTTGAAGTCAGACATGCATCACTGTGGTTGGTCGGGTTGTGCTCTTACCCTTTCCTCCTTATCTGGTCTTTTGTTCCCAACTCTCCATAGACTTGCACTGCAGGCTGCTTGGAGTGGCTTAGCCAGTGGAGAGGCCGTTCTGAATTTGGCAGTGTTTCCTGTGGCCAGGGTCTCAGAGCAGGGCACAGGGTTGGTTGGCTGTGGCTTGTTAACCGAGTCTGTTGGGTACCTATGACTTTCCCTGATCCCATGCTGCAGCCTGAGTGAGTTCCCCAACTGCTCCTTGCAGACCCCTTGTCTGTGTCCCCTGCCCGCTGGGCTGAGGAGTATCTGGAACAGTCTGAGGAGAAGCTGTGGCTGGGAGAGCCAGAGGGAACAACCACCGCTGATCGCTGGTGAGTCCAGCGTCGTCTTCCTGGGTGTCATAAAGAGTACATGGATTCCTTTGGACCTTCCTCTATCCATATTCCTGTCAGCTTGCAGGCTCCTTTTTCTACTGTACCTTCTACGGTACTGTCCACCTGTATTATCCCCATAAATTGATATTTCAGTAATAGCAAGAATCCTAACTGCCTGTCTCTTCCCCTGCGCCTTCAGGACTGTGTCAGGGGAAGGAGAAGTGGAAAGACATAGTTAGTCCTTCCCATTCCTGTTCACCCTTCCTGCATCGCAGCTGGAGTGCTGCGTAGCCCTGAGAGTGGGGTGGCGTCTCTGCCCCGCCCCCGGAGCGTAGCCGGTGTGCTGGCGCTGGGGACTGGCGCGGGCCGGTGGAGGCTGCTGTGCTCTGAAGTCAGCTTTCCCGCCCCGTCCCCAGGCACGAGGAGTACCACCCCGAGGAGGACCTGCAGCGCACGGCCACTGACTTTGTGGCGAAGGTGGATGACCCCAAGTTGGCTAACTCTGAGGTGAGTCCTGTCGTCTGTCTCTGCTCAGCAGAGCTGGGATTGAGAGGCTCAAAGCCTTGCTTCCCTTCCTCTGCTTTGCGAAGGACAGCCTGAGATGTTAGGTCTCTTCTTCCTCTGAAGAACGGAGACCTGCTTGGAATCCTCCTCCTCCCATTATTTCCCGCAGTTCCCTGCCAACTAACCATTTCTCTTTTCTGGTACCTTCTGAACTTTTAAGAGGATAGAAATCTTTTTGTGTTTGGCCTCTGCTTTTTTCGGGGCCTTTAGCCTGTCCTGACCAGAGCTAGGGATGCTCAGGGGAGGGTGAGTCAGGGTCCTCAGGTGTGGTTAAGAGAGCACGCCTGGAAGTCCTGTCCCTGGCGCCCCTGTGTGTCTCTGTGCCCAGTTCCTGAAATTCGTGCGGCAGATTGGAGAGGGGCAGGTGTCCCTGGAGTCCGTTGCAGGGTCCGGCCGAGCTCAGGCAGAACAGTGGGCAGCTGAGTTTATACAGCAGCAGGTAGGACACTGTAACTTCCCAGCCCCACGTCAGAGCTAAGCTGGCGGTGCCCAGGCTTCGGGTTCAGTGCTCAGCGGCTCCAGGTGGGGAAGGGGCTTTACCGTTAGCTTGTCTTCACGGCGTCCAGGACCTGAGGGGGGGAGTCATTCTGAGTCTTCTCAGTGCATGTAGGTCATCTTGTCGAGTGGGCTCAGTCAGTGTTAGTGGGAATGAAGTTGGTGGAGGTGGTACTGACTGACTTGCTTTGTCACAGAACACATCAGATGCCTGGGTTGACCAGTTCACAAGACCAGTGAGCAACACGTCTGCACTCGATATGGAATTTGAGCGAGCAAAGTCAGCTATAGAGGTGAGAGAGCTGGTGTGGGGGTTGGCACCCCAAGAGCAAGCACTGCCACGGGGAGAGTGGGCATAGTAATTTCAGAGATGAAGAGCTGGGTGTTCATAATGTGCCTGGATCCTCTTGTCAGAATTACAAAGGTGTGGGGTGGGAGGGTGGTAAGAAATTCAGATTCTTGGACATTATTCCAGATTATTGCCTCAGAACCTAGGGAGTAGGACCCTGGGATGAGCGCTTTACAAAAGCCCTTCTGATGACTTCTGAACACACTAGAGAGTAGTTCCTGCCGCCCCGGGGAATGCACCCCAGTGGAGCTGGAGAGGGAGGGGTGGTCATGAAGCATCCTTTGCTCCACCCGCCTTCCCTTCCTTACAGTCTGATGTCGATTTCTGGGACAAGCTGCAGGCAGAGTTGGAGGAGATGGCAAAACGGGATGCTGAGGCCCACCCCTGGCTTTCCGACTATGATGACCTCACATCTGCTTCATACGATAAGGTAGGAGCTAGTTTTCCAGGTTCCAAAATTACCTTCTCTAATGACTTAATCCTGAATTTGAAGAGTGTATATACTGAAGCAGGGATTTTTAAAAAAAAAATTTTTTTTTTTAAATTTATTTATTTGAGAGCGACAGACACAGAGAGAAAGACAGATAGAGGGAGAGAGAGAATGGGCACGCCAGGGCTTCCAGCCTCTGCAAACGAACTCCAGATGCGTGCGCCCCCTTGTGCATCTGGCTAACGTGGGACCTGGGGAACCGAGCCTTGAACCGGGGTCCTTAGGCTTCACGGGCAAGCGCTTAACCGCTAAGCCATCTCTCCAGCCTGAAGCAGGGATTTTTTATGAGCTCCTTTTCATGAGAAGTGTGAATGATGCCTTTGCTGTTACTCTTCAACATTCCTTGAAGGTATATTTTATTCCTGAGATGAAAACGTTAATACGAGTACTCCCCCCCCCCCCGGAAGTAGGGTTTCACTCTTGCCCAGGTTGACCTGGAACTTACTTTGTATCCCAGACTAGCTTTGAACTCAGCTCCTACCCTACCCTCCTGAGTACTGGGATTAAAGGTGTGTACCACCACACCTGATAAAGAGTATTTTTTGTCAAATAATGACACTAAAATGACAGTGCCCATGAAGGAGAGTTACACATGGTAGGTAGTGAGGAACACAGAATAACTGGGGAGTTGGCCCTGTGGTTAAAGCGTTTGGTGTGTAGACGTGAAGATGTGGGTTTGAATCCTAACAGCCGAGCCTAGCACACCTGCAATCCCAGGGCCGAGCAGACAGAGATGCAGGATCCTTGTGTCTCCCATGCCAGCTAGCTGAGCTGAATTGGTGAGCTCCAGGCTCAGCAAGAGACCCTGTCTCAACAAATAAAAATGGAGCACAAAAGAGGGAGACAACTGATGCCTACCTCTTGCCTCTGCACACACACATGCACACATGCATGCACACCACACATGCAGTAGATGCCAAACAGAACAACAGAACCACAGATGGAGTAGCTCTGCTTTGGGGTTCATGTGGGACAGTACGATTCAGCTGCTCATTCCTTGATAAGAAGCTGCAGTGGATGGTCATCCTCTGCCTCCACACTGTAATCACAGCTGCTTTATTTTTTTTAGCTCGTGAGTTCAATTTAGGTTCTTTTTTCTTTTTCTTTCTTTCTTTCTTTTTTTTTTCTTTATAGGGTACTAGGGGTTAAATCCAGGACTAGAATGTGCCATCTTGTGCATCTGGCTTTACATGGATATGGGGGAATCAAGCCTGTGCTGTGAGACTTTGCAGGCAAGCGCCTTTAATTGCTGAGCCATCTTTCTAGCCCTCTACTTTCTTCTTGTAGAACCAAATTAAATCAAAGGATTAGACCAAATAACTTCAGTATTGGGAACATTCCCCAGGAAGTGATGAATGATGATTGAATTTTTAAAAAATATTTATTGGGTGGGAAGAGAGAATGGGTGTGCCAGGGTCTCTAGCTACTGCAAAAGAACTACAGACACTTGCGCCCCCTTGTGCATCTGGCTTTACCCAGGTACTGGGGACCCAAACCTGGGTCCTTAGGCTTCACAGGCAAGCACCATAACCACTGGGCCACCCAGCACAGCCGTTTGAACCTCGCTTGTGGTGTGAGAGAGGAGTCGCACTGTGAAGAGCACACCTGCCATGGGGTCTAGGGTGCTTGGAGGCGTGTCTAATGACGCAGCTGCTGTCGGAGCCCGCGGGAAAGGAAGGAGTTGCTTGGCTTGAAAAGGCAGAATAGGAACTGTGCCATTCCTCTTCCCAGGTCAGATGTGGTCGGGAAAGGGTTCTGGCTGGAAGCAGACCCTGAGATGCAAAGAAGGTGTGGATGTCTTGATGTAAGGGAGCTGCAAGAGGTGGGAGGATGAAGCTAGAGGTAACTTTAAGAGATTAGAGCTTGGGAGCCAACGTGAAGTTAGAACAAGGAAAATTGAAGTCGGATAATCATAATCTATATAATATATCTCTGGACATAGAAGCATCCCGTGTGATATAAGAGAAAGCTTGGGTTTTGCCGTTTTGTGTTCTTCCAAGTATGATAAGGGAAGAAAGAAAAGCTTATTTCTAGATGACACTTCTTTAGTATTAAACAATTTGATAAGTCACATAGGTCCCATTAATTTATAATTGGCAAGTTAGACATTTTAGATGAAAATGCCCGTGCTTTTGATAAAGGTAGATATAAATACTAATTTAATAAGAGCAACATGTCCTCTAAGTATTTTTTACTCCTATATTCTCATATTTATGACATGCTTGGCAGAATATCTTTTTTAATTTTTAAAAAAATTTTACTATGTTTTTGAGAAAGAGAGAGGGGCATAGGGAGAATGGGTGCACCAGATGCAGCTGCCCCCTTGTGGGCATGTGCGGCATTGCATGCTTGTGTCACATGGGATCTGGAGGATTTGAATAGGAGTTCTAAGGCTTCACAGGCAAGTACTTTAACTGCTAAGCTCTCTCTCCAGCCCCCAGCGTTACCATTTAAAAAATTATTTATTTGAGGGAGAGAGGTAGATAGATAGATACAGAGAGGGGGCCACATAGAGAATGGCTATGCCAGGGCCTCTAGTCACTGCAGATGAACTCCAGACGCATGCAGCACCTTGTGCATTTGGCTTGTTGCGGGTACTGGGGAATTGAACCTGGGTCCTTGGGCTTTACAGGCAAGTGCCTTAACCACTGAGCCATATCTCCAGCCCACTTTTTAAAATTAAAAGCTTAACTTTGTGTTTATCACTCTCATCTTTATGACATGCTGGGTAGAATACAATTAAATCTTAAAAATGTAAATAAGGAATAACAGTAATCTTAGCACTCAGGAGTCTGAGGTAGGAAGATTGTGAGTTTGAGGCTAGCCGGGTCTGTATAATAGCGAGACTGTGTTTTAGTACAAACACAAACTTATAGTTAGGTTTTTAGATTCCTGAACTAGATTTAATATCATTAATATTGGGATTAGAAACACTACCATTAATATTCCACAAAAAAATGCTGTATTGGGGCTTGGAAGATGGTTCAGTGGTTAAAGATGCTTACTTATAACGCTTCCTTCCCATTCTGGGTCCAGTTACCAAACCACCTATGCAAGCTGGATGCAAAAGTGGCACAAGCATCTGCCGCCAGGAGGCCCGGGGCTTCCGTATGTGTGCACATGAACTCATACACACCTGCCGTCAGGAGGCCCGGGGCTTCCGTATGTGTGCGCATGAACTCATGCACACATGCCAGCGTACAAATGCATAAAACATTTAAAAGGGCTGTACTTGATTTTTCACTAGTGGTGAAAACTAAATTCTGTCTCAAATGTAACTTACACTGAATTGTATGTCAATAATACTTTTAAAATGGGTGTGGAGAGGACTCAGTGGTTAAAGGCACTTGCTTGGAAAAGCCTGACAGCCCAGGTGCAGTTCTCCAGGACCCACATAAAGCCAGATGCACAAGGTGGCACATGCATCTGCTGTTCATTTTCAGTGACATTAAGCCCTGGGGTGCACATATTTTCATTCATTTTCTCCCTACTTCCCCTTTTCTTTCTTGCTGTTTAAAGCATTTTTAAAAAATGGGGATAGGACTTTTAATTGTCAAACTCATGGGTCTCTGTGCTTTTTTGAGAAATTGATAACCACTACATTTTTTTGTTTGTTTTTTCAAGGTAAGGTCTCACTCTAGTCCACGCTACCTGGAATTCACTTTGTAGTCGCAGGGTGTCCTTGAAATCACGGTGATACTCCTACCTCTGCCTTCCCAGTAATGGGATTAAAGGCGTGTACCACCACGCCTGGCTAACCATTACATTTTTAAGGTTATTTACACCTATTATTTAAAAAGATACTGCATACTGTTACCAAAAAGTGAAGTTCTGAGATGGCAGAAACTCTAGAAATGGTCCTCTTTCTTCAGTGTGACTGTAAGACTTTGGACCAGAAGGACACAGAGTGGCATGCCCAAGCCTGTTCGGCCGTGAAGGGACCCTTGAGAGGATTCTTTTTTGACTGGGAAAACATTTTAATTTTGATCAGCTCCTATTTGATGAGCAGTTACTAAACCCTCACGGATAGGTAGCATACCTGGGAAATGCAGAGAACGCTGCGGCTGGAAGATGATGGCGACGTCGACTCTGCATTGTCCGCTGGAAGCGCGCGAAGGGCGCTCATTGCTGCGACTGCCGCGTGCATGGGCTTTGTACATCAGGAAGTATCGATGGCAGTGAGCTTTTACCTACTAGCGAACACTATTTTAGACGCTTTGGTAAGGCTTTAGTGAGTACTTCCATTTGGTGCTCTCGGTAGCTTTGAGAGGCAGAATTCATTAGGCAATTGCACTATAGCTGGTAACAGTCTCTGTTTCCCATAGGAGAGCTTAAAGTGCAGTGCAGATTGATGATGATAGTAGCTGAGGTTGGGTGTAAAAGGTCTATTTCATTGACTTTTGAGAGTCAGGTGGGAATTAGCAAACCTATGGCCTGTAGAATAAATCTACCCGCCGTTTGTTTTTACATGGTACAGTAGCTGAGATGATTTTTTAACAATTTTAAATAACTGAACAAGATCAACATAAATAGTTTGTAACACATAAAAATCAAAGTGCAAATTTTAATGTCCATGAATAAGGCTTGAACAGCTGCCTTTGCATTGTTGCCGTGGAGTTGAGTATTTGGAACAGATCCACAAGGCCTGACATATTTATTGTTTGGTTTTTTATAAAGAAAACTTTCATATCTCTGGACCATGTTCATTTTCTGTATTCTGAATTTTTATACTGTCCAAAAATGTCTCAAGATTATAACTGTTTTACCATGAACATGCTCTGTGTACCTTTACATCAAGCTCATCTTTTATAATGTATTTCACTTGAATTCCCATTGTAAATGTGATGTTCTGTTGGGATTCAAGGTTGAAATTTTTACTCACTTTGCACCTGCATCGCTGCTGGCACAGTGCTAATTCTGAACAGTAGATGCATTTTATTACTCTCATATGATAGTTTCA
Source organism: Jaculus jaculus (assembly GCF_020740685.1). Classification (NCBI taxonomy): domain Eukaryota; kingdom Metazoa; phylum Chordata; class Mammalia; order Rodentia; family Dipodidae; genus Jaculus; species Jaculus jaculus. The sequence goes on from NC_059124.1 coordinate 10,094,349, forward strand.
TATATTCTGTGCTGCCCTGTTCTGTTTAAAAAGCTGACACATAAACATGCTCTTGGCCTCTTCCATACATGGGATCAGCCACTCTCACTCCTCTCTGCTCTTGCCCCAGGTAAGGTAAGCTCAGTACTCTCTCGTCAGCTAAACTCCTCTGAGGATTAGCCTTTGTAAACAATCCTCAGATGGGCTCTCTTTAAGATCTTTAATTAGCCACCTACTACTTCAAGGTGTGCTCTCCCTAATAAAAAGGTGAAGTCCTGAGGTAGGAGGATGTGAGTTCGAGGCCACCCTGAGACTACATAGTGAAATCCAGGTCAGCCTGGGCTAGAGTGAGATCTTACCTTAAAAAACAAAACAAACAAAAGGTGAAGTTGATAACCATTACATTTTTTTGTTTGTTTTTTCAAGGTAAGGTCTCACTCTAGTCCACGCTACCTGGAATTCACTTTGTAGTCGCAGGGTGTCCTCGAAATCACAGTGATCCTCCTACCTCTGCCTTCCCAGTGATGGGATTAAAGGTGTGTGCCACCACGCCTGGCTAACCATTACATTTTCAACTCCCCACTTCTTCAGTCAGAGTTTGCCCTGTGAAGTCACTCAGTTAGAAACTGTCTGAGCCGGGCGTGGTGGCGCACGCCTTTAATCCCAGCACTCGGGAGGCAGAGGTAGGAGGATCGCCATGAGTTCACGGCCACCCTGAGATGACAGAGTTAATTCCAGGTCAGCCCAGACCAGAGTGAGACCCTACCTCGAAAAACAAAAAAAAAAAAGAAAAGAAAAGAAACTGTCTGAGACCATGTTGTATCACTGTCCAGCAAATTATTCCCTGTTCTACATTCGTCCCTAATCTTTTTACAACTTTAGTTTGTGAAAAATTATAGCCACTGATGACTTTTCTGGAAATATTTAAATGTTTCTAATTCTTGTTTCACAGTAATCACACACAAGGGTATCTTTATCGTATACAGTTGGATTCTAATTTGTCTGTATTGATACTATGTTTTAAACTGTGTTCACAAAGCCTCTGGCTGGTGTTTTTATTTTTTTATTTTGTGGTGATAGCTGTTTACCTCTGCTGTAGACAGTTCCACAGTGCTAGGATGAACTCCCAAACAGACACAGTTTATGGGAGGAACAGGATTTATTTCAAACTTACAGAGCCAGGGAAGTTCTGTGAGTGGTGGAAAAAGCTGCTCCCATTCATATATTCAAGCAGAGAGAGAGAAACCACTGCCAGTTAGCAAACCCCGAAATTGTAGCCAGCAGGTGCCCAGGCGGAGCCCAAACCTCTCCACTTATGTTTAGGCTAGAATTCAGATCTTCCCAGACACACCTTTGGGCTGGGCCCCAGGATCTGCCTCCAGTACACTTCCAGCCATGTGGCTAGAGATGCAAGTTACAAGCTTACAACAAGCACCTGAGTCCAGGGGGACACATTCAAACCACCATGACTTCCCAAAACGGACTATTTTTATTTGCTTGTCTGAAATCGTGTGGTTCACTAGGACTTCCATCTTACCTTATCATCTCCTTCCTTACCATGAGATGAACTGGACAGAACTTGTAAGCAGCGCAGCCATTCATGTTTGGACCCAGGTTTCAGTTATAATTTAGGCACAAATGAATAGTCTTACTTATGAATGGAATTGGGGAATAAATTAAACATTTCAGCTGTTACCCACTTAGTTTAAAAAGCAGCCTTGTGAGCTAGGTGAGACTTGCATTTGAAAGTAGGGCCTCTGAGTGATCACTGCACTTCTCTTACATCGTCTATGTCTTATGTATCTTGCATGTATATTGCAGAGTGACAGTAGGGACCACACTGCTCAAGTAATGAAGGGAGTTTATCTCTTCACTGTAACAAGTGAGTGCTGTTGAGAAATGTGTTCTGTCCAGTGGTGAGGAGTGAGATGTGGAGCTGCAGGCTTGTAAAGACTTTCTGAAGTTATCCTGCTGCCGTGACGAGCTGATTTGTAGACTCTGCTCACCTTTCAGTCTCTGTAAGTAGGAGGTGGCAGCATGAGTCTGACGCAGCTGATCGTATTCAGTCATAGGTGCTCTTTCTAGCGTGCAGACACCTCTGTGGAAACCTCCACTTTCCCCGCCTCCGCCTGGCTGTTGTCCTCCCCGCCCTCCTGCTCCGATTGCTCTGACTTCCTCTTGGGCATTCTCTGCTCTCCCCCTTTCTTAACAGGGGTACCAGTTCGAGGAGGAGAATCCCCTGCGTGACCACCCTCAGCCTTTTGAAGAAGGGCTGCGGCGACTTCAGGAGGGGGACCTGCCAAATGCCGTGCTGCTCTTTGAGGCAGCGGTGCAGCAGACCCCCGAGCACATGGAGGTGGGTGGAGCATCGCTGTACTGCCTCCTCCAGTTCGGGGACGGGCGCAGATGGGCTGTGATCTCCTCTCTTGGTTGAGAGTGACCTAGTGGGTTGGGGCGGCCCGAGGAGTTTGAAAGGGTGGAAAGGCAGTTATGCAACCTGTCACTTCCCCTTAGGCTTGGCAGTACCTGGGCACTACCCAGGCCGAGAACGAGCAAGAGCTCTTGGCCATCAGTGCTCTGCGGAGGTGAGTATGCTGAGGAGAGGGTGGGTTTGTGGGCTTTTAAACAGGCTTTCGGTGGAAGCCTCCCACTAGATCCTGTCCGGCCACTAGTGCATGTGTCCTCTCATGACGAAATGGTGAGGTTTTTCCAAGGCACACAGCTCACTAATGAGTTGTGAGTGGGGAGATCTGATTCTTAATCCTTCATCAGCTTTGATTTCTTTTGTGAGATCTTGGTTGGTCCCTTGGCTGTTCTTAAAACTTTCCCTTCTCAGACTGGAACGTTTATCATTAATTCTCAGTCAGAGGATTCTCTGTGTTGATTTGAGGGGACAGGAGAGGCGAGGCCACCACGACTGTGTTTCAGAGCTTGGCACAGGTCCCTTAGTTGAAGAGTCCATATGCTCATCATCCCTGTAGGTGTCTGGAGCTAAAACCGGATAACCGGACGGCACTGATGGCTCTGGCTGTGAGCTTTACCAACGAGTCCCTGCAGCGGCAGGCCTGTGAAGCGTTGAGAGACTGGCTGCGCTGCTCACCGGCTTATGCCCACCTGGTGTCACCCGGTGAAGGAGGGGCTGGCGGGGCAGGACTGGGCCCCAGCAAACGGGTCCTGGGATCCCTGCTGTCTGAGTGAGTATGGAGGGTTCCTGCCGTGAGGAAGGGTAACCTGAGCGCCAGCACAAGCATGATCTTGATTTGAGAAGCTTGGATGGGTTGAGACCCAAGGGCGGAGGAGTAGAGTGCTGTAGCTGTTGCCTTCTTGCTTGCACAGAACTGACTGCAAGCAGCTTATGGAAGGGGCGGGTTTGTCTGCAGCGTTGTTCCAAGGGGAGTGTCTTCGTGGTGGGAAAGCATGGCCGAGGCCCCGCCCAGCTCGTGAGCTGCGTGGTGGTGGGGCAGCGGAGTGTGGCCAGAGCTGGACCCGATCCCGGCTTGCTTCCGGTGATGCACTTCCTCCAGCAAGGCTGGGCCTACCAGAGGCCCCACAGCCTTCCCAAACAGTGTCGCCACTTGGGGATTAAGATTTCAAATACAGGAATCTGTGAGGGGCGTTTTGCACCACAGGTGGGTTATCCAGGACCACCGTGGGGTTTGCGCAGCGCCGTGCTGGGTGAAGCAGAACAATAGGTTCTAGGTTGGGATTTGGGCAAAGGAGATGACTGCGTGTTGATAGACCTTGGGGCAAAGTGTGACTTTTACACACTTGATTTGGAGGATAGGAATACAGATATATCCATCTACCTACTACTGTGTTTTTTTTTTCTCCTTATGTAGCTCCCTGTTTCTTGAAGTGAAAGAGCTCTTCCTGGAAGCTGTGCGTCTGGACCCTACATCCATTGACCCTGATGTTCAGTGCGGTTTGGGAGTCCTCTTCAACCTGAGCGGGGAATATGACAAGGCTGTGGACTGTTTTACAGCGGCCCTCAGCGTTCGTCCCAATGTGAGCCTCAGAGAAGGAATGGGAATGAAACTTGACTTGTCTGTTGAAAAATCATTTGTGAATGGGAGACTTCATTCCAGTGTCCAAGGACTGACATCTCCACAGGGCTGGGGGCACAGAAGCGGGGGAGCAGAGGGGCACCTGGACAGGGGAGCTCACACAGGGGAGCTGCACGGGGGACTGCTGAGGGGACTAGAGTAGGCTGATGGAGGCCGAGGTCGGTGTGAATGCAGGTCATGTTCTCAGCCCTGCCGCTTCCCTGTCCCAGGACTATTTGCTGTGGAATAAGCTGGGAGCCACCTTGGCCAACGGGAACCAGAGCGAAGAGGCGGTGGCTGCGTACCGCAGGGCCCTTGAGCTGCAGCCTGGCTACATCCGCTCTCGCTATAACCTGGGCATCAGCTGCATCAACCTCGGGGCTCACCGGTGAGTGTTTGTTGCGATGTGAGGCGTGAACCCTTCCTCCCTGCCTTTGGCTCCTAATGCTCTGATCCTGTCATTTGCCTCCTTCCCACCCATATCAGCTCTCCTGCCTCTTCTGTTGCTCTGCTTACCAAAACATTCCTCCTCTTCCCTACAGAGAGGCCGTGGAACACTTTCTGGAGGCCCTGAACATGCAGAGGAAGAGCCGGGGCCCTCGGGGTGAGGGAGGTGCCATGTCAGAGAACATCTGGAGCACCTTGCGATTGGCATTGTCTATGTTGGGCCAGAGTGATGCCTATGGGGCAGCTGATGCCCGGGACCTCTCTGCCCTGCTAGCTATGTTTGGCCTGCCCCAGTGACAGTGGGATGGTCTGCCCTGTGAGTGTGCGCTGCAGGGCCCGCTCTGAATGTGACTCCCTCTCCCCCAATGGGCCTACCAAGGGGGTGGGCTGATGACCACAAGCGGTGCTGCCTCTCGGGACCTCCCTCAGCGTGGGGTGGCACTCTGTTCTAGACCCTGCGTAATTGCAGGGAATGAGCAGCGTGCGGCCAACGTGGGGTGGGCAGCCTGTTCTAGACCCTGCGTAATTGCAGGGAGTGAGCACCGTGTGGCCTTTGGTAATTCAAGGGTTGTACACCCGGCTACAGATCTCTCTGCCCATCATGCCCTTTCTTGGTGCTGCTTTTTGGGTAGGATCCAACAATATGGGGGGAACTGTTGTCATCAGCTGCCATTTGATAGGGTCTGCCACATTTATAATATCTCTTCCTTGTCCCATTCTTACTAGGACTTGGTGGTATTCCAGCTTCCTTGGGCAGTTTTGTGTCAGAGGTTCTCCAGAGCATCTGTGCTGATGCCTTTGGGACGAATGTGTTAGGAGTCAGTCTGTTTGACTGCAACAGTGATGTGACTCTGTAGAGTTGAGATGAGGAGAGGCGATTCTAGTTCTGTCCTCCTGGGAGAGCTTGATTTTCTGTGGTGGACGCTGGAGCAGTAGATGCCTGTGTCGTTACCTTAGGGTCCTCAGGGACAACCTCCTTGCTGCAGCATGGACGTCATGTGCAAGGGAAGCTTCTCTGTGCAATGACCCCAGAGCTGTCGGTGGGACCTGTCCTGGCTTTTGGTGGGAGGCTGGGATGTGCTTCAGTGAGTGCAACAGTCCCTTCTCTTGGAGGCTTGTGAGTAGGAACTGAGTTGACTCTTCCAGCAGGTTGGTTCCAGAATTGCACTTTTGCCAAATTCCTAGCAAAGAAGGGATTCAGTGTTACCATAAGCCTTTGTTACACTTCTTGAAATGTCTCTAGGGGACGGCGTTGGAAAGCCCCTCCCTCACGTTACTTCTACAAGGTGACAACCGAGGGGGCATCTGGAGTCCCCGCGCCTCCGTGTGGGGGACACACAAAGCCCCAGAAAGGACTGCTAAGCCTCTTGCCTTGTCTTCAGTAACAAATAGTCAGATTTTTAAAAACTACCATGGTCCTAAGGTTCCATCCTGAAATTTATTTTTCTTTGTATGAATATGTATAAATGATTTAAAAATAAAAGTGTAAAATATTTGTATGAAGAATAAATGGAACTGAAATGAGTATGAGTTCTGCTGCAGGCTGCGTGGTTGGGGTAGTGGGAGGTGGTTTTGTTTGGCTGGCTGACTTTGAAGTTTTTCTGTCTTCCAAATTCAAACTGCATACTGATTACCTGTCTCACACCTCAGCAGTGTTATTAAGCACTTAATATCTACAAAGCCAACTGTGTTCATGGAGTGTCTGCTTGAGCAGGAAAGAAAGATGTTTAACAGTCACGAGTTTGGCACATGTGTCACTACTACAAAGGAAAATGTGGTGTGACATAATCTTTAGAGTTTTTGTTTTCTTAGTACTGTGGTTCAAAGCAGGTATATGGTAAATAAGAACTCTATCCTTGAACTACATCTTAGCCCTTTAAACTTTTATTTATTTATTTAAATTTTGAGGTCTTACTAAGTTGTTTAGGCTGGCTTTGAACTTACTGTGTACTGTGTCTGGGCTGCTCAGATTTGTAAGTAATAAATTGCCCTTCCAAGTAGCTGGGATTACAGGTGTGCACAGCCGTGCCTGGCTGTAGATTGCTTTGTGTTTATGAGTTGCACAGGATTTTGATCGTTTTTTTCAGTGCATAGAATCAAAGATTTTCATCTGGCTCTACCTCGTCTTACAGAAATAGAGTCGAGAGCCTTACTATGGTGAATATTTATTCTGAGTTGTTTTTTGGCTTTTTTTGGCTTGTGAAGGGTTTTGTTTAATACATCTGAAAAGAATGTATATACAAAGAAATGCGACATGAGAAAGCATTGGTTCAACACTAAAGAATCTATAAGAATTAGGATTTGGGGAATGTAGAGATTACCTAAACACTAAAAAAAATTGGAAACTGCAAACAAAATAATCTGATAAGATCTCCATTAACACTTATGAAGAGTCGTAAGACTTTTGCCATGATTTTTATTAAAGTAGAGAGCTTCAGCCAGTTGCTCAAGGGTTCCACATAGTCATAACAGAAAAAAGGGGATACCCTTGACTGGTCCCCATATTGGTAAGTACCCCCATTCCCCACATGCCCATAGCTTCTTAGTGAAGCAGGCCTGTGTTCTCATAGCGTCAGAGAGGATAGTCACCACGCCGGGCATCTTCCAGTACCGCCCTTCACAGGAATGCATGTGGCCGGCTTGCAGCTGGGTTCTAAGAACGCTGTACACTTGCAAGTCCATGCTAAGCATATAAGAAAATGACTGATGGTGGGGGCGCGTTGTTTCTTCATCAGGATCTCAACCCACTTGGTATATTTCAAAAGGTACAATACTTTTTTTTTTTCATTTATCAATGAAAGAAGTTAGAAATTACCTCCCCCCCCACACACACAATCAGCAAATGGCTAACAAATCTCCTTGGGAGTCACAGTCACATACACTGCATCCTAGAAAAGAGGAGGTGAGACAGCTTCCACCCACCTACATGAGCTTCAAAGACTGGATCTCCTCAAGGGTGGAGAACAGGCAGCTTTCAAAAAGGAGTATGTTTTTAATCAAGGTATTTACTGTACTCCTTCCTAAGAGCACCAGGTGAGGAACATAGTTTCTAACCTAGATCTAGGAAGTGGAATGTGGAATTAACCTGTCCTCCTCCCCTAAGGGCTGTCCACTGATTAATGAATTACAAAAAAAAAAAAAACACCAGAAAAAAAAAAATAAGACTATAAAACAAGCCCCACATACACTTCCCCCAAAAAAAGGAGAGAAGGAGGAAGAACACTGCTAAGATGTCCAGGATTTCTCTACCATGGAGCCGGGGAGCAGCATCAACAGTGTGCATCAGCCTGTCACAGAGTCGTCACAAGCATGCCTGCTTTTAAACAAGATGAAACCCCAGAAAGTTTGTTTTTGAAACAGGAAAACAAAAACTAGAACTCATCACTTTTCTGACAATACACAGTTATTCAAAATTGACTGGTCCTGGAAGGGCTAGGGGTCATTCCAACGGGCCTTGTCTCTCACAAGTGCATGTGGGGCAGGGTGCTTGCCGTTATTGCAGAAACGAATTTGAAGTTTTAATCTTTAGTTTGATTTAAACATTGCTTTTAGTATGATGGTAACAGCAGCTGTGCAGAAAGGGCTCTGGAGAGATGTCCACAGCAGCCCACGCCTGCGGCTCTTCTTCGGTCTGGAGGCTTTGGGGCAGCCACTGTTGCTTCATCAAACACATTTTTAGGCCTTTTTGTGTAAGAGCAGAACACTCCACATACTTGATAGCCTTCGGATCACGGGCCACCTTTTCAGCAGTCCCTGGGGTGACAGGCTTCTTGGCAACCTTCTCAATAGTGGAGGGATCATCTCTGAGATCAATTTGGGTCCCAACAAGCAAAAATGGAGTCTTTGGACAGTGGTGAGTTATCTCAGGAACCCACTTTTCTTTCACATTTTCAAGACCACTGAAAAACAGACTAGAAATACATGTTTGTGGATAACTTGGCGGTCGTAGTCTGTCATAAGCCTCTTGCCCTGCAGTATCAAAAAGTCCAAGACTGTATGGCTCTCCACCAATCCTAACTGTAAGTGCATAGTTGTCAAAAACAGTTGGTACATACTCAGATGGAAATTTGTTTGTTGTGTAGGATATTAGGAGATGTGTTTTACCAACAGCACCATCACCCACAACAACACACCTAATTGTCTGCATGGCGGAAATAGTTCTGTATCCACCTTTAATATTTCCAAGCTGATGTTGACCTTTAATCCCAGCACTCAAGGTCAAGGGAAAACATCACCTTCTGGCTTGGGCCAAAGGCATCTAGAGTTCATTTCCAATGGATAGAGGCCCTGGTGTACCAATTCTCTCCCCCACCCTCTGTTTCTCTCTATCTGTCTCTCTTCCCTCTGTCTCTCTGCTTGCAAATAAAAATATTTTAAACAAGATATTGATAGGGCTGGAAAAATGGCTTAGTTAAGGCAGTTGCTTGTGAAGGAACCCCAAGATGGGTACCCCACGTTCTGCCTGGATATGGCGGCACCCCAAATCACTCACGAGAAGCGGTCTTGATGCAAACTGCAAGAGGCATTTTATTCCAAGCGCGCTGGGTCCCACAGTCGTACATCGCACAGGGGTAGAGGACTGCAGAGCCCCGAATGCAGGAACGGGACAGTTTTTATAGGGTTTCTAACAAAGCCTGTGCATTAGACCAATCATTTTTTTAATATCAGGAGCCTGCAGGGTGCAAGCCAGTCAGTTTGTGACACTCCATAGTTTCTAAGCCAATTAGTTTAATTTGTTCAAGCCCCTCGTGGACCAATCATTCTCTTATGACCTTGGTGGTCAGCATTTGTGCAGGTCCTTGGGTGGGAGTAGCAGAGTGTGGTATCAGTCTCCTATGACCTTGGAGGTCAGCATTTGCACAGGTCCTTGGGTGCGGGTAGCAGAGTGTGGTATCAGTCTCCTATGACCTTGGTGGTCTGAGGCAGGCTGCTACAGCTTATGGTGCAAGCTACTAAGGCTTACAGTGTGGGCTATTAAGGCTTATGGTGCAGGCTATTAAGGCTTATGGTGCAGGCTATTTACAGAAACCAAATAAGTGGTTCACTTCATTACTCATTTCCCATCCTTGAGGGCTATCTCATGCCCTTTTTACCTAGTTTTATATTAGGAGCGGGTTCTGATATAATGAGAAGAGGGATTCTTTACTTGCTTCCAACAGAGAGTAAAGCCTGGAGTTTGAGGTATGCAGGGGCCCACTTAAGCTCCCTTTGGAGTGTGATAGTATTTCTGGGCTTCTGAATTCTTGGGCCTTTCATTTCCCACTTTTTCTCTTGTTAATAGTTCTAATCCTGGAACTTGGAAGGACTAAATGTAAGCTTCCTCTCTGCCCTGAAGGCCCTTATATTGTTGTCTAAGTATCATGATCTGGACCACGCTCACTCGTTCTCTAACAAAAGTAAAAATCTTATTAAGTATGCAAGGCCCAACTGAAACCATCAGGAGCAAAACCCATCAGGTCCCATCAGGGTGGAAAGCAGAGTAGTCATCCAGGGGGACTTGTTGAACCATCCCTCAAACCATCCTTGGTCAGTTTCCCTCTCCCTTCGATGCTTTTCTAGTCTTTCCCTGAGTTTGCTCATGGAGTCTCTGATAGCTCCTGAGTGATACATAAAAGCAACATTCTTCCTTTAAGGCTGCACATAATCCGCCTTCTTTTAGGAAAAGTAGGTCTAATCCCCTCCGGTTTTGTAAGACCACTTCAGATAAGGAGGTCAGGGACTCCTCTAGATTACTAACAGATTTCTCTAAAGCTTGGAGATCCTCATTTATGACAGCATGTAGTTCACCAAGCCCTCTTTCTAATTGTTGTGGTCCCGTGACCAGGGCTGTGGTCCCCGTCCCCACACCGGCAGCTATCCCTAAGCCAAGTATGACTGCTAGTGTAAGGGTTTCAGGCTCCCTTTTGGATCGGGTGGGATGATAGTCATATTCATCGATGACTACTTCCTCAGGATGGTAGTAAACCCGGGGGACAAGCTAGACCATTATACAGAAATTTTTGGATGGGTTAAAAACTGAAGTAGAAACACAGGGAGTTAGCCCAGTATCACATGCCCACCACCTGTTATACCCTGGCACTAGATATTGGTTCAGGTTAGAGTAACATTACAAAGATGCTGCCCCCCTTCCTGAGACCTCCAGGAGAGTCAACTTGTTTTTGGTCCCCCATGAACACCGGCTATTATGTTCTTTAGTCATATTAAACTCTCCCATAGTTGCCATCCCCTCATAGTAGGGTGGTCCTGAGGATAAACAAAGCCAGCAGGCAGAGGTAACGTTGGGGTTGGTGGCATTTATGGCGAGGAAGCCCCCTTGGATTAGGTTAAAGAGCCTCTGTCCTGTCCCATGTGGGGTTTCTGAGAGTGGGCTAGTCAAAGGGGTTCTAGCAGTCGTTATGTGATGGGTCTTGTCTGCCACTGTGGGTGGGAGCTTGGGTAATGCTACTTTAGGGGGTCCCTGTTCTACTAGAACTTTATTAGGTCCTACTGGTCTTGGGGTGGGAGGCTCTAAAGTCGTATAGTAAAGGTTAGGCCCTTATCCCATCCTGTCATATAAAACCTGAGTCCCCAAGTTTTTCCTTTTATACAGTCTCGGGACTCTCGACCTTGGGGGGTGAAAGAGATGCTGAGAGGAACTGCTTTTTTTCCATCTAATCCTTCCTGCACAGTAATCAGGTCCCAGGAGGAAACTGGGTGCCAGTAGGTATTGCCTGTAGTCTCACAACCCCAGTATATACAGTAGAACTGTTTTATCCCTCCACAACTTCGTTTAGAAGTTTGGGGGCAGACATAAAATGGAGTATGCTGCATCTTACTTTGGGCTGGCCCAGAGCTGCACCCCGGGTTGTCTGCCATGTATTGGCCTTGGGAGATGACCCCTTGTGTGAGTGCCCACTTAGCCACATGAGAGTGGACTTCTCTAGGGACCTCCTCCGGGGTGAGCTCTGGGATATCCCAAAATTCTACCCTGGCTACCAGGGCACATATGTCTGGGGTCAGGACAGGCCACCAAGTCCAGGAGGGCGCTTCCCTAGTTGCAGTCCATATTATATCCCCTGTTTGAGAAAGCACTTGCCAAGTCAACTTTTGGGGGGCATGGGGATTGGAGGCATCACCTAGCTGGAGAAGGAGAAGCCACATGGCGAAGCCTAAGTTTAAGGGGATTGTCTGTCTTCTCGGCTTGCCACTCGGGGCCTGGTGGCGGAGCGGGCTTGACGTGAGATGCATGGATCCAGGCGGGTATTCCTTCAACTTTCATGGCCGTTGGAGTGGTCAGTAGGATGAGGTAGGGGCCCTTCCACCGAGTCTCAAGGTTTCCTGCGCGGTGGCGTCTGACATAGACTGAATCTCCCACCTGGAAGCGATGTGGGACCTGTAAGTCTCCTTCTCCTGAGTAAGCCTCCCGGAGTAGCTTCCACGCTCGTTGTCTCACCCACTCGAGCACCTTGAGCCTAGAGAACAGAGGCTGGGAAAGCGGCACATCAGTACTATGTATAGAGGTTATTTCTACCAGTGGAGGAGGCCCCCCGTATAGCAATTCATAGGGGGTCAGTCCAAATTGTCCAGGTGTGTTTCTGACCCTAAAGAGCACAAGGGGTAGGAGAGCTATCCAATCATTAGCGCCAGTCTCTGCGGTCAATTTGGTGAGGGTCTCTTTAATGGTTCTATTCATCCTTTCTACCTGTCCTGAACTTTGGGGTCTGTATGCACAATGTAATTTCCAATCAATCCCCAATATTTTGGCCAGTCCTTGAACAACCTGGGAAACAAAGGCTAGACCATTGTCTGATCCTATTACCTTGGGTATCCCAAATCTTGGGAAAATTTCTTCCAGTATTTTCTTAGCCACCATGGTTGAGGTTTCTTTCTTGGTAGGATAAGCCTCTACCCATCCTGAAAAAGTGTCTACAAAAACTAGTAAATACTTATTACCATACTTAGCTGGTTTTACCTCAGTGAAGTCCACTTCCCAGTGAGCACCTGGGCTGTCTCCCCTTAGCCTCTTCCCAGGAGGCATTCTTGAGGGATTAGCATTGACCATCTGGCAAGGTACACAATGCTTGACTACTGAGCCAGCTATCTCTGGCAACCTCAGAATATGGTAAGGAGACGTCTGCAGCAGTTTTTGTAGATGTTTGGCCCCCAGATGGGTTAGGCGGTGTATTTGTTGAACGTACTCTAGTCCCTTTGCTTGAGGTAGAATCTCTTTTCCCTCTGAGGTAAAACAGGCCCCCTCTGGAGTTTCGGAGAACTGGCCTAACTTTCTAACTTCTTGCCAGTCACCTGGGGTATATCGTTGCTCACTTTTTTGGTTCTTTGGCTTTTCTATTATGGGCAGAAGGTTGACCCCCTGGGCAGCCTGCTTGGCCACTTGGTCAGCCATCTGGTTCCCTTTGGAGATAAAATCTTTGGCTTTTTGGTGGCCAGGGCAATGCATAATGGCCAGTCTTTTGGGTAGATGTAGAGCTTCTAGCAAACTTAGAATTTCTTTGTTTTTAATTTCTTTCCCTGCTGAAGTAAGTAGCCCTCTCTGTTTGTAGATGGCCCTGTGTATGTGTGCAGTAGCAAAAGCGTACCTGCTGTCCGTGTAGATATTCACAGACTTTCCTTCAGCTAGTCGTAAGGCCTGTGTGAGGGCCATGAGCTCAGCCTTTTGTGCTGAAGTTCCTTCTGGCAGACTGCTGGCCCAGACTGTTTGTGTTCTGTCTACTATCGCTGCCCCAGCCATCCTCTTACCTTCTACAATGTAACTGCTTCCATCTGTGAACCAGGTTAATGTTCCTCTAGTCAGTGGGACATCTGTGAGATCCTTTCGGATCCCAGTTTCCTCAACCAGCAGTTGATGACAGTCATGAGTCACTGTCTCATCAGTTTCTTCAGGCAGAAGAGTAGCGGGGTTGAGGATGGCAGGTGGGGCAAACGTTATCCTGTCGGTGAGGAGCAGGCTCTGGTAGTGAGTCATATGGGCGTTAGTCATCCATCGGTCTAGGGGCTGCTGGACAATGCTCTCCAGGGCATGGGGGGCAATGACAGTTATCCTCTGCCCTAGAGTTAGTTTATCAGCATCTTTGATCAACGTGGACACTGCACTATGGCTTTTAGACATATAGGACATCCACTAGCCACAGGGTCAAGTTTCTTTGATAGGTAGGCAACGGGTCTTCTCCATGGCCCTAAGGATTGGGTTAGGACTCCCCGGGCTATCCCCTTACGCTCATCTACGTAAAGGGTGAATGGTTTAGTCACATCAGGGAGGGCTAGGGCAGGTGCACTTAATAGTGCCTTCTTGACGGCATCAAATGCCCCCTGGTGTTCAGAGGTCCAAGTGAATTTTCCTTTCTCTTTAGTTAGTGGATAGAGGGGGGCTGCTAGGGTTGCAAACCCTGGGATCCATAGTCTGCAGAACCCAGCTGTCCCCAGGAACTCTAACTTGTCTGGCCATAGTTGGAACCGGTATTTGTACTACAGTCCTCTTTAGTGCCTCTGTCAGCCATCTTTGTCCATCCCGCAAGGAGTACCCCAAATATGTTACCTCTCTTTTGCATATTTGGGCCTTCTTAGCCGAGGCTTGGTAACCAAGGTCAGTCAGCTCTAGTAGTAATGCTTTTGTACCTTTTAGACAGTCCTGTTGGGTAGCTCCTGCCAGGAGTAAGTCATCAACATATTGAAGGAGGGTTACCTGTGGGTGTTGAACTCTAAAATTGGCTAGGACCCTGTGTAGGGCTTCATCAAAGATGGTTGGGGAGTTCTTGAATCCCTGGGGCAACCGGGTCCAGGTGAACTTCCCAGTCCTTCCTGTGTCTGGGTCTCTCCATTCAAAGGCAAAAAGAGGTTGGCTGTCCAAATGTATTCTTAGGCAGAAGAAAGCATCTTTTAGATCCAACACTGTATACCAAATCTGCTCTGGTGGGAGGGCACTAAGGAGGTTGTAAGGGTTTGGGACAGTTGGATGTATGTCCTGTACTCTTTTATTGACTTCTTTCAAATCCTGAACTGGGCGGTAATCATTGGTTCCGGGTTTTCTAACTGGCAGTAAGGGAGTGTTCCAGGGGGACTGAACCGGTACCAGAATACCTTGTTGAATCAGTCTTAGGATATGGGGCCGAATTCCTTCTCGGGCCTCTTGGCTCATGGGATATTGTTTGACTGATACTGGTGTAGCACTGGCTTTTAGTTGAATGACCTGTGGGGGTACTTGTTTCGCCAAGCCCATGCCCGCAGTTTCTGCCCAGGCTTGGGGAAATTGTTCTAACCAGGGCTTTAGGTCTTGATTAGGCTCTACCGGGGGACAGTATAATTGATACTCAGCATCTAGTCGGAGAGCCAACACGGTGATGGGTCGACCTCCAGCAGACACTTCTGGTTTTTCTGATTTGAAGGAAATTTGAACACCCATCTTGGTTAATAGGTCTCTACCAAGGAGGGGCGCTGGACATTCAGGAATGACTAAGAATGAGTGGGTTACCCGTCCCACTCCCAGGTCAACGGTTCTTCAGGTAGTCCATGAATATTGCCGTTGTCCAGTAGCACCCAGCACCCAGGATTTTTTATCTTTTAGCCCTCCCAGTGGTTGCAAGAGTACTGAATGTTCAGCGCCAGTGTCCACGAGGAATTCGACTGGCTTCCCCTCCACCTTCAGAGTTACCCTGGGCTTGGGGAGGGGCTCCGAACCCCGTCCTCCCTAGTCTTCATCTTCTCCAAGGGTTAGAACCCTAGGTCTTTTGCTGTTCTTCTTAGGGCAGTCTCTTGCCCAGTGCCCTTTCTCCTTGCAACAGGCACATTGATCTCTATCAAGTTGAGTCCTGTTGTCCAGGTTCCCTATCTGTCTAGGGCCTGTCCTAAACTTTCGAATATTTCTCTCTCTTTCTTTTTTTTCTACCACTGTGGCCAGGATCCTGGTCAGATTTTTCTCTTGTCATCTATTGCACCTATCCTCCCTTTCCTCTCTCTCTTTCTCACATCTCTCCTCATGTTCTTCTCTCTTTCTTTCCTTTGCTCCTTTTCCTCTTCTGTCTCCCTTTTGTAATATACCTTTTCTGCCTCTTTTACTAAATCATGCAGCTCAGCTTCCTGTAATCCCTCCAATCTCTGAAGTTTCTTTCTGATATCAGGAGCTGACTGTCCTATGAAAGCTAATGTTACTGAGCCTTTTTGAATCTCACAGGTGGGATCAAAGGGTGTGAACCTCCTAAATGCTTCCATGAACCTCTCAAGAAACATTGAGGGAGACTCCATTGGCCCCTGCATCACCTCTCTCACCTTGGCCAAATTGGTGGGTCTTCTGGAGGCACCCCGGAGACCCGCCACCAGAGCCTGGCGATAGATTTTTAAGCTCTCCCTACCTTCAGCCATATTGTGGTCCCAAACAGGGCAAGTCAGAGGGAACCCCATGTCTATCTCATGCTGCAGCTGCATGGGCCGCCCGTCGGCCCCAGGGACATTTTTTTCTGGCCTCTATTAAAATTCTCTCTCGTTCCTCGGTTGTGAAGAGTGTCTGCAACAGCTGTTGGCAATCGTTCCAAGCAGGCTGATGAGAAAACATAAGAGACTCCATCAGCCTCGTGAGGCATTGGGTTCCTCTGAAAAAGGGCGGTGGCTAGCTTTCCAGTTATAAAGATCTGCAGAGGAAAAAGGCCAATATTGGAGGGGTTGTAGTTGGCCCCCCAGCATGGGAAGACCTGCCTCGCATAGTGGCAGTGTTACAATTCCATTTGGTCCCTCCAGCAAATGGTAGCATCTCTCCAGCTCTGCGTCCTTGCGGCCGGCCCTCCCATTTCCAGGGGCTCGGGAGGGGCAGAGGGAGGAAGGTTGGGCAAGTTGGGAGGCGGAGGCTCAGGGAGGGCGGGGGGTGGAGGCTTGGGAAGGGTGGAGGGCGGAGTTTCGGGAAGGGCGAGGGGTGGAGGTTTGGGAAGGACGGAGGGTGGAGTTTTGGGAAGGGCGAGAGGCCCTCTCTCAGCTCCCGGGACTAGGTAAGGGGGGGGGAGGGCAGGCTGAGTCTCCAGCCAAGCCGGAGGCTCCTCAATCTCAGGATAGATGCGAGGGGGAGGTCTGGCTCCCTCAGGAGAGGGCTTTTTTGCATTTTCGAGAGTCAGGACTCTGGAGCTTGAGTTCCTTGGTTTATTCAGCCATGGCCTGACCCACGGCGGGGGGTTGTCCACCAAATCCTCCCAGGTGAGGATATAAGCCTCTTGGTTGGGATGGGAGCCTGGTCCATTCTGAAAAATAATATCTTTAACAGCCAGAATAGTCTCGGAATTAAAGGTTCCTTCTGATGGCCATCCGACCTCATAAGTTGGCCACTCAGAGGCACAAAACGTTTGCCAGGGTCTCCTTCTAACCTCAACTGACAAATTATGGGCCCTAGACTTAACTTCAGTCCAATGGTCAAGAGTCAAGCTAAGGGGCGTTGTCACCGTCTGTCCCATTTTAGAACTATAGACAAAGACACAAAGAACAACAACACACACAACTGAGACTAACATATCCAGACACCAGTGACCCGTCCGCATCTTCCACAAGCAGGCAAAAGAATCAGATGGCCGCGAAGGAGGAAGCTTCCTCTCTAACAACAGAACTCGGTCCTCTGATCGACAGTAGGAGACCACCAGGTGTCCCTGGCTCTCCTCATCTCCCAGGGTGTCCCCCAGGGTGGCAGCCTGTGATCCTCCTAGCACGTCTGCTGATCACGGCCCTCTGGTCCTTTATGGCCCTAGAGGACGGCTGCAAATCAAACCAAGCCAAAAGCGCGCGTCCCAGAAACCAGATACTCAGAATGAAATCACCGGCTGGCACACATTCACTCCAGAGGGGGCCCCCCTTACCTCCAAGTCAGTTCTCGCGTGTGTGAGAGGGCCTTCAGATCCAGGACGAGCCCCCAGTGAAGGAACCCCACGATGGGGACCCCACGCTCTGCCCAGATATGGCAGCACCCCAAATCACTCATGAGAAGCGGTCTTGATGCAAACTGCAAGAGGATTTTATTCCAAGCGCGCTGGGGCCCACAGTCATACATCACACAGGGGTAGAGGACTGCAGAGCCCCGAATGCAGGAACGGGACAGTTTTTATAGGGTTTCTAACAAAGCCTGTGCATTAGACCAATCATTTTTTTAATATCAGGAGCCTGCAGGGTGCAAGCCAGTCAGTTTGTGACACTCCATAGTTTCTAAGCCAATTAGTTTAATTTGTTCAAGCCCCTCGTGGACCAATCATTCTCTTATGACCTTGGTGGTCAGCATTTGTGCAGGTCCTTGGGTGGGAGTAGCAGAGTGTGGTATCAGTCTCCTATGACCTTGGAGGTCAGCATTTGCACAGGTCCTTGGGTGCGGGTAGCAGAGTGTGATATCAGTCTCCTATGACCTTGGTGGTCTGAGGCAGGCTGCTACAGCTTATGGTGCAAGCTACTAAGGCTTACAGTGTGGGCTATTAAGGCTTATGGTGCAGGCTATTAAGGCTTATGGTGCAGGCTATTTACAGAAACCAAATAAGTGGTTCACTTCATTACTCATTTCCCATCCTTGAGGGCTATCTCATGCCCTTTTTACCTAGTTTTATATTAGGAGCGGGCTCTGATATAATGAGAAGAGGGATTCTTTACTTGCTTCCAACAGAGAGTAAAGCCTGGAGTTTGAGGTATGCAGGGGCCCGCTTAAGCTCCCTTTGGAGTGTGATAGTATTTCTGGGCTTCTGAATTCTTGGGCCTTTCACTTGCAAAGCCTAAGAATCCAGGTTTGATTTCCCCTGCACCCACATAAGCCACAAGGTGACACATGCATCTGGAGTTTGTTTGCAGTGGCTGGAGGCCCTGACATGCCCAGTCTATCTTCCTCTGTGTATCTTAAATAAATAAAGTACATTTTTTTAAAAAAAGATACTGATAGACCCTGCCATCACCTTTTAGAGGGAAACAGTATGAATTAATTGAAGGCGCAGGTTCAATTTCCTAGTACCCATGTAAAGCCAGATGCACAAAGTGGTGCAAACATCTGGAGTTTGTTAGCAGTGGCAGGGGCACTGGATCACCCACTTTCTCACATAAATACTAAAAAATAAAAGCAATAAAATAAAATTAGCATTTACAACATGAAGGATTCTTGATTAGGTTGAGATGGAAAGACGCACCTTAACTGGGGGCAGGGTCCCTGAGTGGTAAGCGTAGACTTCTGGCTCAGCATGTATTCATCACTCACTGCTTCCTCACTGTGCTGCATGTGACTGGATGCCTCACATTCCTGCTTCCCCGCCACGGTGGACTGTAACCTGCAGCCTTAAGCGGAAAGAAACCCCTCCTCCAGTAAGCTGATTGTTGTCAGGTATTTTGTCCTAGCAACAAGAAACTGACCGATGCAGAAGTGGGGTTATTGCTGTGGTAAATCTGATCATGGGGTTCCTGCGCTTCTGGAAGTAGTCTGCAGGAGGAATGTTGAAGTGTGTGGAGCTTTGGACTAGAGAAGCCTTATAATAATGCTGTAAGCAGAGCTCAATGGGCCACTGTGGGGGGAGTTTGGAAGACCAGAAGACAGAAGTGTGGACCGTGGAGGCTTGACTCATGAGGATTCCGAGGGGAGAAAGACTTTACCAGGAGCTGGGCTAGAGGCTGTTCATATAATAGTCTAGCAAAGAAATGTTGCATTTTGTCCATGTCTTGAGAACTTAAATGAATTTGAATATTTAAAAGAAATGAACTAATGTGTTTGGCAGAGGAAATTTCAGGGCAGAAAAGCATTGAAAATGTGGCATTGTTTCTCTGGTGCCCTAATTCAGACCTACAATGAAAAAAAGGAAAATATGAACAAAAGCACATGAAAAATGTGAAGTTTGGCACAGAAAGAAATGTAAGTAACTTAAAAGTTCAAGGCACAGGGAAGAGATTGCCACCATTAGGAATAAGCCAACTTAGGTTGGAGGGATGGGTCAGCAGCTAAGTAACTTGCCTGGAGGGAGGGAGAGAGATAAAGAGAGAGATAGAGAGAGAGAAAAAGAATGTGAATGGGTGTGCCAGGGCATCCTGCCACTGAGCCACATTTGCATATGGCTTTATGTGGGGACTGTGGAGTTGAACCCACGTTGTAAGGCTTTGCAAGCATGTGATTTTTAAAATGAGCCATCTCTCTAGCCTCTGATTCAATTCCACAGGACCCATGTTAGCCAGACGTACAAGGGGGTGTGCACATCTGGAGTTCGTTTGCAGTGGCTGGAAGCCCTGGCATGCCCATTCTCTGACTCTCTCTCTCTGCCTCTTTCTCTCTCTGTCACTCTCAAATAAATAAATAAAAATAAAATACAATAAACAGAATCTATATGTATATGGGTCTCTTTATGGTTTTTTTTTTTTGTCTATTATTACATTACTATGTAGCCACAGAGATCTTTGCCTCTTTCAGAGAAAATGTGCTTTAATGATATCATATTTAATTGCCAAGTTCTTTTACACACTTAGTATGTCTGATTAATCTAAATAGATTTATCTGGATTCTTATAATCATAGACAACCATACCACATAATGACTTTTTAACTTTGTTCCCTCTAATCCTATATCTATTTTACTTTTTTCTTATCATAGTGCACTGTCTAGAAACCAGCAAAAAATAGGAAGTAAATGAGCATTTCTAGTTAAAAAAAAAAACAAAAAACCAACCTTTTTTGGGGACAGTTTCCATAAGTATACAATATATTTTGTTTATAATCCCATCCCATTACCTTTTTTTTTTTTTCCCCATGGTAGGGTCTCACTCAAGCCCAGGTTGACCTAGAACTTACTATGTAGCCCCAGGATGGCTGAACTCATGGCAATCCTCCTACCTCAGCCTCCGGATTGCTGGGATTAAAGGTGTGCGCCAATAACTAGAATTCATGTTCCTTTGGCTCCAGCCTCCTGAACACTGGGGTCACACGCATGGTCACCATTCCCAGCTTCTCTTTTGATGAGTGTTATGGCCAAAGTTGTAGAAGTGAGTGCAGAGTCAGACACCAGCCAAGCAGGAGTGCTACATCCTTTGGCCTGGAAGCTTCTGGTCATGGCTCTGCTGCACTAGTGGACACATGTTGCCTGACCTCTCAGATTAACCATCCAGTTCAAGCCGTGTTGTAGCTTACATGAAAAGAAAAAAAATCATGCTTTCTGTTTGAATAGCCATCGAACAACTGGAAAGAAATCATGAGTACATGTCATTAAGAGGAAGAAAAGAACACCAATATCGAGGTCCTGACTGGATCTGCAAACCTTGCATACAGCAGATGGCACCAAAGCACCTTAGTAGCAACTAAGAGATCTTTATTACAGTCCATATTTTACTTTTTTTGCTCTAAGATAAGGTATCACCCTAACTAGGCCTAAGTTTCAGTTTCCTGGAGAGGTAGGCAAGTTTTCTGGGAAAAACCACCAACAAAGGGTGGACTGTTAATCAATGGTGACCCTGACATGTGGCTGGGGAAGAGAGCCTCCATTTTGTGCCCTGAGGGCTGAGTCAGCTCCTGAGACATGTCCAAATATGTCCCACTGGTGCTTTTGCCCCAAGCAATCAGAGACGTACAACTGTAACCTCTGCTTGCCTAGCCAATCATGTCAGAAGATTACCTAAGCCACCTGGAATTCCCCTAGTTGTGCTTAAAAAGAGCCTGCATGCTCTTCTGGGGTCGCCATTTTGTAGGAATGGTTGACCCCACATGCTGGTTGATTCTGCAGAATAAATGCTCCTTGTTTTTACATGCTATTTGAGTCTGGGGTCTTAGCTATTCTCAGACCCTTACAATCCAATCCATTAGATCTTACATTCTTTTCACCTCCTGTTATGAGTATGTAAGGACCAGCATATGGTCCAGGGCCAGTTTAGATAAATAAGTTTTTTTTTTTGTGAGAGTAAAAATGCAAAGTCAAACCTTGTAAGCAAAAATTAAGACTATGCTGTGTGCGGTGACATAGTGGAGATTAGCAGGTGTGTGTGTGGAACTCTAGATAAGTAGTGGAAAATATAAAAACCCCAGCTGCCCAGCAACTGTTGTCTCAGTCTTCCCGACACTATGACTGACTGAAAGGTTGCTCAGCAGTCCGGACCGAGACCTCCGTGAGATGCATCACCGATCCGAATTCATCTGCCCGACACGCTGTCCGAACGATCAAGACTTGGCTTGAAACACCGCAAACCGAGAGAAAAGTCGCAGCCGGACTCCGCGTTGCCAGGTCGTAAAACGTCCGAGACGTCGCAGCCCAAGTCCGCGTTACTGCAGCCCGAGTCTCGTGTTACTGCAGCCCAAGTCTCGCGTTATCAGGTTGTATACATGTTAGACTCGTTAAAAATATTCTTGTGTTAGTAGTGATGAATATAATTTGGTTATATATTATATTAGCTATAATATTAGTTGTGATAGTTTGGACTTGCTTGTGTGTGACTTTCATCCCAGTAAACTCCTTTGCAAGTATACCAGTGTCTCCGTATCATTGACCTTCGTAGGGCGGAATCCTCTCAACCAATCATCTTTGAGAGTGCTCGAGACACCTCCTTGATCTCTGAGCCTTGGAGGGTGTGTTATAGAGGTCTCATTTAGCACCAAACATTCAACAGGGACGTACTTTTCAACACTTTGATTAGTTTTGAGTCTCCCCAGTAGTAACTGCCATCCGCAAAAAGAAGTTTTTCTGACTAAAGGGAATTGACACTGAGCTATGGGGAAAAAGAGATCAAACAACAGCAGTAGCTTCCCTCCTATGGTCTAGGACTTCCTCAACCATAGGCTTTTGACTACATGTTCAGTACCAAATGTGACAAGGGCCTAAGCTGGAGAAGGACATAAGTGACTCCATACTGTGAACTTATACAAGGAAGTTTACCTTAGCTGGGATCTTAGGATATGGTCTCACCTGCACTTGAACTTTAGTTTGGCTCACTTTAACACAAAGGGTCACCACAAGACAAGATTTTTGTTGTTATTGTTATTGCTAAATGAAATCTTTAGTTTCTGTATTAACTGCTGCTTGCTTGCAGTTGCAGGTGAGGGAAAATGCAGGGAGGAGAGATTCTGGAAAAATTTCTGGTTTTTTCTAAAATCAACTGTAATTAAATCTTGGTTTTTGTAAGATTATCATTACTGGACTTCTGTACTATAAAATCAAGATATGCAATTGTGGTAGTTTGAATAGATGGCCCACAATATAGTCACTGTTTTATTAGTTTGTAGTTTGCATCTGCAGCCACCTGGCTGGAGGCGGTGTCACTGGGCGGAACTTATGGTGCGGTGGTGGGTTTGAGATTTCAACATAAAGATATGCAAAGTGTGCCTAGCTGGAGTTCCTGAAGTGTGTTGTGCAGTGTGGCTTTTGACTTTTAGGCTTGTGCTTCTCTCTCTCTGCTTGGACCTGTGAAGGCAGGCCAGCTTCTTCTGCCATTATGGAACTTCCCCTGGCTTTGTAAGCTTCAATAAACCCCTTCCTCCATGACTGTGCCTGGTCTGGAAGTTCATCTCAATGAACCTGAAGCTGTCTGCTACAGCAATCTTATGGATTTCTCCTATAAAAGGAACCCTGAAGTACAGCCTGGTACTGTATTCAGGCTCCTGAGTCCTGGTTGTAGTCTATAATCTGTGAGCAATTGGTTAACCCCATAACAGTTATGCCACCAATGTACAAGTGGGTGCATCTTGCTTATCTGCATCTGGCTTTATGTGGGTACTGGAGAATCAGACCTGGCAGACAGACTTGCAAGCAAGCACGTTTAATCACTAAGCCACCTCCCCATGCCCCCCAGCATATTTTTAATTAGCTAACAAAGGGTTAAGTTTCTGTATGGCTTTTTAATTTTGTCTTTAGTTTTAGTTAACTCTTCCCCACTTCCTCCTCTCCTCCATCTTCCTTGCCTGACCCCACTTTTGGTTACCTACTATGGTGGTTTGATTCAGGTGTCTCACATAAACTGAGGTGTTCTGAATGCTAGGTTCCCAGCTGATGGAAATTTGGGAATTAATGCCTCCTGGAGGCAGTGTATTGTTGGGGGTAGGCTTATGGGTATTATAGTCAGTCTCCCCTTGCCAGCATTTGGCACACTCTCCTGTTGCTATTGTCCACCTTATGTTGGTCAGGGGGTGATGTCCACCCTCTGCTCATACCATCATTTTCCCCTGCTGGCTCACAACATTGGTGGCCATTTTCCTCCAGTATCTCATGTGGTGCTTTTCAGCACTATATGAGCTAGCCATCTGGGCAACTGCCTTCCAGATTCCATCCTGATCTCTCAATGCTCTGTGCTGGCAGCTTGTGGCATCTTCAGCCATAGGGCGTTTTACCTTAGGCGAGTAGCCAAGTGCTTTGACAGAAGCCTATCTTGTTTGGGGTCCTTGTATGACTCTCCAATAACAGTTCAACGTGAGTTGTAACTGATTTCTGGCACTGGGAGTTACAAGCCAGAGCCAGTGTTTTTTAATATTAGGCTTCATTCCACCCTCTCTAGGACTTGTCTGTCCAGAAATCCCCCATGCCCCTACTGAGGGTTATACCCATTAGTCTACTA
This sequence comes from Jaculus jaculus, assembly GCF_020740685.1. Lineage (NCBI taxonomy): Eukaryota > Metazoa > Chordata > Mammalia > Rodentia > Dipodidae > Jaculus > Jaculus jaculus. The sequence continues at coordinate 10,118,317 of NC_059124.1, forward strand.
TCCAGGAGAAAGAATTCTATGGTTCCAATATTGGCTTTAGTTTTATGCATATCTCTCCCTGCCTGCCTATTCTCCTCTCCCCAACCCCTTCCATCTCTATCTGTCTGTCAGCTCTGCCTGCAACTCAAGCTGTTCCAGGTTAGGGACCACATAGGAAGAAGGCATGCAGCATTTGTCTTTCTGTGTTTGTGTGAGTTCACTTGGTATGATTTGTTTCAAGTCCACCCATTTTCCTAAAAATTTAATTTTTGCTGAGTAGAGTTCCATTGTGTAAATGTACCACACCTTCATTATCCATTTGTCAGATGTTGAGCACCCAGGTTGATTCCAGGTCTTAACTATTGTGAATAGAGCAGCTATAAACTTGGTTGAAAAAATACCTCTGCAGAGAAGCAGGGAGTCTTAGAGTAGATGCTCGGAAGACAAATAGCTGGATCAGATAGTTGATCATTTTTCATATTTTTCAGGAGTCTTCAAACTGATTTCCATAGTGGTTGTACAAGTTTGTATTCCCACCAGCAGGGAATGAAGGTTCCTATTTCCCTACACCCTCACTAACATTTATTGTCATTTGATTAAAAAAAATTATTGAAAACTTCCAAATTATAGACAATAAACCATGATAGTCCCCCCACATTTTCCTCTTCACAACTCCACTTTCCATCATATCACCTCCCACTCTTCATCAGTCTCTTATTTTGATGTCATCATCTTATCCTCCTAGTATGGTGGTCTTGTATAGATAGTACCAGGCAATGCAAGGTCATGGATATCCTGGCTATTTCGTCTGGATGAGTGCATTGTGAGAAATCCTATCCTTCCTTTGGCTCTTACACTATTTCTTCCACCCTTTCTGCAATGGACCCTGAGCCTTGGAAGGTGTGATCAAGATGTTTCTTGTGCTGAGCACTCCTCTGTCATTATTTCTCAGCACTGTGGTGACTCTTGAGTCATCCCAGGGTCACCACCATCTTAAAAGTGAAGTTTCTCTAACCAAAAGTGAGAGTAGCATCAATATATGGGTATGGCTATTAAGAGATGTGCTTACCAGGAAGTTTGGTGAGCATAATCTATGCATTTGGACAGACACCAGCAGGCACTACACTCCTAGGGCTCATGACTTATCCCATCATAGGTTTTTCAGTATCAGGCACATATGCCCTTCCATGGATTAGGCCTGTAGTCCAATTAGAGAGCAGTTGGTTTTCCCCATAACAGACATACCACTATTGCACCCATTGGCTCATTTGGCCTGAATGGCCAAATTTAAGGCTTGCAGAGTCTGCTGTTGTGTATCTTCACTAGTGATTTCTCTTTCTCTCATGGAGCTGCATGCAATGTAGCTCTTTCCAGCTTTTTGTCAGCTGGTTTACACAGAAGAGGCTTTCAGCTCAGCTCCAGCAAGATTTCTCAGTGACCTTGCAGTCCAAGCATGTAGGGTCTTCAGCAATAGGATCTTACCATCAATTCCTGGTGGGAAACCAAGAGCTTATAATGTTTTGGGGGCATCAGGGCCCTCCCTGGCCAACAAATCACTGGAAGCTATCCCATCCCTGGCACTGAAAATTTTCTAGTCACAATCTATGGCTTCTGGGCATGCCATTGTCCACCAAAGTAGATTTCCATATGGCTTATTCATACCCTATTAGATTTTGATTAACCCTCTTCCACCCTTCCTTTACTCAATCTCCCCCCTGATCTCACTTAGGCCTTTCCTCACCCAGAAATCTGTTCTTCTACTTACGTATACACAATGCCACCCCCTTAAGCCCCCTCTTTCCTCCCTACCTGTAGCACCTTTCTAGCTTACTGGCCTCTGCTACCAAGTTTTGTTCCAACTCACTTTCAAGTCCAAATATTTGTAGCTAGGATTCATAAGAGAGAACATGCAGTGCTTGGCTTTCTGGGTCTGGGTTATGACATTAAGCACAACCCTTTCCAGGTCCATCCATTTCCCTGAAAATTTCTTCATTTTTCCTTTGCCACTGAACAGAACTCCATTGTGTAAATGTACCACATCTTCATTATCCATTCATCAGTCGAGGGACTTCTAGGCTGGTTCCATTTCCTAGCTGTTGTGAATAGAGCAATAATAAACATGGATGTGCAAGTATCTTTAAGGTAGCCTGATGAGTCCTTAGAATATATGCCTAGGAGTGATACAGATGGGTCATATGGTAAATCTACTTTTAGCTGTTTCAGGAACCTTCACACTGTTTTCCATAATGGCTAGACCAGTAGTTTACATTGCCACCAATGGTATAGAAAGGTTTCTCTTTTTTTGCATCCTCACCAGGATTTATTGTCATTTGTTTTCTTGATAATAGCCATTCTGACAGGAGTGAGAAGAAATCTCAAAGTAGTTGTAAGTTGTATTTCCCTGATGGTTAAGAATGTAGAACTTTTTTTTTTTTTATTGTTCAAGACTCCACATACTTGGGCTGCAAGGCACTGAGAAATCCTGCTGGAACTGAGCTGATAACCTCCTCCATGCAGACCAGCTGACAGAAATCTGGAAGAAGCCATTCTATATGCAGTTCAATGGGAGAAAGAGATACCAACAGTGAAGATACTCAACAGTGGACACTGCAAGCCTTATAATTGGCCAGCCAGGCCAAATGAGCCAATGGGTGCAATAGTGGCATGTCTATCATGGTAGAAACCAACTGCCCTCCAATTGGACTGGAGGCCTGCTCCATGGGAGGGAATACATCCCTGATACTGAAAACTTAAAACAGGGGTAGTCATCAGCCCTAAGGGTGTAACATCTGCTGATGTCTGGATAAGTATATATACTATGCTTATCAAACTGCCCAGTAAGCACTTAATATTCATACCCTTATATTAATGCTACTCTCACTTTGGGTAGAGAATCTTCTCTTTTCAGATGGCAGTGACCTTGGGACAACTCAGAAGGTATCATAGTGCTGGAAAGACGTGACTGGAGTACTGAGTAACATCTCGATTACACCTTCCAAGGCTCAGGGTCTAATGCAGAAGAGGTGGCAGAAAGAATGTAAGAGCCAAAGGAAGGGCAGGACTCCTTACAATGTGCTCCCTCTAGACATAAAATGGCCTGGGTATCCATAACCTCATAGTGCCTGACACTACCTACACAAGACCATCATAAGAGGAGGAAAAGATCATGACATCAAAATAAAAGAGAGACTGATTGAGATGGGGAGGGGATATGATGGAGAGTGGAGTTTCAAAGGGGAAAGTGGGGGGAGGAGCGAGGATATTACCAGGGGTTATTTTTTATAATCATGGAAAATTTTAATAAAAATTGAGAAAAGAAATTTAAAAAACCAGCACAACAAATAGCAGTATGCAATTTTGGGGATTAAAGCAGATAGTCTTATAAAAGCCAAAATTCCTAGGTGTGTGTGTGCTCTGCCCCTTCAATCTTGTCAGCTGGGAGGCAGAGATTTCTATTCTAAATTTGGTTCCAGGTGGGTCTGGATCTGGATCAGACCCTGCCCCTAATAATGACAGAAGCAAAAGGTCCTGTAAATCTGAAAATGTCAAAGGCAACAATATTCAATCCCCAAATACAGCTTATTTGAAAATGGTAAAGCTAACCAAGACTATGTAACCCATAACCTGCCCTGACATTGAAAGAGAGATTAGCTCTTCCAATGCAGGCCTATGTACCTGTTTGTGTTTTTTTTGGTCAGTCAGCCTTGTTACGTTTTGGGTGGCTTCCAGTCTCCCCAGTGCTGAGTGCCCCCCTCAGTCCCTCCGTGCTGTGCTGTGGAGCTGGAGCTCTGATCAGCTGCGCTGCATGTGCGGCCGCTGGGGCTGAACATGGGAGGCCCGCGGTTCTGATGGTGGGGGACGGGAGAGTGCAGGAAGCCTGGATTTGCTCACACAATCCCGCCTGTACCGCTTTTATCTCAGCTGTTTCTCCTTCAGATTTCTTTTTTTTTAAATTTTTTTTGTTTATTTTTATTTATTTGAAAGCGATGGACAGTGAGAGAGAGAGAGAGAGAAAGAGGCAGATATATAGAGAGAGACAGAATGGGCACGCCAGGGCCTCTGGCCAGTGCAAACAAACTCCACACACGTGGGCACACTTGTGCATCTGGCTAAGGTGGGTCCTGGGGAATCGAGCCTCGAACCAGGGTCCTTAGGCTTCACAGGCAAGCGCTTAACCACTAAGCCATCTCTCCAGCCCTCCTTCAGATTTCTTGACTTTGCAAGGAGACTAATGAGGTTGGAAAATCTCCTTGTTTGGTCTCTGCTGTTGTAGCTTGGCATGCCTGGTGGGTGCGTGCACCATGCAGATCAGTGGGCTGCAAGAGCCTCAGTGGGATTCTGACCGTTTTCCTCCTTTCTGGTGTATCTTGGTCTCTCCTGCTTCTTTTCTGTGTCTAAGAATAACCTATATTCCTTCACTTTTCAGAAGAAGAGTTTATTTTGCTATGGTCTTGCTTAAATCCCACCCTAGGCTGGGTTGGCAAGGCTCCTATGCCGCCATCTTACTGGAAGTCAGTTTTATTTTTATTTTTATTTTTTAAAATCAGATCTGATGCTCAGCAGCAATTGGGTTTTATGCCCCTGCAAGTTGCACATGGAGAAGTATTTGTTGGTGTCCAGGTAGAGCATGATGTGGGGTTTGTAGTGTGGAATACAAACACTCCACCATACAGGTTGCTCCAGTGAAGCTACCTGACCTCCAGACACACATTCAGTAAGGGCTCACCTCCTTGGTTTTGGTCCTTGGGATCTGATGCCTGATGCCAGGTAGAGGCAGGAAAACTGGAAAGTGTCATGCTGGCTTCAGGGTTGCTAGGGATGGGGAGGGGAGGGGAGGAGGGATAGGAGAAATACAACCTAAAGCAAGAAGGGAATTTGCATTCCCCCATTTCCAGTCCGAGGCAATAATCTAAGCTACTAAGAGTGTCCATGACTCTTTGTGGAAGCAAACATGTTACTAAGTTGAGAAGTTGAACAATGGCATATACATAATTGAATAACAAATTATTGAGCTGGAATATCAATTTACTAGGAAGAAAAATAGAAGTAGAAATAGAGATAACTTTCTAAAAGATATGGTGACAACATCTACTTCTTTGGAATCCCAGAAGGAAATAACCAAACTTAGACAAAATGAAAGAAATGAAGAATGAAGGGGTAGAAGAATTTAAAAAGCTACAGGGTCTGTAGGAATATCCTGAGGCAAATCCTTCCCCCTGAGGCCTTCAAGACCCCACTTTCACCACCAATAATGCCACTGAAGAGGGCCCTTAGTGGAATGGGGACTGGGAGAGGGAATGTATCAGTATATAACCTTTCAAAAATAAATTAGATTCAAAAAAGAAATTCCAAAGATGTTAAAAAAAGTTCCTGAGGCCTTAATTTAACTTCAAAAGACTTATAGATTGTTAGTCAAGTAAGATAAATAAAAACAATTACACCTAAACAAGCTATAGAGGTATTTTTAGCATAACAAAGTAAAATGTCCAGAAAAAGACACACCATCTATCAAGACACAACAATCATTCTGACACTAAATTTCTAGTCCATTACTTACAAAAAGATAAAATAATATATATATTTTTTAAGTTTTAGAGGCTGGGGAGATAGCTCAGTGGTTAAAGGCCCTTGCTGGCAAAACCTTCTGACCTTTGTTCAATTTCCTAGAACCCACATAAAGCCAGACCCAAAATGTGGGCCTTTAGGGCTGATGCCCAGTAGGGGTCTTACTGGGTCTGTTGGTAGTTTTATTTTCATTCTTTTCAGGAGTCTCCATATTGATTTCCATAGTGGTTGTACAAGTTTTCTTTCTCACCAATTTCCTCTTTCCCCACATCCTCACGAACATTTTTTGTCATTTGATGTTTTGCTGATTACCATCCTGATGGTGGTAAGGTAGAATCCCATAGCTGTTTTAATTTGAATTCCCTGATGGTTCAGGATGTTGAACATTTCCTTAAGTGTTTATTAGCCATTTGTATTTCTTCCTCTGAGGACACCCTATTCAGTTCTCTGCCCCATTTGAGTGCTTGAGTTTTTATTGTTTAATTTTTTTGAGTTCACTGTAGATTCTCGATATTAGACCTCTGCCAGTGGTATAGCTGGTGAAGGTTATCTCCCATCCTGTGGGTCATCTATTAACTGTGATTATGGTATGTTTTTGCAGGCGCATTTTAGCTTCATGAGGTCCTACTGGTTATGTGATTGTTTAATTTCCTGGGCTACTGGGGTTTTGTTCAGGAAGTCTTTCCCCACTCCTATATGGTGGAGAGTTTCTCCTATTATTTCTTCCTGTACTTAAAAAAAAAGAGTCTCAGTTCTGTTCCATTGGTCTATATATCTGAGGAACAGCTGACAAAAGTTTTCTTCCCATTTTGTAGGCTTTCTCATCATGTTACTGTTAGTTTCTGTGCTTTGTAGAAACTTTGATTTCATATAGTCCTGTTTGGGACTTGGGACTATTTTTTGTGCTATGGAAGTCCTGGAAGAATATTCTTATCTATATTATAACTTCCAGTGTATTGCCTATGTTTTCCTTGAGTATTTTTAGTGTTTCTGGTTTTACATTAGGTCTTTGATTAATTTTGAGATGACCTTTATGCAGGGTGAGACTTGCAAATCTAATTTCAATCTTCTGCAGGTAGATCTTCAGTTTTGCTAACACCATCTGATAAACAGGGCATCTCTTTTTTTCATATATATATAGCTTATTTTTTGAGAGAGAGAGAAAGGGCATACCAGGGCCATTAGCTGCTCAAACAAACTCAGACACTTGCACCCCATTGTGCACATGGACAACATTTTCTGCTTTGGATCACTGTGCGTCTGGCTACATGGGGCCTGGAGATTCAAACATGAGTTATCAGGCTTCTCAGGCAAGTGCCTTACCCACTAAGCAATCTCTCCAGCCCCCAATTTATATTTTTGATGTTTTTTCAAAGATTAGGTGACCATTGCTCTGTGGGTTTATTTTTGGGTCCTGTATTCTATTACCTTGGTTATATGTCTGTGGTTTTTTTTTTTTCTTTTTTTTTTGGGTTTTTCGAGGTAGGGTTTCACTCTGGCCCAGACTGACCTGGAATTCACTATGTAGTCTCAGGGTGGTCTCGAACACACAGTGATCCTCCTACCCCTGCCTCCCTAGTGCTGGGACTAAAGGCGTGCACCACCACACCCAGCTCATGTCTGTTTTTCATGCAAGATCTCACTCTAGCACAAACGGACCTGCCTGTTTTTGTGTCAGTACCACACTTCCTGTGTCATGATGGCTTTCTAATATAATTTTAGGCCACAAATTCTGATACTTCCAGCAATGATTTCTCTCTTTATTATTAATTTGGTTAGGCTTGATCTTTGGTGTTTCCTTATGAATTGTTGGATTGTTTTTTACTAGTTCTGAGAAGAATGTGACTGGAATTTTGATGAGAATTGTGTTGAATCTAATAACTACTTTTAGTAATATAAGCATTTTCACAATGTTGTCTCTACCAGTATAGGAGCATGGAAGTTCTCTCCAATGTCTGTTATCCTTTTTTCTTTCCTTCTTTTCTTTTTAGTATCTTGAAGTTTTCTTTATAAAGGTCTTTCACATCTATGGTGAGGCTTACTCCTTGGTACTTTGTTGGAAGTTTTCATGAATGGAATATTTTTCCTGATTTCTTTCTAATCAAGTTCATTGTTGGAATATATGAAACCTACTGATGATTTTTGTATCCTGAAACTTTGTTAAAAGCATTTGTAAATCTAAGTGCTTTCTTGTAAAGTCACATGTATGAATAATTTCATCTATGAATAAGAATAATCTCATTTCTTCCTCTACTCTTTTTATCCCATTTATATCTTTCCTTTTTCTTATTTCTGTATCCATGACTTTGATAACTATATTGGATAAGAGTAGAGATAGTAAGCATCCTTGTTTCATCCCAGATTTTGGAAGAAATATTTTTAGTTTTACCCCATTCAGTATAACGTTGGCTATAGGTTTGGATGGCCTTTATTATTTTGAGGTATGTTCCATCTATTCCTAATTTTTCTAGGATATTCATCATGAATTTTTCAAATGCTTTTTCTGTGTTTACAGGGATGACTACATGATTTCTTTCCTTAAAGTTTATTTATATGGTGAATTGTGTTTATTACAGACTTTCTTTAAGAACATATATTCTTCCTTTTTTCTCTGGCTTAAATGTGACTTTGCTGAGTAAGACTAGTGGTAGAACTGAGAAGTCTAAAGCAACACACTGGTCATTCCTAACACATACAAATACTTCCCAATGCAAGACGACATACTTCCTGTAAAAATATATATAGAAGGGCTGGAGAGATGGCTTAGTGGTTAAGTGCTTGCCTGAGAAGCCTAAGGACCCCGGTTTGAGGCTCAATTCCCCAGGACCCATATTAGCCAGATGCACAAGCAGGCGCATGCATCTGGAGTTCGTTTGCAGTGGCTGGAGGCCCTTGCGCACCCATTCTCTCTCTCTCTCTCTGCCTCTTTCTCTGTCTGTCACTCTAAAATAAATAAATAAAAAATAAATAAAAATATATTCAAAAAAAAAATATATAGAAAACTAACTTCTTGCTGGTCTGGCCTGCCATCTGGTATTTCAGGTTTACTAAAATTCTGTGGCAGAAGGAAAGATATCCTATCACAATTAGGATGAAGTTTAGCCAATCTCCACTCAGATCCTCAGCACACCCACTGTTTCTTTTTTTTAATATAACTAATAAAAATTATTTATTTATTTGCGATAAAGAAACAGAGCAAGACAGACAGAGTGGGTATGGGTGGGCCAGGACCCCCTGCTGCTGCGAATGCACTCCAGCCACATGTACCACTCTGTGCATCGGGCTCTATATGAGAACTGGTGAATCAAACTCAGGCTATCAGGCTTTACAAGCAAGTGTCTGTAACAGCTGAGCCATCTTTCTAGCCCATATTTTGTGAACTTTTTGTTTGTATTTTCGAGGTAGTCTCACTGTAGTCCAGGCTGACCTGGAATTAGACTCAAGTTGGCCTCAAACTCACAGCAATCCTTCTACCTCAACCTCTCATGTGCTGGGATTACAGGTATATGCCACCATGTCCAGTTTTGGGAGATTTTTTTCTCAATTTTTATTAACATTTTCCATGATTATAAAAAATATTCCATGGTAATACCCTCCCTCCCCCTGCACTTTCCCCTTTGAAAAGTTTAGCCAATCTCCACTCAGATCCTCAGCACACCCATTGTTTCTTAAGTTATGATGTCATCACTCTGGTCACCAAGGAAGTGATGAAGCTATGGCAGAGAATTATATGTCCTCTCTCCCATCTCAGTGGCAGAGATGGAACTAGGGCTCAATCTATTCCCAAACAGTGTCTCTTGGCTGTATGTCCTATTTGCTCTGCTCTTTGTATTTGTCCTCTTTGCCATGCTCTCCCTTTTTTTGCTTGAGGTAGACCAACGCATGAAGAAATGTAAGTAGCATGGGTGGCCTTAGGAACAAGGGTACTGTAATGAGAGAATACAGAAGAGGGCGGAGGGTCTATTATACTGTGAGAAACTACAAAAGAAATGACTTTCCTGTGCTCCAAAATCCCATGATCCAGGGCTCATAGGTCTTAGAATTATATTATATGTGAAAGAGTAACTTGAGGCACTTAGATCAGAGCTAGGCTAGGACACACATTGCTTGTATATTTGTAGAGCACGAGGAAGGGTCTTGGACTCCGACTTAGCTTACAAGTATATTCCAATATAAAGATATGGGAGGTTTGCGGAATCTGGGCTATATGGGAAGTTTTTACAATGAACTCTGACTCAGAGTTTTGTCTTAGTCTTGCTTGGATGTTGGCATTCTCTACATAATGCTTGTACATAAGGACAAAGATGGCAATGAGATAAAGATGGGTCATTTGGGAAGGCCAAGTAAATGTTCTTCCCTCTGATCTCCGAGAACATTTCATATAAGCTGCATCACTGGTTGGTTCACTAGTCTATGTGCAAAATGATTTTATGCCCAATTATGGCCTCAGTGTAGCTGTCTTTGTATTCGGAACATCATCCCTCCTTCTGCTCAGCTCAGCCTGAGCTCCAAATCTTCTCTCTAGAGAGAACAGTTTTTAAATTTTTTGTTCATTTTTATTTATTTACTTGAGAGTGACATAGAGAAAGAAAGAGGCAGAGAGAGAGAGAGAATGGGTATGCCAGGGCTTCCAGCCACTGCAAATGAACTCCAGATGCTTGTGCATCTGGCTAATGTGGTTCCTGGGGAATCGACCATTGAACCAGGTTCCTTAGGCTTCACAGGCAAGCGCTTAACCACTAAGCCATTTCTCCAGCCCAAGAGAACAGTTTTTAAAGCAGAGGGTTGGTTCTGAATGCTTATTAACCTGTTGGTTGAGAAGTTTATCTTTTGTAATCTATACTTGGGATGCTTAGCTTCCTATGAAGGTTCCCTCTCAAAGAAAGGTGACTTTTCTATAGGAAGTGACTATAAATTTCTTTTTCTCTTGGGGATGAGGACAGAAGGACTTTATAGAGATAATATCATCAGACAAAATGCCTGAGGAATGAAAGTCCTTTTTTGGAGGGGGGTGATGTCCTGATGACTTGCTGATCAAAATTCTTCTATGTATCAGTAACTTCCCCCTTCTGTGGTATTAGGTATTGAATCCAGTGGTCCACGTAGGCAAAGCATATCCCATACTACTGAGCTATATCCCTAGCCAGTGATCATAATTCCTGCATGTTGTGTATTAAGGGATTTGCTTCTTCTATAAAGACTGTCTTTGCCATGATTTTACTATTTCACAACTTTGGTGACATCACAGAGAGGTGACACATTGGATTCTAGGTGACTACCAAGTCAATTCCTGTTTACGAATGTGTGCTGTGAGTAGTCTGCCCAGCTTTCTTTCATGTAAAGTTGGAATGCACAAGTCTGTAAAATACTATCAATGTTACTTGGAAATAAGCAAAACATATTAAAAATAAGCTTCCATCTGAATACATACTTAAAATTGGGAAATTTTCATTTATAGTCAAAGGAATAATGGACTATGTATTTGGATTTTTCACATTCCCAAATATACCTAAAGTATAAGGTAGTTTAGATGTAGGGAACTATCTTATCATCAAAATGCCATTATATTAATGAAAATATGTAATGTGATATTATACTTAACTAAGTTAAGAGAATTTCCTTAAAACTTACATCAAGTCACCGAAATTCCCAGTCATTTGTGAAAAGGCCCCCACTATATCACTTCATGCCCCACTTCCTCCTGTGAATATGCTCAAAACTCTTGTTTGCTTGTAGAGCCCAAAATTGGAAGAGTGAGTGATGGCTTCAAAAGAGCAAAATAGGTAGCTCTCTCTGATGCTTTGCATTTCATCCATGGGTGAGGGCTATCTCCCCGGGGGAGGGCAAAGACACATTAGGGCCTCCTGTAAATGAGCAAGGAAAGGTGACAACAGCTGCCCTTTCTGAGAGTTCAGAACCTGAGTGGACTCTTACCTCTCATACACACTAGCTTGTCTGAGCATTTTCTGTATCCCAAGGCAGATAAAACCTAGGCTCTGTGATTCATGCCTGTCTCTCCCTCATTCTCAGTATTGATGTGTACAAACTGTACTGTGACCATATTTCCCAGACTTAAATGTTAGTTCATCTGTCAACTAAGTTTACTGTTAATTCTATATGTAAACCAAGGTGTGAAGAGTCTGGTGAACTGTCAAAATGTGGACATTTTGGTGACTTTTATTACCTTATTATAGCCACTGCTTCTAATGTGATATTGATATTTACTTTTTATTATTGATATTTCTTATAGGTATGGTCTTTCTTGGGTGAATTATTCCAGATTTTCTTATAAACTCATATAACCTTATGGCTCAAAGAACTAAAACTGATACAGACAATATTCGCTATAATATTGTTAATTATCACATGAGAAAACTCTTCCATGGCAGGATGATAAAAGTCAGGGCTCTTAAGTGAGGGATGGTGTTTATAGCTCATGCAATAGCATCTATTAGGCATTGTTGCAGTGCGGTCGCATTGCTGGTAGGAATCACCCAACCAAGAGCAGCTTGTGGGAAAAAGAGATTCATTTTGACTTACAGGCTCGAGGGGAAGCTCCACGATGGCAGGGGAAAACGATGGCATGAGCAGAGGGTGGACATCACCCCCTGGCCAACAGAAGGTGGACCGCAGCAACAGGAGGGTGTGCCAAACACTGGCAAGGGGAAACTGGCTATAAAGCCCATAAGCCCGCCCCCAACAATACACTCCCTCCAGGAGGCATTAATTCCCAAATATCCATCAGCTGGGAACCTAGCATTCAGAACACCTAAGTTTATGGGGGACACCTGAATCAAACCACCACAGGCATCATTAATAAATATTGAGATTATTTCTATAGAAATTTTTGGAGTCAGGAAAAAAATCACAATGAAAGGCTTGGTCTGTCACAGAGTAATAAATATTTTTATACTTGTGTTTTATTTCCTTCCATTTAATGTGTATTAGCTTTGAACGTAACTCCTATGACAAGTACTTTCCAGGCTGTAGGTCAAAGGAAATGACCTTATGTGACTACACATATTTGATGGTACACAATAATAATAATAAGTTTTTTTAAATTAAGTTTTTTACATGATTTCTGCTCTCTAAAATATGTGCTTTCTAAAATGCAGTCTTCTGAGTTATATGACTAACCAAAATGGCTTTTTTGTTGTTTCAGGCTGTCATCTGGATCCCCCAAGGAGAGGAATCCTGCAAGGGAAGGAAGATGGGCTAGGGAAAGATTCCTCCCTACTTGTGAGGGTAGCAAGAGATCCCAGGGCTTCCGAGACTGAGATCTATATTCCTGGACCATCAGTTTGAAAATGACTTAGCTTATAAGATGTCACCTGTGACACCTTACTCTAGATATACTCCTGAGACACCTCCAGTACCTACATTGATAAATGGCAACAAATAGTTTTGAGATTCTCAGAAAAGTACTGAGTTATTTGGAAATTTTATTTTCTGTCTTCTTTCACCCAACTGCTTCCCCCCATAGATCCTGTTGTCTCTTTTTTGAAGTAGAGTGGATTTTATTAAAGGTATTTTAACATAGGCTAACCTATGAGATTTAGGAGAAAAAAGGAGCGCTAAGAAAAAGAATGGAAATAAACCCAAGAGTATGGGAATTAGCTCTTCTAAAAGAGAAGTCCTCAGGGAAAAATAAGACATAAGTGTGGATATAGGCTTCTCAAGGAGGAATTATCTCTTTTTTATGGATTCCTGTTCTCTCTTTTATTAACATTTACATTGAACCAGTATTGTTACAATCTTATTTATACTCATGCTTTCTTTAGATTCCCTACATTTTTATAAGATATCATTTTCATATTATAAGATTCTACTAGGATTACCATATACTTAGTAATCAGTTCTTTTCAGACTGCTCTATCCCCGGAGTTTGTCATACTTGTTCTTTATGACTTTGACCACTTATTATGATTATATTAGTCATTTTCATCGTGTAGATTCATTGTACAATGGTACTGCTTGAAAAGGACATTTTCATGCAAATATAATGCATGCTAAGTATATTCCATATTATAACCTTCTACTCTTCTCTTTGTCAAACCTTATTCTTTCATTATTTCCTTTTGTTCCCCCAGACAGCTTCTCTTCTATTTTCATGTCATATATTTAATCCAAATCATAAATTAACCTCCTACTTGCAGATGAAATCCTAGATGAATGAATGATTTATGGTATCTTTGGCTCCTAAAGTCACACATGGAGCCCTTCTTCCAGGAGGAGAAAGGATCAGTCCTTCTATAATCAGCTAATTCTGAATCCAAGTCCACCTTTTCCTCTTTTTATTCAAGAGAGTCACATAGCAATATTCTCCAAACATTCTACAATATTCTGTCTAGGCTATATAGTTGCCTTAGACTATAACTGTCTGCCATAGACTTACCTCCTGAGACTTCAAGGTCTCTGAGTAATTTAATTTAATTATATACAATAGCTGAGATAAGTAGCTCATAAAGAGAAATATATGATTTTAGCTCACAATTTGGAGGTTTCAGTCCACCATGAGCTGGTCCCATTGCTCTTGCGCCTGTGATGATGCCGTAAATCATAGAAAAGAAGTACGTAGTTGGAACACGACCCTCACATCAGCCAGGGAGCAAGAAAGTGGGAGAGATGGGTGGGAGGAGCTAGGGATCCACCCTCCTCTTCAAGTGGCAGGTAGATCCCCAACTAGGGCCTATCTCCTCTCCGTAGCTGTTTAACGTTGTTAAACTTGGGGCCAAGCTTCTAGCACATAGACTGTGGGAGAAAACATCTAAACCAGCTCAGTTTCCAAAATATTACTTTTAATTATCAATTCAAATTAATTTTATTACTTTCATTTATTTATTTGTGCACGTGTGTGAGGGGGCACATGATAGGATTTCTGGACACGGCAAATGCCTGTCTGGCTTTATACTGGCGACTAGGGAATTGAACCCAGGCTAGCAGTCCTTGCAAGCAAGCGCCTTTAGCACTGAGCAATCAATCGCTCTAGCTGCCAATCAAACTCATTTTTTGTCTCTCCTCTCACCTCATTTTTTCCCCCTTGAAAGCTCTAACACATAACAGATAATTTATCTCCCCATTGATGGATGCCCGTGATGTGCTCTCACGGGCCAGGCGTGAGCAGCTCCAGGAGAGAGACGGACATGGGTGAATGGGACCACTCTCTTCTTGCCTGCGGGCCTTCACTTCTCCTCCCCGCCTGTTGGTGGTGCGTGGAAGGAAGGGGTGCGATATCAGGCCTGACTTCACTTAACCTGCTCTGACCCTGTGGCTGGACCCTGGCCCTTTGTGGTGCTCCTGCAGTGTTCCCGGTTGGCCCTCAAGGTGCCTGAGAGTGGGCGGCAGGGTTGTCCCTGCTCCCGAGAGCGGGGAATTAAATAGGTAATATATCTCCTATATAATAACGTGTTTACCTGCTCTGCCTTTTTGTCCACCTCTTTGGGCACACATAAAGATGTCTACTCTAAGAACTACTGCGGTAAGGAAAAGAATGGCTCCCCCATGGAGGAGTAATGTCCAGAATGACAAGGTCACGGCATAGTGTGTGGCCAGCCTAAGCCCTCCTGACCCAGGAGGTAAGGCACCTGCTGGAAGTGGTCCTCTTCTGGTCTTACTGCTCAGTACGTCCAGAGCTAGGAGCTGTGGCGGTGGGCAGACAAGGCCTCTGCCCGCGCAGCTGCCATGGAACAGGCAGAGACGCCGCAAGACTTCCCAACAGTTCCTCGCATCCCTGCTTGCTTGTCGGCCTTCTCGGAACGGATCTGGAGGCTGAGAATTGCTATCGCTCACGGGAAAGTCTGGGCTAGTCACACAGGTGAAACCTATGCCAGGGAGATTTACTTTCTGAGGAGCTTTGGCCTGTCTCGGGGGGATGCTCCTAACACCCTCATTATTTGTACTAAAATGATATTCATAATAAAGATTTTGAGACTCTTCAAATAGCACTGTTCCATAATGTGTTCTTTGTTGAACTATCCTGTTTTATTTAACCAAACCCTAAATACATTTTTGCTGTCTATGTGAAGTCTCACAAGAGTGACCTTTGCTATTTTCTTCCCCTAAGGCCATACTTCCTTTTAAGAACATACATTTTAAGAACAGGTACCTTCAGTTAAAGGTTTCATTTAAGAAATTTCCCCATAGCAAGCTGTAGCTTTGTGACTAAATGTTAACCAACAGAGTTCTAAAAGATTGATCATGGGCCAGAAAAATGGCTCAGTACTGGAAGGTGCTGGCTTGCAAAGCCTGATGACCCAGATTCAATTCCTCATACCCATGGAAATCCAGATGCACAAACTGACATGTGTATGGAGTTTGTTTGAAGTGGCATGAGGCTCTAGTGTGCCCATTTTCACTCTCTTTGAAAATAAATACAAATATTAAAAATGTAAGACTGTCCACACCAAATCATGTCACTGGTTTAAAAATAGTTATTTGTGGGCTGGTGAGATGGCTTAGTGGTTAAGGCACATGCCTGCAAAGCCTAAGGACCCTGGTTCAATTCTCCAGGTCCCACATAAGCCAGATGCACATTGTGGCACATGCATCTGGAGTTCGTTTGCAGTGGCTAGAGGCCCTGGTGTGCTTATTCTCTCTCTCTCTCTCTCTCTAATAAATATATAAATAAATTTTTAAAAGTTATTTGTCTTTGAGCTGGAAATGGCCCCAGCTGATGATGCTTTAGAAGATCTGCTTATGCTTAGAGGACATGAAAGAAATGCTTTTCTAGTCATGATTCATGGTGTGCTTTGTAAAACAGAGTCCATAACTGAACTCAGCATATTTACTTTAAAGAGAAAAAAACATTATCTAGTAATATCCTTTGCTATAGCCAACATATTCTATGCTTTTCTGCTCAGAGTGTTCAGCAAGTCACAGGAACTTCTGGTCTAGCATGTAAATGACCACAGTACTTAATATGATATACAAAAAAACCCACTATCTGATTCAACTTTCCTAATGTAATTTAGGAAATGAACACATGTGCATGTGTGTGCTTACACACATTTTCTCTTCATATGAATACTCCATTCTTTTTTAAAATTTTATTTTTATTTGAGAGAGAAAAAGATGCACAGAGAAGGTGAGAGGGAGAGAGAGTGACTGAGAGACAATGGGCATGCTAGGGCATCTAGCCACTACATTCGAATTCTGGAGCTGCCTTGTGCATCTGGCTTATGTAGGTCCTGGGGAATTGAACCTGGGTTCTTTGGCTTCTCAGGCAAATGCCTTAACTGACAAGCCATCTCTCCAGCTCCTGAGTACTCCATTCTTTACTCAGTTTTATTTGGTCATTAACTCTGCTTGATCTTCCTCAATAAGTAATCTGTACATTTTTTTTCTCTCTACAAAACTCTGTTTTCATCAAATAGTTTACCCTAATTGGCTATAGCAGAAATCAGGGAAAAACGATCATAAACTATATGTAATTTTAATTTTCATAGCAGTTGTATTTAGTGCTGCAAAACAGTGGGTACTTTATCCCATCTCATGGCTCTCATCTACCTTGGCATCATCCACTTGTAAGTGCTCCACAGAAAGGCAAAGAATATTGATGTGTTTAGAAGTGGCCTGTGTCATAACTGCTCATTGCTGACAGCAGCCATGTGACCACACTTAGTTGTAATAATGTGGCCAAGATGGTGGCCTCTAACCATGCTTCAGCTCCTGGAGTAATATCAGGCAAGATCTGTGGGGCTCCAGTTGGAGTAAGTTTTAGCAGATATCCAGTGGGTGGGCACAGAGGGGCACAGTTTGGAATCTGCTGATTCCCATGCTCTCAGGTAGCCCACGATACCTCAGGTTCCCTCAACCACTTGCTCCAGCTGATGCGCCCCTTAGTCCCCAACCAGATATGCCACCAGCCCACACCTCCCTGTCTTCCCCCAACTGCTGCTTCTATTCAAGGCCCAGGTGCTTCCCTGTCTCCTGCCACATGCTCCCGCAAGCTCTGCCAAGGCCCACTTACACTCAATTTCCCACAATCTGCATGCTTCTCTGCTGGCTGTGCATGCTTCCCTGTATCTCCTGGGTGGGCTGGCCCGCAGGTTACCTGTTACCTGATTGCACAGCCTTCACAATCTGTGCTGCCTACAGGTGGCCTTGTGTGTGCCCCTTGACTGATACCCCTGGTCTTCTGCACCCCAGCCAACCCCCTGATCTGGCCCAGGTTGTGGAACCCAGGGACCCCCATTACATCCCCAACATCTGCCTCACTTCCAGTGGGGAATCACCTCAGCAAAAAGAAGGGGAACACAAATATATCAGGGGGAACCAGTGAGTCCTCCATAATCTGCAATTGCTTGGTCAAGGGGATCCCAGACCTCCAATGTCACCTTTGGCAGTAAGCACCAGCCCAGAGCTGTGGTGCACTTATGCCCTCCACAACTTGCACATCCCAAAATGCAAAGCTATCACAAGCCTATTCTATTCAAACATAAAACGGAATTCTCACTGGAGACACTACAAAGGCAAACTCTTGCTTCCTGCTTAATTAAGTGAAACCCCCACACTGACATGGGTAGACCACATCACAAATGGAACAATACAAAACAAACAAGAGATCTCCAGCAAGGTTTCCTAGTCCCACAATGGAAGTCTTCAGTGAAAACACAGAGAGGGCAACAGGTATAGAACCCCAAATGAAAACACAAGATAACCCCAAATGAAAACACAAGATAAGTGATCCTGAGCACAAAACAACAACAAAAACCCAACAATTGCATAAATGAAATCCACACCACTGTCTTTACTAGGCTTAACCTAATAGACAAAAACAAGAAAGACCTTCAAAGAGGTATAAATGATCTGAAGATAAGCCCCAAAAAAATATGATCTCAATAACCAGCTGGTTAAGCTTAATGAGACATAAGTAATTGCAAGAATAAGTTCCAAGAAGCATTAAGAAAATTAAAATATGTTAATCACTTAAATAGACCTATAACAAGTATGGATATCCAAGCAGTTATCAAAACTCTCCCAACTAAAAAAAGTCCAGGCCCAGATGGATTCACTGGAGAAATTTACCAGACCTTCATAGAAGAACTGATACCATTGCTTCTTAAGCTTTCCCATAAAATAGAAAAAGAAGGAATCCTACCAATCTCCTTCTATGAAGCCAGCATCACCCTTAACCAAAACCAGGCAAAGATAGAACAAAAAAAGAAAATTACAGAGCAATCTCCCTCATGAACATAGATGCAAAAATTCTCAACAAAATATTGGCAAACAGAATACAAGAATATATCAGAAAGATCATTCACCCCAACCAAGTAGGGTTTATCCAAGAGATGCAGGGATGGTTCAACATACACAAATTGATAAATGTAATATATTATATTATATTACATTTATCAATCAAAAATCACATGATCATCTCATTAGATGCAGAGAAAGCATTTGACAAAATCCAACATCCTTTCATGATAAAAGTCCTACAGAGACTGGGAATAGAAGGAACATATCTCAATATAATAAAAGCTATTTATGACAAGCCTACAGGCAACATATTACTAAATGGGGAAAAACTGGAAGCTTTTCCACTAAAATCAGGAACAAGACAAGGGTGTTCACTGTCCCCACTTTTATTTAATATAGTACTGGAAGTGTTACCCATAGCAATAAGGCAAGAGACACGCATAAAAGGGATACAAATTGGAAAGGAAGAGATCATTATTTGTAGATGACATGATTCTATACATAAAGGACCCTAAAGACTCTACCAGCAAACTGTTAGGGCTGATAAACACCTGTAGCCATGTAGCAGGATACAAAATAAACACACAGAAATCAGTAGCCTTCCTATATGTTAATAGCAAGCACAGAGAGGATGAAATCAGAGAATCACTCCCATTCATAATTGCATAAAAAAGTACCTTGGAATAAATCTAAACAAGGAAGTGAAGGATCTCTATAATGAAATGTCCCGTCCTGCGGGACCTAGTTATTCATGGGGGCGAGGAGGACCCTAACCTGAAATAAGATGGGCGAGAGAGAGGAAGAGACTCAAGCAAATGTACACTTGTCAAGAGTCCAATTTTATTGAGCCACAGCGGCCTTTTTAAGGGGTTAGGGTTAGGGTTTTGGGGTGAGGGAGGGGCTGGAGGAGGCAGGTAATGGAAAGTTACAGAATCTTTTTGGCCTTTGCCCTAGGACAGTTTGCGGTTGTTCTGAGAAGTCACGGTATAGTTCTCATGTCTCTGCAGCCCCCAGGCAGGATGTTAATCAGTTAGGTGTGACAGGGTGGGGGGATGAGAAAAGGTCAAAAGTTGCGCAGGGCAGAAGTTATCTCAGGACAGAAGTTTGCTCAGGGAAGAGGTTATCTCAGGGCAAAGTTCTGTTCAGGGCTCATCTCCTCGTCTCCAACAATGAAAACGTTAAAACACTCAAGCAAGAAATTGCAGTAGACACAAGGAAATGGAAAAACATCCCTTGTTCCTGGACTGAAAGAATCAATATTGTGAAAATGGCAATCTTACCAAAAGCAATCTACACATTTAATGCAATCCCCATCAAAATTCCAATGGCATTCTTCACAGAAATAGAAAAAACAATCCAAAGTTTCATTTGGAAGAAGCCATTCTGCATGCAATTCAATGGGAGAGAGAGAAATCACCAGTGAAGACACTCAACAGTGGACACTGTAAGCCTTATATTTGGCCAGCCAGGACAAATGAGCCAACAGGTGCAATAGTGGCACATCTGTCATGGTGGAAACCAACTGCCCTCTAATTGGACTGAAGGCCTGCTCCATGGGAGGAAATACATCCTTGATACTGAAAACTTAAAAAACAGGTGTAGTCATGAGCCCTAGCGGTGTAACGTCTGCTGCTGTCTGGCTAAATGTATATACTATGCTCACCAAACTACCCAGTAAGCACTTCTCTTAATGTTCATACCCTTTCATTAATGATACTCTCACTTTTGGTAGAGAATCTTCTCTTTTTAGGTGGCAGTGACCTTGGGATGACTCAGAAGTCATCATGGTGCTGGAAAGAAGTGACCAGAGTTCTCAGTACTGTAATATCTATCACACCTTCCAAGGCTCAGGGTCTATTGCAGAAGAGGTGGTGGAAAGAATGCAAGAGCCAAAGGAAGGGTAGGATTCCTTACAATGTTCTCCCCCAGACACAAAATGGTCTGGATATCCATGGCCTCACAGTGCCTGATACTACCTACACAAGACCATCATAATAGGAGGAAAAGATGATGACATCAAAATAAGAGAGACTGATTGAGAGGGGGAGGGGATATGATGGAGAATGAAGTTTCAAAAGGAAAAGTAGGGAGGGGGAGGGCATTACCATGGGATATTTTTTATAATCATAGAAGTTGTTAATCAAAGAAATTGAAAAGAAAAGAAAAGAAAAAAACCAAAAATCAAAACATGACCTGAAATTGGAACTTGACAAAGGATGGATACTATACAGAAAGGCAACAGAAGATACAAACCAAATTGAACTAGTGAAAACCTCTTAGGAAACCCTCAAGAACAGTATTAATCATGTAGAGGACAATACCCCAGAGATGGAAGACACAGCATGAGAAACAGTTTGGGAGTCCAAAAACAATTTTTTAAAATATTTAATTGTTTAATTTTCTTTTTAAACTAGTATTATTACCAACATATTTTGTATGGATACATTATATATTGTTACCCTCTTTTCCTTCCATGGCTATGGGAATTTTCCAGAAGAGATGGTGGTAAGATTGTAAAAAAAAATTGACAAATTAAAACAATCTTGTGAATAGAACATGAGGGAGCTGTGGGATACCCTAAAAAGACCTAACATTTGGATCATATGTATAGCATAAAGGTATTGTAGAAGAAATTCAGACCAAAGGCATGGAGAACTTTTTAAACAAAATTATTGATGTAAACACTCCCACCCTATCAAAAGAGAGACCCATCCAGATATAAGAAGCTAACAAAAGTCCAAATAGAATGAACCAAAGAAGAAACTCTTCAACACACATCAATACTCTAAACAATGAAAATAAAGAGAGAGTGCTAAAAGTAGTGAGAAACAACACATTACATATAAAGACAATTCCATCAGAATCATCTCAGATTTCTCAATGGAAACCCCAAAAGTCAGAAGGGCCTGGAATGGTGCACTTCTTTAGAGTCAAAAAAGTAGCCAGCAACAGTTTCTCATAATAGAGGGTGAAAGAAAAAATTTCTATGATGAAAGCCAGCTCTATGATCATATGAACACAAAGCCAAACTACAGAGAATACTTTAGGGAATTCTCCACACAGAAGAGTCAAATAACCAATCTCAAGAACTTATAAGAAGAAGATTGCAAAAAACAAAACTAATTCAGGCTCAAAATGTACAAAGTCCAAGAAAACATTGAACCCTGTAAAGTACCCCAACATGGAAAGGATTAAATCACACCTCACAGTTACAATCTCAAATATTAATGGTCTTAACTCACCCATCAAAAGACACAAGTTAACAGGGTGGATCAGAAAAATAGATCCTTTGATTTGCTGTTTTCAAGAAATTGCCCTCACCACTAAAAAAGATACCTCCTCAAGGTGAAAGGGTGGAAAATAATATTCCAAGCAAATGGAACTAAGAAACAAGCAGGTGTTGCTATATTAATATCTAATGACATATACTTCAAACCAAAAGTAATCAAAAAGGACAAAGAAGGTCACTTCTTACTCATCAAGGGAATGATCCAACAAGAACACATCATAATCATAAATCTATATTCACCAAACAGGAGGGCACCACAGATTGTAATACAAAACCTACTTGACAACAAAACAGAAGCAAACACCAACATCATCATAGTCGGAGACTTCAGTACTCACTATCATCAATAGAAAGATCATCCAAGCAGAAAATCAATAGAGAAATAATAGAGCTTAACAACCCCATAGATCAACTAGACCTAACAGACATCTACAGAACATTCCAACCCAATTCTACAGAAAACAGATTTTTCTCAGAAGCCCATGGAACCTTCTCCAAAATAGATGATATATTAGGCCATAAAGTATGCCTCCATAAATACAGGAAAATTGATGTAACTTCCTGCATCGTATCAGATCACAATGCTTTAAAGCTAGAAATTAACAACAAGGGACACACCAGGAACTCCACCAGCTCCTAGAGACTAAATACCACACTTTTAAACAATGAGTGGGTTGTGGAAGAAATCAAAAGTAAATTGTAAATGTTCTAAAATTGAATGACAATTAAAACATAACTTACCAAAAATTATGGGACACAATAAAAGCAGTCTTAAGGGGAAAATTCATAGTGCTAAATGCCTTCATAACAAAGACAGAGAGATCCCAAATTAATCACCTAACTGTCCACCTAAAGGCATTGGAAAAACAACAACAACAACAACAACAACAAGAATCCAATCCTAAAACCATCAGATGGAAAGAAATAATTGAGATTAGATCAGAAATTAATGAATTGGAAACTATAAAAACAATTTAAAAATTGATGAAATGAAGAGCTAGTTCTTAGAGAAAATAAACAAGATTGATAAATCCCTGAACAACTTGATCAAATGAAAAAAAGAGAAGTCTCAAATTAACAACATCAGAAATGAAAAGGAAGAGGTCATAACAGATATCAATAAAATTGGAAGAATCATCAGGTATTATTTGCAAAATGTCTACTCCACAAAATTAGATAATCTGGAATAAATGGAGACACATACCACCTACCAAAACTAATCTCTGAGCAGATGAAACGCTTAAGAAACCTATCACATCCATCCAGATTGAAAAGCTAATCAAAAACCTACCCCCCAAAAAAGTCCAAGACCAGTTGACTTCTCAGCTGAATTTTATCACATAATTGGAGAACAGAGAATGCTCCCCAACTCCTTTTATGAAGCTAGCATTACCCAAATATGAAAACAGAGATACAACAAGAAAACTATAAGTCCATGAACTTAGATACAAGGATCCTAAACAAAATCTTCATAAATCGAATTCACCAACACATCAACAGCATTATCCAACTTGATCAGGTAGGTTTCATTCCAGGGATGCAGGGATGGTTCAACATATGGAAATTGGTCCACATTATACACCACATAAATAAACTTGATTACAAGAACCACATGATAATTTCAATAGATGCGGAGAAGGCCTTCCACAAGATACAACATCAATTCATGATGAAAATGCCAGAGAGAATAGGCATGAAGGGTCTATATCAACACAACAAAGGCTATATACAAAGCACCTAAAACCCACATAATGCTTATTGGGGAAAAACTTAGTGAATTCCCATTGAGATCAGGAACAAGACAGAGTTCCCACTTTCACCACTGCTTTTCAACATAGTACTAGAAGCCCTAGTCCAAGCAATAAGATAGTAGAAAGAAATAAAAGAGATTCAAATTGTAAAGGAAGAAGTCAGATTAGCCCTATTTGCAGATGACATGATCCTATACATAAGTGACCCAAAAGTCTCCATCTCAAAACTTCTAAAGGTGATTAATTCCTTCAGCAAAGTGGCAGAATGGAAAATCAACACACAAAACCAGCAGCCTTTCTATATGCAAAGGACAAATATACAGGGGAAGAAATCAGTGAGGCTGTGCATTTTCAGTAGCCACACAAAAAATTAAATACTTTGGAGTAACACTAACCAAGAATATGAATGAACTATATTATGAAAGCATAAAAAAACTCAAGAAAGCAGTTGAAGAGGACTTGAACAGATGGAAAGACCTCCCATGCTCTTGTATAGGTAGAATTAACATTGTGAAAATGACAATTCTACCCAAAGCAACATACAGATTTAATGCACTACCAATGAAAATCCCAGCATCTTTCTTCACAGAGATAGAAGAAATGATCTCACAATTCATATGTAATGGCAGCAGACCTCAGATATCCAAACAGGTCCTCAGCAAAAGCAACACCTCTGGAGGAATCACTATACCCAATGTAAAGTTATACTATAAGTCCATAGTAACAAGAACAGCATGGTACTGGCATAAAAACAGACATACAGACCAATGGAAGAGAACTGAAGACCTGGCCCTTAGTTCAAGTAACTACAGATACTTCATTTTTGACAAAGGAGCCAACAATGAACACCCTTCCTTTTTTTATGCCTAACTCTCATTAGACAACTTGTTCTTCTATTCTATTTGCCTCTACTTTTAACATATAAACACATTTGATGTGACAATATAATATCTAGGAACCACAAAAGAGAAAACATACAAAATTTGTCTCTCTGAGATGGGGTAATATGACTGCCTCTAGGTACATCCTTTTTCCAGCAAATGACATAAGTTCATGTTTTATGGCAAATCCTTTTTTTGTTTGTTGTTTTTGAGGGAGAGTCTCACTCTATCCAAGGCTGACCTGGAATTCACTATGTAGTCTCAGGGTGGCCTCAAACACTCAGTGATTCCCCTCTCTCTGCCTCCCAAGGGCTGGGATTAAAGGTGTACAACACCACACCTGGAAAAAACCCCTTTTTATATAAAATTTCCCTATTCATTCTTTTGTTATTGAACACCCATGTTGGTACCATAATTTAGATATTGTGAATACTGCTGCACCATTAAACATTAATGTGCAAGTATGTGTGATATGTTTGTCCTGGATCATATGGTAAATCTATTTTTAGTTCATTTTATTTATTTGACAGATAGACAAACAGGGAGAGAGAGAGAGAAAGAGAGATAGAGAGAGGAGAAGGAGAAATAGAAAGAGAACAGACATGCTAGGGCCTTCAACCACTGTAAACAAACTCCAGACACATGCACCACCTTGTGCATCTGGCTCATGTGGGTCCTGGGGAATCCAGCCTGGGCACTTTGGCTTCGTAGACAAGCATCTTAAGGGCTAAGCCATCTTACCAGCCCTATTTTTACTTTTTCTTGTCTTAGTTACCTTCACATTGCTGGGTTAAAACACATAACGAAAAGTAGCTGATAGAGGAAGGGCTTTTGGCTTACAGTTTCCAGGGGAAGCATCATAACAGCAGGAAAAGGTGCTAGGACAGAGGCGGGACCTGATACCTTGCCATGGCGGGGAGGACAGTAGCAAGAGTATGAACTGAGCAGAGCTGGCACTGGTGATCTGGCGGCTACTAAACGTCAAGGTCTGCCCCCAGTGGCACTCCTTCTCCAGCAAGGTTCAACCTCCCATATTGTTACCAGCTTGGGACCGAGCAGTCAAAATACATGATTTTAGGGCAAAGGGACATCTGATTCAAACCTCCATACTGATTTCCATATATGTTGAATTAGTTTACATTCTCATAAGCAGTATATAAAGCAACATTTTTGCACATATCTCTGCTAGCTCTTGTTGCTGTTTGTTTTCTTTTTTTTTTTCTTTTTTCTTTTTTTGGTTTTTTGATTTTTCGAGATAGGGTCTCACTCTAGCCCAGGCTGACCTGGAATTCACTATGGAGTCTCAGGGTGGCCTCGAACTCATGGCAATCTTCCTACCTCTGCCTCCCGAGTGCTGGGATTAAAGGCGTGCGCCACCACGCCCGGCTTGCTGTTTGTTTTCTTAATGACTACCATTCTGACTGGAGTAAGATGGAATCTCAATGGGGTATTGATTTGCATTTCTTTGATGTCTCTAATATTTCCCTTTTTTTTTTCTGAGGTAGGGTCTCACTCTAGCCCAGGCTGACCTGGAACTCACTATGTATTCATGGTGATCCTCCTACCTCTGCCTCCCGAGTGCTGGGATTAAAAGTGTGTGCCACTATGCCTGGCTCCTTTTTTCTTATATTTATTTGATATTTATGTTTTATTTTCTAAGACCTGTTAATTTCATGTGCACATTTATTGATTGGGTTGTTTTGCTAGTTCAGTTTTTAAGAGTTCTCTGTGCTCTTGACTTTAACCCTGTCAGGTGTTCGGCTGGTGAAGAGTTCTTCTCCATTCTGTGGCAGAAAGAGGTATAGGGCTAGGGTTGCAGAGGGATGGGCTGTATGAAGGCTGCTGGTTGATCCCGCATAAGAAGTGTCCTAGGCATGTGGCCACTCACAGGGCTATGAGCAAAGCCTAAGTCTTATCAGGATGTCCAGGCACCCTGGGCGGGGGGGAGAGGCCCTACTCCTGCTGGTCTTGGGGCCTGAGATTTGTCTGGGGATCCAGGCTCACTGTGACCCCTGAGAATGGGGGGAGGAGCCTTATTACTGCCAGTCCTGGGACCCAAGATTTGTCCGGGGTTTGGGCTGCTATGACCTCTCCATAGCCTGGGGTCATGTCTGATAGTTTAGGATTGCTTTAACCCATGGCCTTGCCTGGGTCCAACAGCACCATCTTTGCTTTTATAATGGGGCAGTGTCACCATATTGAGTGAGATTTGTATAGTCTAACAGGTTCAAATACTGCTAGATGGTGCACAAGGACCTGATTAGTACCACTTTAGCACTGTTAGTTCTTTGTTGTGTGAGAAATTTGATGAGGCGGGGGCTACAAGTAACAGGGTTCCTATAGAAAGGAGGGGACTAAGGAGGGGGAGAAGCCAAGTGACTAAAGGGTTAGAGAACCAGGTGCTGGGGTCTGCAGGCTTGTAGATCAGGAGGCCAAAATCAATGACAAGTTCAAAAATTGTTTGAATAACTTAAAAGATGAAATATTCAAATCATGGGCAAATAGGGGGAGAACTTCAAGTCAATGGTATAAAAATATTTCAATAAAATTATAGAAGAAAAATTTCAAAATCTTACTAAAGAAAAGCTCATCAAGGTAAAAGAGACATACATAATGTCAAATACACAAAACTAGAGAAGAAATTCCTCACATTACATTATAGTTAAAACAGAACACAAAGGAAGAGTACTAAAGCTGCAAGAGAGAAACAGCTCTTCCCTTACAAAGGTAAGCCCCATTAGACTAATACCCGACTTCAATGGAAACTCTGAAAGCCAGACGACTTGGACCAGGCAACAACATCACTGACTTCTTTCTTTTAGCGGCTATACAAACTTGCTTAGGAAGGGTTCTTGAGGTATTAATTAAAACAAAGAACAAAGTGCTCATATTGAAAAGTTCCCAATTTCACCTGCTTGAGTCCATCTGAGATGGGACTTTGGAGGTTCAAAGGCAAACCCCAAACCTGAGATCATGTCTGCTTTACTTAAATATTGAAATAAAACAAGACTGATAAGGATTATTTTGGTGAGTTATTATATTTGCTCCACAAATTTCAGGCAGGATGAGGGAGAGTCCATGGACCAAAGAAGGGGGAATGGCAAGGAGGTTAGTCTGAGAACCAAAGGGTGAGGAGTGGAAAGACCCACATGGTCAAAGGGCTCACGCATATCCTTTCTCACCACTTTTGCAAGGGTGGGAAGGCCAAAACCTTACCGGAGGCAAAAACCTTATATGCTGAGAGATGAATAGCCCTGGAGCCAGAAAAGAGGAAAAAGCCCACCCAAAGCCCCATGAGCAACCAGGCTTTTTATTTTGGGTCCAGGGATAAATCTGAAAGAAGTCATTCACCTGTGTGCAGCATCTGGAAGGGGATGGGCTTGAAAGCACACACCTGAGTAATTCTAGCTCTACGGCTGCTGCTGCAGATAGCAAGGCGAATATGTAGGGTAATTTCCCTAGGGAACCTTTGACAGCATCTCTAAATCAGCCATCATTGGTGCTGAAGGCCCATTCTCCCACTGGACTGTGGGAGAGTGTTTCCCTACTTGCAGAGGGCAGAGCCTTGTTATCTCAAGAACGCCACACAGCTCAGTTCTTTTTCAGTTGCCCCTTCAAACTCCGTGTTTCAGCCTGGGGTCTTTTTGAGTGGCAGGTTATTTGTCTGGGGAATTGCATGATTTGCCAGGGCTAGTATTTGTTCTTGTTTCCTTGCCCATAATCTTTCCCCCTGGGCTTTCTAGGTTATCTCTATTTCCCCTCTGTTATTAAGAACCCTAAATGTCAAATTTAAAGATAGCTTCGAGCATATTCCTGCTTTTGTAGCTTTCTCCTGCGGTCTGGAACAGAGTGCCTGATGTAATGAGTATCTAGCAATATCTGACCTTAGAATTTTTTTTTAAGTCTCTAGTTATAGTAAACTTAGTTATATGCAGCCTCACATGAGGGATGATGGAAACATTTCTTTAGCATTTGTTCCCCTACAAGGCAGAAGAGATAATTAATGAGAACATCAACATAACTGTTTTTTTTTAATTGTGTATTGATTTATTTGCAAACAGAGAGAATAAGAGAGGAGGAGGAGATGGAGAGAGAGAGAGAGAATAGATATGCTAGGGCCTCTAGCTACTGAAAACTCCAGATGCATGCATCACTTTTGCATCTGGCTTTATGTAGGTACTGGGGAATTGAACCTGGGTCATTAGGTTTTGTAGCAATGCTTTAATTGTGGAGCCACCTATATAGTCCCATGGGTTGTTGCTTTTTATGTCCAGCAAATATTGAAACATTCTCTGTAACCTAACATAGTGAATCCGGACTCTAGCTGTTTTGTTAACCTCCATTTTTGAACAAATTTTACGTTATGACAAAATATCTAAAAGTTGAAAGCATTTTTAGTTTTAGCTTTCTTCAATTAAGTTTTACTTTTAAACCAATAGTGTCTTTAGCAGTAGGGTCTTGCCACTAACTTTTGGTGGGTCATCAAGTACTATGATAGAAATCTGTCTTTTTTTTGGAAAACCTTGTAGGTCTCACTGATAAACAGCTCATTGTGGATGTTAACCACATGTTGGTATTGGGGGTTACAGGCCAGCTCCAAGGAAAAAGAAGGAAGAAAAATATAGGTAATATAAAAGAAAAAGAGAGGAGAGAGAAAGAGAGAAACAGGAGAAGATTAAGATTAGTCTTCATCACACCCTTTCCAGGGCCCTGTGGTTCAGGTGTTCCCTCTAAGAACCTGATGAATGTTCAACCATTTAGTCTGTCTTTTAGGATATAGAAGTTTATGGTACCATTTGGGTCCAGTTTTTCCCCTCCTATCCTTATCCTTCCCTCCCTTCCCTACCCTCCCTGTTGTCCGGTCCTTGAAATGCTTATTATGTATGTCAGCATCTTGGGCAGATTCAGGTTAGGAGCCACAGATAGTGAGACCATGCAATGATTATCGTTCTGTGATTGGGTGAGTTCACTGAGAATGATCTGTTCCAAGTTCGACCATTTTTCCTCAAATTTCATTGTGTCATTTTTTCCTTACTGCTGTGTAGAATTCCATCATGAAGATATACCACATCTTTCTTATTATTTGTCTAATGATGGACATCTGGGTTGATTTCGGCTCTTAGCTATTATGGATATACAGCTATATACATGGTTGAGCAAATCTCTCTGAACCAAGGCATGGAGTTTTGGGGTAAATGCCCAGTAAGGGAATAACTGGGTCTGTTGGTAACTCTCAAGTCAACCTTTTTAGGAGTCACCATATTGCTTCCTGTGGTGGTTGTACTATCTGACATTCCCACCAACAGTGAATGAGGGTTCCTATTTCTCCATATCCTCACCAGCATTTGTTTTCATTTTTGTTTGCTATTCTTACTGGGGTAAGGTAGAATCTCATATTTGCTTTAACTGCCATTTCCCTAATGACTAGGGATAATGAAAATTTTCTTAAGCATGTGTTTTCCATTTGTATTTCTTCCTCTGAGAACTCCCTGTACAGTTCTCTGCCCCATTTTGTGAGTGGGTTGTTTGACTTTTTATTGTTTAGTGTTTTGAGTTCTTTGTAGATTCTAGAAATTAGGCTTGTCAGTTGTATAGACAGAAAAAACTTTCTCCCATTCTGTGGGTAATCAATTGGCTTTGCTTATTGTACATTTTTCTGTGAAGAAACTTTTCAGGTTCATGAGATAACAATGGATGAGTGAGTGTTTATGTTCCTGAGCTGCTGGAGTTTAATCCAGGATCTTTTCCCAACCCTGGAAAGTTCCTCCTATTTTTAATTCCAGTAGTAGCAGAATTTCTGGTCTTATGTTGAGGTTCTTTGATCCATTTGGACTTGATTTTTTTTTGTTGTTGTTGTTTTTTGAGGTAGGGTCTCACTCTGGCTTAGGCTGACCTGGAATTCACTATGGAGTCTCAGGGTGGCCTTGATCTCATGGTGATCCTCCTACCTCTGCCTCCCAAATGCTGGCATTAAAGGCATGAGCCACCATGCCCGGCTTGGACTTGATTTTTATGCATGGCGAGATGTATGGATCAAGTTTCATTTTCCTGTATATGGTTATCCAGTTTGTCCAGCACCATTTGTTGATGATGCTGTCTTTTGTTCCAGCCCATATTCTTAAGGCCTTTGTCAAATATCAAGTTGCTTTAGCTACTTGACCCAAAGTCCAGGTCCTGGATTCTGTTCCATTGGTCTATAATCCTGTTATTATGCCATTACCATGCGTTTTGTGTTTGGTGTTTCAAGGTAGGGTCTCACTCTGATTCAGGCTGACCTGGAATTCACCATGTAGTCTCAGGATGGCCCTGAACTCATGGTGATCCTCCTACCCCTGCCTCCTGAGTGCTGGGATTAAAGGCGGCGTGTACCACTACACTGGGCTTGTTTGTTTTTTTGAAGTAGGGTTTCATTCTAGCTCAGGATAACCTGGAATTCATTATGTAGTCTCAGGGTGGCCTTGAACTCATGGTGATCCTCCTACCTCTGCCACCCAAGTGCTGAGATTAAAGGCATGTGCCACCGTGCTTGGCTACCATATTGTTTTTATTACTATGGCTTTGTAATACAGCTTTAGATTAGTTATGGTGATGACTCCAGAGGTATTTCTTTTGACTAGGATATGCTTGGATAGCTGAGGCCTTCTACCATTCCATGTGAATTTTGAGATTATTTTCTTTACCACTGTGAAGAAAAATGAAAAAAGTTGGGATGACAGGCATTCTGCCCCTCCAGCTAGGCTACTCACAGTCCTTGGAAACTTCACCCAGGACCAGCAGCTGTCCTTGGCAACCATCTCATGGTCCCAGCATCTCCAATGGGTCTCTACTACAAGCTACAGTTCATCCTCATGGCTCCATTGGGTTTCCAAGTAGGTACCCAGCAAACTTGCTACACATTGTCCATGGCTGTTTCCAAAACACAAGACCACATTACAAACTCAATGACCCTTTCTTTCCTGCATTTCTTATCCTCCACAATATCAGGTAGGGTGCCAATTTGTTAATCGATGGGAGAATAAAGCAAACTTTGAAGAACAGGACACTCCCTGAGCACTTAGGCCACTTCAAAAGAGTCTACATTCTTCCTGTTGCCCCAGTGCAGGTCAGCTGGCCCAATGTCAAAGTTGTAATCTCTCAATTGCTGCTGAATAGGCAGCAGTTTCAATCCAAAGATTTCATTTCTGTGCCATATCCTTCTGCTCACACCCGTCCATGTCTATGCACTGCAATCCTGCACAACTTCTCAGGACATGGCTATAAGAGCAAGCCTCTCACACAAGCTGTATCTAGCCCAGTCCAGACAAAGCTCCTTTTTACCCTCATAAGACAAACATCACAGTCCATAGTTCTTACTGAATTCAGGTCTTGTAATTATGACCAGAAGAATCCATCAAGCTCTACTTACAGCATTGCAAGTCATCTCTAAGGCCAAACTTCCAAATCCTTCTACATTCCTCTTGAAAATCAGCTCTAAAAGGCCAAAGCCACACAGTCAAATGTCTAGCAGCAATCCCACTCTCAGTACCAACTTTACTGTTACAGTCAGGTTTGCATTGCTGACAGAAATCACCCAACCAAGATCAGCTTGTGATGGCGGGGGGGGGGGGGTTGTTTTGGCTTACAGACTTGAGGGGAAGCTCCATGATGGCAGGGAAAACAACAACATGAACAGAGGGTGGACATCACTCCCTCACCAGCATCAGGTGGACAGCAGCAATAGGAAAGTGTGCCAAACACTGGCAAGGGGAAACTGACTATAATACCCATAAGCCCAACCTCAACAATTCACTGCCTTCAGGAGGTGTTAGTCCCCAAATCTCCATCAGCTGGGACCCTAGCATTCAGAACACCTAAGTTTGTCAAACCACAACATCTATACCTTGGAGTGTTCTCCCAATTTTTCTTCTAGTTGTTCCAGAGCTTCAGGTCTTACATTGAGGTCCTTGTTCTATTTGGAGTGGATTTTTGTACAGCACTGCTTTTTGTCCAGCACTATTTGTTGAAAATGTTGTCTCTTCTCTGTATGCAGTTTTAGCCTCTTTGTCAAAGATCGGGTAGCTGTAGTTACTGGAATTTGTACCTGAATTGTCTATTCTATTCCATTGATCTGTGTTTTTTGTGCTCCACCATGCTGATTTCCTTATTATGACTTTGTAGTAAGTCTTGATGGTGATACCATCGGTAATATTCCCTTTGCTGAGGATAATTTTGGCTATTGGAGGCCTTTTGTGCATCCATAAAAATTTTGATACTATGTTTTGTATCTCTGTGAAGAATGTTGCTGGGACTTTGAAAGGAATTGCATTAATCTGTATATTGCTTTGGCAGAATGGCCATTTTCATGTTGTCAATCTGTTTCATATCATGGTAGGTCTTTCCATCTTCTCACGTCTTCCTCAGCTTCTTTCTTCATGTTTTTATGTTTTCAATGTTGAGGTCTTTCACCTCCTTGGTAGGGATGTTCCACGATATTTCATTACTTCATGGCTACTATAAATGGGATTGCTGTCCTTATGCCTTTCTCTGTATGTTTATCATTGGTATATACAAAAGCTATTGATTTTACTGTGTTGAGTTTATATTCTGTCACTTTGCTGAAAGAATTTATCACATCTAAAAGATTTTTGGTAGAAACATTCAATTCACTTACATATACAATCATGTTTGAGTTCTTCATTTCCAGTTCATATCCATTTTATTTCTTTCTCTCGACATCACTTGAGCTAAGACTTCCAGTACTATGTTGAATAGTAGTGGTGACAGTGAACATCTCTGTCTTGCTCCAGCCCTGCGTAGGAATACTGCAAGGTTACGACTGGTACATTTAGCCCTTACTATGTGGTAATATGATCCCTCTACCCCTAGTCTCTCCAATGATTCTTTAAATATATTTTTACCATTTTAAATATCTAGTTATTTGTTTTATTATCTTTTCGTTTGTTTTTCATGTCTACTTTTTATTATTAGTTATATACACAGTGTGTATACATCCATGTTGGTACCATCATTAGCCTCCTCCCTGTCCTCCCCCCTCCACAGGGACCCTCCTCGTTGAGGAATGTAGCTGTAAAAAATTTTCTCCCATCCTGCTGGTAATCTATTGGCTCTGCTTATTGTATGTTTGTGAAGAAACTTTTCAGCTTCATGAGGTCCCCATGCATGAGTGATTGTTCAAGTTCCTGATCTACTGCTGTTTTGTCCAGGAAGTCTTGCCCCATTCTTTTATCATGGAAATTCCTCCTAATTTTACTTCCAGTAGAAGCAAAGTTTCTATTCTTATACTGAGGTCTTTGATCCATTTGGACTTGGTTTTTGTGCATGGTGAGATGTGTGAATGAAGTTTCATTTTCTTGCATATGGTTATCCAGTTTGTCCAGCACCATTTGTTGAAGATGTTGTCTTTTTGCCAACCTACATTGTTAGGGCCTTTGTCAAATATCAAGTAGCTATAGTTACTTGGCCCAAAGTCCAGGTCCTGGATTCTGTTCCATTGGCCTGTTTTTGTGCCAGTACCATGTTGATTTTATTACTATGGCTTTGTAATATAGCTTTAGATCAGGTATGGTGATGCCTCCAGAGGTGTTTCTTTTACTGAGGATATGCTTGGATATCCAAAGCCTTCTGCCATTCCATATAAATTTTGAGATCATTTTTTCTATCTCTGTGAAGAAAAACGTTGGGATTTTTATTGGAATTGCATTAAATCTGTATATTACCTTTGTAAGATTGCTGTTTTCACAATGTTGAGTCTATCCAGGAGCAGGAGCATAGGAGGTCTTTCCATTTTCTCATGTCCTTCTCAATTTCTTTCTTGAGTGTTTTGATGTTTTCATTGTACAGGTCTTTCACATCCTTGGCTAATGTTATTCCAAGGTATTTTATTTTATTTTTTGTATTGAAAATGGGATCATATTCCTTATTTATTTCTCTGTATCTTTGTCTTTTGCATATAGAAGGGCTACTCACTGTTTTTGTACATTGATTTGTATCTTGCTGCTTTGCCAAAGGAGTTGATCACCTTTAAGAGTTTTGAGATGGAGGTTCTCAGGTCGCTTATGTATAGAATCATATCATCTGTGAATAGGACTAACTTAACTTCTTCCTTTCCAATTTGTATCTCTCTTATTTCTTTCTCCTGTCTTATTGCTTGAGCTAGGACTTCCAGTACTATGTTGAAGGCAGAGGTGAGAGTGGACACCCCTGTCTTGTTCCTGATCTCAATGGGAATTCCTCCAGTCTCTCTCCATTAAGTATTACTTGGGCTTTAGGAGCTTTTTATTTAGCATTTATTACATTGAGATATAACCAACCATGCTGATTCTCTCCAATGTTTTCATCATGAACTGATGTTGTATTTTGTCAAAGGCCTTTTCTGCATCTATCAAAATGATCATGTGGCTTTTGTGTCTAAGCTTATTAATATGTTGTATAACATTGACAGATTTCCATATGTTGAATGACCCCCACAATGTTTTGGTCATAAAGTGATGTTGTATTCTGTCTTTTTAGAAGTAGGATTCCTAATTTTTTTCCTGATATTTCTCCTTTCTCAGTACTTTTGGCTTCCATTATAAGGAATTAGGAGGCTGAAGTAGGTCATGATGGGTCATTCTGTCATATTTTGTGCTTCTTTGTTACTTTTTCTCATATGTTCAGATGGATGACAGTTCTATATTTACTTTCCCCTGCTATGAATACTAGTTGGAGGCTTGCTTCATCTTCTGAGGAAATTCCTACAGGCAACCTTGCTAGGAATTTCATTTCTTATGGCTATTTGGCAAGCATCAGCCTCCCTGCTGGCTTACATTCACAGTGCTGGAAGGTGCTATGCAGGCTCCCGAGGGACAAAGTTCATCAATAGTCCTACCCAGCTGAAGACCTTGAATGCTATACAACCAATCTTCCAGGTAAGATGTGCCCTCTGATACAATAGTGGTAAGACTGTTTTGGGGGTAACTGCTTTCTGATTGGATTTGGGCCTTTGTCCATGGCATTCATGCGTGGCACTGTCAATCTGGTCAAGGCCCATGATGGTGGAGGTTATTAGCCATAGTGGGGAAGCTAGTACTGCTGTTTTGCTAAGTGGACATGGTATCGTTTTAAATACTTATGCTTATATCCACAGATAAGTGCTGCTTTCAGTCATATAGTCATAGCTCATTCATGTGCTAAGAAACAGAGATTATTGAGAGTTTATCCCTGAGCAGGACATTTACACCACCCCTCCAATGCTCAGATAATGTTGTGGAAGAAAATGTGGGAAGAATGTAAAGATTGAATGGTGAGGAGGAGTGCCATGGAATGCTACCTTCCAGCTATATCATGATCGTCGCACTAATGAACTCATGGGAACAGTGATTATCTGCACAAGACCTGCATATGACTGGGCTTGTCAACTTCTATCATGTCATATGGGGATATGACAGCCCACCTTTATGAGGATCTCCTGGCAGTTAACAATTGCTGGGGGAGAGAACGCCACTTATTTCAGTTGTGTCACCACTACTTAGTTGCCCATGCTTCAGTAAATAATCCCCCCCCACATGCTCATGAAAATAACACTAACTTAATTCAGAGGCTTCCAAAGACAGATAGGGAGAGAGCAAGAGAGAGAGAAATAGAAAAGGGCTAGTTGGGAAGAAGAGGTTCAGTAAGAGTGGGAGGGAGATAAAAGAGGGTAATGGGGTAAATGTGGTCAAAATGCATTATTATGTATATGAAACTGTCAATAAATAAAATATAAATAAAACCTACTTTTCTTAAGAATCAAAAGTGAAAATTATTTTAATTTGGCTACAAAAATATTATTCAAATCAAACATTAGCTTGGTGTGGCGGTGCATGCCTTGAATCCCAGCACTTGGGAGGCAGAGGTAGGAGGATCACATGAGTTCAAGCCCACCCTGAGCCTACATAGTGAATTCCAGGTTAGCCTGGACTAGAATGTGGAACCCTGCTTCAAAAAACCAAGATATGGGAGGATAGGGAGGAGGCTAATGATGGTACCAACATGGCTGTATACACATTGTGTAAATAACTAATAAAAATACTTTAAAAACCAACATATATATATTATTTATGAAACCCTTAAAAAATCAGAAAGATCAATCAGAAAACCAGGAATAAAAAGAGTTAAGACAAAGTTAAATCAATAATTGTTTCTATTTAATTCCCTTGAGATTCTCATGTACACATTAAATAGTCACATTTGCAAATTTAATAGTTGTAAGTTTAGCAGAATGCCAGGAAACAGGATTCTATAGAGAAGCAACTGTGATCTTCGGGGGACCAGATTAGTTCTAGTTCCAGTCAGCTGGACAGGTCTTGTCACAGTATCTTAGATTCTGAACGAAAACCAAAAATAAAAAATGTCATTTCTATTGTATAACACATATGCATAAAATACATTATAACATGCACAAATTCATTTGTATGAGAAAACATACTACTTTTCTTGAGCACAGAACTTGATGCAAAGTTCCTTTAACTTTAGTGCCCTTGAACTATGGTGAAATCAAGAAATGACATTCAAGAAGCCAAACATGGTGGCCCATGACTGATGCCAGCACTCGAGAGCTGAGGTAGGAGGACAGCTGTAAGCTGGGGTGGTGGCCAGCCTGGAGTATGTAATAGTTTCCAGGCCAGCCTGGACTACCACAAGACCTTTTCTTTAAAGAAAAATTAAACAAGAAATAAAATTCCAGTAAAAAGTCACTTTCCCCTGATTCTGAAGCAGTTATTAAGCAAGGAATACTCTTGAATAAAAAAGCTTTTTATGTAAGGAAATATTAATATATTTGAGGATATAGATCAAAAGTTTTTCATAGTCCTCAGTATATAATGTGGTTAGAATTTAAAATGTTTCTACTCATATATGTGTATTATATACTTTTATCAATATAAATGCTCCACTTAATTAGATTCAATAACATAATCATATAAGTAGAATCAAATTCTATCTATACATGACTTTTCCTCTGGTACCTGTTGAACCATAATTTTTCTAGCTATTCCCTACTTTCATAACATATATTTGGTTTCTAGTTTTTGTTGATCTTTTTTTTGTCATGAAACCCAACACTGTCACAAAGAAAGTCTTTGGACATATGTCCTTCATATTAGTGAGTTTATTTGGATGGCAGAAATTCTTGAAGGGAGAATGACTGAGTCAAAGGATGTATGGAACTTATATTGTTATAATTTTAATAGTATTTATCATAGTACTTTTTTTCAAAACTTTTTCTCTGCATTCCCATCAACAATAGGTAGTGATACTATTTTGAATGTTTGCCCATATAGTGATATCTCATTATTAATTATAATTTGGAAGAAAATTATAAAATGTGAATCTGGTTATGCATTGTGTAAGCATAACTATAAATATATAAAGTATATGCTTTTGAAAAAAAGTCTGTTCTCTAAATGTATGGCTACGTTTTCTGCCTCCATAGTTTGTATGTAATATCCTTTCCCTGGAATGGTCCTTCATTCAATTATCTTTTTTTTTCTAAATTTTTTTTGTTTATTTTTA
The DNA here is from genome assembly GCF_020740685.1 of Jaculus jaculus. Classification (NCBI taxonomy): domain Eukaryota; kingdom Metazoa; phylum Chordata; class Mammalia; order Rodentia; family Dipodidae; genus Jaculus; species Jaculus jaculus. The sequence continues at coordinate 10,156,509 of NC_059124.1, forward strand.
TTTATTTATTTGAGAGTGACAGAGAGAGAAAGAGGCAGATATATAGAGAGAATGGGGGTGCCAGGCCCTCCAGCGACTGCAAACAAACTCCAGATGCGTGCACCCCCTTGTGCAACTGAGTAACATGGGTCCTGGGGAATTGAGCCTCGAACTAGGGTCCTCAGACTTCACAGGCAAGTGCTAACCACTAAACAATCTCTCCAGCCCTCATTCAATTATCTTTAAGGTTTAACTTAACTATTACTTCTTATAATCTCATCAAGTTATCTAAACAAATTTTGTGCCTTCTAGCATCTTGTGTGATTTTTGTCATAGCATACCTAATACAACTATTAGATGTGTTATATGTTATATCTGTTTCTTGACATGATCCCTATAATGTCTTACAAACATCTGTTTACCCAGTTTCTACTTATGGATGATGTATCATTGTTACTGCTAAGCAGATATATGTAATTTGGAAATAGATGAATCATATTTACAAAGAGCTGTTATATATTCTTAACATAAATATATACATTTACAAACATATGTGTATGGAACCATATGCATTCTCTTCTTTCTAATGTCAGAAGGTTGCTTCAGTTCATAAGGAGTGTGTCTGTTTTGAAGAATGATGAATATGTTCTCCTCACTTACTTTACTGGGCTATAAATTCCCATTTTCATTTTCCATATGCCTCTGCATAGCCCCCTTTTTTATTCCAGAAATAGGAAGGTATTTAGAGACAGAAGTTAGTCTAACAGCATTAAAATCATGTGACTTACTGGAATTTTCTGGAAAGAAGAAAAGAATTACTGGGAAATACCTCAGACCCCCCCTCAAGTGCTTGAAAAGCCTTTTTAGTATCTAAAAATCTATCCACAATTAGGCAAGAATACAGGTGCTATTTAAGGGGTACAGAGTCTTTCCCGTCCTTTAAATATGTTTTGACACAGCAGCAGTGTTTGCAGACCTCAGGCAGCTTCCTCTTAGGAGGGAGAGGTACCAGCACGTGAGGACAATGAATGCCAGAGCATTTGCTTCATCCCTGTGAGGTTTTCCTGCTTAGAGGCAGAACTGATGCTAATTACAAGTAAGACAGCGAAGAAAGAAGGAGAACTAAGATTGGTCCTGGAGTGCAATGGTCTGTCACTTAGATAAACCTATCGAAAGTTTAAGTGTTTAGACTTTCAGTAAAAATATAATAAAAATGAAGTTCAAGGAGGGAAATAATAGGAAGAAACTGAAATGAGACAGATGAGAGGAACAAACAGAAGAAGAGATGGAGGATGAATGGACTGAAGATAGCATGTTTAGCATGGGCATGAAGGTGAAAACAGTGTACTGAACAGTTTCTGCGAATATGTTTCTGCTCTCTCCTCCTTGTATGAAATGATGGATATATTAACTTGCTTCATTTAAATAACCCATTTTACTTTCTACATGTATCATATAGAATCATGTTGTACAAACCTTAAGTACACACACACTATTTTTGAAAGAGGAAAAAGGAAAGTTGTCACTAACAGTGAGCTTCCGTTTTAGTAAAAATGGTTCAAGTGACAATAAGCCACTGAATGTCTAAATGCACTTCCTTCAGAAATAAGCACAGGCCTCTTAAGTTAAAACGTCCTTATGGGCTACAGAGATGGCTTAGTGGTTAAGCGCTTGCCTGTGAAGCCGAAGGACCCCTGTTAGAAGCTAGATTCTCCAGGACCCATGTTAGCCAGATGCACAAGGGGGCGCACGGTCTGGAGTTTGTTTGTAGTGGCTGGAAGTCCTGGGGTGCCCATTCTCTCTCTCTCTCCCTCTTTCTCTCTCTGTCACTCTCAAATAAATAAATAAAATGAACAAAAAAAAAAGAGAGAAATAAAACGTCCTTATGCTTGCAATTTTATGTTCTTTAAATTTTCAGCTCATTTCTGCCTTTTTTCTCCCTTGAATATTTTCCAAACTTCCTACTACAGGTTTTGACATAGCATACTCAGTTCAACCGCAGCTATTTTACACCGTGAGCTACACAACCTCATGGGCTCCACGCACCTGAGGACTTCAGCAGGTCCACATCATCTTCCTTTGAGTTCATCTCCTGGTATTGAACTTGGTGAACCAAAATCTCTCCTCTTGAAGAGACTGACAACAAAGGGTCGGAAGGGTCCTGGGTCAGAAGGCCATCACAAAACTTTCCTTCTTTTAACTGAAACATCTCCATCTTTAGCTGTCCTATGGCTTCTGGGCTACTTGAATCAAAATTGCCCCTCTTTTCATAATGGTAATAATTTAGTTTTCCTCCAAAGAAGCTAGTATTCTTTGATGACTAACTGGAAGTTATTGAAATCTATCGAAAAATATTTCCATCTTCACTACGAGATCTTTCACCTTTCTTGGAAGCTACTGCAAAATGCTATTCCTGTCAATAACACGGTCCGCCTCCGTCTGTCAAACGTCCAGACAGCGTGGCTGCTTCTCGCCCTGCACGCCCTAAGGACTATACATCCTCTGACCCAAGAATATGGGAGCTGCACTCGGAGCTTCTTCCCTTGCACAAGTGTTCAGTCCAAAGCAGAGCAGCGCCCTGTCTGTGCTCCCAGGCACATGTCCTTCTCTTTCTCCAGAATGGGCCCCGCTCAATAATTTGAACTATCTTCAAAACTTGTCTCAAAAGCTTCTTAACGGACGTCCATATCCACTTTCCATTTCAGATAATTTCTCTTCTCTGTGCCACTTTTTTCTTCAATCTCATTAGTATATAATCCTATGTGGCCATTTATTTACATATAGTATATAATAGATATGGAAATTTAATTTCCATAAAGACAAAATATTTTATTATCTATTTCTGCATCTTTAACAATTAGTAAATTATGCCTGATAGAATAATAATTTTTTTATTATGGTTGGAGTAAATAAATGAGAGCAAAAATTCATCTTAAACAATAAATTCCATATTCATGCTAAACTACTACTTAGTTCCATTAATTACCTAACTAAACATGTAGAACACAAAACTGAATTTTGAGGCCAAAGCCATTTGTCTTATGTGGAATTTTGTCCCTTAAATCCTGAGAAACTATTCAGACTTCTTGTAACCTCCTGCTTCCTGGGCATTTGCTGCCTGAGTCTATCTCTTGTTAGTTATTTATTAACTTATGTATGCCAAGAACCTCCTTATCCCTTAGGCACATTAGAGACCATAATTTTCCTCAGACCTGCAAGTTGCTGTATCTGTCTTCGCTTCAGAGTCCATAAGAAGAATGTGATGAGAAGGAGCAACAGAATGACCGCGACGGTGGCGACTGCAGTGAGGGCTGGATGACCTAAGCAAAAGCAAAGATCGGACAGACCATCGGTTCTTAGCTGAGACTTAGGCCCCCCGTTACTGACTCTCTCTTTGGTTAGGTATAGAACCCTCGAAGTAAAGATGAAGTCCTCAGAACTCATTCTGATCCAAAGCCTCTAAACAAGAACGGCTCTAACTCATGCACTTAGTTGGTCCCATGCCCACAAAGCCCATGGCATACCTGTGTTATGGCGTGACGCTGATGAGCTTCCTGTAGAAAAGAGAAAGACTCAATGCTGGGAGTAAGCCGTACAGCACATATCTGTTTCTTTGTCTGAACCCTTGTTGCATCTTAAGGAAGTAAGTTTCTGACCTAAGCCTGGTGTCTCCAGTCTCACTTCCTCTGTGCTGAGGCAGTAGCCTTGTCTTCTCCACGGCCTCTGTGGAGCCGCAAATGTTCCCCCCATCTTTCAGATAGAAACTATGATTGGCCCCTCCACCAGATCCCTGTGCCAACAGGTGGAATCTTCACACAGCACACTTGGGTGCTGCTGGGCTCCTGTTTCCTGCCAGCAAGTCCAGCTTAACTCAGGACTCGGCACTCACCTGGGAGGCACTGCACAGCAGCATCTTCCTTGTGCCCACAGTCGCTGTGATGCCAAGCCCTGGCAGGACAGTCCCACAAGGAAGACTCATTCCCTCTGCACTTCACTTCATTGAGCCAGATAGGTCCAGTCCCCTGACCATATGCTGATTCTTTCAGTGCCTTCACAGCTGGGCCACAGCCCAGCTGCCGACATACAACCTGAGCATCGTTAAGATCCCAGGAATCATCACACACTGACCCCCAGGAGCCTCCATGCCAGACCTCCACACGGCCGGAGCAATTCTCATGTCCTTCCTGAAGTCTGATCTTACCTGAAAAATAAGAGCTACCTGGGTTACTCCTGAGATGACAACAGCTTCTGAAAGACTGTCGAAGACTTGAAACCCTCGGTTTTAAAATATATATTTAAAAATCTAATATATTTGGGAAATTGCTACACCAACAGCAATCTTCTCATAGTCTCACATTTTAAGAACATTCATAATGAGTTCAGAGTTGATCTTTCTGTCTGAGGTTTTCCTTATACCAACATAGCCAGATAATATTTGAAAGAAAAAAGGGAAAAATAAAGTAGACCATTGAAATGATCAAATACTGAATTGTGTCTTCTTTGTTCTTTGTCTTTTCTCAGAGAAAACAAACAATTAGATAAAACTTCCAAGTAAAGTATATAGGGAATGTAATTGCTCTGGGGACTTACTGTCACAGGTGATCCATGTCTCCTCAGATGGGCTAACCTGTTTCTGCTTCCATGGAGATGACAGGCACTTCCATAAGGTATCTGGTCCTTTGGGGCACTGCACATTGTCAATCCACATGAACCTGGATGGTGTTTTGTCTAGGGGCTTACTTTGGATGGCCCCGCTCTCTGCACAGCCCAGGTGCCGGCATATCACTCCCACGGTGGTTGGAGACATGTTCCTGCTGCCAACGCTACCCCACACACCATTATAGAACACTTCCAGACGTCCCGCACAGGTCTGTGGGCCGGCTTCGCTGGTCAGCCTCAGAGAGGTGAACTCTGGGGTGAAACAAGAATTAGTTCTCTCTGAAGGTGCTAGCATACTGTTGGTTATTTCTGGATGAATTCAGAGAGCTCAGTAAGATCAGTGTTTATTTTATGTGGCTTTCTAATCTTGGGTTTTGTACTTGGGAACCTCTTTAGAATATTGTCAGTGATGCTAAGAAGTCAGATTCCATCAAAGTTCAGGGCCTTTTTTTCAGTTGCATAGTCTGAATATTCTTCCTAAATTACTGTACTTTTAGCCTCAAGAGTCATATTCCTAGGCTGGGGAAATGACTCAGCAGTTAAAGGTGCTTGTTGACAAAGCCTTCTTGCCTGGGTTTGATTCCCCAGTGCCCATATAAAACCAGATGCACAACGTTGCACATGCACCTGGGGTTCTGCTGTCGTGGCAAGAGCCTGGTGTGCCCATACCTGATCTCTCTGCTAGTAAATAAAAAGAGAGTATTATTATGGTCTTCTATCTAATTGATGTCTGAAACCATGTGCATTTCTGGGGTCAGTGAGCTGTTTCAACGTATGTACATACTATGTTATGGCCAACAGAGTATTTAGCAATCCATTAGTTCAAACACTTATAATATTTTGGCAACATCTTTGATTTAAATACAGTGAGACATAGGAGCTGAAACCAATGTTTTGTGTACATCCTAAGATAAACCACTGCCTCTTTTGATACAGAAGTTTTGCGGTACATGTCCTCTGCCAGATTTATATCATTAAATCACTTCTGCATGTAGAATTTTTTCACTTCACTACACTACTGAGTCATAGTGTTGTTTTCCCCAATATACTACAGTTGGGGACATTTGTCTATGTCACTAATAGTCTCTGAAGCTTATGTGTATAAGGCAAGAGCAATGGTCTCTTCTTGTAATTATTGATCCTATGGCAAGTAAGTCTCACTTATCTGCTTTGAAGAATTACTTGTGTGTGATAATTATCTTTTCCTCTGCATAGTGTTGTGTAGAATTCATGTCTTTTGTTTTGTTTTTAATCTACTATATTAATACTCAATTATTGAATTCTTGTCCAATATCCAGGTCTACATATATTTATAGAAAAAATTTCCTGTTGATGTTTTAATTACATCCAAGCCTCTTTCTGGAAGGTGGTACAGCATTAGCTCATCAAGCCATACTTTAGGGATCCTGATTCTAACAATGAATTTCCTGTGAACAGGCTTTTCAGGGAGATCTTTCAAGTGACTTCCTTCACTTTGCCCCTTCTCAGTCCTTTTCAAAGTTACTGTGACCATGTGCAGAACTTACCTGAGCAGATAACACCTGCATCCTCCTTGTGCCTGCAATTATGTTGACCCCAGCCATGTGAATGACATTGCCAAACATGAGATTCTTTTCCATTGCAGTTTATCTCATCCAGCCAGATAGGCCCTGTTCCCTCTCCAAAATGAGCAGAGCCAGTGGCATTAATAGCTACTCCACAGTCCAGCTGCCTGCAGACTACGTGGGCATCACCTAGGTCCCAGCTGTCATCACAGAGGGTGCCCCAGGAGCCCTCATAAAAAACTTCGATTCTCCCAGCACAGCGACCACCTCCATTTACCAGGCGAAGTCGACTACTTTCTAGAAAGAGAAATGAAAACACTAATAAAAATGCATTCCTGAGAGTTGAGATCATTTTTATAAATCAGTCATTGATTCTTACCTAGGCAGGGAACAGAACTTTCTTCTGTAATAGTGGAGCTCGTTGGGGCCAAAGATGATGAATTACATGGAGACAACGTATGGGACTGGTTTCCTGAAAACAACAAACTTCTCAGTGATACAACATACTAGAGGCTAGAGTGAAGAACGGATGTCAGATTGAAAGTTACACAGATGAAAGACAAACATAGCTTCAAGAAGGGAGCTAAGCGGATGAGTCACCCAGCTTGGAAGTAAAGCAGATGCATTGAGAAAGCTTCACATACGAAGCTCTAGATGAGGCTGAGTCCTTAAAGACAAAATGACATCATTGTGGGCTATGGTCATTACTGGCTGCCCTTCACCATCTCACTTACCTGAGCATATTACAGAGGCTATTTGCCCTTCAGAACAAAGTGTTGCACCCAGAACAGTTACAGGGCAGTCTCCAATTTGCTGCTCAGTCCCGTTGCAGTAGAACATATGCCTCCAGACCTGACCATCTCCTTTTCCAAAGTGTGCTTTTCCTGGAGTAGATAGAGCTATTCCACATTTAAGCTGCTTGCATAAAACATGAGCATCTTCCATGTCCCAGTGAGAGCTGCACAAGGGTCCCCAGGCTCCAAGCACTTTCAGCTCCACTCTTCCTTCACATGAGGACTTGCCATTTGCCAGGCGAATTTCTGTGTATCCTAGAAGGAAACAGGGCTTTAGAAAATGTGTCTGTGATTCCCTAGCCCTGACCACTTCACAGCAGGAGGACATTGGAGACACTCTCTAGATCTTACTTGAGCAGATGACTCCAACATCTCTGCTGTGGTCACACGTTCCATATGGATGGGGTGCCACTGGGCAGAGTGAAAGATGGGACTCATCCCCTTTGCACTGGAATTCTTCATTCCAGATCTGTCCACTTCCTTTTCCAAAGTGAGCTGCTCCTAGGATAGAGAGGACTGTGCCGCACCGTAACTCCCTGCACAGCACATTGGCAGTTTCCAGAGAGAAGTCAGAGTCACAGATAGTGCCCCACACATCGGCATGTTTCACTTCCACTCGACCAGAGCACGGGATGTCTCCTCCAACCAGCCTGGGTTCTCTGTGGGCTGAAGGGCAGTATTTCAGTGAGGAATAATGCCATTTCCAGTCTTTCTCTGGTGATGGGAAGGGTGCTCAGTGATTTTTCACAGTGAACTTCCTGGATTTTCTGTCTACAATTGAGCATAGCAAATTCAAGGTCTCTCATTCTTTACTGGGCCTATCCTTATAAGGAAATTCTGGAACTTTGGTTTTGTAGACATTCTTGCTCTGAAGTGATTGCACTTTACTTCTAGCATTTCACTAATTATTTACAGCAGTTTGTCTACTGTATCTGTCTACCACACACTGAAATCTGAAGCCTACCTCAACATTTTCAATAGTTTTATGTAATGTATTTAAATGTTCAAAATAAACATAAACTTTCTGTCATCCATTACACGTGTTATCTGTGACTTTCTTTTATCCTGCTTTTTCCTTCTTCCTTTTCTGACCGTGCTTCATAGACAGACACAGATGTGTGTGCCCTGCCGTTTACACGCCAGTTCTGTTCTGTTAGCACCGCACGATATTTTTAGAACTTGTACCAGGACAAAGGCAAAATAAACCTCTTTTCTTTATAAATTAACAAAAATTAACAAGAAAGGAAAAGATATAAAGAACAAAGAAAAAGGAGTCATAGTTCTATTCCTAGTGGGCATCTCTAAAGGCCAATAAACATGTTTTCTAAATATGTTAATACATTTACATTAATATATATTTTATATCTATAACTTTAAGTGTCCAAAATTGAAAGAATTATTGCATTTCCAGTCCACTGTATTCTTTTTTTTTTTTATTTTTTATTTATTTATTTGAGAGCAACAGACACAGAGAGAAAGACAGAGAGAGGGAGAGAGAGAGAATGGGCGCGCCAGGGCTTCCAGCCTCTGCAAACGAACTCCCAGACACGTGCGCCCCCTTGTGCATCTGGCTAACGTGGGACCTGGGGAACCGAGCCTCGAACCGGGGTCCTTAGGCTTCACAGGCAAGCGCTTAACCGCTAAGCCATCTCTCCAGCCCCACTGTATTCTTTTCTCAGCAAATGGCATCTAGGACAAATTAGAACCTCCAGAAACTGAACCAATACAAAAAAGAGTAGCAATAATGATTACAATGAACAATAGATGAGCCCCTTGACAAATATGGCATCTCGATAAGCATGTAACAATCCCATTTAATCTTAAAATTACCTTAGAAAGGGCTGGGGAGTTGGCTCAATTGATAAAGTGCTTGCCCTGCAAATGTGAGAGCCAAGTTCAGCTTCCCGGAATGTGCGTGAAGCACTGGATGCTGTGGCATGAATTTACAGCCACACCTACAGGCAAGATGGAGGCATTGGCAAGACAGCCTACCAGAAGCCATGGGGCCAGCTAGCTCAGCAGAAAAGCTGTGGTGAACAGCATGATACTCTGCCTCAAGGGAAGTTGAGGGCAGGCATGGCATCTTGTGTGCCTGGGCACTCTCTTTCTCTTTCTCACACACACAAGAAGAAAACTTTCTTTAGTAAATAATATCATTCTCATTTTATAAGTAAGGAAACAGAAACATAGAGGGCTGTGGTGCTTTGCTGGGTTACAGAGAGTTAATGAGAGGTCAAAATTGGATAGGAATTCAATCAATAAGCTTACAACACAATGAACATGCAGAAAATATCAGTGTTTATCCATCCACCAGTATATGCCATATGGTCTGCTACTGGTTTAATGTAATTTGTTACCATCTGTTTTGTAAACCTTTGCTGGAGCTTCTTAAGTTCTCTTCTGGCCTCTACATCCTCCTTCCAAGAAATCTATGCCCATAACTATAAATAGTGCTAAACTTCAGATATTTTACCTTCTGTCTTTGTTTTTGACCTCTTTCATTGTTTCTTGGCTATTTACAATGTTTTGTTTTGTTTTTTTTTTTCCTTCTAAGCATGTTACTAAGCACTTACAAAGTACTCCACTTTCGGCATTTGAGGAAGGGCATCCTAAAAAGTCTGCCACAAAGTGCAGCCATCAGGCATGTCAGTAACACTAGCATTACTAATCATAACTACAAATACAGCAGCTAACAAACTTTTGCTTTTCATTTGCTATGTAATTCCTGTGAAACAGGTATTGTCATTTCCTTTTGTCCTCTTGGGGAAATGTCAGCACAAGTATCTTCACATTTTCCAGTGTCACCTAAGAGACATGACAGGCACTAATTCTTTCGCATACTCACAAATGAGCCATTTCTTCAAAGTTTTAATGTCTATCACTTTGTCAGTCGCACCCAGGGCTCGAGCCATACTCTGCCATGCTTACTTGACTCTCCAGAAACTTCCCTCTCACTTACCTAACTGGGAACTTCTTTTTGGGTCTATACAACATTTCTTAATATGATGAGGACTTCTCATAATAGGATGTGTAAAGCAGCACGTAAAGTCATGAAACTTTGTGATCCATATCATGGGTTGGTTTCCTTAGATCAATTATTCTGTACTTATGGTTGAAATATTAGAACTTTAGCTCTTCAAGGGATATTTTTGGTTACTGTATTCATTTTTAGATAAGAACCACTAAATTGAGCTTTTCTGTCAGATTTAATTCTTTTTGTTAAAAAGTTAAGCTTTTCCCTGGCAAAATGGTGAGCTTTGTATTTATTTCTTTCTCTAAGAAAGAATGATTACAAACACGAGAGCTAATTAACTAGAATCACTCCCTGTTTTTCAGTAACAGGTAAGAATATGGTACAATTTGAAGACCCATCAATGTGCTTTCACCATTGGGAACTGACATGACTGAAATAAGACCCTAGAAGTCTTGTACCTCCATTGACGCAGTCATAAAATATTCACAGAAGAAGGTAAATTGGTCTTTCACATACAAACATAATGAGCCCACAGAAAAATAGTCAGGTCTTTTCTCTCAACCCTAAGTTTTCACATGATGTTAATGCAGTGCCCAATCATTAAGAAGCAGAAACTTGTCACTACTTATCAGAGTTTGTAAATATGCCTTTTTGGATTCTTAGTGTTCCTGAGGCAGTGTCTCACTCCTGCCTAGGCTGACACCGTAGGTCTGCGCTGGCTTCAAACTCATGGTGATTCCTGCACTTCAGCCTTGTGAGTCCTGGGATTATAGGTGTGAGCCACCATGTTTGGCTAAATACACCTTTTGATTACAAAGTTCTTTCATATGGCATTGGCTTAGAAGCCTATTGCGTTTGTAAAGAATTCTTTTGCTAATGTTGAGAATACTGACTGCCAGTGATTTCTGTTTTTGAAGCAATCTAAGGAACTTTAAATCTATTTTCAGCAGTAACGGCTGTGAAAGATGTGCACCCCCCCCCCTCAGGTAGTCCCTCCAAATCTGACTGAGGTACGGCTGTGAGAGCTGTGCAGTGTGCCAGGAAGAACTGGCTCAGTAGAGCACCTGAGCCTACCAGAGGCAAGTCGGAGCAGCTCACACTGTCAGCATGCTTTCCAGTGGCCGGCACTTCCTCATGCCTCTCTAGTAGGACTTGACAGTTACTGCTGGGAAACAATTCTGCATGTTTCCTGCTGGCCACAGTTACCAAAACAGCATTAGCCTGTCAATTTAACTTACTTGAAATGAGAAAAGAAAATAAACAAACTTCATCTCTTTGGCTACTGTTACTTGATTTCAATTTTGATGCAGCTGAACTTACTGGTGATTATTTTTAAACACAATTAAAAGGAAAATATGCAAATCTTTCTGAATTTAGAAGGAAATGATCAGATATATAAGAATGCTTAACATGACAAAAGAAACTCCCTTTAAAAAGGGCATTCAATGAAATATATTGTTAGCTTTAGCATAATTTATGTGCATACCCTGACAACATAAGTTTGCATAGAATATAGATACAAATTATATGTTCAGTTCAAGTGAAGACAGCTAGATATAGACATTCATAAAAGTTGAAAGTAAGAGAATAAGAAGCAAATAAGACAGCGGTCATGCTATTAATACTACCCTTGACATGAAGCTTCTTCTTACCTAGTAAATTGAAAGTCTCACCTGAGCAGGTAACTTGGGCTTCCTTATAGCTGTCACAGGAAATGCCACCCCACTGCCAATTCTCACATTCCCAAAGAGAAGTTTCATTTCCCTGGCAGCTGCCAGTAGAGAGCCACGTGCTTGTAGTCTTGACTCTGGTGTACGTGTTATAAGACGTTTGAAGAGCAGAGCCACACCCCAGCTGTCTACACACCACATCAGCTTCTTTCAGCGTCCAGCCTCTGCCGCACACCTTCCCCAGCAGTTTCTGGATTTCTACTTCCACTGTTCCAGCACAGCGTGTGCTTCCACCCACGAGTCTCAACTCCAGATCTGACCCATCTGCAGAAGAAACCCATGTGTGTCTGTAGAACCTGTGCACAGGGCCAGCTCCCAGAAGCCAATGCACAGCTGCATTATTTGTCCTTCCTAGATACCAAGGCCCTGGAAATGATGACTTTTCTGTTTTTTTTCTCTTCCTTTCCTTCCTTCTTATTCCCTTCTCCCTTCTTCCCTCTCCCTCTCCCTCTCTCTCTCCTCCCCTCCCTCTACTATTGAACCCCTCTTTTCACTTTAAAAAAATGAGACAGGATCTCACTAAGTTACCCAGACTGGCCTTGAATTTGCTCTAGAGCCCACATTGGCCTTGAACTTATACTCACTCTGCCTTCTCCTCCTGAGTAGCTGGTTTTATAGGCCTACACCACCAGGCCAGTTATGGCTTACCTATTTCTTGATGCATTAATAAACAACAAGGGTGAAATATGAATTTAGTTAGAAATGATACTGTAGAACCCAGGATTAAAATTCACAAATGGCACTGGAAAGCAAGCCCTTCAGCTAGAAAGGATAATTTTGTACAATTCTAATACTTCCAGCTCCAGGTATATTTAGAATTTTGGTTGTGGTTCCTCACAGTGGTATGACTAATACTTATTGCAGAGAATACACTCTACCAGAAGAAGCAAGAATGTGTCAGATTTTTCACAACTCTGAATAAGGAATTCATTCAGTATTTCCACTCCCGCATCTCACACCTATTACTATTCCTGAAGACCCAGGTTCCTTTCTCTCTCTCTCTCTTTCTCTCTCTCTTTCTCCTTCTCTCTTCTCCCTCCCTCCCTCTCTGATTTTCATTTTGTTTTAACTTACCAGAACATGTCACACCAGCATCTTCATTGTGGTGACAGTTATGCTTTCCCCATTCCTTATGTTTACAGTCCCAAAGAACAGATTCATGTCCTTTGCAAGAAATATTGTCAAGCCAAATGTTTCCATATCCCTGACTGGCATTAACGCGACCAATGGCGGTGACAGCAGTCGGACATCCCAGTTGCTTGCACACCACAGCAGCATCACGACTATCCCAACCATCATCACACACAGTCCCCCATTCTCCTTGGAATTTCATTTCCAGTCTTCCTGAACATTCACTGACTCCATCTATTAATCTCAGGCTCAGATCTGCTCCATCTACAACAGGAACACACAATAAATCATCAATGGGGAAATAAGGTGACTAAAAAAGTACAAAGGGAGAGAGATGGGTGGAGAGAGAGACACTCACACTGTGCCCACACTTTGAATTGTCACAGATGGAGGGAGAAGTTGGCCAGGCAAGCAGACAGCACACAGTGCATACCTGAGGCAGCATCCGGGAGGTGAGCCAGGCTCTGAGTTTTCTGTGGAGTCTTGCTTGCTTGAGCACCGCCATCTTTGCATGTCTTTAAGTTTTCACCTTATATTTATTTGTGTAATATTCAACATCCTCTTGCCATTAACTGCTTGACCCACCTGTATGACCTGGCTTGCGTTATATATGCTTAGTTTTTTTATGAGCATCTACTTGGTTTAAAGGCAGAGCACAGGAAAAGAGGCCTTGCCTACTTTTACCTTCTGCAATCAAGATTCCTTAATGATCAGACCTTGATTCTGGTTTGTTTTTTTTTCGAGGTAGGGTCTCACTCTAGCCCAGGCTGAACTGGAATTCACTATATAGAGTCTGGCTGGCCTTGAACTCATAGCAATCCTCCTACCTCTGCCTCTCAAATGCTGGGATTAAAGGCATGCTTATCCAGATCTTTATTCTGAAGAATATCCTGATTTTCAAAAATATATTCATTTTCCCTTGAGTAGTTTATAGTTTTATCATTTATTATTCTTCCTCAGCATATATAAAATACTCTGAGAATGCTGACTGGAGGCTAATGAGGTTTTGTGTAAAGGAGAATGAAAGGTTATACTGTGATGTTTCTACCACAACTCTATTTTGTTTTCTTTAGCTAAGGAAATACATCATTCCTGAAGGTATGCCATTGTTTGAGCCTCTAGTTCTAGACTATCACATCATCCAACAAAATGAAAAGCCAACTTCAGAACTGGAGAAAGAGACAGAACCAGATGACAAGTGCTCTGTGTCTTCCCATTTTTTGGCTTATTTTCTTTTTTTTTGTTGTTGTTGTTTGAATTGAAGTTCTATCATTTGAAGAGAGGATGAGAAAAAGATCAAGTTCTGGTGAAAAATAGAGACATACCCTCAGTCTCTTTCAATCCACAATCAACTTAAAAAAGAAGGCACAACTGTAAGTAAACTTCAGACCCAGGTGCTGCTTTGTGTGTCTGGCTTTACGTGGGTACTGGGGAATAGAGCCCAGGCCATCAGGCTTTGCAAGTGTGGTAGTTTGAATGTATGTCCCCCATAGACTTAGTTGTTTTATCAAGGCTTACAACTTGGGTCTCCTGCTGCCTGGCTGGAGGAGGTGTTGCTAGGGAAAAATCCTGGGGTCCAGCCCAAGGTGTTTTGGGGGTAGATCTGAATTCCAGGAAAAAAAGTATGTAGAGAGGCCCAAGCTCTGGTGGGTGCCTGATTGCTGCTTTTGGTGTTTTCTGACTGGTAGTGGTTTTCCTCTCTCTGCATGGATCTATGAATGGGAGCCATTCCACCATTATGGAACTTCCCCTGGGTCTCTAAGCTTGACATAAATCCTTTCCTCTCATTAAAAAGAAGAAGAAGAAGATGGCACAGTGTCCCGGCACACTTAAGCTCAGAGCCTTGTGGCCAATCCCAGTGGAGAACATGAAGTTTCTAGGCGGGCTCCGACTGTGGACGGTACTAGCGTCAGCGAGACGTTGGTAGGGGATCACACTATTCCCTTGTTCTGGCTTTGTTCTTATGAGTTAATTGTATGAATTTGAGCTGATGGTTTAGGAAGGAGTGCATTGGAGAATGACTAGGGTGACTTGCTTTCCACTTACTCTCTTCTTCCTTCCTCTATTCCTGTCCCTTTTCTTTCTGCCATTGCATTTTTATAAACTCTCCCCATGACCTGGGACTCAATTTTTGTTTATCCTGCTTCCTGAAAGTATCTCAACTTCCTAATTTCAATTAGAGTGAAACCCACAGAATCAGAGCTGGAACCACAAATGAAGCAATAGTGAGGTGACTAAGGAAACAGATTATCATGTTCTCTAGGGCTCAGGCTTTTAAGGCTAGTACTCCTTTCCATTATTGCCAGAAGAGCAGAAAGCCCAAATCTGTCCTTACCTAAGCAAACCACTCCAGCATCCTCAGCATGATCGCAGTTATGATTTCCCCATCCTTGGTGTTTGCAGGCCCAGAGAGCCGACTCATTTCCATGGCAGTCCATGTTATCAAGCCAGATTGGTCCAGAACCTTTTCCAAATTTAGCTGAATCAGAAAAACTAATAGCTCCTCCACATCCAAGTTGTTTACAAACCACAGACGCATCATCCATGCCGAAGATATCATCACATACTGTTCCCCACTTTCCTTGGAATTTGATCTCTATTCTTCCTACGCACCGGTGATGCCCATTTGTCAGTCTCATCTCCACATTAGATCCATCTAAAGCAGAGACCAAAGTTAACAAGTGATATTCATAATTTAACAAAGTTAACAAGCTCATACATAATTTTTTTTCTGGACAGTTAGAATTCAATAGTGCCCTTAAAATAATGCTTGATAATATGTGGCAAAGGGCAGCATCTCCACAGACTGGAAAATTCTAACTAGTTAAAACCCAGTTCACAATGAAGACTTGCAGCTACATCTATTTTCCAAGAAAAATGTTTTATAGATTAAACTTTTAAAATTTTGTTTTTTTATTTAATTATTTATTTTATTTTGTTTTCAGTTGCCATACAGAGATTTAGGTGTCATTCTTTCTGGCATTTTCTTTTTCTTTAATTTTAATTATTTATTTGCATATATCTGTGCATGTATGGGCATGCCAGAGTCTCTTACTGCTGCAAACAAGTGCCTGCTTTATGCAGGAAGTTGGGTAACTGAATCCAGGCCAAGAGGCTTTGCAAGCACCTTGGACCACCAAACAATCTCCCTGGCCCCTGATTGTGGCATTTTCAAATATGATTTGCTTTAGTTGATTCTCATTG
The DNA here is from genome assembly GCF_020740685.1 of Jaculus jaculus. Taxonomy (NCBI): domain Eukaryota; kingdom Metazoa; phylum Chordata; class Mammalia; order Rodentia; family Dipodidae; genus Jaculus; species Jaculus jaculus. Next base: position 10,172,524 of record NC_059124.1, read on the forward strand.
CTCCCTGTTATCTCTAGCCTCCCTCCCCTAAACCTTTTCCCCAATACCCAAACTCAGAAAGACCAAAAACTGCATGTTCTTTCTGATTTTCCAACATTAGTTTTTAAGATCTATAATTATGTATATATTGTGGGGCAAATGTGAATAAAATCAATATATGTAGAATGGTTAGCCTAAAGGGAATACAAGGAGCTGAGCTGTAAGAGGGATAAGGGAAAGATGAAAGAACACATGACATTTAAAATTACTTTCTTACTTTTGCTTTTTTAAAGAAATAGATAAACTTGACTCAATTTTTTTAAAAATCCTAGAAAAGCCGGGTGTGGTGGCGCATGCCTTTAATCCCAGCACTCGGCTGGGAGGAGGATCGCCGAGAGTTTGAGGCCACCCTGAGACTACATAGTGAATTCCAGGTCAGCCTGAGCCAGAGTGAGACCCTACCTAGAAAAAAAAAAAAAAATCCTAGAAAAAATGAAATTAGAGCCAGGCGTGGTGGCACATACCTTCAATCCCACCACTCGGGAGGCAGAGGTAGGAGGATCACCGAGAATTCAAGGCCACCTTGAGACTCCATAGTAAATTCCAGGTCAGCCTGGGCTAGAGTGAGACCCTACCTCAAAAAAACAATAAAATAAAATAAAATAAAATGGTCTTATAGTCAGGTCGTTTAACATGACAAGTTAGGGAAAATAGCTCAGCTGGTAAAGAGTTAGCCACACACGCATAAGCACCTGAATCTGATCCCTAGAACCCCTGTTGAAAACTGCATGTAGGAAAGACTTCTCAGTAGTTAAGGCACTTGTCTACAAAGCCTAATGATCTGGGTTTGATTCCCCAGGACCCATATAATGTCAGACACACAAAAGTGACACGTGCATCTAGAGTTTGTTTGCTAGAGGCCCTGGCATACCCATCCTCTCTCTGCTTGTAAATAAATAAATAAATAAATAAATAAATAAATAAATAAATGTTGTTTTGTTTTGTTTTTTTAAGCTGGATACTTGTATCCCCAACACTGGGAAGGAAGAGACAGGTAGATCTCTGAGGCTTGTTGACCAAGTTTACTTGGTGAGTTCAAGTCCTGTGAAAGATATTCTCTCAAAAACAGTTGAATAGCACCTTGAAAGTGACAACCTACATTGTCCTCTGGTTTCCACATGTTCACATACATGTGTGCTGGTGCATCTGCATGTACATGAACATGCACAAACTCATACAAGTACACACATCAGTGATAAATGGATCATGTGTTCAACATTTAAATTCTTATTTTGACCTTTCTTTCTTAAAACAGTCAAAGCACAATAACCAATGTTGAGTTTAAAATCTAAAAATAAGAAAAGCAATCCAGGTGTGGTGGTGCATGCCTTTAATCCCAGCACTCAGGAGGCAGAGGTAGGAGAATAGCTGTGAGTTTGAGGCCAGCAAAAAGACAACAGTAAATTCCAGGTCAGCCTGGGCTAGAGCAAGACCCTACCTCAATAAACAAAGCAAAACAAAAGGAAAAGTACAAAAGAGAGAAAGAAATTTAGGCAAAGATTAAAACCTATAAACATTCAAACATAGTGTGTATTATAAAGTTCTTAAAAATAAGGGAAATGGGGTTGGAGACATAGCTTAGTGGGTAAAATGCTTAAACTCACAATCATAAATATCTGAGTTAAATCCTTTAGCCAACTTAGAGAACTTAAAGGGTATGCTGGTAGGTACCTATTACCCCACCGCTGGGAGACAAGAGCAAAGGGTCCTTGGAGCTCACTATCCAGCAGATCTAGCCTCATTGGTGAGTTCCAAGCAGTGAGAGACCCAGTGTTAAGGGATGTTCCCAAGTGTAGCACACAAGGTTGTCCCATGGCTTCCACATGCATGCTCAGACACACTCTCCCCTGTACATGGACACACACACACACGCACATACATGCATGCACTAAAAACAAGGGGAAATCGATCAAAATAATTCATAATCTCTAATTTTCTGAAGCAAAACTTTTGTTTCCCCTCCACAAAGCAACTAGTACCATTTTTAACAAGAAACAACTTTTGTGTAAGGAAATTTTCTCTGCATGCTGCCCATTATATTTTCTGTGATGACTAAAGGTCCTGGGCAAATGAAACTGATGCAATCTGTGGACAAGTGGAAAACAAAACTGTTTGTAGTTAAACAAAAGGAATAGAAACACTTTCTTGCAAAAGAAAATTCATTTTGAAAGTTCTAAACTCCAGTGAAAGGTTCTTCCTTAGCAAGACTTAATTTTATTATGGGAAATTATTAATAATAAATACTTTATAATAAGAGCTCGCAACCAAAATATAAATACTTTGAGTGCATCACACACTATATTCCTTAGTCCTTACAATTATAAGCAGCACACGCTAATATTGTCAGTTCACTTCACCAGCCAACAATCTGGAATTGGCACAGAGTTGCACACCTGGAAAATGGTGCAGCCAGGAGGTGAGGGGAGGGCTCAGTAAGACTGGAGTCGTGTAACTTGCATGGCATGCTGGAGAAGCATTAATTGTACTTTAAAGCATCTTTCTTCCAACAAGGAAAGATTAACATTAGTGCTAGAAATACTTGATTTTTGACTTGCAAAGCTGATTGTCAGCTTTTGTATACAAGGTCATGAGAGAGTCAACCTAAACCAGGTGCAGTGGCACACGCCTTTAATCCCAGCACACTGGTGGCAGAAGTAGGAGGATTGCTGAGAGTTCAAGGTTACCCTGAAACTATATAGTAAATTCCAGGTCTGGCTGAGCTAGAGTGAAACCCCACCTTAGATCCCCCCCAAAAAAGTCAACCTACTAAAATAACATTATCCAGAAAGCTGAAAAGAAATGGACTTAGCTAACACAGTATTTTTAGGAAAGAATAGATTATTGAAGTGAGATTACTAAATAAAACACTGAAGCCAGTCACTTTCTCACTGGTCATAATGTTTGGAGTCTTTTCATCTTTTTTATTTTATTTTATTTTAAGGTAGGGTCTCACTCTAGCCGAGGCTGACTTGGAATTCACTATGTAATCTCAGGGTGGCCTCGAACTCACAGCGATCCTCCTACCTCTGCCTCCCAAGTGCTGGAATTAAAAGCGTGCACCACCATGCCCAGCTTTTTTTCTTTTTTAATATAGGCTTTGTCATTTGGTTTTTGGATTTTGTAAGGGAACTGGTAATTTTATGCATGAACTAAATTACTTATACAAAAGTGGCTTATTTTGCCTTTTTTTTTTTTGTCCACCATGCCCGACTTTGTTTTACCTTTCAAGCTATCTACATCATTTCCATCCAAAGTATTTTAGATTTCATGTGAAATGAGCTAGGAGTCAAGGGGAGCCATAGAATGAGAATGGAGTTGAGATTCGCTTTGAGGTAGGCAGGCTTTACCTGAGCAAGTCACTCCTGCGTCTGGCTGAGTGCAGTTACGCTTTCCCCATCCATCATGCTTGCAATCCCAAAGAGCTGACTCATTTCCTCTACAGAAAACGTGATCTGTCCATGTGTTCCCAGAGCTAGGGTGCAAACTGGAGTTAGCCCATCCTGGGGCTATGATGGCAGTTGGGCACCCTAGCTGGCGGCAAACTACAGAGACTGCACTCATGTCCCAGCCATTACTGCACACTGTCCTCCACTCTCCCTGGATTTTTACTTCCACTCTTCCACTACAATTGTTTTCACCAGCAGTGAGTCTCATTTCCTTCTCGGTTCCTCCTGCAACAACAAGTTAACCATTTAATAGTCACAAAGAGCCATGAGAGGATGATCACTCTTTAGCTTATGTGTTTGTCCTTCAGGATCAGAATTGGGAACCATCTTGGTCCCGTATAATAGGAGAATAGACTCACAAGTATTCAAATATAATTATCAGCATCACAGGCTTCAAATGAAACAGATACAAATGGTAGAGCTAAGTAACAGTACTATATAGTGCCTTAAATTTCTGTGGCAGTTTATATAATCTCCATGTAAACCTTATCAGCTAAATAATATGCTATGAATTTTATAGGGATAAGCTACACATTTCTCCCAAATCATAAAATCAATAAAAGTAAGCTGACAGTGGATATGAGGATGAAAAATTAAAAGGTACTAAATACCTATTTCAAACCCATATGTAAAATAGCATGGATTTTACAGACTAGTACTTGAAGTCTAACTAAAACTAATTTATTTAAATAAAAATTTGCACAGAGATATTTGTACATTGCCTTTTACTGTAAATTAAGCCCCTGTCCATTACCCTTCCTGAAATTATCTCAACTGCCCCTTTGTTGTTATTTAATTAGCTTAGGAATCTGATGGTCCTAGCAGCTTGGCTTCTTTCAATAAATTTTTATATAAATTTTGACATTTGAATCTATTGAAGTATTCCTATAATTCCTTTTTGTCTCAGTAACTCTAAAGCTTCTTTTCCTCTGCATCTTTCTTTTTCATTCTGCCATACATTATTTTCAATCTTTAAATAACATGGAGTTTTTCTTATGCTTAATTTTTGTGAGGGATTCCCCTCAAATACATGAGGCATGGACTTTTAGGCACTATTCAACATAAAGGAGAATTGTTATTTGCTTAACAGTTCATGTCAGAGTGGGCTAAGGCTGGAAGTAAACTTGATGAAATACTCACCAGAAGAATTAGTGAGGACAGCAGCATTGAGAAGGGAGACCACAATCACAATAATGGGACCCAAATGAGGGAAACAGCCTCTAAAGCCTGTAAAGAAAAAGGACAAAAAAGTAACCTTTCACACAGGGTGAAACTTTGGAGAAGACAGAATATTTAAGGGCTTTGGGATTAACAATAAAGATCAAATCAATTATAACCTCTTTTCCTTCTAAATGGAAGGCAGTAATGTTTAGTATCACATAGTCTCATGAAATAGCTTTGAAATTGTTTCTGTTTAGAGGAACCCAGGAGTAAGGGCTTTCAAGAAATTTGGGAGTGGAAAAGGGAATTGTAAAGGCAGGCCTTAAAATCTGTGCAGTTGAAAAAGGCGTAATGAAGTGCAAAAGTGGAGAGTTTTCCCGATACGCACAGCACGGGTTTCTATGTTCTCCGGCTTCTCAGTCTTAACACCAGCATCGCAACCTCCACGTCTACCAGGTACACCATTAGACGGGGAGCTCCCTGAGGGAGGGCTGCATCCATCATGCTCATTGCACTCTTACCAGTGTCTGACACAGTACTTCTAAATAGCAACTGAGTAATGAAAAGTTACCCATGTGTACGTACATCACCTCACACGCGGCAGAAACACTGTTTAGTGCTGTGACATTCTCGTTTCTCATAGTGACTGCAAGTCAACACTTACTTAAAAGTAAAACCTCAAACTAATTTTAGCACGTTCTTGTAAATCATTACATAGACTTCAGAAGTTAGAGTTGGCTTTCTAAATTTCGTTTAGGCAATCAACTTCTAATGAACATTAATTCCTATATATTCTACTTTTTATTCCCTAAAAACTGTTGTTTTCATGCTCAGTAAAGTTCTGTTAACTTCTGGTCCTAACTAAATCTCACCCTAGTGATTTTATAAAGAAATCTTAATTCCTATTTACCATTACTCTCTTTTGCCAACTACATCCATAATATAAAATTAACGAGACACTTTTACCAGTAGATCTAGAGTCTTCAAGAAGCATTCTGAGCTTGACCAAAATGCCAATGCTTTTTGATTTGAATGACTCCAAAATCTTCTTATAATATTCCTCGGAAATGTTCTCTTTAAAAAGTTGACCACCAAGAATATAACTGTAATCATCTCACACATATAAATGAAAAGGCTGCAGAATGGGGAGGAGCCAACCCAGGCCAAAAGAGGAAGTCATAGTTTTCTTCCATCCTCTTTTTTTTCAGTATGGAACATGAAACAACCAAAGGAAATTGAGAAACACTTATGGATTTAAAAAACTGGGAGAAGTAAGTATTCCTCTGTGTGCTGCTGTTGACTATTGAGTATTTTCAGGTTTTTTTTTTTTTCACAGTAAGGTCTTGTTCTCACCCAGGCTGGCACATAGTTTATTGCTCCAAACTGTCCTCAAACTCCTGGAAATCCTTCTGCTTCATCCTCTTGAATGCCGGGATTAAAGGCATGTGCCACCATGCCCAGAAAATGCTTTCAATTTTTGAAGGGATTTTTTTTGGGGGGGGTTGGAGGGGTGGGTAGGGTCTTGCTCAAGCTCAGGCTGACCTGGAATTCACTATGTAGTCTCAGGCTGACCTTGAGTTTACAGTCATCCTCCTACCTCTGCCTCCCTAGAGATGGGATTGAAGGCATGTGCCACCAAGCCCAGCTTAAAGTTGTTTTGTTTGTTTGTTTGTTTTTTTGTTTTTGCAGCACTGGGAATCTAACCTAGGGCCTCAGGCATGCCAGTGATTTTCCACTGAGCTCACGGCCCTTTGAACTTTGTTTTTGATTAATATATTAAGTACATAAAAATAGTAAGGATCACATGGCTAAACTACGAAACACTAAAGCACACAAAACATAGTGTTCTATCATTATGTATCAATGATTCTACAAATGAAGCAAAATTAATAAAACATGTGTTCTGCACTAAATTACCCAGAGATAGGATTTTTTCACCTTTCTGAAGACTCTAAAGCAACCCTGTGACTCAAATCAAGCCCTCTCAGCTGAAACTAAGGTGTTACTGGCCAATCAGGGGCCCACTCAGTGGTCTAGACGGAACCTTCCCAGAGACCTGAAGAAAGCCACACCCACTCATGCACCTGCCAGCAGACTTGCCATCTTCAGACCCTGAAACAGACCCTCATCTGAGCATCAGGCAAGGGAAGAAATTCCAGTCCACATTATAGATCAGGCTGGCCTTGAACTCACTGTAATCCTCTTGCCCCAGTCTTCTGTAATGTCAGCATCATGGGTGAGAACCACTATATCCAGATTAAGACTCAAAAATTTTACTTACACATGTAAATCAGTAGAATATTTCTGGTTTCCACCTCTTGGAAGAAAAGTCCCTGATAAAAGACAAGATCAAAGCAATAGCATACTTGAACAAACTTCAGGCAATCATCTTGGCACAAGAAGCCCTGTCAAATAAGGGATCTATCTTGCCTAAAATTTTCTATTCAGGGTAACAACTTTTAAAAGTCTCTTTCCTCACAGATTATTCAAACTATAATTTCAATCACACAAGTCTCCACATACACTAATGCTAAAGTAGAATCTTTTGCCACCAGGCATATCTTACCCTCTTCAGAGTTATAATATCAGAAGTAACCCAGGTCTCATGTTCCACTCAGAATAGCCCAGGCTGTCTCTTTGAAGAGGCTTCAATAGAGCATTTAAGTCCTCTGTTAGTTCCCAGATAACTGGCTGATTGAATGAAATTTCCTCTCAAACTACTCCTTTTCAAGTTCCTATACAAGTAAGTCACTGTCTTGCTCTAGGGTTTAACCCGCTTTTATAAATTTTCTTTTTTTTTTTTAATTTAATTTATTAGTTTTCTTTTCAGAAAATACAGGCAGTTTGGTACCATTGTTTAGACTCATCCATGATCTACTCCCTCCCACTGGACCCTCCTTATTGATGTAAATGGGTTGTGCATTGTGGAGTTAGCCCACAGTTATTGGTACAATAAATGTCTCTGCATATCATGACCCAACATGTGACTCTGACATTCTTTCCGCCCCTTCTTCCGCAAAATTTCCCTGCGCCATGTTGGGTTCATTTTTGGTCTGCTTCAGTGCTGAGGTGTTGGGGGCCTCTGAAGCTCCGGCTCTCTGATTTGGTAGGAGTTGATTTTTCTCTATGTTGGTTTCCTTCCCCTTTGTGCTGGTATCCGGTTCATCAGGAAAACAGCACCCTTGCTTGTTTCGCCAATTATCCTTAGTTTCAGTCGGGCCCCTTTTGAGGTATGTTGGGGCAGCTCTCTCCTTAGGATCTGCATCTATCTGAAAAAGAGAAGCAGATTCTCCAATGCAGAATAAGTTAGCACCCAGAAAATTGAGATAACACTTAGTTTTTGATAGAGAGTTTAATAGATGTAGACCCTCTTGTACCCCATGATTGATGGTAGCTTGATATTGGAGAGTGGGCTTATGTTTGGGTATGGTTTGACTTGTTTCCCAGCTCCAGCTATGGGTCTTGTACCACTGAGGGGATAGTTAGTCAAATCAAGAGCAGTTGGTTCCCCACCATGGCTGTGTGCCACTATTGCACTTGTGTGGGCATTACATCAGGTTATTTGTTGCTAATTAGGTTAGACCATGAGTTGCTTGGACAGATATTGGTCATTTCCCCCAGTCACCCATGTAGCACCTTCTGGCACTAGACACACTGACTGTCCGGGGACTGACTCTCTCCTGGCTTCCAGCCATGCCATTCCATTTTACATGTCAGCTGCATATGGAGTCTTCAGCAATAGGGTCTTACCACTGATCTTTGGTAGGTCATCAAGTACTCTGACAGAAGTCTGTCATTGTTTTGGGAAAATTGTAGGTTTTTACTCCATCCTATAAGTGCTGGTAACCAGATTAACCTTGAGACTATAGATTGTCTCACAGGCCATGCAACCACTATGCTAATACAGGGCCTGTATGAGCATGAGCTACAAAAACAATGTGAGGGCTGCAGAGATGGCTTAGTGGTGCATGCCTGTGAAGCCTAAGGACCCCAGTTCGATTCTCCAGGTCCCATGTTAGCTAGATGCGCATGGTGGCACATGCATTTGCAGAGGCTAAGAGGCCCTGGTGTGCCCATTCTCACTCTCCAATAAATAAATAAAAATAAAATCTTAAAAAAAAAAAAACCACTATGAGATGCATCTGTGCTGACTGTTGGTCTTCTTACCGTTTGTGTGGAGGCTTTCCTTGGTCTGTACTTTCAAGGCCCATAGCAATTCCCGTTGGCTCCCACCTGGAAAAGACATCCTACTCCCTATGCTAGATGACGTTTTTCTGGCTTCAAATATCCTTAATAATCACAGCTAGCTGGTGAGCTGAGGTGTCCATGTCTGGAAATTTAAACTTGCTTATGTTTCTTCTCTTTCCAAACTTCACATTTTAGCACATTTTTGCTTGTGCTGTTGCTCTCTTACTGTAGTTCTGAATAAGAACAAGCAACAGAAGCCAGGCAAAAGAACGGCTTGAAATTTCTTCTGTCAAACAAATTAGTTCATTGCCTTTAAATCCAACCTCACTCAAATTCTAAGGACATAGGTGGAATGTAGACAGGTTCTGCCTCTAGCCTAGTTTCTGATAGAGTCCTTGCTCCCCTTGAAGCATCATGAGCCCAACCTCTACTGTCAGTGTTTCTCTGAGCATTCTGGTCTTCCAGATGACCATTAGAATGGCTCCTTTAGCTCTACTTATAGTATTGAAGGGTTTCTCTAGCCAAAAGTCCCAAGCTCTTCCCTATTCTTCCCACAAACCAGCCCAAGGGCTTACAAACACACGGTCAAGTTTATCACAATCACCACACTCTTGGTACCAATTTTCTGTATTAGTTACTTTGTCATTGTTGTGAAGAAATACTGACCAGAACAACTTAAGGAAGGGAAGAATGTGTTTTGTCTTACAGTTTCAAAGGGAAGGTTCCTGGAGGGAAAGGCATGTTGGTAAGAGCATGAAGCAATGTGGTCCCATTATGCTAGAGCCATGAAGCAGGGAACTGACAAGAAGTGGTTGACTTATAGCTTTCAGTAAGATTCCACCTCCTAAAATTTCCAAACCTTTCCCAAATAGCTCCACTAGTTGAGAGACCAAGTGTTCAAACACAGAAGCCTATGGAAGGACATTTCACATTTATACCATAATAAGACTTATTGTACAAAAAGTGCTAATAAATTTTGCTACCTTGTCCCAGATAATGAAATCACAACTAAATTAACAAAGGTTTCTCTTGACTGTTTATAGCAAACTGTGGGGATAGAGAAATGAATTGACGATAGAGTTGTTGATCAGGAATGTTCAGCTATCCCTACTGAAATTACTGAGGCTTCCTGGGTAGAGAATCACAAAGACATGGATCAAGAGCCCTACGAGGAAGATTCACTAGTCACCTAAGTAAAAGCCAGAAGCTCTTTTTCAAGACAATGGAAAAATATTTATGTACTTTACATGAGCACTTCAAAACACATGGAGCAAAAATTTATAGAACTTGGAAAAATATACAAATCCACACTCATTGTGGATATACCAAGAATTGTTAAAGTAGGGCTGGAGAGATGGTGTAGTGGTTAACGTACTTGCCTGTAAAGCCAAAGGACCCAAGTAGATTCTCAAGGACCCATGTAAGCCAGATGCACAAGGTGGCACATGCGTCTGGAGTTTATTTGCAGCAGCTGGAGGTCCTGGCACTCCCATTCTCTCTCTCTCTCTCTCTCTGCCTTTCTTTTTCAAAGAAATAAAACTACAAATATTTTTTAAAAGAGAATTAATAAAGTGAGTAGGTAAAATTAACAAGAATTGAATAATATGATCAACAAATATAACCTGACTGACACTAAAATATTTTTTTCATGATAACAGAGCATGGTTTTTTTTGTCAAATGTGCACAGAATATTTCCTGAAATGTATCTCTTTCATTATTATTAAAATATTAAATATTAAATATAAAAATAATTAAAGCCCCTGGCAGTTAAATTTTATTGTCAACTTAATCAGATCAGAAATCAAATACAAGACACAGCTCTTGGGGAGGTCTGTGATGGTGTTTCTGGGAAGGATTGATGGAGGAAGACCTCCCTTTAGAGTGGGTAGCCCTTATGGTGGTGGGCTATATAAAAAGAAGCTCTAAGATAATACTGAGCTTTTTGTTTGGCTGCCTTTGCTGTTCATTGATACATGCATCTACTCTGTTATTATATCCTTCACCAACATTGGAACCCCAGCATCATGCGTCTTCCAACATGTAGTGAAGATCAGCAACTCTTCAGAAATTCTGTAAGTTTTAGTGCCAGATTGGGGCAGCTTAAGCATCCAGACTCATAGACTGAAGAGCTACTGGGTTCTCAGAACCTCTAGCTTGCCGACATCCGAGTTGGTTTGCTCAGTCCATATCCTATAAGCCAATGACATAACCTTTTATAATATGTCTTTAATCAGTTATGTTCCTCCAGAGAAGTTTAATAGAGTTTGCAGCATCAGGAGTCATTCTAGAGAAACAGAATTAAAAGGATGAGTTTTTCTAGTGGGCTTGGTATCATCTGGAGCTGGATTTCCAACTCTAGGGCTACTAATGACTCTCCTAGTGGCAAGGGTAGTACTGATCATCCATGGTATTTAAACAACTATGCAAGATCGATGCATTGGATGATACTGACTTACCTCTTACAAGGGGCAGGGAATTTAGTGACTCTGTATATAAAACTTTTAAATATTTGTGAGAAGGTGATAAATATAATGATAATGATGCTAGTGGTTGCTTCTAGTGTCTCTAGAATTTAAAAAATTGGGAAAGAGTAAGATGTGCATAAATTATCTAAAGATTTTTAAGTGTATCTTGGATGAGAACCTTCTCTCCAGAAGCCATAGTGCTCCACTTATGGAAAAACAAATCTAAGCCCTCATTATAAGGTTAGTGGATTTCTATGGGTAGGGGAAACTACTGCTGTTGTATACTAAATGGATATATCTTACCCACCAACTGCTCTCTAACCACTTGTGTTTATGCCCATACGTTAATGCTACTCTCATTGTGGGTTAGAGAAGGTTCTTTTTATCTTTTTTTTCAGATGGCAGTGACCACTGGGATGACTCAAAATTCACCAAAGTGCTGAAAAGAAGTGATCGTGGAGTATTCAGCACTTAGTGAGACATCTCTGTCATACTGTCCAAGATGGATAGGCCATTGTGGAAGAGCTGGGGGAAAGAATGCAAAATCAAAGGCAAGGAGAGGAGTGTTTTTCAATACTGTCTTCCAGACACAAAGTAGCCATGATAGTCATGACCTCACAGTGCATGACACTACCTACACAAGTCCTGCATATAGGAAGGGAAAATGATGACATCCAAATAGAAGAGAGAATACTTGGAAAGAAGAAGGGATCCAGTGGGAAGGAGATACAGAAAGAAGAAAAGGGAGGGCAGCAGGAGGGGCTCATGATCACGGTAGGTATGTTGTATATATGTATGGAGGTTGTCAGCAAAAGTTTTAAGAAGATAAACAGATTATCTCTCTTCCAATGCAAGTTCGAACCCTAGCCTTAAAGGACTTAGGCAATAAAGTAAAGACTGAGACACTCAACACTACCAAACCAGAGATCCAGAGGCTCCTATGAGCCTGTCACTGAAGCAGACGTAAGACGAACCCAACATGACTCAGGGAATTTTGCGCAAGAGGGGGCAGAAAGATTGTTAGAGCCACAAGTTGGGCCATTATGCGCAGAGACATTGCCTCTCCCCCATAATTTATGGCTGTCCCCCAACCATGCATGACCCACAATCCCCATGGGAATTACCTACATCTCCTGAGAGGAGGGTCCCTTTGGAAAAGGGCCAGGGATGAGAGAAAGATGGTATCAACATACTGTGTTTACATACGAAGTATGTCCATAACTAATAAAAAAAAAGTGAAAACACTGGAAAAGAATGATATCCTGAAGTTTGAGATGGAGATGTATTGGGAGGATCCTGATGAAGCTGAGGACATTGAACTCTCAGATTTTGATGGGTTTATTTTGCATGAAGAAGTAATCTTCCCACCATTAGGATAAGGTATATCCCTACTTTATCCCTGAAGTTTTTACTTCTCCACCCTTGCCTGAGAGAATTAATCCTGCATTATACATGGAACTAGCAATGACCTTCCTTAGAGGAGATGCCAAGAAAGACAATACTGATGCCTCTCAGTGCCCACCTACCTTCACCCCTAGGCCTGCAACCAGAATCAAGAGTAAGAGGACGTTAAAGGTGAGGTAGGGAGGATGTGACCCATAATGAAGTATGATATACGCCTAAAGAACTTTTTGACTTTTCTAATTCATTTAAGCAGGAGTCTGGGGTATGTGTTTGGGAATTGAATTTAAGGGCGTAAAATGATGGTAGAAGAAACATGAGACTACATTAGGCTGAGTTTATTGACATGGGTCCATTGAGAAAAGAATCTAATTTTAATTTTAATACAGCTTGTACAGTAAAAAAAAATGATGTGAAGAATTTATTTGATTGGTTTGTTAAAGTAGCAGTCAAAAGATGGCTTATAAATGAGCTGGAGCTGCCTGATACCATTTGGTTAATGTTAATTAAATAATTAAAAGACAGGGAAATTGAAATGCAAGAGTGGATTTGGCATACAAAATCTATTCCTCTACAGTTAGGGTCCAGAATATATATATACCCTTCACTAAAACCATAATAAATAGATTTATGAGAGGACCACCCGCCTACATGAGGAGCTCTGTCACTGCAAGGGGTGTAACTGGTTTACAGAGTAACACAGACCAAGTGGCAGCACTGAGTTGCCAAAGGTAGGATGAGCAAATTTACCAGAATGGAGAGCATAGACAAAACAATACTCATAATGGTATGGCTTGTTTAGACATTTGGTACTGGGCGACTACTCGTGGTGTTCCCAAAAGTGAAGATAGGTAAGAAGCCCACTAGGCACTTGCTTGGTCTTTATAAGCAGAAAAGTTCCAGAACTAAGGAATGAAGGGCCACTTTGAATTGAAGTCACAGAGAATCTTAGCCTTCTAATCAATTTCCAGACTTGAGTTAGTTTAGTGGAGGAGTGGCCTGCTCCCTTTGAGGAGGGGCCGTGCTATAACCCTGAGAAGTTTTAATATTAATATTTCTCCCATCCCTCCCCAGAGGCACCTATGCTTTGCTAGGACAACTACATTGAGGAAAAGGAAATAGTCAGACCTTTCAGCCTACTCAACAGTGGCTATGAATTGGCATTGATTCCAGGAGAGCCAAAATAGCATCATAGCCCTCTAGTTAACATAGGAGATTATGAAAATAAGGTGGGTAAGGGAGTTTTAGCCACTGTCTGACTCACAGTGGGTCTTTGAACTCATCCTGTGGTTATTTTCCCAAACCCAGGAAGCATAATTGGCATAAAGATTGAGAAGTTGATAGAATCACCACATTGGTACCTTGACCTATGGAGTAAGGGCTATTATGATTGGAAAGTCAAAATGGAAGCCATTAGAGCTCTGCTACTAGGGGAAATAGTAATTCAAAACCAATATCACATCCCTGGAGGGATTATGGAGACTAGTATTTCAATAAGAACTAGAAAGATGCAGGGGTGTTTCTCAACACATCTTCCTTTACCTTCTATTTGGCCTGTTCAGGAGACAGATCCTGGAGAATGGTAGTTGATTATCATAAACTTAATCAAGCAGTGACATGTGGTTTCCATACTTAGGGAGATTAACACATCTCCTGATAGCTGGTATGTAGCCATTGATTTTGAAATGCTTTCTTCTCCATGCCTGTTCATATGGACCATCGGAAGCAATTTTTATTCAGTTGGTCTGGCCAACAGTGCAGCTTGACTGCTTTACCACAAGATTACATTAATTCTCCAGCCCTGTCTCATAACTTAGTTTGAAGGGATCTTAATTAGCTGTCTCTTCTTCAATATATGATGCTGGTCCATTATATCAATGACATTATGCTGATTGGACCAAGTGAGTAGTAATAATCAAGCACTCTGGAGTTGCAGGTACAACATATGTGCATCAGGGGATGGGAAATAAACCCAAGTAAAATTCAAGGGTTTTGTATCTCAGTAAAAGTTCCATGAGCCAAGTGGTATGGGCATGCACAGACATCCCATCTAAGGGAATGGACACGCTGTTGCACCTGAACCCTCCTACAACTAAGAAAGGAGAACAACTCTAAGTGGTCCTGTTTGGGCTTGGGAGGCAGCACATTTCTCACTTGGGTGTGTTACTCTGGCCCATATCCAAGTGACTCAGAAAGCTGTAGTTTTGGGTGGGCCATGAAACAGGATAAGGCTCTTCAAAAGGTGCAGGCTTCTGAGAAGACTGGGCTACCACTTGGGCTAAATGATCCAGCAGACCCCATGGTACTTGAGGTGTCAATGGCAGATCAGGATGCTGTTTGGAGATTTGCAGGACCTCAAAGGTGAATTGCCATGGAGACACTT
Organism: Jaculus jaculus; assembly: GCF_020740685.1. Classification (NCBI taxonomy): domain Eukaryota; kingdom Metazoa; phylum Chordata; class Mammalia; order Rodentia; family Dipodidae; genus Jaculus; species Jaculus jaculus. Next base: position 10,187,608 of record NC_059124.1, read on the forward strand.
GGGATACTAGAGCAAGGCTCTTCCTTAAGTGCAGATAAAAATTTTCCCTTTGAGATAGTTCATGGCCTGCTAATGGGCTTTAGTGATGATTGTTTGGTGATGGGACACAAGTTACCATGTGATCTGAGCTGCCGATATGAGCTGGGTGTTATCTGACCCATCAAGCCATAAAGTTGGCTTGTCCAGCAGCTGTCCAACTTTAAATGGAAGTGGCATGCATGTACTCAGGCCCGGGCAGGTCTTGAAAGCAGACGTATATTGTCCAAATTCCTATGATCCCTACCCTTGCTATAATGCCCTCCCAAGTATCACCTGAGGCATCATGGGGTGTGTCCTATGATTGAATGACTGAGGTGGAGAAGATCAGAGCTTAGTTTACATATGGATTTACATGCTATACCGGTACCACCCAGATGTAGACAGCCTCAGCACTATATCCCCTTTCTAGGACAAACCTGAAGTGGTGGAAATCCACAGAACTTATCACAGTGCATAATGACTATGGATTTGCTTGAGAGGGAAAAATAGCCCAATGTGTGGTTAAGTTCTTACTTATAGGCATCATTTGTGGATTGTCTAGGAGATAGGGGACCTGGAAAGAACAGCATTGGAAAAATTGGTGAGAAAGACATTGCAGAAGAGGTATGGATCTCTCCAAATTGGCAAAGGATGTTCAGGCACCACAGTAGAAGATAACTTTGATAATCAAAGTCATAACATAAACCATTCTATAGATAGCTCTCAACTGCTTTTCCCAGCCATTCTCCTCATTGACAATGAGGAAAAAAGCAAAGTGGCCACGGTGGCAGGGATAGTGGCTATGAACGGGCTCAAAAAATGGATTTCCACTTGTTAAGGCTGACCTGGCTATACCTGCTTCTGAGTGCCAAATCTTCCAGCAGCAGAAACTCAAAACTGAGTCCCTCATATGGCATGAATCTTCAGGGTAACCAACCAGAAACCTAGTAGCCACTTGATTGCACTGGACCATATATATCTTGGAAAGGGAAACATGTTGTCCTTACTGGGATATATGCTTATTCTGGGTATAGCTTTGCTTTTCCTGCATTAATGCCTATACCAAAACTATTACCAATGAGCTTGCAGAATGACTTATATAGCATCATGGCATTCCTCACAGCATTGCTTTGCCCAAAGAACTCTCTTTACATCCAAAGAAGTGCAGCAGTGGGCTCATGTTATGAAATTCACTGGTCTTACCATGTTCCCTACCATTCTGAAGCAGTGACTTTGACAGAATAGTAGAATTTTTTTATTATATATGGACATACTTTGTATGCAAACAACACATGTTGGTACCATCCTTCTCTCCTCCCTGCCCCTTTTCTGAAGAGGCCTTTCTCACTGGGAGTGCAGGTCAACCCCATGGGAATTGTGGGTCATGCATTATGGGGTGGGAAAGAGGCAAGGTCTCTGTGCAAAATGTCCCAACTTGTGCCTCTAAAAATCTGTGTGCCCCCTCTTCTTGCAAAATTCTGCAAAAATAAATGGGAGCATTTTAAGTATACTTCAGTGATGGGAACTTAGGAGCCTCTGGATCTCTGGTTTGTTAGGTGGTGAATGTCCTCAATATCTTTCTCCATCACCCTTGTGCTGATATCAGTTTCACTAAGAAAGCAGTACTCTTGGTCATTTCCCCAATTCCTCTGTGGTTTCAGCTGGGGCAGAGTGCACTCAGTTGTTTATCTCCTCAGGTCCAGCTCCCATCTGAAAAAGAGAAGCAGATTCTCCAATGTAGAATAAAGTCAGCACTGGTCAAATGGGATAACCATTATTAATTTAGAGAGAATCAAAAGGGTTTAGACCCTATTATAGTCTAAGATTAGTGGGAGCTTGACAATGGAAAGCAGAATCATTATATAGATATGATTCTGACTTGTTTCCCAGTTCCAAATATGGATTCCTTTCCACTGATCTGATCTGTTAGCCAATCCAAGTGCAGCTGGTTACCCACCATGGTTGTGTGCCACTATTGTGTGAGCATCATGTCAGGTTGTTTGCTTCTGAGTAGCTTACACTTTGAGTTGCTCAAACAGATGTTGGCCACTTTCCTCCAGTAGCTCATGTAGTGCATTCCAGGACTAGTTGGACTAATTGTCTGGGGACTGGCTCTCCTCCAGATTCCAACCATGTCTCTCCATGGTCTGTACCAACAGCGTTTTGTGTCTTCAGCAGTAGGGTCTTACCATTAACCTCAGATGAGGAATAAAGTGCTCTGACAGAAGTCTTTTTGTTTTGGGAGTAGTTAGTTTTAGTAGGTCTCTCTGATCAACAGTTCATTGTGGATGTAGACTACATCCTGATAGTAATACAGGCAAGGAAAAAGAAAAAAGAAAAAGCCAAAAAAGAAAGAGAAACAAGAGAAAGTTGAGGTTAGGTCTTGTCTCACTCTCTCCAGGGCCCTTTGATTCATGTCGTCCCTCTGAGGGTTCCACCTTTTAGACTACTAGGATTATATTGTACCAGTTCAATTGGGGTCAATTTTGTGTGCACCCCCAATCCTTCCCCTTCCCCCAAGCCCTACTCTCCATAGTGTCCAAAGATCAAGATGCTATTCAGTTATGTAAGCACTTGGGCCGATCCAGGTTAGGAACGCAGATGAGTGAGATCATGCAATGGTTGTCTTTCGGAGATTGTGTGAGTTCACTTAGAATGATCTGTTCCAAGTCTGACCATTTTTCTACAAATTTCAATGTATCATTTTTTTCTTACTGCTAAGTAGAATTCCATCATGTAGATATACCACATCTTGGTTATTCCATTCATCTAATGAAGGGAACTTGGGTTGATTCCAGTTCTTAGCTATTATGAATTGAGCAGCTATAAATGGTTTAGCAAATGTCTCTGAACTGAGCTGTGGAGCTTTTAGGGTAAATGTCTAGAAAGGGAACAACAGGGTCTGTTGGTAACTCTATATTCATCCTTTTCAGGATCTCCTTATTGATTTCCACAGTGGTTGTACCAGCTTACATCCCCACCAACAGTGAATGAGTGTTCTTATTTCTCCTCATCCTCACTAACATTTGTTTACATTTGAGTTTGTAATGTTTGCTATCCTTACTGTGGTAAGGTGGAATTACATAGTTGTTTTAATTTGCATTTCCTTAATGGCTAGGGATGTTGAACATTTTCTTAAGTGTGTGTTAGCCATTTGTAATTCTTCCTCTGAGAACACCCTATCCAGTTCTCTTTTGGAGTGGGTTGTTTGATTTTTTATTGTTTAGTTTTTTGAGTTCTTTGTAGATTCTGGATATTAGGTTTCTGTCAGTGGTATAGTTGGCAAAGATTTTCTCCCATTCAGTGGGTAATCTACTGGCTCTGCTTATAGTATGCTTATCTGTGCAAAAGCGTTTTAGATTCATGAGATCCTATTGGTTTAGTACTTGTTTAATTTCCTTAGCTACTGGGGTTTTGTTCAGGAAGTCATTTCCCAGCCCTGTATTGTGGAGAATGCCTCCTTTTTTTTTCTTCCAGTAGCTGAAGAGTTTCAGGTCTTCAAAAAAACTCAGCAAAATACACAATTTTACTAAAAAGTGAGGTGTATAGGAAGTTGAAGAGGCAGCGGAGAAGTAGAAGAGATCCAGAGCATCCACAGCCCACACAGGCCGGCAAAAGTGGCCCCAGCAGGTCCACCAACCACAGCAGCGGCAGCAGTGGCACACCAGAAAGCAGCCAGGCTTGGCTCGAGCCGCAGGAAAAACCAGCTGTGGGAACTTCCACTCACACCAGCGCTCTCCGCAACTCAAGAAACATGAAGGGAGAGCGGCAGTGAACAACGGAGGAGCAGATCACAAGGTAGAAGAACACGTAGAACAGCAAGAGAACCAGAGCAGCTACGGCTCCCTCCCCTCCCCCACCACCTGTGCCTAGCTCCAGCGAACAGAGCAGCGGTCCCGGGACTGGCCATGCCAACTTGAGCCGACAGCAGGGCCCAAGCAGGAGCAGACCCAGCAGCAGCAGCTTCAGCAGCAGTGGTGGCTCCAGCAGAGGCAGCTACAGCATCATCAGCAGAGGCAACAGCAGCAGTGGACCCAATAGCAACAGCTTCAGCGACAGCGGCAACAAACCCAGCACCAGCAGCTTCAGCAGCAGTTACAGCAGCGGGGGTGCTGATCTTCAGGGCCACAGTTGCCAGCCTCAGTTTGCCCTGCAGGAAAAGCCAGTGTCCAGCTCCAGAAAACAGAACAGCAGCCCAACGACCCAGGCAGCAACTTGACTGAGACCAAAATCATCCAAAAAGGTAACTGGGATTGATTGCACCAGGGAAGGGTCTCACTTGGTCACAAGCTGACATGGATCCCTCAACAGACCAGAAATCTTAACCTCTTTGTTGATAGAGGATCTGGTTGTTATAATAACTACTCTTGCATAACTATTCGGTGCTGTTTTTGATTGAATATGTACAGTGTTTAGTTAAATTTTAGAATCTACCTGTATTTTATTCCACTCAGCCTACTTGAATACTCCCATAGCAGGGAAACTCAATCCTTAGGAACACCTTTGTAGATACTTTGAGAGCCTTAAGAGCCACACATAACACCTTAATCTCCTATCCTGAAGATATATAACATCAAATCAATTGATACAGCTAAGAATACCCAGCTAGCTAGAAAATCCAAGCATTAACTTCATCCAAGATGCAAAAATATATACATTATAACACAAGAAACACTAAAAAGTAAGATGATATAAATCCACCTAAAAGTATTAATGCATCAGAAATGACCTCCAGTGAGAACGAGTTAGAAGAAATGACTGAGAAAAATTTCAAAAGAATGATTGTAAATATGTTCAAAGAAGCCAGAGAACAAATCAAAGGAGTCAAAGAGGAAATCAAAGGAATCAAAGAAGAGGCAGGACACCAATTTCATGAAATAAAGAAGGCAATGCAAGACATAAATAAGGAAATAGAAATAATAAAGAAAAACCAGTCAGAATTACTAACAATGAAGAACACAGTTAATGAAATAAAAAACTCTGTTCTAATAGAATATCTAATTCTAATAGAATCTAATAGAATATCTAAGCTAGAAGACCAGGTGGCAGATCTAATACAGTCAACAAAGAAAAAGACAAACTAATAGAAAAGTATGAGTGGGAATTTCAAGATATTCGGGACACTATGAAAAGATCAAATATAAGAATTCAGGGCATACTAGAAGGAGAAGAATTCCACTCCAAAGGCATAGTAGGCGTCTTCAACAAAATCATACAAGAAAACTTCCCCCAAATTGGGAAAGAGGTGCCAATGCAGATCAGGAAGCCCTTAGAACCCCAGCCAGACAAAACCTGGAAAGAACCTCTACTCGCCATATTATAATCAAACTACCAAACACACAAACCAAGGAAAAAATATTGAAAGCAGTTAGAGAGAAAAATCAAGTTACCTACAGAGGCAAGCCCATCAGGATTACAGCAGATTATTCAACACAAACTTTAAAAGCCAGAAGGACTTGGAGTGATATATTCCAAGTTCTGAAAGATAACAACTGTCAACCAAGGTTACTTTATCCTGCAAAGCTATCCATTCAAATAGACAGAGAAATAAGGACATTCCATGACAAAAACAGGTTAAAGGAGTATTTGAAGACAAAACCAACTCTCCAGAAAATACTTGATAGGATACTCCATGCTGAAGAAAAGGAAAAGCACACATATAAGGAACCTGGAAAAAACAAACAATACTCAAACACTAGTTAACACAAGACAGCAAAGTTAGAACTGGAACAACAACAAAAAAAAATGACAAACATAAATACACACCTTTCAATAATATCTCTTAATATCAACGGCCTCAATGCCCCAACGAAAAGACATAGGTTTGCAGACTGGGTTAAAAAGCAGGATCCTACAATTTGTTGTCTCCAAGAAACTCACCTTTCTATAAAGGATAGACATTATCTTAGGGTTAAAGGCTGGAAGACGGTGTTTCAAGCAAATGGACCTAGAAAACAAGCAGGGGTTGCTATCCTAATATCTGACAAGGTAGACTTCAGTCCAACGTTGGTCAAGAAAGATAAGGAAGACCACTTTATATTGATTAAGGGCACACTCCAACAGGAGGACATTACAAGCCTAAACATATATGCACCTAACATGGGGGCTCCCAAATTCATCAAACAAACACTATTAGAACTAAGGTCACAGATAACACCAAACACAGTGGTGGTGGGTGACTTTAACACCCCACTCTCATCAATTGACAGGTCATTGGGGAAAAAATAAACAGAGAGGCATCTGAACTAAATGAGGTCATAGAAGGAATGGACCTAACAGATATATACAGCACATTTCATCCAAAGGCTGCAGAATATACATTCTTTTCAGCAGCACATGGAACATTCTCTAAAATAGACCATATATTAGGACACAAAGCAAATCTTAGAATCTGACAGTAAATTGTTCCACCCAGTCCACTAGAATACTTCCTTAGCAAGCAAATTAACATCTAGTATTATTTCTGTGGCTGGGTTGAAGTACAACAGCTACACCTGGAACCTTAAACTCATATCCAGAAAGTATATAAAGACAGATTGCCACACCTAAGACCACTGGAGATAAGTAGAAAACCCAAGCATCAAATCAACTCAGGATGTAAAACTTACTACATTATAACACAAGAAAAGAATAAAGACAATACAGTCCCACCAAAATTATAAATCTGTCAGAAATGAAATTGTATTAGATGATATGCCTGACAAAGATTTCAAAAAAAAAAAAAAGGTGATATCTATACTCAAAGAAGTCACAAAAGAAATGAAAGGAATCAAAGAAGAAAACAAAGGAATTAAAGAATAGAATAAACTACACTGAAAGAGAACACAGGAAACCAACTGAATGAAATAAGGAGGTCATTACAAGACATGAGTAAGGAAATTGAAATACTGAAGAAAAATCAGGCTGAAATCACAGCTCTGATGAATACAGTCATTGAAATAAAAATCTCTGTGGAAAGTCTCAACAGTAGAATGAATGAAGGAGAGAACAGAATATCTAAACTAGAAGAAACTACACTAGACACTCCAACAAAGAGAAAGACAAGCTAATAGCAGGGCATATATGGGAATTGCAAGATATCTGGTATACTATAAAGAGATTAAACATAAGAATTCAGGGTATAATAGGAGAAAAATTTCAATCCAGAGGCTTAGTTGGTGTTTTCAACAAAACCACAGAAGAAAGTTTTCCCCAAATTGGAAAAAAAAAAAAATGCCAATGCAGATACAAGAAGCTTTTGGAACACCAAAGAGACAAAACCTGGAAAGAACCTCTTCACCATGTTATACTTAAACATCTAAACACACAAACCAAAGGAAATATATTGAAAGCAGTTAGAGAGAAAAAGTAAGCCACCTACAAAGGCAAGCCCATCAGAAGAACTGCAGATTACACAAACTTTAAAAGCCAGAAGGGCTTGGAAAGATGTATTCCAAGTTCTGAAAGATAACAACTGTCAACCAAGATTACTTTATCCTGCAAAGCTATCTATCCAAATTGATAGAGAAATAAGGACATTCCACCACAAAAACAGGCTAAATAAATTTATGACAACTTAACCACTTCTACAGAAAACACTTGAAGGAATTCTTCATGCTGAAGAGAAAGCAAATTACACACAGTAGGAAGTAGAAAAAAATAAACCACACTCAAATACCAGTAAAAACAAACAAGTAAAGAGAAAACAGGAGGTGCTACACAATAAGAAGAATGGTGAGAATAAATGAATACCTTTCAATAATACCTCTTTACATCAATGGCCTTGTTGCACCAACCAAAAGACACAGGCTTGCACACTGAATTAAAAGGAGAGTCCTGCCATTTGTTGCCTCCAGGAAAGTCATCATTCAATAAAAGATAGACACTGTCTTAGGCAGAAAGGATGGAAAATGGTATTTCTAGCAAATGGGCCTAGGAAACAAGCAAGCATTGCTATCCTAATATCTGACAGGATAGACTTCAAAGCAACATTAGTGAGGAAAGTAAGGAAGGTCACTTTATACTGATTAAAGGAACACTCCAACAGGAAGACATTACAGTCCTAAAAATATATGCACCTAACATGGGGGCTCCCAGTTTCATCAAACAAACACTATTAGACTTAAGGTCACAGATAACATCAAACACAATGGTAGTAGTTGACTTCAGTACCACACTCTCATCAATTGACAGGTCATCCTAGAAAAAATAAACAAAGACATCTGAATTAAATGATGTCTTGGAACAAGTATCTGATAACAAATAACATATATCTACAAAACATTCCATCCAAATGCTGCAGAATATACATTATTCTCAGTAGCACATGGAATATTCTGTAAAATAGACCACATATTAGGACACCAAGAAAATATCAACAAATACAGGAAAATTATAATAATGCCTTGTATTCTATCTGACCATGATGGGATTAAACTGCAAATCAGTAACAAGAAAAGCTACGGAGCATACAGAAATTCAGGGAGACTAACAGTACACTATTGAATGATCAGTGAGTCATTGAAGAAATCAAAAAGGAAATCAATAGACTCATAGAATCAAATGATGGTGATAATACAACATACTTATACTTGTGGGATACAATGAAGGCAGTTCTAAGAGGGAAATTTATAACTCTAAGTGCCTATATTAAGAAATTAGAGAGTTCAAAAATAAGTAATTTAATGCTTTACCTTAAGGCCTTGGGAACAAAAAAAAAGAAAAAGTCAACCAAAATCAGTAGATGAGAAGAAATCATAAAGATTAGAGCAGAAATTAATGAAATAGAAACCAAAATTTTAAAAAAATCCAAAGAATCAATAATACAAAGAGTTGGTTCTTTGAAAGGATAAACAATATTGATAAACCCTTAACATATTTGACCAGAAGAAATAGAGAAGAGACAAAAAATAATAAGATTAGAGATGAAAAGGCACCATTACAACAGATACCAAAAAAAATTTCAGAAAATTATAAGGACATACTTTAAGAATATATGCCTCTAAATTTGAAAATCTGAAAGAAATGAATGATTTCCTTGATTCATATGACCTACCAAAATTAGATCAAGATAAGATAAATCATTTAAATAGACCTATAACAAGTATGGAGATCCAAGCAGTTATAAAAAGTCTCCCAACTAAAAAAAGTTCCAGGCACAGATGGATTTAATGGTGAATTTTACCAGACCTTCATGGAAGAATTAACACCACTGCTTCTCAAACTTCTTCATAAAATAGAAAAGGAAGGAATTCTACCAAAGTCCTTCTATGAAGCTAGCATCACCCTGATATCAAAACCAGGCAAAGACAGAACCAAAAAAGAAAATTACAGACCAATCTCCCTCATGAACATAGCTGTAAAAATTCTGAACAAAATATTGGCAAGCAGAATACAAGAATATATCAAAAAGATTATTCACCTCAACCAAGTTGGCTTTATCCCAGGGTGCAGGGATGGTTCAACATATGCAACTTGATAAATGTAATACATCATATAAATGGTCTGAAGGACAAAAAAAAAAAATCACATGATTATCTCCATAGATGTAGAAAAGGCATTCAACAAAATCCAACATCCATTCATGGTAAAAGATTACAGACACTGGCAGCCGGGCGTGGTGGCGCACGCCTTTAATCCCAGCGCTTGGGAGGCAGAGGTAGGAGGATCGCCGTGAGTTCGAGGCCACCCTGAGACTACATAGTGAATTCCAGGTCAGCCTGAGCCAGAGTGAGACCCTACCTCTAAAAAAAAAAAAAAAAAAAAAAAAAAAAAGATTACAGACACTGGAAATGGAAAGAACATATCTCAACATAATAAAAGCTATTTCTGACAAACCTATAGCCAATATAATACTAAATGGAGGAAAAACTTGAAGCTTTTCCACTAAATTCAAGAACAAAACAAGGGTGTCTATTGTTCCCACTTTTATTTCATATAGTACTGGAAGTCTTAGCTATAGCAAAAAGGCAAGAGACAGTCATAAAAGGGATACAAATTGGAAACGAAGAGATCAAATTATCATTATCTGAAGATGATATGATTCTATACATAAAAGACCCTAAAAACTACCAGCAAACTGGTACAGCTAATAAACACTTTTAGCAACATAGTAGGATACAAAATAAATACACAGAAATCAGTAGCTTTCCTATATACTAACAACAAATATGTAGAGGAGGGAATATCTCCCATTCACAATTGCTTCAAAAAATAAATAAATAAATAAAGTACCTTGGAATCAACTTAACCAAGGAAGTGAAGGATCTCCACATGAGAACTTTAAAACACTCAAGAGAAATTGCAGAATACACAAAGAAATGGAAAGACATCCCATGTTTGTTGATTGGCAGAGTCAATATTGTGACAAGGTCAATCTTACCAAAAACAATCTACACATTTAATACAAATCCCATTAAAATTCCAATGGCATACTTCACATAAATAGAAAAACAAGCCTAAAATTCATTTGGAAGCACAAAAAAACCTCAAATAGCCAAAACGATTTTGAGCAGCAAAAATAACACCCAATTTTAAGCTATATTACAAAGTGATAGTAATAAAAACAGCATGGTATTGGCACAAAGACAGACATATAGATCAATGGAACAGAACAGAGGACCCAGATGTTAATTCAGGCAGCTACAGCCATCTGACTTTTGGGAAAAAAATGCAAAAAATATTCATTGGAGAAAAGACAGCCTCTTCAACAAGTGGTGCTGGGAAAACTGGATATGTATATGTTGAAAAATGAAAATATATCCTTGTCTTCCTCCATGCCCAAGAATCAAATCCAATTCAATCAGAGTCCTTAATATCAGACCTGAAACTCTGAAATTGCTAGAGGAAAAGGTAGGGGAAACCCTTCAACATATTGGCATAGGTAATGACTTTCTGATTATAACCCCAATTGTTCAAAGAATAAAACCACTAATCAACTACTGGTATCTCATGAAATTACAAAGCTTTTGTACAGCAAGGGATACTGTGAATAGAGCAAAGAGACAAGCTACAGAATGGGAGAAAATCTTTGCCAGCTACACATCTGACAGAGGATTAACATCCAGAATATACAAAGAACTCAAAAAACAGAACAATAAGAAATCAAACAACCCAATTAAAAAATGCACAAGGGGGTGCATACATCTGGAGTTTGTTTACAGTGGCTGGAGACCCTGGTGCACCCATTCTCTCTCTCTCACTCTCTCTCTCCCTCTTTCTGTCTCTGTCACTCACAAATAAGTAAATAAAAATTTAAAACAAGAAAAAAATTAAAAATGGGCTATAAAAGTAAATAGAGAGTTCTCACCAGAAGAAATTCAGATGGCATATAAACATCTAAAAATGTGTTCTACATCCTTAGCCATCAGGGAATGCAAATTAAAACTACATTGAGATTCCACCTCTCTCCTTTCAGAATGGCTACCATCAATAAAATAAATGACAATAAATGTTGGCAAGGAAGTAGTAAAAGGGGAACCCTTCTACACTGTTGGGAATGTAATCTGGTACAGCCATTGTAGAAATTAGCGTGGAGGTTCTTGAGATAGCTAAAAATAGATTTTACCATATGATCCAGCTATAGTACTCCTAAGCATATATCCTAATGACTCTTCTTACCTTAGAGATACTTGCACAGCCATGTTTATTGCTGCTCTGTTCACAATAGCTATGAAATGGAACCAGACTACATGTCCAACCACAGATGAATGGACAATAAAGATATGGTACATTTACACAATGGAGTTCTATTCAGCAGTAAAGAAAAATGAAATTATAAAATGTGCAGGGAAATGGATGGATCTGGAAAGGATTATAGTAAGTGAGGTAACCCAGATCCAGAAAGCCAAATGTCAGATGATATCTCTCATATGTGGATCCTAGCTATAAATATATAGACTTGTGGTGTGAGCTGGAACCAAAAATCAGTAGCCAAGGCCCATAAGCTAGAAAAATGCTATAAGGGAGGGAGGAAAGGTAAGGTATTAAGGGGATGGTATTATATATATGTAAGTAGAAGAATATATTACAGGGAGGGGATGGCCTAAGCTAGGTCAGGGGAAGAGACTGTATGAAAGAAGGGTGGGGGGGTCAATAAAAACTCAAGATATTCTGAACAGGACATATGAAAATCTACTTTCTTGAATAATGACACATCCAGTAGCCATAGATTGTTACTAGAAACTTTTCAGTGCCGGGGGCGGGGGGATACCTTCCAATGAGTTGTTGGCCATGGAGGTCCCTGTTGCCTCCAAAACATTATAGGCTATTGCCAAGGCCCTTGATTTCCTATGAGAAAGAGATGGTAAGACCCTATTGCTGAAGACTTCACATGCCTGAGTGGCAAATTCACTGAGAATCAAGCTGGTACTGGTCAGAAAACTTTCTCCCTGTAGCCCAGCCAGTTGAAAGCTGGAAAAAGCTACACTGTTGCAGCCTTATGGGAGACAGAAGTCATCAGTGGTGAAAACAGTGGACACTGGAAGCATCAAGTTTGGCCAGACAGGCCAAATGACTGAACTAGTGCAATAGTGGCATGTCTTCTATGGGGGAAACCATCTAATTGGACTGAAGGCCCGCTCTATGGGAGGGAATACATGCCTGGTACTGAAAACCTAATCAAAAGACTATGGCAGGGGAGGTCATAAGCCTTAGGGGTATAAAGCCTGATCTTGTCTGGATACATGCATATATTATTCTCAACAAATTACCCTGAAAGCACTACACTTAATGTTCATATTCATATATTAATGCTACTCTTACTTCTGGTTACAGAAGCTTCTCTTTTCAGATGGCAATGACTACTGAGATGACCCAAAAGGCAACATAATGCTGAGAAAAAGGGACAGAGGAGCATTTAGCTCTAAAACATCTCATACCTCCAAGGCTCAGAGTCCATTGCCAAAGAGGTGGCAGAAAGAATGTAAGAGCCAAAGGAAAGGTACCACTCTCTATATACAGCTATCTAGACAGAAATTGGCCTTGATATCCAAGACCTCACAGTGTTGAGCAATACCTACACAAGGCCCTCATAATATGAGAAAAAGATGATGACATCAAATAAAAAGAGAGACTAATGGAGAGATATGATTGATCTGATGGAGAGTGGAGTGGTGAAGGAAACAGCAGGGGAGGGGAGGGAAATACTATGGTTTGTTGTCTGTAAGTATAGAAGTTGTCAATAAAAAATATAGGAATATATTTTTTTAAAGACCAGTCTATTGGGCTTTCATCAAAAAAAAAAATAAAAAATAAAAAGTGGTACATGCTCCCAGAGTTCATTTGCAGGGCAAGAAGCCTTGGCACATCCAAGCACACACAATAAAATAGAGACATTTTTAAAAAAACAAAGAAACAAATTAAAAAAAAATCAAAACATGACCTGAAATTGGAACTTGACAAAGGAATGGGTACTGTACAGAAAAAGGCAACAGAATATTGGAACCAAATTGAACTAGTGAAGACCTATCTAGAAACCCTCAAGAACACAGTTAGTCATGGGGAGAACAGAAGCTTAGAACTGGAAGACAAGAAGAAATGGCTTGGTGGTTCAAAAAAAATCGATACATTCATTAAGTCTTGGGAATAGAATATGAGGGAAATGTGGGATAACCTAAAACATCTTAAAATTCATATTATGGGAATATCAGAAGAGGAATAAAAAAAATCTCATGGGATCTCACGAAGGTAAATAGTTTTTTCACAGGCAAACATTCTATAAGCAGGGCCAATAGATTGCTGACAGAATGGGAAAATTTTCTCACCAGCTATACCACAGACAGAGGCCTAATATCTAGAATCTACAAAGAACTCAAAAAACTAAACAATAATGCATCAAACAACCCACACAAAAAATTGGACAGAGAACTGAAGACAGAGTTCTCAGAGGATGAAATATAAATGGCTAATACACTCTTAAGAAAACGTTCAACATCCCTAACCACAGGTAAATGCAAATTAAAACTATGACATTCTACATTACTCCAGAAAAAAAATCAAATGACAACAAATGTTTGTGAGGATGTAGGGAAAGGAGAACCCTCACTCACTGTTGTTGGGAATGTAAACTTGTACAACCACTACGGAAAGCAATATGGAGATTCCTAACAAAAGATGAATATAGAGCCGGGAGTGGTGGCGCATGCCTTTAATCCCAGCACTCGGGAGGCAGAGGTAGGAGGATTGCCATGAGTTCAAGGTCACCCTGAGATGACAGAGTTAATTCCAGGTCAGCCTGGACCACAGTGAGACCCTACCTTGAAAAACAAAAAAAAAAAAAAAAAGAAAGAAAAGAAAAAGATGAATATAGAACCACCAACAGACCCAGTTATTCCCTTACTGAGCATTTTCCCTAAATGCTCCATGCTTCACTACAGAGAGATTTGCTCAACCATGTTTGTAGCTGCTCAATTCATAGCAACTACAAACTGGAATCAACCCAGGTGTCCATAATTGATAAAGGGATAACCAAGTTGTGATGCATTACACAATGGAATTCTGCTCAGAAGTAAGTAATTTTTCTGGAAAAATCAAGTTACCTACAGAGGCAAGCCCATCAGGATTACAGCAGATTATTCAACACAAACTTTAAAAGCCAGAAGGACTTGGAGTGATATATTCCAAGTTCTGAGAGATAACAACTGTCAACCAAGGTTACTTTATACTGCAAAGTTATCCATTCAAATAGACGGAGAAATAAGGACATTCCATGACAAAAGCAGGTTAAAGGAGTATTTGAAGACAAAACCAGCTCTCCAGAAAATACTTGATAGGATACTCCATGCTGAAGAAAAGGAAAAGCACACATATAAGGAACCTGGAAAAAACAAGCAATACTCAAATACTAGTTAACACAAGACAGCAAAGTTAGAACTGGAACAACAACAAAAAAAAATGACAAACATAAATACACACCTTTCAATAATATCTCTTAATATCAACGGCCTCAATGCCCCAACCAAAAGACATAGGTTTGCAGACTGGGTTAAAAAGCAGGATCCTACAATTTGTTGTCTCCAAGAAACTCACCTTTCTACAAAGGATAGACATTTATCTTAGGGTTAAAGGCTGGAAGACGGTGTTTCAAGCAAATGGACCTAGAAAACAAGTAGGGGTTGCTATCCTAATATCTGACAAGGTAGACTTCAGTCCAACATTGGTCAAGAAAGATAAGGAAGACCACTTTATATTGATTAAGGGCACACTCCAACAGGAGGACATTACAAGCCTAAACATATATGCACCTAACAAGGGGGGCTCCCAGATTCATCAAACAAACACTATTAGAACTAAGGTCACAGATAACACCAAACACAGTGGCAGTGGGTGACTTTAACACCCCACTCTCATCAATTGACAGGTCATCCCAGGAAAAAATAAACAGAGAAGCATCTGGACTAAATGAGGTCATAGAAGGAATGGACCTAACAGATATACACAGGACATTTCATCCAAAGGCTGCAGAATATACATTCTTTTCAGCAGCACATGGAACATTCTCTAAAATAGACCATATATTAGTACACAAAGCAAATCTTAACAAATTCAGGAAAATTGAAATAATTCCTTGCATTCTATCTCACCACAATGGAATTAAACTACAAATCAGTAGCAAGAAAGGCTATAGAGCATACACAAAATCATGGAATCTAAACAATACACTACTGAATGATGTATGGGTCAATGAAGAAATCAAGAAGGAAATCAAAAAATTTATAGAGTCAAATGATAATGAGAACACAACTTATCAAAATCTCTGGGACACAATGAAGGCAGTTCTAAGAGGTAAATTTATAGCCTTAAGTGCCTATATTAAGAAATTAGAAAAGTCACAAGTAATCAGCCTAATGCTTCACCTTAAAGCCTTGGAAAAAGAAGGACAAGGCAAACCGAAAATCAGTAGACAGGATGAAATAACAAAGCTTAGAGTAGAAATTAATGAAATAGAAACAAACAAACAAAAAAATCCAAAGAATTAATGAAACAAAGAGTTGATTCTTTGAAAGGATAGACAAGATTGATAAACCCTTAGCAAATCTGACCAAAAGAAAGAGAGAAGAGAGACAAATTAATGAAATCAAAGATGAAAAAGGTAACATCACAACAGATTCCAGAGAAATTCAAAGCATCATAGGGACATACTATAAAAGCATATACTCCACAAAGTATGAAAATCCAAAAGAAATGGATGATTTCCTTGATTTATATGACCTACCTAATTTAAATCAAAATGAGATTAATCACTTAAATAGACCTATAACAAACATGGAGATCCAAACAGTTATCAATAATCTCCCAACTAAAAAAAGCCCAGGCCCAGATGGATTCACTGCTGAATTTTACCAGGCCATTAAGGAAGAACTAACACCATTGTTTCTTAAGCTTTTCCAGGAAATAGAAAAAGAAGGAATTCTACCAAACTCCTTCTGTGAGGCCAGTATCACCCTGATACCAAAACCAGGCAAAGATAGAACAAAAAAAGAAAATTACAAACCAATCTCCCTCATGAACATAGATGTGAAAATTCTCAATAAAATATTGTCAAGCAGAATACAAAAGTATATCACAAAGATCATTCATCCCTACCAAGTAGGCTTTATCCCAAAGACACAGGGATGATTCAACATACATAATTTGATAAATATACAAATGGACTGAAGGATAAAATTCACATGATCATCTCATTGGACGCAGAGAAAGCATTTGACAAAATCCAACATCCCTTCATGATAAAAGTCCTACAGAGACTGCAAATAAAAGGAACATATCTCAATATAATAAAAGTTATTTATGACAAGCCTACAGCCAACATATTACTAAATGGGGAAAAACTGGAAGCTTTTTCACTAAAATCAGGAACAAAACAAGGGTGTCCACTGTCCCCACTTTTATTTAATATAGTTCTGGAAGGCTTAGCCATAGCAATAAGGCAAGAAACACACATAAAAGGGATACAAATTGGAAAGGAAGAGATCAAGTTATCATTATTTGCAGATGACATGATTCTATACATAAAGGACCCTAAAGACTCTACTAGCAAACTGTTAGAGCTGATCAAAACCTACAGCCATGTAGCAGGATACAAAATAAACACACAGAAATCAGTAGCCTTCATATATGCTAACAACAAACACACACAGGATGAAATCAGAGAATCATTCCCATTCACTATTGCACCAAAAAAAAAAAAAAAATGAAGTACCTTGGAATAAACCTAACCAAGGAAGTAAAGAATCTCTACAATGAGAACTTTAAAACACTCAAGTGAGAAATTGCAGAAGACACTAGAAAGTGGAGAAACATCCCTTGTTCTTGGATTGGAAGAATCAATATCATGAAAATGGCAATCTTACCAAAAGCAATCTACACATTTAATGCAATTCCTATCAAAATTCCAAAAACATTCTTCATGAAAATAGAAAAAACAATCCAAAAATTCATTTGGAATCACAAAAAACCTTGAATATCTAAAATAATACTGAGCAAGAAAAATAAGGCTGGTGGTATCACCATACCTGATTTTAACCTATACTACAGAGCCATAGTAACAAAAACAGAGTGGTACTGGCACAAAAACAGACATGTAGATCAGTGGAACAGAATTGTTTCAGTCCAGTTCACATTGCTGGTAGAAATCACCCAACCAAAAGCAGCTTCTGGGAAAAAGAGATTTATTTTGGCTTACAGGCTCGAGGGGAAGCTCCATGATGGCAAGGGAAAAAAATGATGGCATGTGCAGAGGGTGGACATCACCCCCTGGCCAACATAAGGTGGACCACAGCAACAGGAAGGTGTGCCAAACATTGGCATGGGGAAACTGGCTATAAAGCCCATAAGCCGGCCCCCAACAATACACTCCCTCCAGGAGGCATTAATTCCCAAACATCTATCAGCTGGGGAGCTAGCATTCATAACACCTAAGTTTATGGGGGACACCTGAATCAAACCACCACATTCTGCCCCTGGCCCCCATAAACTGATATCCATGCATGATGTAAAACACAATGCATTCAGTCTGACTTTAAAAGTCCCCATAATTTTTATCAATCCCAATGATGTTCATACATCCCCATAGTTCAAGATCTTTTAACTGAGCCATAATACCAAAAAATAACCTCAAAAAACCCATAATGGCACAGAATAAATATTCACACTGCAAAAGATGGCATTGGGCATAGCAAAGAAACATTCAACCAATACAAGATTTAAAACAACCAGGGCAAATATCAAACTCTGTAGCTTCTAGTCCAGCAACTCTAGCCAGTGACAAATCTTCAAGTCCGATAATTCTAAACAGCACCAAGTCTCTGGCATTCCAATTCCGCCCCTCCAGCTAGGCTACTCACAGTCCTGGGAAACTTCATCGGGGCCGGCAGCTCCTTGGCAGCCATTTCATGGTCCCGGCATCTCCACTGGGTCTCCACTGCAAGCCACGGTTCATCCTCATGGCCCCATGGGGTCTCTATGTAGGCAACCAGCAAACCTGCTTCACACTGCCCATGGCCATTTCCAAAACACAAGACCATGTTGCAAACTCAATAACCCTCTTTCCAGCATTTCTTATACTCCACGATACCAGGTAGGGTGCCAATTTGTTAATCCAGGGGGGAATAAAGCAAACTTTGAAGAACAAGACACTCCTGGAGCACTCAGGCCCTTACAAAAGAGTCTACATTCTTCTTGTTGCCCTAGCGCAGGTCAGCTAGCTCAGTCTCAAAGGTTGTAATCTCTCAGTTGCAGCTAAACGGGCAACAGTTCACCCAGATTTTTCTTTCTGTGCCATATCCCTCTGCACACACCAGTTCATTTCTACGCAAAGCAACCCTGCACAACTTCTGAGGACACAGGCATAAGAGCAAGCTTCTCACACAAACTGCTAGCCCAGTCCAAGCAAAGCTCTTTCTCACCCTCATAAGCCAAACCTCACAGTCCATAATTCTTACTGCCTTCAGGTCTTGCAGCTCAGACCAAAATAGTCCATCAAGCTGCACTTATAGTATTGCAAGGCATCTCTTAGGCCAAGGTTCAACTCCTTCCACATTCCTTTTGAAAATCAGCTCCAAAAGGCCAAAGCCACACAGTCAGGTGTCTAGCAGCAATCCCACTCCTCGGTACCACTTTTCTGTTGCAGCCCAGTTCACATTGCTGGTAGAAATTACCCAACCAAAAGCAGCTTCTGGGAAAAAGAGATTTATTTTGGCTTACAGGCTCAAGGGGAAGCTCCATGATGGCAGGAGAAAACGATGGCATGAGCAGAGGGTGGACATCATCCCCTGGCCAACATAAGGTAGACCACAGCAACAGGAGGGTGTGCCAAACACTGGCATGAGGAAACTGGCTATAAAGCCCATAAGCCGGCCCCCAACAATACACTCCCTCCAGGAAGCATTAATTCCCAAATATCTATCAGCTGGGGAGCTAGCATTCATAACACCTAAGTTTATGGGGGACACCTGAATCAAACCACCACAAGACTATAGGACCCAGATAGCCCAAGTAGCTATAGCCACCTGATATTCGATTAAAATGCCAAAAATACTCATTGGAGAAAAGGCAGCCTCTTCAGCAAATGGTGTTGGGAAAACTGGATATATATCTGCAGAAGGATGAAAATAGATTCTTCTCTCTCACCATGCACAAGAATTAAGTCCAAATGGATTAAAGACCTTAACATCAGACCTGAAACTCTGAAACTGCTAGAGGAAAAAGTAGGGGAAACCCTTCAACATATTGGTCTTGGCAAAGACTTTCTGAATACAACCCCAATTGCTCAGGCAATAAAACCACAGATTAATCACTGGGACCTCATGAAATTAGAAAGACTTTGCACTGCAAAGAGGCAACCTACAGAATGGGAAAAAATCTTCGCCAGCTATATTTCTGATAGAGGATTATTATCTAGGATATACAAAGAACTCAAAAAGTTAAATAATAAGGAATCAAACAAGCCTATCAAAAAATGGGCTTTAGCCGGGCGTGGTGGCACACGCCTTTAATCCCAGCACTCAGGAGGCAGAGGTAGGAGGATTGCCATGAGTTCAAGGCCACCCTGAGATGACAGAGTTAATTCCAGGTCAGCCTGGACCAGAGTGAGACCCTACCTCAAAAAAAGGGGGGGGGGGGTTGGAGCTAAATAGAGCATTCTCAAAGGAAGAAATACGAATGGCATATAAGCATCTAAATAAATGTTCTACGTCACTAGTCATCAGGGAAATGCAGATTAAAACTACACTGAGTTTCCATCTCACTCCTGTCAGATTGGCCACCATATGTAAACAAATGATCATAAATGTTGGCGGGGATGTGGAAAAAGAGGAACCCTTCTACACTGCTGGTGGGAATGCAATCTGGTCCAGCCATTGTGGAAAACAGTGTGGAGGTTCCTAAAACAGCTAAAGATTGATCTACCATATGACCCAGCCATAGCACTCCTAGGCATATATCCAAAGGACTCATCTCATTTCCTTAGAAGTACATGCTCTACCATGTTTATTGCTGCTCAATTTATAATAGCTGGGAAATGGAACCAGCCTAGATGTTCCTCAACTGATGAGTGGATAATGAAGATGTGGCACATTTATACAATGGAGTTCTACTCAGTGGTAAAGAAAAATGAAGTTATGAAATTTGCAGAAAAATGGATGGACCTAGAAAGGATTATACTAAGTGAGGTAACCCAGGCCCAGAAAGCCAAGCGCCACATGTTCTGTCTCATATGTGGATCCTAGCTACAGATGATTGGGCTTCTGCGTGAGAATGAAAATACTTAGTAGCAGAGGCCAGTAAGTTAAAAAGGAGACATAAAGGGAAGAAAAAGGAAGGGAGGAGGGTAATTAATAGGTTGATATCGTATATATGTAAGTACAATGATTGAGATGGGGAGGTAATATGATGGAGAATGGAATTTCAAAGGGGAAAGTGTGAGGGGAGAGGGAGGGAATTACCATGGGATATTTTTTATAATCATGGAAAATGCTAATAAAAAATTTTTTAAAAATTAACTAATACATTGAGGATTAATTGGAAATTACACTGTGCTTACAATCCCCAGAGTTCAGGACAGGTAGAAAGGATGAATTGGTCTTAAGACCGTAACTAAATTAACCCTAGAGACTGGCAAAGGTTGGGTGGGACTCCTTCCCTTTGCCCTGTACTCCATACATAAAGGAATTACTCCATTTAAAATTATGTGTGGACCCCACCCCCATCCTGCCCTGGATGGATCTTAAACAGATAACTGACTTTACTAATGTAAGGCTTCTTCTGTTCTATCAAGAGTCCAGGAATCCATTGTTTGGCAGTCTAGACTGCTTTTCAGACACACCCTGTTTGTCCCCCAGCCCTTTCAGCCTGGAGACAGCTTGGATCAAGAGACACCGTATTGGGTTGTACTGGGACGTTGGAAGGGCCCCCACCAGGTCATTTTAACCATTCCAATGGCTATGCAAGTAAAGGGGACAAAGTAAAAGAGGATTAGACTTTTTATAAAACAAGAGGGCCTATGTACGGCTTTAGAGAAAATACCAATTCGTTTCAGTCTATGTTTAGTTGGTCTCCATGACAACTTTCCCTTATCTCTTCTATTGCTGGCCCCTGATACTACTACTCTTAAGCCTTACCATGGGACCCTGCATTATTAATACGCTAAGCAAATATATATTTTAAAAAATAGAATTAGTTCTTTAAACTTATGGTATTATGGACACAATATGTGCCCCCATCTGAAACTGAACAAACCCTAGACATTATCCCTCACAAGTCAAAGATTTTAACTCAGTGCCATGTCAGAAGGGGGACTGGAAAGAGAACAAAATATCATATTTCTCCCCACTTCGTTATACCTAGTCTAGAGAAATATACAAGTCAGGACGCTCTGTTGACAGCAGACAAACAGGAGGCTCTGCTACTGGCAGGTAAACAGAGGCTCTGCTGGGATGAACAACATTTCTTGGGGCCTGCACTGTTGAGCAAACTCCTTAAGATAAACGGGGCTCCTGGTCACAGGCCTGCCTCACACCCCCAAGTAGCACTTTCTGTAACTGACCAACAGATCTGTTTACAAGTTCCTTTATAAACTTTTTTTTACTTTTATGGCTGTAAATGTCACATGTAAATTGTGATTTAGGGTTTAACTCCCATCCTGTTTTTGGTTTTTTTTTCCTAACATTATGTGGTCCTTTCCAATAAAAGCTAACACTTTGAACAGTTCAGGGCTAGACTCAAAATCTGGAGTGGAGACCTGGTATACCAGACTTTCCTTTTCTTTCCTTTTTACCTAATAAAACTTTGCCTCACATTCCATGAGTTGATGGTCTTACTTATGTGACACTGGGCCCCATAACATAATGTGGTGGTTTGATTTATATGCTCTCCATAAACTTATGTGTTCTGAATGTTGGGTTCCCAGCTGGTGGCAATTTGGTAATTGGAGCCTTCTGAAGGCAGTGTATTATTGGAGGTGGGCTTGTGTGTGTTATAGCCAGCTTCCCCTTGCCAGTGTTTAGCATAATCTCCTGTTGCTGTTGTCCATCTGATTTTTGACAGGAGGTGATGTTCCAGCCTCTACTTATGTCATCATTTTCCCCTGACATCATGGAGTTTCCTCTTGATTCTGTAAGCCAAAATAAACCCTTTCCTCCTACAAGCTGCTCTGGGTTGTGTGTTTTCTGCCAGCAATGCAAAGCTGACTGTGACAAGACCTAACCCTCTTGTTTTGGGAGATAATAAAACCTCAATGCACCCCCTGGTAAATTATGCAAAGCCTCCCAAGAGGCCTTGCTCTATAATCCTCAGAAAGAGTGAGACCGCTTGGGCTGAAGAACTCACTGGGGTGGAGAATGCTTTATAGAATTGGGTCACCTGTCCTCTCACACACTTAACTCATGAGCCCTCTCTCCATCCCCCCGCCAAAAAAAATGTAGGCCATTGCCAAAGCATTTAGTTACCCACCCAAACTAGAATGTAAGACCCCATTGCTAAAGACACCATAGGCTGCTCCAGTGGGACATTGAAAGATCATGCTGGAACTGACATGGAAGCCAGCTCCCTACTCTCTAGCTCTCATAGTGCTAGAAAGCACTATGTCAGACATTGGAGGTGCCAGTGCAATGGCGGTGCATAAGTTATAAGGGTAGTCAGCTGCTCTCTAATTGGATTATGAGGCTGGTCAGGATGAACGAATCCATGCCTTCCTTGTACTAAGAACAAGGTCAGAAGCCTATGGTTTGGAGGGGCAGAGACCATAGAGGACAGTTTTCACTGTTCCTTAGCTGGAGAGATTATGCCCATCACAAAGCCTTCTAAATCAATATGTTTATCCACTCTGCTCAATGATGCTCTCACCCTTGGTTAGAGTCTGCATTTTACAGATGACGGTGAGTAGGGAGACCCAAGACCCATTAAAACAACAGAGAGAAAGCTAAGTCCCTATCATGGGTTGTGTCATCTCTATGCCACACACCAGGGCCAAGGCAACACTACCAAGGAAGTGATGGACTAAATGTGAGTGCTTTTCTCAGTGCTAGCCAGGAAACCATCTTCAAAGAAATGGCAGTAAGTATTGAGGAGACTCACAAAGCAAAAATAAGAAGCTTCTGAGAGCTCAACAAAACAAAAGGAAACTTCTAAAGTGACCTCCAAAGTTCAGGGACCATTGATGAAGAGCGAGCAGAAAGAATGTAATACAAAAACACCATGATGGGAAGACATACTGGGAGGCATTTCCTCCCACAGGTACCAACTGGTACACTCATGAGCCCATAGTGGCCACAGACATCCCCACTGAGGAGAGCCCTCAGTGGAGTAGGACATGTCAGAGGGGACAGAGGAGGACAACCAGATGGAACATGATCAATTTGTAGCATGTTCATGTATAAAAGTTCCTAATAAAAATTTTAAAATGGTCTTATAAGTGGAAGATAAACAGATGAGAAAAATGTAGAAGTTAAAGTATGTTGTCTTAAAAAGAAGTTGTGAGTTAAGGTTTTCTGAATAATGACATGGGTGCTCACTCTCACCACTGCTTTTCAACATGGTACTTAAAAGTCTTAACTCAAGAAATAAGACAAGAGAAGGAAATAAAAGGGATTTAAATTGCAAAGGAAGAAGTAAAACTAGCCCTATTCTCAGATGGCATGATTCTATACATGAGAATTAAAAAAAAAAAAAAGCCAGGCATGGTGGCGCACACCTTTAATCCCAGCACTCGGGAGGTAGAGGTAGGCGAATCGCCATGAGTTCGAGGCCACCCTGAAACTCCATAGTGAATTCCAGGTCAGCCTGGGCCAGAGTGAGATCCTACCTCAAAAGAACCGAAAAGAAAAAAAACAAACGTTCACCAAAAACTCCTAGAAGTGAAAAACACTTTCAGTAAAGTGGCAAGATATAAAATCAACACACAACAATCAGTAGTCTTCCTATATATAAAGAGCAACAATATGAAGGGGGGGAAGCAAAGGTGTCCTGTTTAGAATAGTCACAAATAAGTCTCCCTAACCCAGGAAGTAAAAGACCTATACAATGAAAACATTACAATGCTGAAGAAAGAATTGGAAGAAGACCTGAGAAGATGGAATGATCTTCTACGCTCATAGATTAGAGGAATTAATATTGTTAAAATGGCCATCGTACCAAAAGCAATATAAAGATTCCATGCAATGCCAATCAAAATCCCAACAACGTTCTTCATAAAGTTAGAAAAACAAGTCACAAAATTCATATGGAAGCACACAGCGCCTCATGCAACCAAAATGTAGTCAGCAAAAGGAAGACCTCTGCTGGCATCACCACACCTGATATCAGGCTGTAATATAATAAAAACAGCACAGTACTCGCATAAAAACAGACACATAGGTTCATGGAATAGAACTGAAGATCCAGGTATGAGCTTGAGTAACTTCATTTACCTGACCTTTGATAACGGGACTAAAAGCACTCACTGCAGCAAAGACAGCATCTTCAGCAAGTGGTGTTGCAGAACTGGACAGCCACATGAAGAAGACTGAATTTGTGCCCCTCTTCTAACTTTGCACAAAAGTCAACTTCAGCCGGTCATGGGGGCACACGCCTTTAGTCCCAGCACTAGGGAGGCAGAAGTAGGAGGATTGCCGTGAGTTCGAGGCCACCCTGAGACTACATAGTGAATTCCAGGTCAGCCTGGGCTAGTGTGGTGGTTTGAATTCAGGTGTCCCCATAAACTTAGGTGTTCTGAATGCTAGGTTCCCAGCTGATGGATATTTGGGAATTAATGCCTCCTGGAGGGAGTGTATTGCTGGGGGCGGGCTTATGGGCTTTATAGCCATTTTCTCCATGCCAGTGTTTGGCACACCCTCCTGTTGCTGTGGTCCACCTTCTGTTGGCCAGGGGGTGATGTCCACCCTCTGCTCATGCCATCGTTTTCTCCTGCCATCGTGGAGCTTCCCCTCGAGCCTTTAAGCCAAAATAAATCTCTTTTTCCCAGAAGTTGCTCTTTCTTGGGTGATTTCTACCAGCAATGTGAACCGGAGTGCAACAGCTAGAGTAAGACTACCTCGAAAAAAAAAAAAATCAACTTCAAAGGGATTAAGGACCTCAATATAAGACCTAAAATTCTAAATCAACTAGGAGAAACAATAGGGAGAACACTCCAAAATAAAAGTGTAGGGAGACTTTCTGAATAAGACTACAGTAGCCCAGGGAATTAGGCAAGAACTCAACAACTGAGACCTCATGAAAATAAAAAGCTATTTTACAGATGAGCAGACCATCCACAGTCAATAGACAAACTACTGAATGGAAGCAAATATTCATCAGCTACACCTCCAACAAAGGTTTAACACCTAGAATCTGCAAACAACTCACAAACCTAAACATTTTAAATTCAAACACCCCACTCAAAACACAGGACAGGACATTGAACACAGAGTTCTCAAAGGAATAAATACAAATGACCGTTAAATACTAGGGAAATGAAAATTAAAATGACTGCGAGGTTCCATCACACTCCAGTCAGAATGGCAATCATCAGGAACTCAAGTGACATCACATGCTGGCGGGGGTGTGGAGAAAGAGGAACCCCCATCTGCTGCAGGGGGGAGTGCAAACTTGAATAGCCACTATAGAAAGCAATATGCAGACTCTGAAAATAGAACTGCCATAAATCCAGCTATACCTCTTTGGGGCATATACATAAAGAATCTATTCCACAGAGCGTGCGCAATCATTTTTGTTGCTGCTCTATTTACATACAATGGCCAGGAACGAGAATGAGCCCAGATGCCGACCAACAAATGAGTGGCTAATGAAGATGTGTACACAGTGAAATTCTACTCAGTAGTGAGGACAAATGAAATCAACTTTGCAGGAAAATGGAAGAACTTGAAAAAAACATGCTAAGTGAGATAACACAGGTTCAGAAAGACAAACACCTCATGTCCTCTTGCATATGTAGTTCCTAGCCTGGATCAGCTTCAGTTCATTGTAAAGCCCAGTAAGTATCAACAGCATGGACATGGTACTAGAATGAAAGTGGGAACAAGGAGAAGTAGGAAAGGGAAAAGGGCTATTCAACAACAAATCGAGGGTCAACAAAAAGAAAGAAAGGGGGCTGGAGAGATGGCTTAGCGGCTAAGCGCTTGCCTGTGAAGCCTAAGGACCCCGGTTCGAGGCTTGGTTCCTCAGGTCCCATGTTAGACAGATGCACAAGGGGGCACACACATCTGGAGTTCTTTTGCAGAGGCTGGAAGCCCTGGCGCGCCCATTCTCTCTCTCTCCCTCTATCTGTCTTTCTCTCTGTGTCTGTCACTCTCAAATAAATAAATAAAAGATGGACAAAATTTTTTTTTAAATAAATAAATAAAAAAAGAAAGGAAGGAAGGTAGGAAGAAGGGGCCACAAAGGTCTTGGGAATAGAGGAAGAGACTTGGGGGTAATGCACAAAACTCATGGCAACATGAATTCCACAGAAACCTTCTTCCTGGATACCATTCTATAAGTCATTACTCTCAGTAAAGGGTAGGGGCACCTGAACAGAAGAGCCTCATGGGCGGTGGAGACAGTACAACCTTAAAACCATGAGCTCTGGCTAATAAATCTCAGGGCCAGAATTTGGTACCCCCCACACACAGTGAGCTAGCTGTTGGTTACGGTGATACAGGAGGTCCCCAAAATAATACAGGCAATTTCCAAAACACTTGGTTACCTTCAAAAGCTAAAAGGTAAGCTCCTATTGCTGAAGATGCTACAGCCTGTGGCCACAGGACATCAAGTGACCATGCTGGAACTGAGAAGGAATCTAGTTCCTTCCCAGCTAGCCCTCATATGAGAGCTCCTGGAGAATAACAGTTGCTAACAGATTGAATAAGCAGGCGATCCTGCCTGATACAAAATCAACCAGCTGATCAGAAAGCACATACTTGTGCAATAGTGGCACAGTATGGTAACCAACTGCTCACAGATTGGACATGAGACCGCTCAGTGGGAGAGAACTCATATCTGCCTCTGAGAACCAAGCTAGATTCCCTAGGACAGAAAACCAGTAGGTTCCAGAGACAGAGAGAACCTCCACGACTCCTTAAGAAAAGTGGACATACATATCAATAAGTCTCTGTAGTACTAGACTTTATACCCTTTAATTCAAACTTCTCTCAATTTTGATTGGAGAAATCTGTTCTGTCTTCCAGATGGTGGAGAATGCCAAAGAGAACCAGGATAAGTCAACACATCAAGAATAGACAGCTGGAGCGCTCCCCCAGCCGAGGGAGCGGCCAAGCCCGGCTGCGCGGCCTGGAGTGCGGCGCGGGGCTGGACTCTCGGGAGGAGAAGCCACACCAGGGAACAGAGACCCCTGAACTTAAGGCGCCCTGGCTACATCTGCCCCCCTGCGGAGCCTGGAAGTGGAAGTGACCTGCTCCATCTGCCTTGATTACCTGCGAGACCCTGTGACCATCGACTGTGGCCATGTCTTCTGCCGCAGCTGCACAGGTGACATCCGTCCTATCTCAGGGAGTCGCCCTGTATGCCCACTCTGCAAGAAGCCTTTTAAGAAGGAGAACATCCGGCCCGTGTGGCAGCTGGCCAGCCTGGTGGAGAATATCGAACGACTGAAGGTGGACAAAGGCAGGGAACAGGGAGAGCTGGCCCGGGAGCCACAGGATGTGAAGTTGTGTGAGCGGCACCAGGAGAAGCTGCGCTACTTCTGTGAGGATGATGGAAAACTGCTGTGCATGATGTGCGGAGAATCCCGGAAACACCGGCCCCACACAGCTGTCCTCGTGGAGAAGGCTGCCCTGCCACACAGGGAAAAAATCCTGAACTACCTGAGCACCTTGAGGAGAGACAGAGACAACATTCATGGCCTTCAGGTGAAGAGAGAAGCGGACATCCTCGCTGCACTGGTAAAGCTGCAAGAGCAGAAGCAGTACATGGTGTCAGGATTTAAGCGGGAGCAGCACCTGCTGGACCAGCTGGCCACCTTAGAGCAGCTGCTTACTGAGGGCAGAGAAAAGTTCAAGACCCAGGGTGTCAGTGAGCTAAGCCGGCTAGAGATGGTCATTTCTGAGCTGGAGGGTAAGGCACGGCAGCCTGCTGCAGAGCTCATGCAGGATCCTAGGGACTTCGCCAACAAGTATCCACAGAAGTTCTGGGTTGGGAAACCCATCCCTCATATGGTGAAAAGGAAGACAGGAGAGTTCACAGATAAAGTCCTCTCTCTGCAGAGAGGCCTAAGGCAGTTCCAAGGAAAGCTTCTAAGAGAGCTGGAATATAAGACAGTGTCACCCTGGACCCACAGTCAGCCAGCGGATACCTGCAGCTGTCAGAAGATTGGAAGAGTGTGATGTATACCAGCCAGTACCAGAGCAACTCCCTGTACCCCCAGCAGTTTGATTGTGAGCCAGGGGTGCTTGGCAGCAAGGGCTTCACCTGGGGTAAGGTGTACTGGGAAGTGGAAGTGGAAAGGGAAGGCTGGTCTGAGGATGAGGAGGATGTGGAGGAGGAGGAAGGGGATGAAGAGGAGAACGAAGAGGAGGCTGGCTATGGGGATGGATATGATGACTGGGAAACTGATGAGGATGAAGAATCGCTGGGGGAGGAGGAAGAGGAGGAGGAAGAAGAGGAGGAAGAGGAAGCTCTGGAAAGCTGCATGGTAGAAGTGGCCAGAGACTCTGTCAAGAGGAAGGGAGACCTCTCTCTCCGGCCAGAGGATGGAGTTTGGGCACTGCGGCTCTCCTCCTCTGGATGAGCCCTGAGGCCCAGCTCTTCCCAGCACTGCAGCCCCACAGAGTGGGCATCGCCCTGGATTATGAAGAGGGTACTGTGACATTCACCAATGCAGAATCACAGGAACTCCTCTATACCTTCACTGCCACCTTCACCCAGCGCCTGGTCCCCTTCCTATGGCTCAAGTGGCCAGGAACACGCCTCTTGCTGAGACCCTGAGCCCCAGTGCCTGCCTGAACCCCACATATCAACAGAAGCTTCACTTCTCTGAGATCCCTGGATTCTGATGGGGGAGGATGTCTGGCCAGCACATACTGAAGTGGGAAGAGGAGGGACCCTACATCATGGTCACCCACCTCCCCATCTCAGTGGCCAGAGACCTCGGAGGTATCACTCATCTCTACTTCCCAGTTGGGCTTCTCTTCCTCCTACTTATTTCCTATGGGACCTTCTGCCCCTGGAGTCCATGGGGCCTCTCTGAGTGCCCTTTGTTACAGTTCTGCTCTCTGTTGAACAGGGATGGGGCAGCACTTTCTGATCCAGTTGGTGTCCAATGCCAGCTGGTCTTGGGTAAAACTGATGAGAGCTAAGGCTATTTTAATATCCTCAAACCCATAGGTTCCCTTTGCCCAAAGCCACTGTGCTGCCACTGTCCCTGGTATTTTAAACAGACCTACCCTTCTCAGAGTTAAACACTGAACATGCTGGAATACGCTGAATCAAAATCCACTGAGTCTTCCCAGGCCATGTAGGTTGTTGGCCTGGAGTGCCCGGGAATTGTCGTCTGACATGGTTAAGAGTCCATGCCAAGCCTGGATCCCAGTGGTTGAAGAGGTGGTATTCCCCAGGGCAAGTGGTATCTCAGGGGAGGATCTAGATAGGTGTGGCTGTGTTACTTAACAGCTGTGATCAATGATCAGTGCATTATTTCACAGAGTGATCCAAGTAAGGAGTTTTTTTTGTTAGAAGAATCTTTGCTCTTGATCCATGCATAAAATCACTGGGGTGGGTACTTTCACCTGCCTCGGAGTCTCAGGCCAGTTCCTCCAGGAGGGATTTCAGGTTTCTGTTGCTGGTTATACTGAGTGTCCAGACTCACTTTCTTAGGAGAGGGAATAGAAGTGGGAAGATGGCTATGAGGAGAAAGGGTAGGTAGGCAGAGGAGTCCAAAGAAATGCCCCGATCTTCTTGCGAGGAGGAGAGGGCTTGCAGTGTCTGTCCACTGCCTACTGGCTTAGTCCAAGTCCTTTTGTACAGGGATCCCAGGGCTCACAGGTGACCACCAGCTCCTGCTCTAGCCAAAGTAATGTCTCATTTTTTTGTCTTTAAGTCTGTTCATTTTTTGCCTTTTGCCTGTTCATCAAGCATTAGCTCTTACCCCTTGTCCCAAGAGTCTGTTCCCAGCTACTCCTGGAGTTGCACGTTTGTGTGTCACAACCTGCCTGCGTCATATGTTATCTTAATTTCTGCCTCTAGTTTTGTAAGCTTCTGGAGGGCGACCCCATCTCTTAATACTTCTTTTACCATAGCACCTAGTGCAGTGCTGGCCCCAGAGTAGGTGCTCAATAAAGACTTGTTGAATGCAAAAAAAAAAAGAATAGACAGCCAACTATCTACCACAAGATGGGTCATATCCACTTCATCTACCTGGGCCCAGAAATCATTACAGGGAAAGTTGTGACATGAATACTGCTCATAGCTAGCCTGAACTCCAGTTCCAGGGAGGTGGCAACATACATGGTGGTCACTGAAACCTCATCAAAACAGAGATCCAGAGGGTACAGAGAAAGCAATAGATCTCTATCTTGCCTGCCAAGGCTCAGTAAACATTGCTGAAGAGTGGGCAGAAAGATTGTTAAGAGCCTCGGGATGGGAATAGCCTGAGGCACCTTACCATGGTTCCCCCAGCCCTTGCAAAGACTGACGGATTCCTCTTGGTCACCGCAATGAATAACAATAACCCCACCAAAGAAGACTGGTGACAGAATTGGGGCAGGGGTGTATTGGTCTAAGAGTATAACCTTTTTATTTAAAAAAAATCAATAAATAATTGAAAAAACAAATTTTTAATGCTAAGAACAAAGACCAGCATGTCTTACCTATAACTGATACACAATAAATAATTTATAAGCATGACTTTGTTGTTATTACAATGTCCTCATCTCTTCCCGCAGCCCACCAGCAGGGAGATGTTATGCCCAGTTCTCAGCACCCCCAGTGGCCACCAAGGAGAACCAAACACGTATGCAAGGACAAGGAGTTTTATTTCGGGTGTAAGCTCGGTCTCTTGACTTCACCAACGCAGTGGATCCGTGCAAGAGCCCTGAGTAGCGGGAGGGCAGGGTTTTTATAGGGATCTGAACATAGAAGAAGGAGACAGGTACATGATTGTTTGACTTAAACAGTGTACTATTCTGGTTGGCTTAAGATTTTGGCGGGCAAAGTTGGCGGGCTGGAGCTATGGGAATTGAACTTATCTATGACTACAGGAACGTATGGCGTAGTCAGTTTCCAGTAACTGTTAAACCCACCCTTACCAGAAGATAAAAAAACAGATCTTGCTGGGAAACAGAAACTTAAGCCTACTGAGGACTCTGAAGCCTGTCATGGCATCCATCTGGTTCCTGAGTCCTTCAGGAGCCATGATGCCACCTGAGCTTGTGCCTTCTGGTAAACTGAGGCAAAAGGCAGGCTGAGAGCCACAGATTTATTCTGCAATGCCTTGTTTGACATTGTCAAAGAAACTTTGTAGGAAGCCCCTATTCACTATCTAGCTTGATCCAAGGGATTCTGCATTTGTGTTTCTAGTGTCTTGTAGCTGGCCAGTTGGCTTCTGTCTGGTTGTCACCATAAGGAACTGGTCTGTTGGAAAGGGGAGACTGCAGAGGAAGAGCCTGTCATCACCCATGGCTTCACCATGACAACTGAAATATTCTTCAAGGTGGAGGGAGAGACAGTTGCCCAAAGAGGCAACAGGGGTCTCTGAGACTCTGGGGGTAAAACTTCCCTCAGACAGAAAGCCACAGGCTGGAAAGCACCTTTGTACTTTGAGAAGACAAAATGTAGCAGCTTACATGTTGTAAGGTGAATTACAGCATACCAACCAAATTGTAAATCTAAGAACCAAATTCTAAAAGAACTGATTCAGGAAGGGATGTGTGAATGTATTTTCTTATTGATTTTTTTTTCATTTTATCATTGTGAAATATACTAATGAACGTAAATGAAGTGTACACTTATGTAAGTACCACCTAAATCAATGATGGGACCTTACTAGAACCCCAATAATACTCCCCATTCTTATCTGTATGACCTTCCTGCCCCCAGAGGTGACTGCCATGTTGAGTAACTTTGCACATTTTAGAGCTATGCAACTTTACATGTAGCCATAAACGTTGTAATATGTCAACTTGATTCACATTGAAAACAGATGGCTCGCTTACACAGTATGGCCTGCGACATTAGCTAGCGCTTGCTCAAGTCTCTCTCTAACGGGGAAAGCAGCAGACTACCAGAGACTGAATTCTATCTGCCTCTTATTTCCAACAGACTCATGTTCAGCTTTCACTCATGAAAATGGCTGGGAAGTTTTTTATTAATCCTTTTTCTTTCTTTAAAAAAAAGTTAATATAAAACTATAGGGAAAAAAAAAAAGCTGAGAGACTCAGCTCCAGCCATAGGAAAAGCCAGGTGCAGGGAGCTTCCACTCACACCGGAGCTCTCTGCAATTCAAGAAACATGAAGGGAGAGCGGCAGTGAGCAATGGAGGAGCAGACCACGAGGTAGAAGAACACGTGGAACAGCGAGAGAACCAGAGCAGCTGTGGCTCCCTCCCCTCCCCCACTGCCTGAGCCCAGCTCCAGCGAACAGAGCAGTGGTCCTGGGACCCGGCCATGCCAACTTGAGCCGACAGCAGGACCCAAGAAGGAGCAGAGTCCGGCAGCAACATCAGCAGCTCCAGCACCAGTAACAGTGGCCCCAGCAGCAGCAGACTCAGTAGCGGCAGCAGCAGCAGACCCAGCAGCAGCTTCATAGGCAGCAGCAGTAGATCCAGCAGCAGCAGCCTCAGTGGCAGCAGCGGCAGTAGACCCAGCAGCAGCTTCAGCAGCAGCAGTGGCTCCAGCAGTGGCAGCAGCAGCAGTGGGCCCAACAGCAGCAACTTCAGCAGCAGCGGCGACAGACCCAGAAGAGACAGCTTTAGCAGCAGCAGTTCCAGCAGGGGGTGTGATGATCTGCAGGGCCACAGTTGCCAGGCTCGGTTTTCCCCACAGGAAAAACAAGTGCCAAGCTACAGAAATCAGAACAGCAGCCCGACAACCCAGGCAGCAACTTGACTGAGACCAAAATCATCCAAGGTAATTGGGATTGCACCAGGGAAGGGTCTCACTTGGTTACAAGCTGACTTGGATCCCTCAACAGACCAGAAATCTTAACCTCTTTGTTGATAGAGGATCTGGTTGTTATAATAACTACTCTTGCATACATACTTTCGGCTGTTTTTGATTGAATGTGTACAATGTTTAGTTAACTTTTAGAATCTACCTGTATTTTATTCCACTCAGCCTACTTGAATACTCCCATATCAGGGAAACTCAACCCCTAGGAACACCTTTGTAGATACTCTGAGAGTCTGAAGTGCCACACCTAACACCCTAAGCTCCTACCCTGAAAATATATCACATCAAATCAATTGATACAGCTAAGAATACCCAGCTAGCTAGAAAATCCAAGCATTAACTTCATCCAAGATGCAAAAATATATACATTATAACACAAGAAACACTAAAAAGCAAGATGATATAAATCCACCTAAAAGTATTAATACATCAGAAATGACCTCCAGTGAGAATGAATTAGAGGAAATGCCTGAGAAAGAGTTCAAAAGAATGATTGTAAATATGTCCAAAGAAGTCAGAGAACAAATCAAAGGAGTCAAAGAGGAACTCAAAGAGGAAATCAAAGGAATCAAAGAAGACACAGGACACCAATTTCATGAAATAAAGAAGGCAATACAAGACATAAATAAGGAAACAATAAAGAAAAACCAGTCAGATTACTAGCAATGAAGAACACAGTTAATGAAATAAAAAACTCTGTAGAAAATCTCACCAGTAGAATGGATGAAGGAGAGGACAGAATATCTAAGCTAGAAGACCAGGTGGCAGATCTAATACAGGCCAACAAAAAGAAAGACAAACTTATAGAAAAGTATGAGTGGGAATTTCAAGATATTCAGGACACTATGAAAAGATCAAATATAAGAATTCAGGGCATAGTAGAAGGAGAAGAAATCCACTCCAAAGGCATAGTAGGCGTCTTCAACAAAATCATACAAGAAAACTTCCCCCAAATTGGGAAAGAGGTGCCAATGCAGATACAGGCAGCCTTTAGAACCCCTGCCAGACAAAACCCAGAAAGAACCTCTCCTCACCATATTATAATCAAACTCCAAAACACACAAACCAAGGAAAAAATATTGAAAGCAGTTAGAGAGAAAAATCAAGTTACCTACAAAGGCAAGCCCATCAGGATTACAGCACATTATTCAACACAAACTTTAAAAGCCAGAAGGGCTTGGAGTGATGTATTCCAAGTTCTGAAAGATAACAACTGTCAACCAATATTACTTTATCCTGCAAAGCTATCCATTCACATAGACAGAGAAATAAGGACATTCCATGACAAAAGCAGGTTAAAGGAGTATTTGAAGACAAAACCAGCTCTACAAAAAATACTTGATAGGATACTCCATGCAGAAGAAAAAAAAAAAACACATATATAAGTATATAAGGAACCTGGAAAAAACAAGCAATACTCAAATACTAGTTAACACAAGAGAACACAGGTAGAACCAGAACCACAAAAAAAAAAAGTAAATGGCAAACATAAATACACACCTTTCAATAATATCTCTTAATATCAACGGCCTCAATGCCCCAACCAAAAGACATAGGTTTGCAGACTGGGTTAAAAAGCAGGATCCTACAATTTGTTGTCTCCAAGAAACTCACCTTTCTACAAAGGATAGACATTATCTTAGGGTGAAAGGTTGGAAGACGGTGTTTCAAGCAAATGGGCCTAGAAAACAAGCAGGGGTTGCTATCCTAATATCTGACAAGGTAGACTTTAGTCCAACGTTGGTCAAGAAAGATAAAGAAGGTCACTTTATATTGATTTAGGACACACTCCAACAAGAGGACATTAAAATCCTAAACATATATACAGCTAAAATGGGGGCTCCCAGATTCATCAAACAAACACTATTAGAATGAAGGTCACAGATAACACCAAACACAGTGGTGGTGGGAGACTTTAACACCCCATTCTCATCACTTGACAGGTCATCCCGGGAAAAAATAAACAGAGAGGCATCTGGACTAAATGAGGTCATAGAAGGAATGGACCTAACAGATATATATAGGACATTTCATCCAAAGGCTGCAGAATATACATTCTTTTCAGCAGCACATAGAACATTCTCTAAAATAGACCATATATTAGGACACAAAGCAAATCTTAACAAATTCAGGAAAATTGAAATAATTCCTTGCATTCTATCTCACCACAATGGAATTAAACTACAAATCAGTAGCAAGAAAGGCTATAGAGCATACACAAAATCATGGAAACTAAACAATACACTACTAAATGATGAATGGGTCAATGAAGAAATCAAGAAGGAACTCAAAAAATTTACAGAGTCAAACAATAAAGAGAACACAACATATCAAAATCTCTGGGACACAATGAAGGCAATTCTAAGAGGTAAATTTATTGCCTTAAGCGCCTATATTAAAAAATTAGAAAGGTTGCAAGTAAACGACCTAATGCTTCACCTTAAAGCCTTGGAAAAAGAAGAACAAGGCAAAGCAAAAATCAGTAGATGGGAAGAAATAATAAAGATTAGGGCAGAAATTAATGAAATAGAAACAAAAAAAAAATCCAAAGAATTAATGAAACAAAGAGTTGGTTCTTTGAAAGGATAAACAAGACTGATAAACCCTTAGCAATTCTGACCAAAAGAAAGAGAGAAGAGACACAAATTAATAAAATCAGAGATGAAAAGGATAACATCACAAGAGATTCCAGAGAAATTCAAAAAATCATAGGGACATACTATAAAAGCATATACTCCACAAAGTATGAAAATCCAAAAGAAATGGATGATTTCCTTGATTTATATGACCTACCTAAATTAAATCAAAATGAGATTAATCACTTAAATAGACCTATAACAAACATGGAGATCTGAACAGTTATCAATAATCTCCCAACTAAAAAAAGCCCAGGCCCAGATGGATTCACTGCTGAATTTTACCAGACCTTTAAGGAAGAGCTAACACCATTGCTTCTTAAGCTTTTCCAGGAAATAGAAAAAGAAGGAATTCTACCAAACTCCTTCTATGAGGCCAGCATCACCCTGATACCAAAACCAGGCAAAGATAGAACAAAAAAAAGAAAATTACAGACCAATCTCCCTCATGAACATAGATGCAAAAATTCTCCACAAAATATTGGCCAACAGAATACAAGAGTATATCAAAAAGATCATTCACCCTGACCAAGTAGGCTTTATCCCAGAGATGCAGGGAGGGTTCAATATACGCAAATCTATAAATGTAATACATTATATAAACGGGTTGAAGGACAAAAATCACATGATCATCTCATTAGATGCAGAGAAAGCATTTGACAAAATCCAACATCCCTTCATGATAAAAGTCCTACAGAGACTGCGAATAGAAGGATCATATCTCAATATAATAAAAGCTATTTATGACAAGCCTACAGCCAACATATTACTAAATGGGGAAAAACTGGAAGCTTTTTCACTAAAATCAGGAACAAAACAAGGGTGTCCACTGTCCCCACTTTTATTTAATATAGTTTTGGAAGTCTTAGCCATAGCAATAAGGCAAGAGACACACATAAAAGGGATACAAATTAGAAAGGAAGAGATCAAGTTATCATTTTTTGCAGACGACATGATTCTATACATAAAGGACCCTAAAGACTCTACTAGCAAACTGTTAGAGCTGATCAAAACCTACAGCCATGTAGCAGGATACAAAATAAATACACAGAAATCAGTAGCCTTCATATATTCTAACAACAAACACACACAGGATGAAATCAGAGAATCACTCCC
Source organism: Jaculus jaculus (assembly GCF_020740685.1). Classification (NCBI taxonomy): domain Eukaryota; kingdom Metazoa; phylum Chordata; class Mammalia; order Rodentia; family Dipodidae; genus Jaculus; species Jaculus jaculus. The sequence goes on from NC_059124.1 coordinate 10,224,947, forward strand.
ATTCACAATTGCATCAAAAAAAAAATAAATAAATAAAGTACCTTGGAATAAACCTAACCAAGGAAGTAAAGAGTCTCTATAATGAGAACTTTAAAACAGTCAAGCAAGAAATTGCAGAAGACACTAGAAAGTGGAGAAACATCCCTTGTTCCTGGATTGGAAGAATCAATATTGTGAAAATGGCAATTTTACCTAAAGCAATCTACACATTTAATGCAATCCCTATCAAAATTCCAAAAGCATTCTTCATGAAAATGGAAAAACAATCCAAAAATTCATTTGGAATCACAAAAAACCTTGAATATCTAAAATAATACTGAGCAACAAAAATAAGGCTGGTGGTATCACCATACCTGATTTTAACCTATACTACAGAGCCATAGTAACAAAAACAGTGTGGTACTGGCACAAAAACAGACATGTAGATCAGTGGAACAGAATAGAGGACCCAGATGTAAGCCCAAGTAGCTATAGCCACCTGATATTTGATAAAAAAAAAAAAAAAAAAAAAAAGCCAAAAATACTCATTGGAGAAAAGACAGCCTCTTCAGCAAATGGTGTAGGGAAAACCGGATATATATCTATAGAAGGATGAAAATAGATTCTTCTCTCTCGTCATGTACAAGAATTAAGACCAAATGGATTAAAGACCTTAACATCAGACCTGAAACTCTGAAACTGCTAGAGGAAAAAGTAGGGGAAACCCTTCAACATATTGGTCTTGGCAAAGACTTTCTGAATATGACCCCAATTGCTCAGGCAATAAAACCACAGATTAATCACTGGGACCTCATGAAATTACAAAGACTTTGCACTGCAAAAGACACAGTGAAAAAAGCAAAGAGGCAACCTACAGAATGGGAAAAAATCTTCGCCAGCTATATATCTAATAGAGGATTAATATCTAGGATATACAAAGAACTCAAAAAGTTAAATAATAAGGAATCAAACAAGCCAATCAAAAAATGGGCTTTGGGGCTGGAGAGATGGCTTAGTGTTTAAGGCAATGCCTGTGAAGCCTAAGGACCCAGGTTCGATTCTCCAGGTCCCACGTAAGCCAGTGGCACATGCATCTGCAGTTTGTTTGCAGTGGCTAGAGCCCTGGTATGCCCAATCTCCCTCTCTCCTCCTCTCTCTGTCTCTAATAAGTAAATAAAAGTGAAAATAAAAGCTTTAAAAAAATGGGCTTTGGAGCTAAATAGAGCATTCTCAAAGGAAGAAATACGAATGGCATATAAGCATCTAAAAAAATGTTCTACGTCACTAGTCATCAGGGAAATGCAGATTAAAACTACATTGAGATTCCATCTCACTCCTGTCAGATTGGCCACCATCCACTCCCGGATTTTCTGCGTTCACCTGGACGTCTTGCAACTGATCAAAATCACGACGGTGAACCCTTACCTCATGTGTATCTGAGGGGTGGGTAACTTAAACCCAGCTGCTGCTGAGCATCAGATCTAATAAAAGCCACAAAGATATTGTCTACAAGTTGATACTTGGGCTTTTTAAAAATGAGGTGAAGTGCCAATGGAACTGGTAGGCAATGTACCCCTGATTGAGCTTCCAATGGCTCAAACAAGGATGCAATATCCCGTTTCAGGAGAAGGGGTCCCTGGGTGATGTGAGATCACATGGACTTCTATGAAGGGGTCAGGGACTGGGAGGAGAAGGGCTTTCCTGGGTGTGAGACCTGGAGAAGCCGGCAGGGGTGAGCTTCTCGCAGTGCCCAACAGCCATGACTACTATGCCCTTCCTATGTGCCCAGAGACTATAAGGTGGAGGTTCTGCACAAGGACGAGGCTCCGGCAGGAATGCTACACCCTCCTGGACATCACTACACTTACCTCTGGTGTGGAGGGCGAAGGGTCCTTGCACACTCAAGTACCACGTCCAGCCAGCCTGCAAGCAACCCACCAGACACCAGCACCAGCGAGGCCTCTGTGCGACTAAGTGACAAGGCTCCCAGCTCGGCAACCCACAAGCCACCTCTTCCCATCTAATGGCTCTCCCAGTTTTCCCCGTGTCCCGGGGCCACACATCCTACCTCCCTAGCTCCGCCTTCGGCAGCCAGTTGAGCCACCACAGCTGCAAGGTAGGACCGGGCTCTTCAAACTGCCTGCAGATGACAGTCTCCACCAGCAGGGGGCGAAATATGACTGCCAACGGAGTTTCTTGCTCCCCTTAACTTGAACCAAAGGAACTTCTCCCTTCTTCGCAGCCACTTCCTCTGCTTTTTCTAGGTAGGTTTTATGTGACAGGAGCCTTGGGATCATGCTGTCTCCTGGTATAGTCTTTAAATTGCTTCTACCTCATTCCCCCTTTTATGTCTTTTACACTACCAAGAAACAATCTATTTTGATATCGCCATAGGTATTAATCCTTTGATACTCCTGGAGGAGCATTTGGAATTTTGCATATTTTAAATGAGAGAAAACAAACTGACTATCATATTTATGATATAAGGGCCAAACAGAGGGACTACAATGAGCATCAGGAGGGGTCAGCAAAGGGAAGAAGCCAGGACCCTGACAGGAGCCTATCTCTGACTTACAGAATTTAATCGGGTCCAAGCTATTATAAGAAGCAGATAATTTCTCCAACCTGGCACAGCAAACACACGAGGAACATGGCTAGAGCTATCCTTTTAGTTCTTTTCAGTTCTCAGCAGGGGCAGGTGCCTTCTGAGGCTTGACCCTGAGGGGTCTCTGGGAATGCTGGGAAAAGTCAAGCATTAGCTGTGACTCTGCTTTTGCAGACACTTTTCCATCTCTGGGTCTCTGTGTCCTCCCTCATCAAGAATGCAACTTTGGGGCTGGAGAGATGGCTTAGCGGTTAAGCGCTTGCCTGTGAAGCCTAAGGACCCCGGTTCGAGACTCGGTTCCCCAGGTCCCACGTTAGCCAGATGCACAAGGGGGCGCACACGTCTGGAGTTCGTTTGCAGAGGCTGGAAGCCCTGGCGCGCCCATTCTCTCTCTCTCCCTCTACCTGTCTTTCTCTCTGTGTCTGTCGCTCTCAAATAAATAAATAAATAAAAATTTTAAAAAAAACAATACAACTTTGGATTCTGTATATGGAAATTAATCATTCAGAGAGGCTGTACACATCTTATTATCAAAACAGATCTAGTTAAAGATGTGCAGAACATATCTGATTAACATTTAAGTTTAGTTGTCAAGTGACAGTTTAAGCCATATCTGGAACATAGAAAGCAGGCATATTTTACACTTTAAGATGTCAGTTATAAGTACAGGCAGAACATACCAGTTGCCCTGGAAACAATATTTTACCAACACCTTTAAATCAGTTGAATTGATGTAGAAATTTTATGTCAGGCAAAGACAGTATAAAATCATGGCATCTGTTTTTGGAAACATCTTTGGTTAGTCTGCATGCATGGATACCAGTTACTCTGAGAAAGCTGGAAGCAGAACAGTAGAGCTTGAAATGATTTGATCATGAAGTTTCGTGCTGGAGTCTCAAAAAACAAATCCCACAGAGGAAATATTTACTCTTTTTTTCCCTATTTTATAAGGTAAATAGACCACATTTAAAACATTAAATGATATTTATCTGTCACACACTTGAAAACTATGTATTTCATGATGAACAGTAAAAGGAAATTCTAAACAAAGTTGTGCTGTGGTTTAAGATGTAATTCCTCAATTTCTCCAACAATCAGTCTTAATACTTTAATTTTAACTTATGCCATTACTGAACAACTTTACCAAAGTGTCTCAGGCAGAAGTATATAGTTAATGTTCGAATAGTTATAGATTGTCATACAATTTTGTGTATGTTTGGAATTCAACATAGTTCTATAACATTGATTTGGAAGAGATTAAAATATTTCTTTTGGGGGCTGGAGAGATGGCTTAGCGGTTAAGCGCTTGCCTGTGAAGCCTAAGGACCCCGGTTCGAGGCTCGGTTCCCCAGGTCCCACGTTAGCCAGATGCACAAGGGGGCACACGCGTCTGGAGTTCATTTGCAGAGGCTGGAAACCCTGGCGCGCCCATTCTCTCTCTCTCCCTCTATCTGTCTTTCTCTCTGTGTCTGTTGCTCTCAAATAAATAAATAATTAATTAAAAAAATATATTTCTTTTGGGCTCATCAGTTAAAGGTACTTATTTGCAAAGCCAGATGCACAGAGTGGAGCAGACATTTGGAAATTGCATCTAGTGTCAAGTGGCCCTGGCATGCCCATTCCTTCTGTTTTCCATAAGACTTGTCTCATTTTTTTTTTTACTAGAAATGGCAGAAGAAGCTGGCCCCCTTTCACAGATCCATACAGAGAGAAAAGCCAGCACCACCAACGCAAGTAAGCACACTCCAGGAACCCCAAGCAGAGCTCAAGGGAACCACTGGAAAAGCCAGTGCCCTCTGAGTCAAAGATACCCAAGGTCATTGCCCTCAACAGATTATTGAGAGGCCTGGGGCTTCCTGTACAGACTCCTGTGGTTCTAACCCACTGGAGGAGCCTTGGGTTGCTATACAGGTGGCAAAATATATCACAAATCTCCCCAGTGACTCAGGTGCTCACTTCTCAGTGCTTGTTTTTTGTCCTGGGCTAGGTCTAACCAGACAGCTACCTTCAGGGGCATCTCAGGTCAGGTTCAGAAAAGGTTCTTTACAGAGCCTCTGGCTTGCTCCTGGGGAGACACGTTCTCTTCCATCATTCCTTCCATATAATCCAACAGACACCAATCCCTTTTGTGGGCAGAGAAATTCTTTCTAAGTGTCAGGTAAAAATACTTTTACCTCCCAGAAAAAAATTCTCTGTCTTCCTTTGATAGAGGAAAGCATAGCTCTGTCAGTTTGGACAGATGGTGAAACTACAGGATAAGCTGTCATTGCCACTCCTGTCCAAGTGCATCTTAATGACCCTACTTATTTTCCTCACCAAAAACAGTATCCACTAAAGCCAGAAGCAGTTGAGAGACTTAAACCCATATTAAAGAAACATGGACTCCTAAAGGAGTGTTCTAGCGCATATACATCATCTATTCTTGGGTACAAAGTGTCCCTAATAAGTGGAGACTAGTTTAGGCCCTCTGATTAATTAAAGACTTGGTGGTCCCCCTTCATCCCGTGGTACCCAATCCTTATACACTCTTAACCCAGATTGCTCCTAGGACTAATTATTCAGTCTTGGACCTGAATGACACTTCTTTCTGTATCCCTGTACATTCAGATAGCCAGCCTCTATTTGCCTTGAACACCCAAATCGTGGAGCAGGAAAAGTAACTTGGGCAGTTTTAACCCAAGGCTTTAGAGACAGCCCCCATTTGTTTGGCTTGGTCTTGGCACAGGACATCTTAGACTAGAAGAGTCCTAAGACCACTATAATTTGTAGATAATCTTTTGCTTTGTGGGGCTTCTGAGAAACCAGTCTCTTGAAAAACTGGATCACTCTCAACTTTTTGACTAGCTGGGGATACAAGGTCTTAAGGGGAAAAGCTCAGTTGTGCCAATCTAAGGTTACTTATTGTGGAAGTTTGAATAAATTCCCCCAATAAATTCAGGAGTTTATTAAAACTTCTTAGATGTCCAGACACTTGGCTGGAAGAGGTGTTACTGGGAAGATCTTAGCATCCAGGCCTAAAGTGTGGTGGTGGATTTGAAATTCCAATCTAAAGATACACAAAGTGCCTAGTTCTTTCGGGAGTTCCTGAAGTGTGCTGTGCTGTGCTGTGCTGTGTGGCTTTTGGCTGTGGCTTCTCTCTCTCTGCTTGAACCTTTGAAAGCAGCCAGCTTCTTCTGCCATTATGGAACTTCCCCTGGATCTGTAAGCTTCAATAAATATCCCTTCCTCCATCACTGTGCCTGGTCTGGACATTCATCTCAGAGAACCTGAAGCTGTCTGTGCTTATCTAGGAATGATATTAGAGGATGAAAAATGCAGCTTAAGTCCTAACTGGATCCAGCCTATTTTAGCCAACCCCTCCCTCAGACTATAAAACAACTAAAGGCTTTTCTGGGAGTTACAGGCTTCTGCAGAATTTGGATTCCAGGTTTTGCAGAGCTGGCAAGACATCTATCCCAACTTCTGAAAGAGACACAAAAATGTCTTTCAGCCTCTCTAATATGCAGACCTGAGATATGCCACTTCAACTGAAGGATATGCTGACTCAGACCTCTGCTTTTGGACTGCCTACCCTACCTCAGTTTTCTCTTTTTGTTACAGAGACAAAGGGTGTGGTCCTAGAGGTCTTAGTCCAATTTAGGGGACCCCCCCCCCCAACCAATGAGATTTCTCACCAAAGAGCTAGACTTGGTAGCTAAGGAATGGCCCAGATGCTGAAGGGCAATCACAGCAGAACAACTAATCCCTGAAGCACATAAACTGACCTTGGGAAGGCCTCTTATGTACGTACTCCCCAGGACATGGGGAGCACTCTTAACTCAAAGGGGCACATATGGTCATCTGATAGTCAACTGGTAAAGTATCAAGCCTTAATGATGGAGGAATCTGAATAACCCTTAAGGTTTGCTCTTCTCTCAACCCTGGTAGTTACTTTCCGGAGGAGAGAGAGCTTGAGCACACAAGAGAAAAGGTCTTATTAGAAGTCTATGCTGCCAGGCCACACCTTGAAGATCGGCCCTTAGAAAATCCTGGTCCCCAGTTATTTACAGACAGGAGTTCTTTTGATCAGGATGGAACTAGAAGGGCAGGAAATGCAGTGGAGACAGAACAAGAGATTCTGGAATCTAGCCCACTTCCAGCTAATACCAGTGCCCAGTTGGCCAGAGCTCTAAATGTTAGCACACAGAAAAATGAGTGAATATCTATACAGACTCCAAATACGCTCACTTAATATTACATGCTCATGCTGCTATTTGGTGTGTGTGTGTGTGTGTGTGTGTGTGTGTGTGTGTGTGTGTGTGTGTGTTTTAAGTTTTTTCGCAGTAGGGTCTCACTCCAGTTCAGGTTGACCTGGAATTCACTATGTAGTCTCAGGCTGGCCTCAAACTCGTGGTGATGCTCCTACCTCCGCCTCCCAAGTACTGGGATTAAAGGCGTGCACCACCACACCCAGCTCCTCATGCTGCAATTTGGAAGGAAAGAGGTTTGTTAACTGCTTCAGGAACTCCAGTTAAATATTCTAAGGAAATCATCAACCTTCTAGAGGCAGTCCTGTTCCCTCATGAGGTGGCAGTCTTATACTGCTGTGGGCATCAAAAGGGAGATGACCAGTGATCTTGGAAAATCGTTTGGTAGACTACCACTAAAAGTGCAGCTCTGAAGACAGAACGGATGTCTCCCTATGGGAGGATTCCCTCCTCTCACCTGCAGCTCTGAAGACAGAACGGACGTCTCCCTGTGAGAGGATTCCCTCCTCTCACCTGCAGCTCTGAAGACAGAATGGACGTCTCCCTGTGTGAGGATTCCTTCCTCTCACCTGCAGCTCTGAAGACTGAATGGACGTCTCCCTGTGTGAGGATTCCCTCCTCTCACCTGCAGCTCTGAAGACAGAACGGACGTCTCCCTGTGTGAGGATTCTCTCCTCTCACCTGCAGCTCTGAAGACAGAACGGACGTCTCCCTATGCGAGGATTCCTTCCTCTCACCTGCAGCTCTGAAGACAGAACGGATGTCTCCCCTGTGCGAGGATTCCCTCCTCTCACCTGTAAGGCCACAGTATACCTACAGGGAACTCACCGAGGCACAGGAGGATGGCTGAAGTTTCGATGGCTTAGAATACAGTCTTAAACTCTCTTCATTATATGTGTCATTTGGAGAAAGAAAACTTAATTCAACTGACAAAAAGAATGTTTGTGGGAAGGGAATAAATGATACAATGGCTCAGATAGTTCAAAAGTGTGAGACTTGTCAAAAGACCAACCCTCATAATAATCACCTACTCCTCCTGAAAATCGTACCCAGGGGAAAACCTCACCCACTTGCCAGGTTGTCACTGGTATGGGTCGATGCTTTTACTAGGTGAGTCAAGGCCTTCCCCTGCTAGGCAGAAAATTCTGGAGAGATAGTAAAGGCTGTTTCAGGTAAAATTATTCCAAGATTTGGAATACCCAAGAGCATATACAGTGACAATGGGCCAGCATTTAAGGCAGAAGTCACTCAAAAGGTCTCTTGGGATTTGAAGAGGTGGCTGAGCAGTTTAGGCACTTGTCTGAAAAGTCAAAGGACCCAGGTTCGAGTGGTCAGGATTCATATAAGACAGATGCACAAGGTGGCCCATGCATCTAGAGTTTGTTTCCAGTGGTGAAAGAGCCTGGTGTGCCCATTCTCCCCCCCCCCCACCCTTCGTCTCTCTCTCTCTCTCCCTCTCTCTCTCTCTTTCCCTTTTTCTCTCCCTCTCCCTCTTTCAAATAAATAAATAAAAATAAAATATATTTTTAAAAAGGTCTCCCAGGCCTACAATTTAATCTCCATGTGCTTGGCATCCTCAATCCTCTGGAAACATAGGAAAGATTAATGGCTTACTTAAAAGACGACTAACTAAGCTAATGCAGGAAGCCCAGAGCACCTGGACCAAACTGCTGTCACTAACCTTAGTGTGGCTAAGAAGCATTCCAAGGCAATTGGGATTAACTCCCTTTGTGGCATTATATGACAGGCCCTTCCTTTCCAGAGACCTGAGAGTACTCAGCTATTATCTAATATCATGGATTTGGCTAAGTTCCAACAAATCCTCTGAGAACTAAGACAAACCCTGAACAGGATGAAACAAGGACATTTACATTTTGCCCAGGAGACTAGGTTTTAATAAAGGCATTTATAGAGGGCCTTCCTTCAAATCTACCTTATCCTTTGTCTACTCCCATGGCTGTCAAAGTGATAGGCATAGACTCTTGGATTCATCACATCAGGAGCAAAAGGCGGCATACCTCCCAGGAGACTACACTGGAAGTTGAAACTAGCCTCTATGCCTGTGAATCAATAGAAGACTTCAAGCTGCTTTTCAGACATCAGCCAGCTCAAACATGAGATAAGTTCCTACCCCTGTCACTGGTGTAACTTCCTTTCTAAGTGTTTTAATACCCTATGTAGAAACCAAAGCCAATTGGAATCATCAGTACAAAAAATTCCAATAGTTCGGCCCCTGCTCCTAGGTCACAAGGTCACTGGAGATGGTGGGACACTTCAGGAAGGCTATGGGGACCCAGAAAAAAAATTTTAAATGTCAAAAATATTCATTGGAGAAAAGACAGCCTCTTCAACAAGTGGAGCTGGGAAAATTAGATATCTATATGTAGAAGAATGACCCTAGATCCTAGTCTTTCTCCATGCACAAGAATCAAGCCCAAATGGATCAGGGACCTTAATACCAGACCTGAAACTCAGAAACTGCTAGAGGAAAAGGTAGGAGAAACCCTTCAACATATTGACATAGACAATGACTTTCTGAATATAACCCTAATTCCTCAGGAAATAAAACCACTAATCAACTACTAGGATCTAATGAGATTATAAAGCTTTTGTACACCAAAGAGCACTGTGGATACAACAGAGACAACCTACAGAATGGGAGAAAATCTTTGCCAGCTACACATCTGACAGAGGATTAATATCCAGAATATACAAAGAATTTAAAAAAAAACAGAACAATAAGAAATCAAACAACCAAGTTAAAAAAAAAAAACGGGCTATGGAACTAAACAGAGTTCTCAAAGGAAGAAATGCAGACAGATAGCATAGAAACATATAAAAAAGTGTTCTACATCCTTAGCTATCAGGGAAATGCAAAATAAAACTACTCTGAAATTCCATCTCACTGCTGTCAGAATGGCTACCATCAAGAAAACAAATGACAATAAATGTTGGTGAGGATGCAGAAAAAGGGGTACCCTTCTACACTGTTGGTGGGAATGTAATCTAGTACAGCCATTGGGGAAATCAGTGTGGAGGTTCTTGAGACAGCTAAAAGTAGATTTACCATATGATCCAGCTATAGCACTCCTAGGCATATATCCTAAGGACTCTTCTCACTACCTTAGAGATATTTGCGCAACCATGTTTATTGCTGCTCTATTCACAATAGCTAGGAAATGGATCTAGCCTAGATGTCCATCCACAGATGAATGGATAATAAAGATGCGGTACATTTACACAATGGAGTTCTATTCAGTGGTAAAGAAAAATGAAATTATGAAATTTGCAGGGAAATGGATGGATCTGGAAAGGATTATACTAAGTGAGATAACTCAGGCCCAGAAAGTCAAATGTCATATGTTCTCTCTCATATGTGGATCCTAGCTACAAGTGTTTAGACATGGAACCAAAATTCAGTGGCAGAGGCCAGTAAGCTAGAAAAAGGGTATAAGGGAGGGAGGAGAGGGAAGGACTTCAGTGGAATATATATATATATATGATAGATAGATAAATGATAGAGAGAGAGAGAGAATAGAAGAACAGAGTACAGGGAGGGGAATGGCATAAGTGAAGCCAGGGAAAGAGATTGAGTAAGAGAAGGGTGTGGGGGAGGGTCAATGAAAATTCAAGATATTCTGAAAAAGACATATGAAAGCCTACTTCTTTAGATAATGGCACATCCAGGAGCCATAGAATGCTACTAGAAAATTTTCAGTGCCAGGGATGGGATACCTTCCAGTGAGCTGCTGGACAGGGAGGTCACTTTTCCCTCCAAAACATTACAGTCTTTTGCCAAGGCCCTTAGGTTCCCATGAGTAACAGATGGTAAAACTCTATTGCTGAAGACTTCACATGCCTGGGTGGCAAGGTCACTGAGATATCAATCAAGCTGGTGCTGAGCTAAAAACCTTCTCCCTGTAGACCAGCCAACTAAAAGCTGGAAAAAGCTGCACTGCATACAGCCCTATGGAAAACAGAAGTCATCACCAGTGAAAACAGTGGACACTGGCCTCAAGTTTGGCCAGACAGGCCAAATGACTGAATAGACGCAATATTGGCATGTCTGCTCTCTAATTGGACTGGAGGCCCACTCTAAGGGAGGGAATATATGCCTAATACTGAAAACCTAGTCAAAAACTGTGGTGGTTTGATTCAGATGTCCCCCATAAACTTAGATGTTCTGAATGTTAGATTCCCAGCTGATGGAGATTTTGGAATTAATGCCTCCTGGAGGCAGTGTATTATTAGGGGTGGGTTTATAGGTTTCATAGCCAGTTTCCCCTTGCCAGTGTTTGGCACACTCTCCTGTTCCTGTTGTCCACCTATGTAGGTCAGGGGGGTAATGTCCACCCTCTACTCATGGCATCATTTTCCCCTGCCATCATGGAGCTTCCCCTCAAGTGTATATGCCAAAATAAACAACTTTTTCCCACAAGCTGCTCTTGATTGGATGATTGCTACCAGCAATGCGAACCTGGAGTGGGATTACTGCTAGACATCTGACTGTGTGGCTTTGGCCTTTATTTTCAAGAGGAATGTTGGAGGATTTTAAACTTTGGCCTAAGAGTAGTAGTGTTGTAGTGTTGTAAGTACATCTTGATGGACTATTACCATCAGAGTTGAAAGACCTGAATGCAGTAAGAACTATGGACTGTGAGGTTTGGCTTATGAGGGCGAGAAAGAGCTTTGCTTGGGCTGGGCTACAGGCAGTTTGTGTGAAAAGCCTGCTGTTATGCCTGTGTTCTGAGAAGTTGTGCAGTGTTGCTGTGTGTGAGCAGAGGGATATGGCACAGAAAGAAAAATCTTTGGGTGAACTGCTGCCCATTCAGCTACAATTGAGAGATTACAACCTTTGAGATTGTGCCAGCTGACCTGCACTGAGGCAACAGGAAGAATGTAGACTCTTTTGAAGGTGCCTGAGTGCTCACGGAGTGTCCTGTTCTTCAAAGTCTGTTTTATTCCGCCCTGGATTAGCAAATTGGCACCCTACCTGGTATTGTGGAATATAAGAAATGCTGGAAAGAGAGGGTCATTGAGTTTGCAGTCTTGTGTTTTGGAAATGGCCATGGGCAGTGTGAAGCAGGTTTGCTGGATGCCTGCGTGGAGATCCCATGGGGCCATGAGGATGAACCGTGGGTTGCAGTGGAGACCCAGTGGAGATGCCGGGACCATGAGATGGCTGCCAAGGAGAGCTGCCAGCCTGGGTAAAGTTTTCCAGGACTGTGAGTAGCCTACCTGGAGGGGTAGAATTGGAATTCCAGAGACTTGTTGCTGGTTAGAATTATGGGACTTGGAGATTTGTCACTGGCTACAGTTGTTAGACTTGAAGTTGCAGAGTTTGATGTTTGCCCTGTTTAAGTCTTGTATTGGTTGAATGTTCCTTCCTATGGCCAATGCCATCTTTCTCAGTGTGAATTTTTTTTTTTTTTTTTGGTATTATGGCTCAGTTAAATGATCTTGAACTATGATGTTTGAACATCATGGGGGTTGATAAAAAACTATGGAGACTTTTAAAGTTGCACTGAATGCATTATATTTTACATCATGTATGGATATCAATTTATGGGGGCCAGGATTAGAATGTAGTGGTTTGATTCAGGTGTCCTCCATATTCTTAGGTGTTCTGAATGCCAGGTTCCCAGCTGATAGAGATTTGGAATTAACACCTCCTGGAGGGAGTGTATTGTTAGGGGTGGACTTATGGGTGTTATAGCCAGTTTCCCCTTGCTAGTGTTTGGCACACTATCCTTTTTCTGTTGTCCACATTATGTTGGCCAGGGGTTGATGTCCACCCTCTGCTCATGCCATCGTTTTCCCCTGCCATCGTGGAGCTTCCCCTCGAGCCTGTAAGCCAAAATAACCCTCTTTTTCCCACAAGCTGCTCTTGGTTGGGTGATTTCTACCAGCAATGGGAACCTGACTGCAATAAAAGCCTATGGCAGGGGAGGTCATGAGCCTTAGGGTTATATATAAAGCCTGCTGGTCAGGCTAAGTGCATATATTATGCTCATTAAAGTGCCCTGGAAGCACTACATGTAAAGTTCATACCCATATATTAATGCTACTCTCACTTTTGGTTAAAGAAACTTATCTTTTCAGATGGTGGTGACCACTGGGATGACCCAAAAAGCAACATAGTGCTGAAAAGATGGGACAGAGGAATGTTCAGCACTGAAACATCTCTATCACACCCTCCAAGGCTCAGAGTCCTTTGTAGAAGAGGTGGAAGAAAGAGTGTAAGCACCAAAGGAAGGGTCCACTCCTTACAATGCAACTGTCCAGGCAGAAGCTGGCCTTGAAATCCATGACCTCGCAGTGCCTAGCAATACCTTCACAAGGCCCTCACAATAGGAGAAAAAAAGTAAAAGAGAGACAAATAGAGAGAGGGAGGAGATATGATGGAGAGTGGAGTTGTGAAGGGGGAACAAGCTCATAGTAATCACAGCCCCTGGTAGTTTTCCAAGTGGCATATCTTAGACCATTTTGGGGTCTTTCTGAAAATCATGAGGCAGATTCTTATTAAAATACAGGCCATTTGGGCTGAAGAGATGGCTTAGCGGTTAAGTGCTTGCCTGTGAAGCCTAAGGACCTCGGTTAGAGGCTCAATTTTCCAGGACCCACGTTAGCCAGAAACACAAGGGGGCGCACGTGTCTGGAATTCATTTGCAGTGGCTGGAGGCCCTGGCGCGCCATTCTCCCCCCCTCACTCTCTGTCTCTCTCTGTCTCTCTGTCTCTCTCTCTCTCTCTCTCTCTGTCGCTCTCAAATAAATAAATAAATAATAAACAACAAAAACGTTTAAAAAATACAGGCCATTTGCCCCCAGATGCCTCTAAAAACTGTTCACTGTGTTCATATAAAAAGTCTGGCCACAGAAGAGCCAACACGGGCTGCAAAAATAAAAGGCTGCTGGCATTTTTGTGAAATATTCTGATATTTTTCATGGTGTTCAAACATGAGGTCTGTTCTTGATTATGGCCTGGACAACGGATGCAAATAAAGACACCAGTTGAGTCTGATAAAGTCTTTTAAGTCAAGTACTGGACAAGTACGCAAATCAACTTGCCACATGCAGGACTGGCAGGCGGATGTTGTCAGGTGTGTGCCCATCAGTGAAGGATGAAAGTGTACCCTCTCCTGTGTGAGCACTACCACGTCTCTTAGAAGCACTTCCATATGGATGAACAGCAGGTGGAGCCACCATCAAGGGACTCAGTCAACTCAGGATTACATACTGCCTTCTCAAAGAGCATTCATTTCACAAAAGCAGACATAACATACAGAACTGGGCTGTGGACAGCCAGGTTCAATGATGTTTCCACTTACTGTACAACCTAACTGAAAGAAAGAATGTGTTATTTAAATAGCAACTGGAGAGTTCAAACACAGAAGGCACCCTGCACAAGAGGAAAAGGACATTCTCAGAAGTTGTAGAGTGAAAATTCCAGAGCTAGGCATAGGCTCTCTCCCTACTGCCACTGCTGTGGGTTGTAAGGACATATTGCTGAAGAAACCACGCTGTGGCCTCAGGACATGGAGAAATCATGCTGGGACCAAGGTAGAAGCTACCTTCTTATTGGTTAACTTTAACAGTGCCAGAAGGTGCCACATGGGCTGCTAGGGAATAAATTGTTACAAACAGTCTGCTCAGCTATGAGTCTTACATGCCACAGTACCAACCTACCTGACAAGATGGGTAAAAATCAGTACAGAAGCCCATGGCTGAAGAGGTCATAGACCCCTATGGGGAAGCCACTGCTATTGTTTTGTTAAGTGGGTTAAATGTGCCTTTTAAATTGTATTCTAAATGTTTGCGTTTACATCTATGGATTACTGCTATGACAGCCCCGGTCAAGGAAGGAGCCTTCTTTGTTTTCAGTGGAAAGTGTACTACAGAGACTGTTGGAATAACGGCTCAGTCCTTAGATATAGGTGAAGAAAGTAATCAAATGTCTCTATCATATCCTCAAAGGCTCCAGGAACTTCATGGAAGATGCTGCAGAAAGAATGCAAGGCCTGAAGAAGGGCGCGTGTTGTATACAATGTCCTCTGAAGTGAAACATCCCGTCCTCAATGGGGCCCCAGTAAGAGTTCAAAATTGAAGCACGGGCTCTTGAGACTTGGAAAGCACCAGATAAACATTGCAAATTGGAGTGTCTACACCTGCCTGTGCTGGTGGGTCACAAACACACAGACGTGAAGGTAGGAGGGGCTAGTTGGGAAGAAAACTGGTTCAGCAGGAGTGGAAGCATAATGAGAGAAGGTGATGGGAGGTAAATATGATCAAGATATGTCATGTACATGTATGAAATTATCAAAAGAATAAATAACAAAAACAAAGACTCAGGAAGTAAACAAAATCTATGAAGGCTCAGGAAGGAAGCAACCCAAAGGTCTCAAGAAGTTCCCGAATCTTGCAAGATTCACAAGTCCCCTCCCCAAAGGCACATGAGGACGGCTGCAGCGAGGTGGCTGTCTGATTCGCTGAGCCGTCTGTAAGGTGTGCAGTGGGCTTCAGGGAGGCAGGGTGTACGAGAGGCCACGTGTCTATGGTTTACACACTCACGCTCAGAGATTTCCTGTGAAGCTCCCTTACCTTGCCAAGCTCGGCGCTTCTTGAGGTCACAGATTAGATGATTCTTTGATACTGATGGGCTGTTTCTCCCTACTCTACCATACTTAGAAGTCAAAAGATGAATTGTGCAATTTTTCATTAGTCTAACAGGTAACAGGATAGCACATTGCTCAAAATAATGGTAAAAGCAGAAAAGTAATTTTTAGGGACTGGAATGGTGGGCAAGGGGAAGTATTGGGGACAGAAGGGTGAATGGGTATGATCAACCCCATGATGTTTGCATATATGACAGTATCACAATGAACCCCACTGATTTGTTCAATTGATCTCTGTCAGTAAGAAATGTAACACAAACAATATAAAATATACATATTATGCCTAATAAATATTCATTTGCTATCTCTAGTTAATTGTATATTAAGCAGTGACACAAATATTAACATGATTCTTTATTGATATTATTACAGATTGATCATAATGAATAAAAATTGGTTGTAATAATGTTGATCCATCATTTATAAGTTTATGTACTTCATGCACTAGATACTTTCTTTCTCTTTAGTTTTTCATGTGTTAATAACATATATATTAAATATGTGCACAGTGTATAACAGGTGTGTTTCTTGTCTTTCCATCACTATAATGAAATGTCTCACAGGTCATTCATGAAAGTAAGAGAGGTTTATTTTGGCTCATTTTTGGGAGCTTCCAGTTGAAGATTGGGCAGATGGGTTTGGCCATGAGTAAGAACTCTAAGGTGTCATAATCTCCTCCAAGAACATGTTCCCGGTGACTCCACGGACCCATAGTCTCCTCCAAGAACATGTTCCCAGTAATGCCACGGACCCATAATCTCCTCCAAGAACAAGTTCCCAGTGACGCCACGGACCCATCATCTCCTCCAAGAACATGTTCCCAGTGACGCCACGGACCCATAATCTCCTCCAAGAACAAGTTCCCAGTGACGCCACGGACCCATCGTCTCCTCCAAGAACATGTTCCCAGTGACGCCACGGACCCATAGTCTCCTCCAAGAACATGTTCCCGGTGATGCCACGGACCCATAATCTCCTCCAAGAACAAGTTCCCAGTGACGCCACGGACCCATCATCTCCTCCAAGAACATGTTCCCAGTAATGCCACGGACCCATAATCTCCTCCAAGAACAAGTTCCCAGTGACGCCACGGACCCATAATCTCCTCCAAGAACAAGTTCCCAGTGACGCCACGGACCCATCATCTCCTCCAAGAACATGTTCCCAGTAATGCCACGGACCCATAATCTCCTCCAAGAACATGTTCCCGGTGACACCACGGACCCATCATCTCCTCCAAGAACAAGTTCCCAGTGACGCCACGGACCCATCACCTCCTCCAAGAACAAGTTCCCAGTGACGCCACGGACCCATCACCTCCTCCAAGAACATGTTCCCAGTGACGCCACGGACCCATCATCTCCTCCAAGAACATGTTCCCAGTGACGCCACGGACCCATCATCTCCTCCAAGAACATGTTCCCAGTGACGCCACGGACCCATCACCTCCTCCAAGAACATGTTCCCAGTGACGCCACGGACCCATCACCTCCTCCAAGAACATGTTCCCAGTGACGCCACGGACCCATCACCTCCTCCAAGAACATGTTCCCAGTGACGCCACGGACCCATCACCTCCTCCAAGAACATGTTCCCAGTGACGCCACGGACCCATCATCTCCTCCAAGAACATGTTCCCAGTGACGCCACGGACCCATCACCTCCTCCAAGAACATGTTCCCAGTGACGCCACGGACCCATCATCTCCTCCAAGAACATGTTCCCAGTGACGCCACGGACCCATAGTCTCCTCCAAGAACATGTTCCCGGTGACGCCACGGACCCATGATCTCCTCCAAGAACAAGTTCCCGGTGACGCCACGGACCTCCCACAGGCCTACCACTTAAAGGTCCACAGCATTTCCCAATATGGGGGACTAAACCTCTACAGGTAAACTTTTGGGAGATACTCAAACAAACCATAGCAATTTACATATATAACTTTAAAATACTTCAATAAATCTATATTACTGCAAATTGAAAAATGCAGAGAAAGTTTCCCAATCTTTTGAAATAATAAAAAGTTCCCTTGAAACCAAGATATTTTGTAGCATTTGTAGTCTGACTCATCAAGTATGGAAATTACCAAGTCATAAGACTCACACTTCTGCCTCCTGACACTTGTGAAATTAAGACAACTGATATTGATGTACTACTAAGTATATTTAATAATGAGATGACATATCAAACTAATATTCCAGAGAAGCATTGCATTTTAATATCTAGGTCTCCTTTGCTGCAATCCAGATAACCTTGCTAAGTAAATTAGAATTAAAGTACACACTAGGCCCATGGTGCTTGAGAAATTGCGCTGTAACAAACTGAATGGGTTTCCAAGTAGCTGTGTTCTGTGCAGCTGTCCTGCTGATGGCAGGGCTATGAAACAACCTGGTGGTGCCACTGTGATGAAAGGCGCATAATTCCACAGCACTAGAACATTCAAGAGCTGCCAATGAAGGGGAAAGCATAATAGATGAAAAGAAATTCCCATCGTTAAGTCAAAATATACATACCCGCCAGGCGTGGTGGTGCACGCCTTTAATCGCAGCTCTCGGGAGGCAGAGGTAGGAGGATCATGGTGAATTCAAGGCCACCCTGAGACTCCATAGTGAATTACAGGTCAGCCTGGACCTGAATGAAACTCTATGTAGAAAAACCAAAAAAAAATTTATATATGTGTGTGTGTGTGTGTGTGTGTGTGTGTGTGTATGCGTACATACATACATGCCCTGTGCCCTGTGTAGAACACTTAGTCTCAGCCTCCTTTAGGCACACTTAGCACACATAACCCTGGAGTTGTGTGGGGAGGCAGGCTATGGAGATGCTTCAGTCAGGGCAATGGGCAACTGTGTTTTAATGAACATAGTTAAAGCTTCAAAACAATTAGTCACACAACATTAAGAGCACATTTAGCGCTAGCCTCACAAGCATGTGGGCCTGAGTTCAATACCCAGTGCCATGTTAAATGCCAGGTGTGGCAACATGAACCTGGAATCCTAGTGCTGGGGAGGTGGAAATGGCTGTCTCCTTGCATCTAACTGGCTTGCTAGTCTAGCCTAATTGGTGAGCTCAAGCACAAAGAGAGAATCACCACAGCTCCAAAAGAGATGGATGCCAAACTGCCCTCTAAAAGTGCATGCTTAGGCTGTTCTCACTTTTGGTCAGGGAAGCTCTCTTTTCAGATGGTGGTGACCACTGGAGAGGCTCAAAACTCATCAAAGTGCAAGAAGAAGCACCTGTGTGAGAGTGTGCACAACCACAAGAGACTTCTCTATCACATCCTCCGAGGTCCATTGTGGAAGAGGTGGCAAAAGAATTCACGAGGGGTGCTTCAGAACACTGTCTTCCAGGAAAAAAAGGTAGTGGCATCCATGGCCTCACAGTCACTGCTGCTTCCTGCCCAAGACCGGCACAATATTAGGCCCATCAACACGCTCTCATAAAGGCTAGAAGATGGCAAAAAAAAAAAAAAAAAAAAAAAAAAAAAAAAGACTTCAAAAGAGAAAAAGGACTAGGTGGGAAAAAGAAGGGGGCTCAGTGAAAGAGGGACAAAGGGTTGTGGGAGGGGTTATAGTTAGTGTACATTGCATGTATGTATGGAGGCTGTCAGTGCTTTAGAAAGCTGAAAAGGAAAAAAGTGGATAGTGTTCTCAGGGCAACCTGTAGCCTCCATGAGCATGGGTACACACATGCTCGCACACGTACAAACACGCAAACACACACACGGGCAAGAAAAATGTAGAATTTGGGCTGGAGAGATGGCTTAGCAGTTAAGCGTTTGCCTGTGAAGCCTAAGGACCCTGGTTCGAGGCTCGGTTCCCCAGGTCCCATGTTAGCCAGATGCACAAGGGGGCGCATGCGTCTGGAGTTCGTTTGCAGAGGTGGAAGCCCTGGCGCGCCCATTCTCTCTCTCTTCCTCTATCTGTCTTTCTCTCTGTGTCTGTCGCTCTCAAATAAATAAATAAAATTAAATTTAAAAAAATTAATAAAAAATAATAAAAAATATATATATATTAAAAAAAAGAAAAATGTAGAATTTAGTAAGCCCAACAGTGCAAGGAAAATTTAGAATGAGTTAGACTTTGAAGAAAATTAGACATTCATCACTAAAATAAAAGAAAATTTAGACTTCTCATATTTTCTCATCTACAGAGTACTTTTGTTGATGTTTACCACTTCCTCATTTTCTGTTGCCAGGTTCTACAAAGAGAAGTGGCATGTTGCCCAGTATTTTTCTTACCCTCCTTATGTAAGAAAGGAAATTCTAACAACTGCCTACTTTCAGAAAGAAATATATATTCTGTATCTATTAGAATTGAACTTACTAAAAGCAGATGAACGGTTTCATCTTTCACTATTAATTTTCTATGGAATCTTCTCAGTCAAATAGACCTGGGCCCAGAAGTTGAGAAGAGAGATGGGGAAAGGAAAGAAAGAGAGAGGAAGAATGAGTTCTTCTACATCACCTGCATCACAAAGCACAGGTAAGATTTGCAGCTCTACCTTTTCTTCCATTATTATCTTTTTAGAACAGGTGAGAAATATGGTGAGGGGTAGGGCAAAGGAAAAGTATTTGGTGAAATGAAAAAGAAAAGGAAAAAAAAGAAAATGAGAATTAGCAGAAGCTTGCTGTCTTGGTTCTGGGAGGGCTGGCAGTTGACTGTTTCTACCTTTCTGCAATGCGGTGAGTCCCTTTGGGCAAGTCACTTCACTTCTGTGAGATTCCCATTCCTGCTCTATAAAATGTGTGTTGGGAGGAGTGAGGAACTACTACATGGTTGGCAATGTTTTATGTGATTAAGTTAAAAAGAGTTTGAAAAACAAGACATGAAAAGAGAGTAGAAGAGAATCAAGGAAAGCAGGAAAAAGAAAATTGTATGAGAGAGAAAGAGGAAATGCCTTAAAATGTGAAAATTTTTTTTTAATTGGGAGTCTTAGAAAGGTAAAATCATATTCATGAGTCAGAGTCTTAAAATCAACAATAGATAAATTTTATACTATTTATTATTAGAAGTGGTCTTTAGAACAGTGGCCACAGAAGCAGGCTGGTTCTGTACAACTCTACTGAGTCATCCTCAGCAGTGAAGCTCAGACATCTCCAAGCAACTCAGGTGCCTGGTAGCCTGGGATTACTAGAGACTGGCAATGAGAATGAAAAGAAGTGATAATAAACAGAACTCTAATATTTTTTGTATTTTGCTTCAGGAAGATAAACACAGTATATATTTCTTCTTGCAGAGACAGGGTGCTTCTCTCCACAAGTGCTCTCATGGACTGTGGCTGGGGTCTCTGTCCTGCTTCTCAGTGTCTGTTTCATCGCCAGATGTGTTGGTGAGTTTTGAAAGTCAAATTCACTTAAGTATGATGAATGTCAGGAATACACTCTTCCTGTCTATGTGCAGCATCACTTTTCTGCCTAGTTTTCTTCAAGCTGTAGGTTATTCCTCAAGCAAAAAGCTCCAACTAGTCCAAAACCATTGCTAAATTTCAATTACCTCTGTTGTACTATGAATGTGAATGTATGTCCCCCATCACCTGAAGTATTTTTTATTAAACTTGCAACTTGAGTCTCAAGAAACCTGCTGGAGGAGGTGTCACTGGAGGTGGGTCTTGTGGTCTAGTCTAGGGTATTTTCAGAGAAATTTGAGCCCTGGCTGTTTGTGTGTGCTGACTGTTTGATAGTGTCTCTCTGCTATGATGGAGTTCACCCTGGATTCTGTAAGCCTGAAACAAACCCTTTCCTACCATAAGCTGCTTCTGGTCCAGTGTTTGTCCAGCAGCATGAAGATAACTACAACAGTGAAATTAATTGCAAGAAGTGGGCCATTGCTGTGACCAATCTAACCATGTAGGCTTTCGTCTCTTTGGCACTTGTATGCTTGAGGAATGTGGAAGGATTTGCTACTTTCGAATGAAGAACCTTGAAGTATTTAAACAGTACTTGACAGACTGTTCTGGTGAAAGTTTGAAAATGTTAAATGCAGAGAGAATTGTGTACTGCGAAGGCTTGGCTAATGAACTTTTAAAGGGGAAAGAAAGAACTTGTTGGAGTTGAACTACTGGTATAAAGGCTGGCAACATTTTTCTACCCATGCCCAAGGAGTTGATTAAAGGTGAATTTAAAAGTAATGGACTGGTGGAAAGTATAGAATAGAAAAATATGGAAAATATGCAATTTATCACAGGAAAAATTCAGGCAAGTTTAAATTTACTGACACAGAGACTGGTTTTAGGTTACTGAAGCTGAAATTGTAAAGCAGATTACCACCAGTAAGGGTAGACCAACTCTTTTGCATTGAAACAATGGAAATGATACTCTAAGGGTGAGCTGTAGAGAGTCAAATGAGTAAGAACATAAATTCTTTTTAAAAATATTTTTAATTTAATTATTTGAGAGAGAAGGAGAGAGAAGGAAAGAGGTAGAGAGAGAGAAAATGGGCATGCCAGAGCCTGTAGCCACTGCAAATGAACTCCAGATGCAAGTGCCACCTTGTGCATCTGCTTTACATGGGTACTGGGAATTGAACTCGGGTCCATAGGCATCACAGACAAGTGCCTTAACTGCTAAGCCATCTCTCCAGCAAAAGAATACAAATTATTTTGAAAGGAGGTGATTTGATGAAAGAATTGTAAAGGAGTGTGGTGCTCTTCAAGATCAAGATTCATTCCCCGCCCTGGATTTACAAATTTTGCTACGCCACTTACCAGGTACTGTTTGTGGAAGCATGAAAAATGCAGGGGAGCAGTGCAACATAGTTTTGCTTTTTGGAAATGGCAAAGTGAAGCAGGGTTGAAATCTGTGTGAGAGCTCAGTAAGGCCATTGAATGAAGATAAACCACAGCTACTGAGATGTGACCTGTGAAGCAGGATTGTTCAAATCCCTGTGTGTGGAGACCCAGTATATGAAGATAAACCAGTTTCAGGGGCCACTGCTGAGATACAACATGTAAACAGTGTTGACATCCCTGTGTGGAGGACAAATATATAGCTGTTAAGATGAACTGTCATTTCTAATGTAGGCCCTAAGATGTTTTGGATGAATCAGGATAGTGGAATGGCTGCCATAGACAGGTGCTCAATCACACTAGCTGGAGGGGTGGAATTGGAATCCAGAGACTTTTGTCACTGGTTATGGATTTAGAACTTAAACTGCAGATGCTTAATGTTTACCTACTGATTATTATTTACATTGGTCCAGTCTCTCCTTGTTATGTCTTTTAGAATGGAAATTTTTACTTGGTATCATTATGTGTTGGAAGTATATAACTTGTGTTTGAGTTATACAGGGATCACAGTTAAGATAGAGTCTTAAATCTCAGACAAGACTTGGAACTTTCAAACGGTGTTAAAGTTGGTAAAGACTATGGGGACCTTTGAAGTTTATTTGCATTGTGAAATGATTATAAATCTTTGGGGGTGAGAGGATTAAATGTGAATGTATGTCTCCCATAGCCTGAGATATTTTTGATTAAGCTTGCAACTTGAGTCTCTAGCAGCCTGATAAAAGAGGTGTCATGAAGGGAGGGAGCATATTTTGTGGTCCAGCCCTATGGTGTGTTCACAGCAGTTTGAACTCTGATGCTTGTGTTTGCTATTTGATGGTGTCCCTCTGCTATGATGTATGGAAGTGACCCCGTTTCTTGGCTCCACTGATGGTGTTTCCCCTGAATTCTGTAAGTTTGAAATAAACCCTTTTCTCCCATAAGCTGCCTCTGGTCTGGCATTTGTTCAGCAATGTGAAGGTGACTGCAACAACCTCTGACACATTTGTTTTGTGATGCACATGTTCCATTTCTTTGGTAGACTTGAAAACAATGCTTTATTTTTCAGGAAAAAAAAAAGAGTATTAACTGTATTCCTTTCTTCTTATAGTAACATATCACAGCTCTCAAACTTGTGATAAGAAAAAGTTCCAACCACATGAAAATGTCAAGGAGCTCTCTTGTGACAGTGACTTATCAGGTACAATAGCCCTCAAAGTTGAACATCAAAATATATATATCAATATTTCTTCTAGCTTCTAGTTGACTTTAGGATAAAGAAAATATAATGGGGTTACATTTGATTGTTTTCCAAAACAACATGTAAAATCCTGTCTGTGCAACGATTGTTGAAGAGTTGGTAGGAGCAGAGAAGCAAGATTCTGGAAATGCAAGTAGCATGGGGTAGAAAATTTCAAGATTATAGTAAACATCTAAAATAAATTTGAGGTATATATCTAAATAATAAGCCTGAAAAATGAAGGTATTATTCCCAGAATTGTAAATTTTTCTTTATTTATTTGACTCTAAAGTGAGGTAGAGAACAAAAAACAGAAAATTTAGATTCCACAAAATAAATTCCAAATATTCTTACATATCATCCCATTCCAAGATGCTACCTAACACTAGGAAAGTGAGTTTCAACATTAGAAGTGAGATCTTTTTTAAATGTTTTATTTATTCATTTATTTATTTGTGTGAGAGAGAGAAAGAAGCAGACAGAGAGAAAGAGAGAATGGGCATGCCAGGGCCTCTAGCCACTGCAAACAAACTCCAGATACATACACTCCCTTGTGCATCTGACTTACATGGGTCCTGGGGAATTGAATCATGGTCCTTAGGCTTCACAGGAAATGCCTTAACCACTAAGCCATTTCCCCAGCCCTAAGATTTATTTTTAATAATCTTCAAATACTGAAAGTATGTAATTTTAAGAAATTTGCCATGATTTAAAAATTGGTTGACACTACATTGTTTAGTTAACATAAGAAATGTTTTCTAGACCAGCATGGTGGCTATGCCTTTAACCCCAGGACTGAGGAGGCAGAGGTAGGAGGATTGCTGTGAGTTCAAGGCCAGCCTAGGATAGAGTGAGACTCTACCATGAACAAAAAGAAAGAAAGAAATGCTTTCTCAGGTAACACAAAGAGAAAATGGATAACCTACTGAACTTGGCAGCGTAAGAACCAAAAATCAGGTTCTGGGTTAATTGTATAACTAACATAGATTGCATATATTATTGTATTTGCTAGCACTGATATCTATAAAATACAAATTACGTTCAAAAGACAAGATAAATGCTGTTTGTGTGTATTGGCATTAGAATTATCTAAAAGACTTAGAAAGAACAATATGGAGTATGAACAAGACATTCCTAGACTTGAGGCTGTCTATGTTGGACACTGAAACTTCTCTCCTCCTAGGTTCAGTGAAGAATTGTTGCCCACCGCACTGGGCACATTTTCAATCTAGCTGCTACTTTTTCTCTACAACCACCATGTCCTGGGCATCAAGTTCAAGAAACTGCTCTGGCATGGGGGCTCATCTGGTAGTTATCAACTCACAAGAGGAACAGGTAATTGGAATCCAGACTCCTCAGTTTTTTATGTGTGTGAGAGAAAGAGAAAATGAAAGAGAGAAGGAGGGAGAGAGAATTGGTATGCCAGGGCCTCCTGCCACTGTAATTGAACTCCAGACATGTGTGCCACCCTGTGTGCATGTGATACCTTGCACATGCATCGTCTTGTACATGTGTCGCCTTATGCATCTGGCTTACATAGGATCTTAGGTGGGAGTTGAACCGGGGTCCTTAGGTTCTGCAAACAAGCGCCTTAACCACTAAGCCATCTCTCCAGCCCACTCCTTAGTACTGATATGACATGTTTCACAAGACCTTTTCTTTTCCCTACACCTGTGCCTGGTACTTGACCCACACCTGTTTGTCAGACAAATGAACTGAAATGTATGGGACTCCAGTTCTCTAAGTCAGGACTTGTTTTAATTCACATATGTTACTTTCAAAAGGATGTTTTATATGTGGAGTTCAATTATTAGTTAAGATAGGAGGAAAAGAAGATTAGGAGTTAACTTTAGAATGTTTTATTTATGAACATATCATATGAAAGAGAATAAGCAAGTATTATACATTATTTTAGGCTGCAATTATTAATGTTTTGTGCTAGACATATACATTGGATTTGACTACCATTGATAGTTGATAAACTTAGAATGAATTACTGAAAATTTCCTACTTGAAGTTTAGTATTTTCAGTTAAATGTTGTTACTTGTATTTTTCTACAATAAAAAAATTGCAGATAATCTTTAGTGATCCTACAATTTAAGGTACATTTATCTATAATCTACAGCCTACTTTATCTTTTTTAAAAAACTAATTACTTTTAACATGTCTTCTTTTCTGAACATGTATATTCTATAGGAATTTCTTTTCCATACAAAACCTAGAAAGAGAGAGTTTTATATTGGACTAACAGACCAAATGATTGAGGGCCAGTGGCAATGGGTGGATGGCACACCCTTCACAGAATCACTGAGGTAAGTACCTTCTTGCAGAAAAACTGCAGCAGTATTCAAATCCATATTGTGGGGAAGTCTCATAACTTACTTCTCTTACAATGAGGTACATTCAAGTCTATCATTGGTGATGTTAGGTGAAGGAAGAGAAAAATGAGAGGTTCATGTTCCTGCTCTCCCATTCCTAGGACTGTCATAACAATAAAAGTGTAATAGCAAATGAAAATGAGAAGAATTTTAGAACTGAAGAATCATTCACTTACAATACAGAATGGAAAAGGGGTCTTAAGACTTAAAACAGAAGTAATGAAAAAAAATAGTACTTTGAGAAAGATAGCATATTCTTGTCATGTACTAATGGGCACCTCTTGGATGACAAGTCTTTCCCCCTCAATAATGACCTTATATTGTCAGAATGCCATATCTTAGAGTTTATTGGAAACTACATTTTTATATAATGTTGTAGTCAGATTCACATTGCTGGCAAAAATTACTGAACCAAGAGCAGCTTGTGGGGGAACAAAAGGTTATTTTGGCTTACAAACTTGATGGGAAGCTCCATGATGGCAGGGAAAATGATGGCATGAGCAGAGGGTGGATATCACCACCTGGCCAACATCAGGTGGACAACAGGAACAGGAGAGTGTGCCAAACACTGGCAAGGGGAAACTGGCTATAACACCTATAAACCTGCCCCCAACAATACTTGGCCTCAAAGAGGCATTGATTCCCAAATCTCCATCAGCTGGAAAACTAGCTTCAGAACACCTAAATTTGTGGGGGACAACTGAATCAAACCACCACATTCCACCTCCAGCCCCCATAACCTGATAACCATACATGATGTAAAATGCAATACATTCAATCCAACTATGAAAGTTCCCATAGTTTATCAATCCTAATGATGTTCAAACATTCCCATAGTCCAAGATCTTTTAACTGAGCCATAATACCAAAAAAAAAAAAAAGGCACAGAATAATCGTTCACACTGCATTGGGCATAGCAAAGGAATATTCAACCAATACAAGATTTAAACAGGGCAAATGCCAAATTCTGTAGCTCCAAGTCCAGCAACTCTGGTCAGTGACAAATCTCCAAGTCTGATAATTCTAACCAGCAACAATTCTCTACAGTTCCAATTCTGCCCCTCCAGCAAAGTTACTCACAGTCCTGGAAAACTTCATCTGAGGCCAGCAGCTGTCTTTAGCAGCTAGCTGACTCATGGTCCTACCATCTCCACTGGTTCTCCACTGCAACCCACAGTCCATCTTCATGGCTCCATCAGATCTCCATGCAGGCATCCAGCAAACTTGCTTCACACTGCCCATGGCCATTTCCAAAACACAAGACCACATTACAAATTCAATGGCCCTCTCTTTCCTGCATTTCTTATACTCTGTAATACTAGGTGGGGTGCCAATTTCTTAATGGGGGGAGGGGCAGGAATAACGCAAACTTTGAAGAACAGGACAGTCCTTGAGCACTCCGGCCCCTTCATAAGTGTCTACATTCTTCCTGTTATCCCAGTCTCAAAGTTTGTAATCTCTCATACAATTGCAGCTGAATGGGAAGAAGCTTCAGCCCAAAGATTTCACTTCTGTGCCATATCCCTGTGCTCACACCAGACCATTTCTACCCAAAGCAACCATGCACAAGTTATCATAACAAGGACACAGCAGCAAACCTCTCACACTAACTGCTTCTATCCCTGTCCACACAAAGCTCTTTCTTATCCTCACAAGCCAAACTTCAAAGTCCATAGTTTTTAACTACACTCAGATTTTTAAACTCTGACCAGAATAGTCCATCACGCTTACTTACAGCACTGCAAGTTGTCTCTTAGGCCAAGGTTTCAAATCCTTCCACATTCCTCTTGAAATTCAGCTCCAAAAGGCCAGAGCCACACAGTCAGGTTTCAAGCAACAACCCCACTCTCAGTACCAACCTTACTGTTGCAGTCAGGCTCATCTTGCTGGAAGAAATCACTTGACCAAGAACAGTTTATGGGGAAAAGGTTTATTTTGGCTTACAGACTTGAGGGGGAAGCTCCATGATGGCAGAGAAAACGATGACATGAGCAGAGGGTGGACATCACCCCCTGGCTGACATCAGAGAGACAACAATGACAGGAGAGTGTGGCAAACACTGGCAAGGGGCTTTTGAAGAAACTAGATAGCAAGGAAATTGAGTGCCTCACTCAGCTAATGAGCTCTGAGCGTCGAGCTAGGAAGTCCTGAATCCCGACAAAGCATTGCGGCAACCTAACACTGAAGGACATGCTCAGGCAGCTTATTCTCCAGCCAAATAAAAAGAGCAAGTATGGCTAGGCGTGATGGTGCACACCTTTAATCCCAGCACTCGGGAGGCAGAGGTAGGAGGATCGCCATGAGTTAGAGGCCAGCTGGAGACTCCATAGTGAATTCCAGGTCAGCCTGGGCTAGAGTGAAACCCTACCTTGGAAAATCAAAAAAAAAAAAAAAAGAGCAGATCCAATCCTTCCCATGACTTCTCTCATTCTGGGTCCAAATTGATGGAGAAGTATTGCAGAACAGAAAGTCAGAAAGATTTCCACAAACTTTGTGACTTAGAAAAATGGTTTAGATTTTCTTAACATTTTTTTCTCTTCATTGACAAAATGGATATTGTAATTTCCACCTCACAAAATTGCTTTAAAATTAAATACCACATATATGATTTGCCACATATATTAAGACACTTTATCTCCTTCCAATGGCATGTAAAATATATGTTTCCCCTTTTCAGCTTCTGGGATGCAGGAGAGCCTAACAACATAGTTATGGTTGAGGACTGTGCCACCATAAGGGACTCTTCAAATTCAAGGAAAAACTGGAATGATGTACCCTGTTTCTTCAATATGTTTCGAATTTGTGAAATGCCAGAAATAAGTCTTTTGGACAAATACAAATGAGAGCAGGAGGCACGGCTTGAAGGTGTAAATGAGGAGGAACAAGTGTTTGATAATACGCAGAACTCTAACCTGAGAAAATGATTGCTGCACAGCATAAGGACTTCAGAAGTATTTGCTACTTTGATATAAATAAAATTAATTGCTTTCAGTGTTGAAATTTATGGCACTGATTTTTCTTTGCATTAATATAAAGTCTTCTTTTCAGAAGTCACAAAGCAATTCTTCAACAAATGCCACGAGAAGAAAAGAAACTCTCATTTTGATACATTTGTCAAATTTGTGGTATTTATGTGAATGTTCAGGTAAAAAGAGCAAATATGGAGTGCAGCAGAGAAGAGGCTTCATAGGTGTTTGTTAGGTCATCTTCTTCTATCCGGGTGATAAAGAATGTATCTTTCCTTCTTTTCTGCTTTTGCCCCTGTTCACGCATATGTCACCTCTACGCTCTTCAAACAATAAAGTTGGAGCTTCAGCTCCTAAAACACTGCTGCTCAGAAAGCCAGAGTGACCTGCGCTGCATCATCTCCCAAGGAAAGGCTAATTCAACTCCAGCTCCAGACAGAAAGCCAGAGTGACCTGCGCTGCATCATCTCCCAAGGAAAGGCTAATTCAACTCCAGCTCCAGACAGAAAGCCAGAGTGACCTGCGCTGCATCATCTCCCAAGGAAAGGCTAATTCAACTCCAGCTCCAGACAGAAAGCCAGAGTGACCTGCACTGCATCATCTCCCAAGGAAAGGCTAATTCAAACTCCAGCTCCAGACAGACCATAGGCTAGTCCTCCTCCCTTTTCTCTCTGTTCTCTCCTACAGGGTTTCATCTGCATTTGTATCTACCACTCAGAACCAGAGTCCAAGAGTCAAATTATTCTTTGAAAACTCCATTTCATGGGGTGAGAGAGGGTTAGTCAAAATTAAAGATATTATGAATATGCCACATAGAATCCTACTTCTTCATCAGCTAAAAATATATGTGTTTTAAAAAGACAGTTTGAGGGGGCATGGTGGCACACACCATTAATCCCAGCACTTGGGAGGTAGAGGTAGGAGGAATGCCATGAGTTTGAGGCCATCCTGGTACTACGTGGTCTGGCTTTTTCTCTCTCTGTCAAATAAATAAATAAAATAAAAATATTTTTAAATATTTATATACTAAAGTCTATTATTATTACTTATAAAATTTCGTACATATCCGTAAACATATTTTACTTTTCAAGTAATTAATGTTTAAGCTTTGGTGCTTATGTAGTTTTCTATGTACATATTTCATCCCTTAGTTTTGCAGAGTTGCATGGAATCTCTCAATGACCTGTAGCCGTGGGTGCATCGAGCGCCCCGACACCTGGGCTTGTTTGTGTGCAGCTGCTTGGTGGTGGGGTTCAGCTCAGGCTTTGCTAGCGCTCAGAACCATCACCCTTCCCCTTCCCCGATGTCAGGATGCCATTGATATGTTCACTGTTTGCCTTCTTAGTATATAAATTACTTTTCCAACAAACAAAAAAACATTGTTAACATGTTTGAAGTGTTTCAGTCTTTAGGGCTATTATAATGTACTAAATTAACTAGAATATATTTTTGTTAAACTACTATAGATTTTTCTTCTTCATGATTTCATTAAAACAATCAATAGTAATCTCAGAAATGGACCAATCCAGAGGTCATTAGTCAAGTTGTGTGAGATGCTAACCTGGAGATAATGAAGCATTGGGAAACACAGATCTCTCTCTCTCTCTCTTTCTCTCTTTCTCTCTCTCTCTCTCTCTCTCTCTCTCTCTCTCACTCTCACTCTCTCTCACACACATATGAATGAATGAATGAATGATGCAAGTGAATTAAATCACAAATATCACATTTTATGAACAACTCAACTACTAGCTACATAGGCTTATGATTTATACAAGTAAAAAAATGGGCATTATTTAAACAAAGCCCATTGATATTTACATATTGAACAGATCTTGTGCTATATAATTTAATGCATATAGCTAACACATTAGAAGTTACTTAAACCCATCGCAATTAAAAGTACTAGATTTCAAAAAAAAAGTACTAGATTTCATACAGACACACAAACCTTCACCACCACCATGACTCATATAGCCAAACTTCCATGCTCTAAACTCAGAAAACTAATAATTAACTTATAAAGTAATCATTATTTTTTAAAACAGACAAGTTAGATTGAAAGTTATTGCCTGAAATTTTTCAACTTAGCTGCAGAAATGTCAACAAATTAAAATTTTTAAGGAAGGCAAAACCTTCCTTAAATATATGTTCTCAAAGTTGATTATGACTCAACCATTAATACCAAATACATCAGAATTATAATTTGGCATACAGTGATTTCCTTTAGATTTGTATCTCTAAAATATTTTAACAATTTATGTAGATGAGTTTAAAGCTATTTATATAGATGTTTCCCCTGACTCAAGTTAAAACGAAATTAATTAAAATGAAAAGACCAATACTGTAGGACTTCAAATAGTTGAGAAATTTTAGCTGTTAGTCAAGTAAAGAGGCCAAGACCCTTCAATTTTCCTATAA
Source organism: Jaculus jaculus (assembly GCF_020740685.1). Classification (NCBI taxonomy): domain Eukaryota; kingdom Metazoa; phylum Chordata; class Mammalia; order Rodentia; family Dipodidae; genus Jaculus; species Jaculus jaculus. The sequence continues at coordinate 10,256,215 of NC_059124.1, forward strand.
GTACAGAGGTTATAGTTCACCCCGGGAAAAGTAGATCTGGGCCATACTGGTCACCCTGAAAGGGCAAACACGAGCCCTTTAGCCTCCCAGGTACTTTGCTTTTTCAGCTGTAAAAGTGAAGGAGTTTAATCAAAGCAGCCAGTAATGAATGGACTTTTCCACAAAAAATAGCATCAAGTCAGTGTGAGATGACCCACTTGAAATTTAGAATGGAGTAAAAAGTCAAATTGTTAAATCATATACAATCTTTTTCTGTCAGCAATACCATCGCTGAGACCTATTTTATGATATTGTCCTGGGAAATTTTTATTCATAGACTAACAATATAATGATTGGTATTGTTTTAGAAATGTGAAAGCGAAGCAGTAAGAAACACAAATGTTAAATTTTTTAAACTGATACTTAGGTGATAAAACAAGTTACCACTGCCAGTTTGAATATCCTAACTTTGAATTTTAAGAGCTAAGAATTTGAGCAAGAGGCACATGAAAATAAGACTGAATTATTCAAACCATTTTATTAGATATATATGTAATTAATACATACCAATTGAAAAGTAAATATATTGAAAGCAAAGGTAATGAAAAGTGGTTTTCATCAAATGATGATCATCCCTTCCTCTAAAACATCATATCAAACCTAATTAACTTATCTCAAGTATCTTCCTTCAAGAAAGCATACATCTTTTTAAATCAATTCTTCATACATATATATTGCATTTGAATTATATATGTCCCACTTTACCCCCTCCCCTTTTGCCCTCAGTCCACCTTTTCTTGAGGCAGGGTCTTTCATTGGCCTGCAACTCACCAATTAGACTGGACGGTCTCGCCAGAGAGCCCTGGGACGTACCTCTCCCCGCCTCCCCAATGGGGAGATTGAGCATCATACCTGTCACACCCAGAGTTTTCTTGTGGGAGCTGGGGATCAAACTCAAGTCCTCGTGCCTGAGAAACAAGCACTTTACCCACTGAACTATCTGCCCAGACTCCACCACTCCCTTTTCTCAACTAGTTTTTCACTCTTTCTCAGTGAGAAAACTCTGTCTTCATCAATTCCAAATTTTGGAGGAAAACTTCCAATAGGTTGCACAATTGGAGGCCGGAGGCCTCATACTCTCTCTTTTACTTATCCACAAGCAGCCTTCTGCAGAACTGGAGGGGACTTTTGCCTGTGGCATGACTCCAGAGGTCCACTGGGAGCTGACTTTCCATCAGGCAAACCTGGCTGGAATCCCCGGTGACGACTGAATTTTAGTTGGGTTCACCAGTAAAACGGAAGTAGTGACAAACCAAGCATGGTAGCTCACACCAATCATATCAACACAGTGAGACGCTGAAGCAGGAAGACTGTAATTTGGAAGACAGCCTGGCATACATGGCAAGACCTTCTCTCAAATGAAATAAATAACTGTAAAATGGAGGGGATAAACATATCTAAATAATTGGGGGAAAACCTCATTATTATTTACATATTTATTTATTTGCAAGCAGAGAGAGAGAAAAGAGATGTGGACAGACACAATGGGCATGCCAAGGCCTTTAGCTACTGCAAACGGACTCCAGATGCATGTGCCACTTTGTGCATCTGGCTTATGTGTATCCTGTGGAATTAAACTTGGGTCATTAGGCTCTGCAGGCAAGTTCCTTAATTGCTGAGCCATCTCTCCAGCAAAACCTCATTGTTTTACACACGTGCAATTAAATGAAGTTTGAATAAAAATAATTAAAACTCTTCTCATGACTGCAAATATTCTAAGACCCACATGCTGTCCAATTCCACAGTGCATAAGCATTCTCCACTGGTTGGACTAGTTCTTTGCCATTTCCATCATAAGGACTGCTTCATAGGTTCCTAGTCGAATGTTGCTCCAGGTAGCTTACAAATCCTACTGGCCTCAAAGTTACAAGGAAAATCATTCCATGCCCACTGATCTTGGACATTAACAAGGACAGCACAGTCTTCTCCCAGAAAATTGTTAGGTTCATCCTCATGCCAAAATCTGAAAGAAAACATAAAGAAAGATACGTCCATTAAAATATCCATGGGACAGTGACAGGTAGAGATATCAGGGGACAATCAACAACAACAACCAAAAAAAATGCCTCTAACTTAATAAAATATACACTTGCAAAGTACAATACGAAAGTCACCAGCCATATGTGGCTTCTCAAACTTGAGATGTCTTTTAAGTGTTAGATGCACACAAGAACTTGAAGGCGTAATAGAAAAAGAACTGACAGGGCTGAGGAGATTGCTCAGCAATTAAAGGAGCTTGCATGCAAAGCCAGCCTGAGTTCAACTTCCAGGCACCCACATGACCATGGATGCAAGTGGCACCTGCATTTGCCATCTCGGCATGACTGGGGCAACCAAGAGCAGAGCCAGAGAATCTGAAGCTCACTGCCAGCTAGACACCGTGCCAAAGAAGTCGCGGAGCACAGAAAATTCAACAATGTCATCGGTTTTTGTTTTTCTAAATATTTTATTATTTATTGGAGAGAGAGAGAGATAGAAATAGGCAGGAAGAGAGAGAGTGAGAGAGAGAATGGTCGTACCAGGGTTTCCAGCCACTGCAAATGAACTCCAGATGCATGCACCCCCTTGTGCATCTGGCATACGTGGATCCTGGGGAATCTAACCTGGGTCCTTCGATTCTGAAGGCAAGCACCTTAACCACTAAGCCATCTCTCCCTCAGTGTTGTCTTCTGATCTGCACATGCACACTGTGGTGGCATGGCTATACACAAACACACAAATAAGTGAAATTTAAAAAGAAAAAACTGGGCTAAAGAGACGGCTTAGCAGTTAAGGTGCTTGCCTGTAAAGTCTAAGAACCCATGTTCTACTCTCCAGATCTCAGTTTAGCTAGACACACAAAGGGAGGCAAGCACAAGGTCAATTGTAGCGGCTGAGGCCTTGACATGCCAATTCTCTTTCTTTCTCCTCTCCTCTCTGTCTCTCTCCCTGTCTCAAAAAATAAAAAGAAGTTTGATGCCACCCTGAGATTACCTAGTGAATTCCAGGTCAGCCTGGGCTAGAGTGAGACCCTACCTCAAAAAACCAAAATAAATAAATAATAAGAGAAAAAAGAAATAAAAAGAAAAAATTATCAAACATCTCAGTAATTTGTTGATTATATGTTAAAATTACAATATTTGTGTACACTGGGTTAAACACATTACTTGTGGTTATTAATGTTATTAAAATAAACTTCATCTGGTTCCTTTTACTTTCTTTTTTTAATTTTGTTTATTTTTATTTATTTATTTGACAGTGACAGACAGAGGAAGAGACAGAGAGAAAGAATGGGCACACCAGAGCCTCCAGCCACTGCAAATGAACTCCAGACATGTGCGCCCCCTTGTGCATCTGGCTAACATGGGTTTTGGGGAATGGAGCCTGGAACTGGCATCCTTAGGCTTCACAGGCAAGTGCTTAACCACTAAGCCATCTCTCCAGCCCTCTTTTTACTTTCTTTTGAGTTCTTTGTTTGCTTTGCTTTGTTTTTTGAAACAAGGTCCTGCTATATCGCTAAGGCTGCCCTAGAACTTGCTTTGTAGTCTAGAATTTATAATCCTCCTACCTCTACTTCTGAGTGCAGGGATTACAAGGATGCACTACCATACTTTATTTATTTATATTTTCTTAAGATGATAAATACAAAAATTTAAATTACATATGTGGTTTTGAATTATATTTATGTTAGACAATACAGGTTTTGAGGAAGGAAATTATCAGATTATAACTGTTTCAAAAATAATTTGATTTATGTTGTTTATCTAATTATCAAGCCTAAGTATTTTTTTTTCACATCATTCCTATGCTATCCATTCTTTCCTCAGCATTATATAAAGATGGATGGTGAAATTTTTACAGAAGCCATAGGGTCATTCAGCAATGGAAACATAGTATGTACAGACTCCATAATCAGCAGGGCTTTATCAAGTAAACGCTTCCACACAGGTAGCAGCTACTCTCAAATGAGTTCTGATACTTCTTCTTCCCTCTGTCTATAAATGCCCTTAGCCCTGTCCATATACTCACGCCATGTGTGGGTTAAATGGTGTCTTGTCCACCCACTGCCAATGACCTTCAGTGTTCTGGTCTGTAAGTCCCAAGAAGTAAGGAAATCGTCTATCCAAAAATTTGGTTACAAAGTTCTGCATACAAAATATAAAATTTTATAAATACAAACGTATTTGACTGATGACTGTTGGGTTAATAAAAAGGAAGTCAAGTCAAATGGAGTGGCTGTAGAATAACAGTTGCCACGTGATTGATTAAGCAAGAGATCCTGCCAGTTACAAAATAAACCAGCTCAGCAAGAAGTATACACTTGTGCAATAGTGGCACACAGCCAGTGTCGGTAACCAACTGCTCATAGATTGGACACCATGCTAGCTCAGTGGGGGTGGCCCCATATCAGGCTCTGGGAACCAAGCCAGATTCCTTAGAGCAGGAAGCCAGTAGGTTCCAGAGAGAACCTCCACTGCTCTCTAAGAAGAATGAATATTCACATCAATATATCTTTCTAATGAGTAGGCTTATCCTCTTTTATTCAAACTGCTGTCACCTTTGGTTGGAGAATCTGTTTTTACTTTACAGATGGAGGAGAATACAGGTGAGAAGAAGGATACATCAACACATCAAGAAGAGAGTACCAACTGTCTACCATGAGATGGGTCACCTCTACCTCATCTGCCAGACCCAGAAGTTTATTATATGAGAAGAGGAGACAGGAATACTGCTCTCATGGCTAGCCTGAAAACCAGTTCTAGAGAACTGTCAATAGATACTTCAACCCTCATAAAAACAGTGATCCAGAGTCTACAGAGAAAACAACACTAAATCAGATGTCTATCTTGCCCACCAAAGCACAAGGAGTATCAGAAGAAGATCAGAAGTATCAGTAACAGAAAGATGGTAAGAACCTCAGGATGGCTGAAACTAGCCTGAGACATGTTCCTCCATCCCTGGTGAGCCTGACTGGGGCCTCTTAGTCCCCACAATGAATACCAATAACCCCACAGAAGATTCTCAGCAGAATTGGGATGGGGGAGAGGGGGCCTATGTGGGCAACCTCTATATAAAAAAAATTAATAAATTAAAAAAAAATTATTTTGGCACTTAGCATCTAATAAAAAGAAAGAAAGAAAGAAAACATGGGAGAAATTCTATTGTCCAAACAAATAAATAAATAGCAGAAGCTGAGTTATGGCACATATGTGAAAAAAACATTACATAAAGAAAAATAGCTCATCTCTTAAAAACTGATTTATCTTAAGGTTTATTTATTTGTTTAGTAAGACCATATATCAGAACTATTTTTCTTATGCCTTATCCCGAAAAGCCATTTCCGTGCCGACTTACAACTCACATTCACACACCCATGAAACAATCATCAAGTCCTCTCATGTCCCTGGCTCTACATAGGATGCTGGAGATACAAAGACAAGGAAAGTGTGACCCCAGCCCTCACCACGTGGGCATCACTGGAGGAACCAGCTCAGTGTGTAGCCTGGGCAGTACACAGGACTGAGCCCTAATCTTCCTGCACCCCAAGCCCAACACAGCCTGTAACCTAGAACAGGCAGTATGAACTAGGGAAGGGTAGATTTCTGACGGAAATATCTCATAAATAAAATCTGGAAGACTAGATATTGGCCACATAAATAAAGCCGACTAATTCTCTAATATATAAAGTAGTTATATTTTCAAGTAAAATATATACTGTTCTACATATTTCCTCATGTATATCTTCTATTACCAGAGAAAGGGTCAAGTATACTACAAGATATATTGGACCTAGCTAGTAATTGGGAACCAGATCAGAAATGCTATGGAGACAAAGGTTATGTTCTCCAGGGTCAAGCTCTCACTAATCTTTGGCTAAAAGAGGGGTTATATACATCAAATTATCCCTAAATTAATAATGCTTATCACATTTAAACTATGCTGACTTAACTCTGTTGCAGAATCTGTTCTTCTTTTTCAGAAGGTAGTGAGACCTGAGGAGATAAACTACCCCTCACACTTCAACCAAGCCATAGCTGAAACCACAGAGGTATGGGGAAAGAGCAAGAGCGCTGCTTCCATGCTGAACCTGACAATCAGCACCAGGGTGAAGGAGACAGACCCTGAGGACACTCAACACCTACCAAAGCAGAGATCCAGAGGTTCCTAAGAGCTCATCACTGAGGTAGAATTAAAGCTCACCCACCGGGCTGGAGAGATGGCTTAGCGGTCAAGCGCTTGCCTGTGAAGCCTAAGGACCCTGGGTTGAGGCTCAATTCCCCAGGACCCACTTTAGCCAGATGCACAAGGGGGTGCATGCATCTGGAGTTCGTTGGCAGTGGCTGGAGGCCCTGGCACGCCCATTCTCTCTTCCTCCCTCTCTCTCTGCCTCTTTCTCTCTCGGTTGCTCTCAAATAAATAAATAATAAACAAAAAAAAAGAAATAAAATATACCATGGGATATTGTCAACAATCATGGAAGTTGTTAATAAAATTTATTAAAAAAAAAAAAACTCACCCACCACGACTCAGGGAATTTTGTGGAAGAAGGGGTAGAAAGATTGTAAGAGCCACAGGTTGAGAAATCATGTCCAAAGGCATTCCCTCCCCCCTCAAAATAACTGACTGCTGCTCTAACAATGCATAAACCATGACCCTATGGGCAATACCTGCAACCTCACTGGGGAACGTCCCCAACGGGTTGGGGCCAGGGACCAGGGAAAAGAGGGTACCAACACATGACATATCCATACCAAACATCTTATTAATAATAATAACAAACATAAAAAATACAGTTGAAATCAGAGAGAAAGAAAAGAAAGGAGAGGAAAGAGGGAAAGAGAGAGAGGGAAAGGGAAAACTGGGGGAGGAAGAAACGACTTTCCGGGTAGGTAGAAAAGATGAAGAGAAAGCACAGGTGCATGGAGAGCAGAGAAGTCACGGCTTTGGGGAGATGTTTAAAGCAGCAGAGGTCCAACACACCAGCTCTGCTTCGGTGCTGAGGGTCGCCAGATGAGCCCCCATCCCAGAGCAGTTCCTCTCGCTCTCCTCCCAGGTCCGGTTGTCAGCAAGAGGAACATAACAGTTGGATTGGAAGGTTCTCCAGCCAACGGGACAGCAATTCCAGACACCCCCTCAAGTGAGAGTCGAAATGGACATTAGTTACAAGGGAACATTTCATCTCTGGCAAACTGCATGATCTTACCATTGAAAATCTACTTAACAGTGGTGGAAATAATGCCAAGATTACCAAAATGATTGGTTACCACCCTCAAAATAATCCTGAAAATTACATTCTAATGTCATATGAAATTACATATTGACTATAAGAAAATTACAAGGATTCTTTCAGAAGACATTATTATTATCTGATGTTCCTACATCTGTTTATTCTAATGTTTAAAATGTTTCCAGAAGGTGTACTCCAGAGGCACAGGTAGGAGGATCACAATGAGTTCGAGGCCACCCTGAGACTACATAGTGAATTCCAGGTCAGCCTGGGCTACAGTGAGATACTACCTCAAAAAACCACAAAAAAATAAAAATAAATAAATAAAATGTTTCCAGAGCTAGGAGATATGGCTCGATGATAAAAACACTTGCCTAATCCGGTCATGGTGGCACACGCCTTTAATCCCAGCACTCGGGAGGCAGAGGTAGGAGGATTGCCATGAGTTCGCGGCCACCCTGAGAATACAGAGTTAATTCCAGGTCAGCCTGGACCAGAGTGAGACCCTACCTCGGAAAAAAAAACAAAAAAAAACACTTGCCTAGCATATATACAGCTCCTGGGTTTGATTCCCAATTTAAATTACAGACAAGCACAGTCCTGTAGCAAACCCTTTGCAGGGTGTTCTGGTTTGGAAGCACAGAACATGTAAAACTCAAGCCTTTCTCCATCTCCCTGGGACTCTACACATTGCAGAGGAATAAGAGACATCTCAGCAAAGCTTTCCATCCCCAAAATAAGCTGTCTTCATGACACATGTGAATTAAGGGGGAAAAAAATGGAATGAAGGCTTGTTGTATTTTATTCTGAAAATAGCCCCTAGTCAGTCATAGTGGCACAGGCTTGTATTCTGAGCTTTCAGGAGACAATGGCAAGAAGATCCCAAGTTCTGGTCTATCAGACAGACATGTCTCACTCCATCACAAAACAAACAAAACAACAACAACAAAAACCACAAAGGTGTGTGCTCAGGGGTAGAGCACTTGCCTAGCGTGTACAGGCTCTGAGTTTTATCTCTAGCCCTTCAAAAATAAGTTAACTTGGGCTGGAGAGATGGCTTAGCAGTCAAGTGCTTGCCTGTGAAGCCTAAGGACCCTGGTTCGAGGCTCAGTTCCCCAGGTCCCACGTTAGCCAGATGCACAAGGGGGTGCACTTATCTGGAGTTCGTTTGCAGTGGCTGGAGGCCCTGGCACGCCCATTCTCTCTCTTCTCTCCCTATCTGCCTCTTTCTCTCTCTGTCACTATCAAATAAATAAATAAAAATTAAAAAAAAGAAGCTCTGGCCTCAAGCTGAGATTTAAAAAACAAATTAGTTAAATTAAGTTTAACACAAATAAATCTTGTGTTGTTATAAACCCCAGGCATTCAACTGACTGTAGTCATGAGAAATCATTCCATTCCAGTTTACTGGTGTTCAGTCATGTGTTTGGTTCTCATTTTGTTGAGTTGCTCATTTCTCTAAAATGAGTCCTTGTAAACCAATTATAAAGTTGAACAGAGCGTAAAAAATAACAGAGAGGCTTTCTCGTGTTCTCCGCCCTCCATACCATTCAGACCTGGTTCTTCTCTGCTGCAGGTTACCTTCTCATGGTAGTCGAGAAGCCTGACCATGTCCGTTCCTTGCTTACAGTGTGAGAGGTGCTGGTATGTCACTGTTGAAGAAGGAAGAACAATTAGAAAAGTGGGCTGATCTCTCTACCCTTCCTCTTAGCCTCACAGCCAAAGCCCCCATATTCTCTTTGCTTCTTGTATAGTTCCTTTATTCCAGCCTCAGGGAAAGTGGTTGAAAATAATTGTCAAAAAAATACTTTTAGCCAGGTGTGGTGGCGCACACCTTTAATCCAGCACTCGGGAGGCAGTGGTAGGAGGATCGCCATGAGTTCAAGGCCACCCTGAGATGACAGAGTTAATTCCAGGTCAGCCTGGACCCGAATGAGACCCTACCTCTAAAAAAAAAAAAACTTTTATTGGGAAGTAGAGATAGGAGGATGATTTCTGTGAGTTTGAGGCCAGTCTGGGCTAGAGTAAGACCCTACCTTGGAAAAAGCAAATAATAATAATAATAATAAATTCTATACTCATACCATCCATTTTGTGCTTTACACAGAAAGTTTTTTTAATTTAACCTTATTGTTCATTTTAGAAACAACCAAATTACACACAGGAAGTTTTGAAACCCTGTTATTGTATGTAATTTTTAAAGTTACTTTTTTGTGTGTGTAAAAATGAAGACTTTTTGTGAACAGTGAGACATTTCTACAAACCTTTATGAACTTCCTAAGTTCATTAATGTTTTTACTTTGAAATACAGTTGGATGCTAAAAAGTAAAAAGGCAGGGCTGGAGAAATGACTTAATGGTCAAAGCCAAAGGACCCAGGTTCCATTCCCCAGGACCCACGTAAGCCAGATGCACACGGTGGCACATGTGTCTGAAGTTCATTTGCAGTGACTACAGGCTCTGGCATGCCATTCTTTCTCCTTCTCTCCAATAAGTAAAACATAATAAAAAGTGAATATGAAACATTTTTCTCAATTTTTATTAACATTTTCCATGATTATAAAAAATATCCCATGGTAGGGCTGGAGAGATGGCTTAGCGGTTAAGTGCTCGCCTATGAAGCCTATGGACCCCGGTTCGAGGCTCGGTTCCCCAGGTCCCACGTTAGCCAGATGCACAAGGGGGCGCACGCATGCATCTGGAGTTCGTTTGCAGTGGCTGGAAGCCCTGGCACGCCCATTCTCTCTCTCTCCCTCTATCTGTCTTTCTCTCTGTGTCTGTCGCTCTCAAATAAATAAATAAAAAGTGAACAAAAAAAAAATTAAAAAAAAAATCCCATGGTAATACCCTCCCCCCCCACTTCCCCTTTGAAATTCCATTCTCCATCATATCCCCTCCCCATCTCAATCAGTATCTCTTTTAAAAAGTAAAAAACATAAATTTACACTCCAAGTAAGGGCTGTCCAGCTTAAGGAACAGAATAGTGACAATACCCCAGGTGCCTTTCTGTCCTACACACAGTCCACCTCTTTCACAGATGCTTATATGTGCTTGTCAAAGAACCCACAACGTGCTTTGCTTCACAGCTGTACTACTTAGTAGTGCACCCCAAAGGCGTCTAAGTCAGAAAGTGAGAACTTTATATACTACACTGGTATCGCACTATTCCTTTGGAACTGATCTGTGTCATCGGTGCTTCCGAAGCAAGGTTGATGTATACAGTTAGAACTCACTTATTTCATTATCATCAAGCGATTACTATTGTCATGCAACAAAACACATTTAACTATTCTTCTGCAAGTAGATAGGTGTTTTGTTCCCAGTGTCAGACTACTGTGAACCATGCTACTCTAAGCAATTTTTCACCATGCATCGTAAAGCAAACATTCATGCATTTCTGTAGGGTATGCCCATAGAAGAATTACTGGTAACAGTGTATGAATGGTAGAAACTGAGATATATCATAAACCTTCAAGAGTAGTTGTAATTCCTTACCATCCAGTAATCTCTCCTAGGCTAGAGTTTGTATATGATAGGAAAATGAGCCAAATTTCATTTATGAAGTATAATCAATGAATTCTATAGTGCTAATTGAAAAAAACTGTCCTTTTTTCCATCTCTTCAATGTCCCCTTAATTTTTATATAAAAAGTATATATATATATATATATATATATATATATATATATATATTTATGAGTGTATATATATATATGTATATATATATATATATATACATATATACACACATAAAAACAGAAGACAAAAAGTAAAATTATATATGTAGACTCTATGCCTACATTATCTCTTCTTCCTTCAAGCCTGCTGTCTAATACCAGTATCATATTACTTTAATTATAATAACCTTATCTTAAATCTTGATACCAGAAAGAACAAGTTTCCTATGACATTGGTACTGGTGACAGTTTTATGAATATGTATTCCTTCCTAATCTTGAGGTATCTACATTAATTTAATTAGGATATTTGATGTTAACCCTACCTCAGTAAAGTGTTTTTGGCAAGGCAACACCATTAATAATGGAAAGTTAAATGGACAGATAGTGCTGAATGTTAAATTCAAGACACTGAATGCATTATGCATTCATATGTTGAATAAAATCAAAACTGAGGGAAACTATGAAAATTCAATGGGGGAAAAAATTAAGAAGAGTGCCACTTTAGCTGTTGACTTACCCACACAATTTGTAATAAAGCAAGCACTGATGATTGAGGTTGAAATAATAGCAAAGACCCAGGGGATCAACAGGGCATGTTGGCCTTCATATGTTAAGACAAAAAGAAAAAAATGGTTATTTCTTCTGCATCACAACATATTAGGAAACAAACTCTATCAAAGAACAAGATTGCTGGGCACAGTGGCTCACACTTTTAATCTCAGCACTCAGGTGGTAGAGGTAGGAGGATTGCTATGAGTTCAAAGCCACCCTGAGACTACATAGTGAATTCAGGTCAGTCTGGGCTAAAGCAAGACTTTACCTTGAAAAAACAAACAAAAAGAAAAATAACAAGCTAGATATCTGAGTGATCAAGACACGTTAGATGTCCAAGAGACTTAAACATTTCTGATGAATAAATCCATTTAGAGCTGAAGCAGAAAAGTTATAAAATTTTTCATAGTTTAAGCACAGTAAAAGGTTTTTGCAAGCAAAACACAAGGGCTATATAAGATTAATAACTTATATTCACAAAAGTTGAAAACATATTTCTGGAAGTTCTGGGGGTTGAACCCAAGGCCTTGTGCATGCTATGCAAGGGCTCTACCAGTGAGTTATAGTCTCAGCCCACAAAATTAAAACTTCTGTAGAACACAATTAAAATATAAGAAACACAGAGAAGAAACACCTTGTCACATTATTAACACTGAGATTGTTTAAAGAATTTCAATCATTGGGGCGGGGAGGCTGGCTCAGTGAATAAAGCACTGGCCAGGCAAACCTGAGTACCTGAGCTCAGGTCTCCAGAACCCGTGGAGGCAGTAACGTAGGCACCCCGCTCTTCACACCCCACCACAAGGTGGGGAGCAGAAGTGGGGAAGCCCCTACAAGCCGCAGATGTGCTGGCCAGGTGCAGGCAGCCTGCCGCAAACAAGGTGGATGGCCAGGAACAGCCCCTCAGGCTACCCTCTGACCTCCACATGTGCTCAGCAGCATTAGGATGCCTGTGCGCACAACATGCACACACACACACACACACACACACACACACACACACACACACGTTTCAATTATTTTTGGCTTTTGGTTTCTTTGCAGTGTTGGGAATCAAACTGACACCCCTAAATATCCTCAGCCTCAGATTGTATAAGAACTTCAAAAGTCAATCTGAAAACTGAGCAAAATTTTAAACAGTAAATTTGATGAAGATTTAATCTGCTGAAATTATAAGTTATCACTGAACAAATAAAGTAGGCTCAAAGTTTGAGGCCAACTTGGGATACACAATAGGTTCAGAGCCAGTATGGATCATATTGTAAAATTTTGTCTCAAATAAATAAATTAATTAAAAACAAAGTACTCACATTTATTCTGAGGTTCTTCCAGCCCCATTATGTGATCAGGAGAACCACAAATCCCTTCTATTTTTACCCAAACAATATATTTCTGTAGACAGAGGTGGGTATTTTAAAATACTTGTGATTGAACACCAATCTTACCTATTTTGTTAAGATTAGAAAGTTACCAGTATAAGAGAGCTAACTCAGAAGAAGAAATCTTTTCATAGGCTAGGGTTTCCTGTAACAGACTCTGGCAGGTGGGGCAAACAGTAAAAGGAAATTGAGAAAGCAACTCCCAGAAATAGTCAGAAGAAACTTCCATAAGTGTGTCATGAAAGATTTCTCAACTTGTGTTTTTATTAGTATAGACACGATACTTAGCAACGCTTAAGGCAAAGAATCAGTGTATCTGTAAGAAACAATCTTTTCCTGGATATTTTATTGTCAAAGTTAGTTAAGTTCTTGAGGTAAAATTGGCCATAAAAAGTTCTTGGAAACCGGGCGTGGTGGCACACACCTCTAATGCCAGCACTCAGGAGGCAGAGGCAGGAGGATTGCCATGATTCTGAGGCTGGCCTGATACTACATTATGAATTCCACGTCACTTGGGCTAGAGCAAGCCCTACCTCAAAAAAAAAAAAAAAAAAAGCCAAAATGAAAGTTCTTTGAATTTAATGTGATTCTGTTTAAAATAGCAATAGGAAACTAGGGCACAAAGCTTTTAGGGTGCTTTGTGAGCACACTGCACATGAAGTCAGGAAAGCCTCCATGGTAAACTGAGGCAAAGGTGGAAAAGCTGTCGATCGCATCTCAAGGTCCTTCCAGGTCGGAGTAACAGGCTCTTGAAGGCAAAGCCAGCAACACATTGTGTGAAAAGACACCAGCAGCCTTGGCTTCACCCACAGCACTGTCAAGGAATGGACATCTGTGCTCCTCCACACCTTGTTTGTGGCACTATTTACAAGCAGGACTTGGGAGGTAATTAGATTTTGTTGAGATCATGAGACTGGAGTCCTTCTGATGGAATTATTGTCCCCCAAACTGATTAGATACACTGTATCTCTTTCTCTCCTCCTTGTCTTTCATCTCTCCCCTCTCCTCTTTGCTTTTTCACCTATCTTTCTTCTTCCCTCTGTCCTTTCCTCCCACATGAGCAAAGTTCAAGAAAGCAGTTATCTACAGGGCGTGGTGTTGCACGCCTTTATTCCCAGCACTTGGGAGGCAGAGGTAAGAGGTTGGCTGTGAGTCTGAGACCAGTCTGAGACTACATAGTGAATTCCAAGTCTGTCTGGGCTAGAAACTCTACCTCGAAAAACCAAAAGAAAAAAAAGAAAAAAGAAGACAGTAATCTACACAAGCTTGGATGAAGGAGGCCCTCAATCCTAACCAGGCCACTTTGGGATTTACAACCTTTTTTTCCTAAAGATTTATTTATTTATTTATTTATTTATTTTTTATTTTTTATTTGAGACAGAGAGGAAGAGGGAGAGAGAGAGAGTGAGAAAGTGAGAATGGGCCCGCTAGGGCCACTAGCCACTGCAAACAAACTCCAGACACATGCACCACCATGTGCATCAGGCTTACATGGGACCTGGAGAGTCAAACCTGGGTCCTTAAGCTTCGCAGGCATGCACCTTAACTCCTAAGCCATGTCTCCAGCCCTTGAATTTACAACCTTAAGGGCTGACAACAAGTACCTAACCCCATAGAAATCTTTCTTAAAGTCTCCTTCCCAGAATTTAACACCTTCCCTGTCTTCCTTCTTTAAAATATTTTATTTATTTATTTATTTGAGAGATAATAGTGTGCCAGGGCCTTTAGCTACTAGAAACGAACTCCAGATACATGTAGCCACCATGTGCATCTGGCTTATATGGGTACTGGGGTACTATGGAATCAATTCCTTCACAGGCAAGTGCCTTAACTGCTAAGCCATCTCTCCAGCCCCCAGGCTTCTTTCTTAAACTACAGTATTACTTTAAGAGAGAGTCTGTATGTGCAATTTGGAGCTGGGAAGAAGTAATTCATTTATTTTATTTATTTATTTTGCATATTAACCTTTGTTTTGAAGTTGAAGTGATAGAGATAGAGCTACTGGTTAAATTCCAAGATCTTCCTAGATGATAGAAAGCAGACTTGCTAAAGGAAAATGAAAACACTAAAATGTCAAAAATGCCACTGGATAAAAGACAGCCTCTTCAGCATATGTTGCATTTTTAAAAGCAAGTCATTGTGAAAATTGTTAACTCTATATATTAAAGACTGTTCACTTTCAAAATTTAAAGAATGAAATGGAACAGTAGTGAAGATAAATATTATGACATAATGTAGTATACTTGGGCAAAGTATGATCTCTGTTTTGTTAGTGGCTTTAAAATTTAAATAACACAAAGTAGAAAAGTACACATTTAATTACATTATTTGGTTACTTGGTAATCTATCTTGTAAATAATGGTCACAGATTTCATTTAGGATATGTTTCCAGAAAAATCTTATGTTATACGTTCTTTATGGCTTTTAAAACTGCAACATATGCTGAAGAGGCTGTCTTTTATCCAATGAGTATTTTTGACATTTTAGTTGAAGATCAGGTGGCTATAGCAACCTGCACTTACGTCTCTATTCTGTTCCATTGATCTACATGTCTGCTTTTATGCCAGTACCATGTTACTGTGGCTCTATAATATAGGTTAAAATCAGGTGTGGTGATACCACCAGCCTTATTTTGTTGCTCAAAATTGTTAAATGTGCAAGGTTTTGTGTGTGTGTATGTGCTTCCAAATGAATTTTTGGATTGTTTTTTCTATTTCCATGAAGAATGCCATTAGAATTTTGATGGAGATTGCATTAAATGTATAGATTGCTTTTGGTAAGATTGCCATTTTCACAATATTGATTCCTTCAATCCAAGAACAAGGGATGTCTTTCCATTTCCTAGTGCCTTCTCCAATTTCTCACTTGAGTGTTTTAAAGTTTTCATTGTAGCTATCCTTCACTTCCTTAGTTAGGTTTATTCCAAAGTACTTTTTTTTTGTTTATGCAAATATGAATGGGAATGACTCTCTGATTTCATCCTCTGTGTGTTTAATGTTAGCAAATAGGAAGGCTACTGATTTCTGTGTGTTTATTTTGTGTCCTGCTAAGTTGCTAAAAGTATCAGCTCTAACAGTTTGCTGGTAGAAAATCTTTAGGGTCCTTTATGTATAGAATCATGTCATCTGCACATAATGATAACTTGATCTCTTCCTATGTGTGACTTTTGCCTTACTGCTATGGCTATGACTTCCAGTACTATATTAAATAAAAGTGGGGACAGTGAACACCATTGTCTTGCTCCTGATTTTAGTGGAAAAACCTCAAGTTTTTCTCTATTTAGTATTAGGTTGTCTGTAAGTTTATGATAGCCTTTATTATGTTGAGATATGTTCCTTCTATTCCCAGTTTCTGTAGGACTTTTATCAAGAAGGGATGTTGGATTTTGTCAAATGCTTTTTCTGCATCTAGTGAGATGATCATGTAAATTTTGTCCTTCAGTCCATTTATGTAATGTATTACATTTATCATTTTGCATATGTTGAACCATCCCTGCATCTCTGGGATAAAGTCTACTTGGTCATGGTGAACGATCTTTCTGATATATTCTTGTATTCTGTTTGCCAATATTTTGTTGAGAAGTTTTGTATCTATGCTCATGAGGGAGATTGGTCTATAATTTTCTTTTTTTGTTTTATCTTTGTCTGGTTTTGGTATCAGGGTGATGCTGGCTTCGTAGGAGGAGTTTGATAGGATTCCTTCCTTTTCTATTTTATGGAAAAGTTTGAGAAGCATTGGTGTTAATTCTTCCATGAACGGTCTGGTAAAAATTAACCAGTGAATCCATCTTGACCTGGACTTTTTTTTTCCCAAGGCAGGATCTCACTCTAGCTCAGCTGACCTGGTATTCACTTAGTCTCAGGGTAGCCTTGAACTCATGGTGATCCTCCTACCTCTGCCTCCGAGTGCTGGGATTAAAGGCCTGTGCCACCAAGCCCAGCTGGACTTTTTTGAGTCGGAAGATTTTTTGTAACTGTTTGGATCTCCATACTTGTTATAGGTCTACTTAAGTGAAGCTTCTCTTTTCAGATGACAGTGACCTTGGAACGACTCTGAAGGCACAATGGTGCTAAGAAGAAGTGACAGAGGAGTGCTCAGCCCTGAAATATCTCAAACACACCTTCCAAGGCTCGGGGTCCATTGTGGAAGAGGTGGAAGAAAGAATGTAGAGCCAAAGGAAGGGTAGGACTCCTTACAACGTGCTCCTCCAGACACAAAATAGCCTGGATATCCATGACCTCACAGTAACTGACAGTATCTCCATAATGACATCATAATAGGAGGAAAAAGATCATGACATCAAAATAAAAGAGAGACTGATTGAGAGGCTGGAGAGTGGAGTTGTGAAGGGTAATGTGGGAAGGGGGGGATTTACTGTGGTTTATTGTCTATAATTATAGAACTTGTCAATAAAGATAAATTTAATTTAAAAAAATTAAAATGCAACATATCTGTTATCAATTATAGTTTTGGCTACTATAGTAGTAGCCAAGACTATAATTGAGGCCAATGAGATGATAGACTTTTGTTTGGTAAGAGGTATATTTATATGTGTATATATAGTCAGAAGTTTTGTCCCAGAGGATAGAATAAGAGGCAACCCATAAATCGGGTTCTATTTATATTTTGATTACAAATCTGTTGTTTACTTTTTATGGTCTGGCTTAACTTAAATGGTTCAGTAGAAAACATAACAAATATGAAGGTGTTTACATTTTAAGAAGCATGTAGTAATACAGATCAGTTGATTCTCTAGATGCAAATATTAAAACTACACAATTGTTTATCCTTCTTGATGAAGAGTAAACTTCTGAAAGAAAAGCTTTAATAATTAAAACCTCAGCAAAGTGATCTATGAATTTCCTCTACACTATATTTGCTATTGTGTAAGGACATCCATACACATGTATGGAGGCAGTTGTATAATGTAAATGATCTGGACACACACGTTAAAGAGAAAACAAGGTTGTTTGTGAACTCACTTGTGACTCATTAAAGAGTATACTGAACCACACTGTGTTACCTTCCCCTCTCCTTCTGCCCTTGAAATGACTGCGGTGGATTCTGTTAGCCAGCCTTTTCTCCCATTTAGTTTAACTGGCCCTCTGAGGTGAACTACTGCTTCATTCAGGACAGAATCAGATCTCTAAGTATACGCAAATCATGTTATGTAGAAAAATTTCTAGAAAAATCAACCCAGCACCATATGCGAGTTACCTAAGTGTTCTAGTAAAATGACTATGTCCTTCATGCTCCTTGCTTTACTCTCTGGCAAGTATGTACAAAAACTTAACTGATTTCTGCCCTCTAACTAGTCCTTTGAGGCATTTCTTCAAAATTCTAATTTCATGTCTATGAAGTCATCTTATGTGGAGAAATGTCTATTTTGTTGAAACACTTCCAGTTTGTCACACCATGAGAGTTCTGTAACAGCCATTCCGCTGTGGCTCCCTGTTGACTTCCTTATGCTGCTTTGATGACTAGTCTTGATGCAGTAACTTTTGTTGTACAGTTAGTAAATTGTTTTTTCCATGTTTGCTCTGTGTCTGAGATTTTGAGGTTTTCGTTACAAGTGTGCCAGTATGAGTCAGCAGTGTAGTGGCAGTGACCTTCAAGTACAGAGAAGCTCAGAGTTCTAGGCCTATCTACAGGCATAAGAACAGAGTAGAGGAGGGTCTGGATCAGGCTCCAAGCTCTTCAGGTCAGAACAAAGGGGCGTCGTCAGCTGAACAGGGCTTTTCAAAAACAATGAGCAGAGAGGGAAACTACAAGTGGGTGTGCAAACCTTGTCCCCGTTTTCCATCCTCAAAGCATTTCCCTTCCTCTTCAACTTCTCTGGCCCACTGGTAGTGGGTCTCTATGCCTTGGGTGAGGAACAGAAGAGAGGCTCCTGCACTTTGCCTAATTGAGCCACTGTCAGGTTTGATGGCAGCATTGGCCACAACTATATAAAGTGACTTTTTACCTTTTCTGTTCAGAGTACCTTTAGTTCCTGATTCTTTGTGTTTTGTATAGAAGGGCACTTTATCTGTGTTTATCCTTCATCCTTGATGGTTTTCCTTGTTTTGCTTCCTTTTAACATTATACAGTTTTGTGTGTGTGTATATGTGTGATTAAAGCTTTTATTAACCTTTAAAAAATGTAGAATGCTCAGCCTGGACCAGAGTGAGACCCTACCTCGAAAAACCAAAAAAAAAAAAAAAAAAAAATGCAGAATGCCTCACAGTTCATTAGAAAATCATGCACAACAATCATAGTAAATTGTTCAACTTAAACATAATCAAGGATAAATCAAATAAAGAAAAAATATTGGTAGAAGAAAATGAGATATCCTTTCATAGAGCTTTTGGAAAATTAGAGGTTTTTGTAAGGATTGGGAGTGACCAAGACCACAGAGACCACTCTGAAGCAAAGATGAAAGCTTTTATTCAGAAAAAGCACGAGCTGCTGGGGCTGACTCTCAAGAGCCAAGCCGAGCCCGCCTGAGTTTCCAGGTGGCGGGCTCTATAAGCCTTTTTCATTTGGGGGAAGGTGAGGAAGGAAGAACTCATTTGTTATGTTGAACAGAGAACTTCCTTTAGGGGAGATTATTACATTAATCATTTAAAATAGCTAGGGTGTCACACCAGAGCAGTGACCATGTTACTTAAGGGACAAGAAACCGTGACCTGAGGCATTGTTAGGCAAGGAGGAGATAAGGACTGGGTGGTTTCTTGAGGAATATGGATAATCCACTTTCCTATGCCTGTCCCCATTCTGCTAACCTTGATGACTCCGTTTTGGGAGCCCATCCCGACCTAACATTCCAGCCTTTTGTTAATGATAAAGGATGAAGGTAGTTTTTCTTCTATATTGTCTTCATGCTGACCATGGGGGGCGATGAGTTTTTATGGGAGAGGCTGGATAATGTGGTCGATGGGTCTTGCTTCAGGGTAGGCAATGAGGAGGAGGCAGTTCCATGGTGGCTAGAGGCGGCAAAGTGGTGAGATTGATAGTGAGCACCTCAGGCAGTGCCAATGTAGCATGCTGTTACAACTTGGTCCTGAACAAAACAGAGACTTCTCTCATACCATCCCAGTATTGAGCTGGCTTCAGGGAAGCCCTTGGTGACATCTGCTATAGAGAAGGTGAGGGAGGTGGGCTCCACGCACCCCATGAGAGGACAGAAGGAAGAATTAAGGAGTTTGTTATCCTTGTCAGCAGCTACAACATCAAAACACCAGGCACAATTCCTTCAGTGCCTTTGACCTCACATAAAGGGTATAGTCCATGCCTGTGAGGATGAGGATGTTGGACAGGAGGAAAGAGGAAGAGGAACGGAAGATGGTGGTGGCGGGGCAGGGAGGTAGAACAGGAGGCGGGTGAAGCTGGGGCCAGGTCGTCTACTGTGTCCTGGTTAAAAGCAGAGGGTGAGGATGAGTATGGGGGAGGGGTTGAATGAGAGCACATTCCCAAGAGCTTGATTAGAAGGATCTGGTGAGAAGACCAGGTAGAGCAGAGAGAGAGAGAGAGAGGGAGAGCTATGTACCTGCTTGTATGTTGGCAGAAGTTTTCTAAATCAGTGAAAATTTGGAAATGAAAAGTGCCATTTTCAGGCCATTTGGACCCATTTTTCAGCTTATATTGTGGACAGGCAAATTGCAAATTGCAAAGAAAGATCCAGTGACAAGACTTGATGTTGTCCAGGAGCCATAGTAGAAGTTGGTTTAGACCATGGAAGTGTGAGCGTCTACTGAAAGGGCTAGTGAGAGGAGACAGAGAAAGATCAAAAGAAGGGTGAAAGGAACCAGGGCTTAAGCTGTGTGTACACAGGACACCAATATGACCCCCTGACTTATTAGGGTGAACAAGGCCTGCACCTCCCACATGGGCAGAGGCCACACAGGTTTCAACTATCAGCTCTTTTGCCTGTTAGTGGGCAAGGAAGGCAACTGTGCTCCCAATGGGGCAAGTAGCTGGCAGTGAAAGATGAGACTTCAGGAGGTGGAGGGAGCAGAGGGTGGGGGAGAGTATCCTGAGATGATGCAACCAAACCAAAAAGCACCCCTTAGGGTACAGTAGTATGGAGAGCAAGAGACCTGAGGTGCCAAGAGTGTATCTTTCTCAAGACCAGGGGTTGGGGCCCAAAAGTGGGTGAGGGATGTAGCCTGGCATGCTGGCACAGCTTCCACAAGGAGGGAATAAACATGAGAGCTGGCCAGCCTGAGAGGGATGCTTATGAGAAGGAGGGAGGAGATGAAGAAGAGAAGAAGGGTAAGGCCCAATTGTGGTGGGTGTGAAAGCCAGTATCAGACAGAGATGGTCCAAAACCTTTAGAGAGTCAATGGCAGCTCAGTGGTCCAGACAGGGAAAGGAGGTCTGGCCACCCAAGAGGGCAACCAGAAGCCTCCTATCTGAGTCAGAGCACCAGATGTAAGGATTGGGAGTGACCAAGACCATGCAAACCACTCTGAAGCAAAGATGAAAGCTTTTATTCAGAAAAAGCATGAGCTGCCAGGGTTGGAGCGAAGTACAGCCAGCCTGAGTGTTCAGGTAGTGGGCTTCAAAGGTCTTTTTCAGTTGGGGGAAGGTGAGAAAAGAAGAAAAACTCATTTGCTAAGTTGAACAGAGAACTTCATTACATTAACCATTTAAAATAGCTAGGGTGTTATACCAGAACAGTAACCATGTTACTTAAGAGATATGGGGGCAGGAAACCATGGCCTGAGGCATTGTTAGGCAAGGAGGGGATAAGAACTGGGTGATTTCTTGGGGAATGTGGATAATCCACTTTCCTATGCCTCTGTCACCATTTTGTTGACCCTGGTGATTCCATCTTGGGAGCCTGTCCAGACTTAACAGTTTTATTTTGAAAGTAAGTATGTTATAGAGTTATTGCTGCATTATGGTAAAGTTCTTGCAAAAACACCAAAAATGAGCTTCAGTAATTTCTTTATTGATTGATATATCTTAAATAATTATTACATGGTATAATTCTCTGAATATTTGCTTTAACATCTAGTCATTCATCATTCATTTACTCAAAAGTAATTATCACCTATTCTGTGACAGATGATGCTTCCAGCCAACCACTGTCCAGTAAAACTACCCATGACCATTTTGAAAGTGAATAATCTTTAATATAAAGTTATATTTATCTGGAAAAAAATTAACCATACAGGACTACTATCTACTTCAAGCATAACTAGTAAGATAAAAGAATAAGAATTTAATTATATTTAATTTAATTAATTTAAGTAACCTCAAGTGACTAAAGCCTGCAACGTAGAACAGCACAGCTCTATGTTGAAATCACTGCCTTTATGTGTTAGGGTCCCAAGATGGAGTCACTCCTCATCACCATTTTGTCATCCACAGCAACTCCATCTTGGGACCTGGTCAGACCTAACATTACGGAGTTTACTTCTAGAAGGATGAGACAAATAAGATACTGACATGGTTTGTTAAAAGATGAATGAGATGGTGGGAGAAAAACAGTAGGATAAATGGGACTGGGAACATTGGGAGTCTTGGAAACTGGACAAGTATCAGTTCAGATAGAGTTACATGGGTAGACCCTTACCAAGAAGGTCACATTCAAGCAAGCTCTGAAAAAGGTAAGAATTGTTGCCAGGTGTGGTGGTACACTTCTTAATCCCAGCACTCAGAAGACTGAGGTAGGAGGAGCTTCATGAGTTCAAGTCCAGTCTGGGTTACAGAGTGAGCTCCAGGTCAGCCTGAAATAAAGTGAGGCCCTACCTCAAAATAACAAAAAAGAAAGTTATGTGGATTTCAGATGGAGGCACATTCCAGGAGAGAAAGACAGAAACCTTTATGGTACAAATGTGTCTTCCATTTCTAAAAATAGTAAGCAGGCCAGGCTAAGCACCTAAATGTATATCTGGTGTACCTCTGTTAGAAAATAGAAAAATAACTATATCAGGTTTGGAAAAGTTAATTCAAAACTTAATCCATTTATTAATCCTGTTGCATTGATACGTTACCTTTAAATTTAAACTTGACCTTTAAACTCTTGTAATCCTTGATTGGGACTGGGAAATTATGGCTTTGTTTTAGTCATAGATTAGAGGGTTTTTGCTTTATGGGAAGTGTTACAGTGTCTGTGGGAAGTCCTCAAACCCCAAACCCTGAGTTCATATTTGTATTTAGCCAAAGAATTAGGTAAATCAGACTGAGAAGGATAATGTTTAAATTATTATATGTATTTAGGGATGTACAATACCAAGGGAAGGAAAGTCGATGCACCCACGTGGTCTGACAGCCCATGTGGTGGGCCTGGAAGAAACATGAAAAGAGAATTAGTGAGAAAAGAAAGTACAGAGAGCTCCGGCCATTCGGAGGACAGAAGGGGTAGAGAGTGGTCAAGGGGGTTCCTCAACTGGGCTGAGAGAACCTAGAGGTTCAGGAGTGATGGTCAGGCAGCCAAGAGAGAGGCTTGTCCCCTGGCATGCATCCATTTATAACCTTATTGTGATGAGTTTCACCTTCTGGCTCAGGTGAGCCAGAAAGAGTTGCCTGATCGAGGTTAGGGACTGGCTCAGGAAAAGCCAGCCATGATGCCAAGTTCTACGGGCTGAACTTGACCAACCACAATGTCAGGATTAAGTTTAAAATTCTAGGAAAGGTGACCTTCATCCCAGGGGGCTCAGGTTGCTTGTGGAAAAACAGATCTAGGGACACCTTTAGGAAAAAGATAAGGAGAAGCCATCTTCTCTGATCTCTAGCAAAGTGGAGGCTGCAAGGGCGGCCATTCCTGCCTTTAATTTTGGGGCCCAGTCACTCTAAACTACCTAATAAAGCGGCCTAACTTCCTCTCCAAAAGATGATGTTTGTTTGTTTGTTTGGGGGCGTTGCTGTTTGTTCGTTGATACAGAGTCTCACCATGCAATTTAGTTTGGTCTGGCATTTTCTGTCTCTCTATGAAGCACAGACTGGTCTCAAGCTTAAATTCTCTTGGACATTCCTCCTGAGTGCTAGCGTTAGAGGTCAGTCCAATCACACCCAGCTCCTTATTAGTAAGCTAAAAACACTACTGGCAATAAACTGTAAACCACATGTACACAGTCAGAGAGTAGAGAGCTAAGCAGTAAAGGACTGAACTTTATTGCAGAAAATAAATACACACAAGCAACATTTCCAGACACCTCAGATACCAGAACAATCCATCTCTGTGATCCAGTCAGGCAATCCAGTATTAAATTTAAAAGGTTTGGCAGAAACTGAAGTTCAACAATTTGCAAAAAGTGAGGTGTAGGGAGCCAATGCAGACGCCATTACAAAATGGCGCTGGCTTCCTGCCAGTCTTGAGGTAAACAATTCCTTATTTAGGCAGCACCTTGTCCTGAGCCTATCCCGTGGCTCCTGTGGGCGGGTGAGCCTATGGCAGCCAATCAGCAGGCGCCCCATAGTATTCTGCCCTATAAAAACAGCTACACTCCTGCGCCCCTCGCCCCTCGCCATCAGCTTTCCTGTTAACCAAGAGGCTCTCCAATAAAGTGTGATCAAGAAGGATCTTCGTTTGCTGGTCGTTCTTCTCCTGCTGGTCAGGGGGTTCGCTGCAGTGAGGGAGAAACCCTTTTAGTTTAATCTCCCTTTGACAAAATCATAAACAGAATGACTGGGCTAGGGAGATGGCTCAGCCATTAAAGGCATTTGCTTGCAAAGCCTGCTGACCTGGATTTGATTCCCCAGTATGCACATAAAACCAGATGCACAATGTGGTGCACATATCTAAAGTTCATTTGCAGTGGCAAGATGTCCTAGCATGCCCATGTTCTCCCTCTCTCTCTCTCTCTCTCTCTCTCTCTCTCTTTCTCCTCTCCCTTCTCTCCCTCTCTCAAATGGCAATGTAAAAAAAAAGAAAAAAGATTGACCTGAAGCTCCATAATTTCTCTACAACAAAATGTCCTCACCTGTATGGTGACACCTCCCTGTTAATCTCACAGAGTGGTTCTGAAAAGGTAGGAGAAGGGAGAAACACTTTTGAAAACTGAAGAATTACAAAAATAAGATGCTATTAGTCAAGAGTCTTTGAATTTTACTCTTTGCTCTTTTGTATCCTTTTGGTTTTTTGAGGTTGGGTCTCACTCTAGCTCAGGCTGACCTGGAATTCACTATGAAGTCTCAGGGTGACCTCGAACTCATGGTGATCCTCCTACCTCTGCCTCCCAACTGCTGGGATTAAAGGCATGCGCCACCACACCCGGCCCAACAAAAACTTTCTTACTGTAAGACTTTTAAAATAACCATTTAAGTTTTTTTTTTTAAGTTCTGCTTTTATGGGGTTTTTGTCCCTATGGTTAATTATAAATAGACTATATTCTGATCATCTGTCTTCCCTTTTCCCTAGGTCAGCAGTTCCCCTAAGCTCCCCTCTTTTTTATATTTATAGGATCAGGTATATTAATTTCATATTTTTAATTTTTATGCTACATTTTGATAAAGTTTAAATAAACAAACAAAAATCATTAAAAATGAATCTTGATTTTGCTAAGCATTTGGTTTAGTTTTTTTGTTGTTGTCAGGGTTTAACAGTAGGAAATATAGGTGTAGCTCAATTTAACTTTGATTTGAGACAAGAAAATATAAATAAATTTATCAACTTATTACAAAGAGTAAAGTCTGAATGAACTATATGAACAATTAAGGTGAGAAAAAATATGAAGAATGAAAACTTTTAAGTTAACCCATTTTACCACAGGCAACCTAAACCTTTTTCAGTTTAAGTCCCATAACCTTTCCATTATCATTTTCATATCCTTTAAATAACATATCTTACAATAATCTTTTACCTTATAAAATCTTTTATGATCCAAAAACATATTTCTTTCTATAGAAGCAAGATTAGAATTTGGTATATAAATATGTCTATTATTGTAGTAATTATGAATAAGCACATTGTCAAAAACATAGAGGTTAATTATTTTAAATATGTTGTTAACCTGGTTTTAATAATTTAACATTATCTTAAAATATATGAGCATCAGAACATATAATAACCATAAGTACTAGAACAATTAATAACCATAAATTTAGTCATACATAAGGACAGACTACATGAAACATAGAACGCATGATATGACATGGTTGGCCAACATTAGACATGACAACATGAAACATGAAGAAACATCCTTTTAAGATTTTAGTTATGTTTTAAATTGGTGAGGACTTAATGTTTATAGAGCAACAGCCAGTGGTTTGAATTTAAAGTTGACATTTTTTTCTTGGTAGCTTGTAATAAAAAGAAGGGGGAAAGGGAAAAGAAGGAAAAAAATCCTAGAAGCTGTATAGTAATTTTAACTTTTAGCAAGGAGAGAAAAATTAGATATACTTATGTAGAAGAAGTTAAGGAGGCCCAGTAAAGCCAGGAGTTTCTTTAATAGGGAAGAGTTTATATCTGATTTAGTGAGATGGCTTGGATTTGGAGTGAGAGGGAGAGACCCTGGCAAGTCATAGGCAGATACCAGAACTGTGTGTGAGGTGTAGACTTTTAGAAGGGGCAGGATTTTAGCAGGTTCTGGTGACAGAGGAGAACTTGGCAGGTAGAAGTAAAAGGGAAGGGTGGGAACTGAGGAAAAAAGGTAGGGACCTCAAACCACTTGTCTTGCTTCCTAAGGAAGCTATCAAGATCAATGAGAATGTTAAAATCAAAGTACCAAATTCAGGCCAATGGTGGCCATTATCTAAGCAATACTGTGGCCAAATTTTAACAGAGAATTGGAGTAATTTGGCAGGCAGGATCTCAGGAGGTTTGAGTTCCTTTAAATTAGCCTTGAGACATGTTAATGGAGTGTCTTTTGGAACAGATAATTTAGAGCCCATTTTGGAGGACAAGGACTAGAGTGGCCAATCCTGCCACCAGAGACATCTCCCAGGTTTAGGGAGGGAAAGCAACCCCAAAGCCTAGGAGGGAGCATCCTCGCGCTCATAATGCTTGGGGTGTCCACTGGAATGATACATGAGAGGCTCCAGGAGCCTCCAATTATCCATGGACCAAAAACTGAGAAACTCCTGGAGTTTCTAAGATTTGGGGTTGGGTGCCTCCACAACAGACTGAGAATGAACACCTTGTGCTGAAGTTGTAATTTAAGGAGGATGTGGATGTAGCAGATCACATGGTGAGAGGCCTCTAGTCTGGAGTTCACAAGTCTGGTGGGAGAGGGTGAAAGAAGAAAGGAAGAAGCCCCCAGGTATCAAGCTGGAAAGATTGGAGGTTTCATGTCACAAGGGCTGTATAGTTCAGAGTAGTGAGCACAGTGAGTTTTTGTGCCCCTGAGGGGGTGAAACATTGGCAGGGAGATAGAGAAGAGAAAGAAAGAGAAAGGGCCAGGTGTGGTGGTGCACACCTTTAATCCCAGCACCTGGGAGGCAGAGGTAGGAAGATCGCCATGAGTTCAAGGCCACCCTGAGACAACATAGTGAATTGCAGGTCAGCCTGGGCTAGAGTGAGACCCTACCTCGAAAAAGAAAAGAAGAAAAGAAAGAAAGAGAAAGGGGGGTGGTGTAGCCCAAAAGCCCTGGAGGGCTCTGATCCAAGACATGGCACCAGAAATGTAAGGAAAGTGTAAGAGAAAAGCAAAAGAGAACACTGGACTTGATCTCTACAGATAAATTGTTTATTGAGAGAAAACAGTGAAGAACAGCAACCTTTCCATGGGCAGCACTGAGCCAGGCTAGGGTGTAAGTTTATAAGGAGGATCCTAAGAGAAAAACATACTGTTCTAGGTACAGTTGATTTAAAAAATTGTGTCTTGTGTCCTTATTCATAATAAGCTTCTTCAGCCAGAAATGTCTAAAGGAGGATACTCAGATGGTCTCTGGTCCTTCAAGGCCATCTAGTCTAAGGAGAGTACATTAATCAGGGAAGGGTGCCAAACTTAATGAGGCCAAATGCCTCTTTGCTTCATTATTGCTTGCAAGCTTTAGGGATAGTTATTAACTCCTTAGTTCCCTTTAGTTTTCAGGGAAGGATATTAACCCTTCAATTAGTTCCTTTATCATTCTTCCACCAAAATATATAAAGATGCTTACATTTTCATCCGTTTAGTAAAACATTGGAGAAGCCAATAAATAACCATAGCCTTGTCAGAGTTATTTTTAACTAGAAGTTTTCATTTTCTTAATAGTTTGGTTTATTTTTGTTTGTTAATATATGTTGCTTTAAAATGACTTCAAGTGGGATGACAAGGAAAACAAAATGCAAAAGAAAAACCTATGATCTGGAAAATGGGCAGTGAATGTAACTGCTAAATAAGAAAGGAGACGTTACCTTTCTGTGATAGCAACACATAAATCCTGCTTTAAAACATTACTGAACAGCTTATCTTGGGAGTTTGGCAAAGCCAGACACAAATTTACTCCTAGTTTCAAATTTGAATCTCTGTCTTCATTCTTAGTTGTTTCCTTTGTAGTGGAGAGCTTTACTTTATTTCAA
The DNA here is from genome assembly GCF_020740685.1 of Jaculus jaculus. Lineage (NCBI taxonomy): Eukaryota > Metazoa > Chordata > Mammalia > Rodentia > Dipodidae > Jaculus > Jaculus jaculus. The sequence continues at coordinate 10,284,502 of NC_059124.1, forward strand.
GAAATCCCGTTTGTCAGTTCTTGCTGTCATTTCCTGGACTATGGAAGTTCTCTTCAGGAAGCCCTTGCCTATGCTTATATTTTGAAATGTTTTCCCTTGGCAGTTTCAAATTCCTAGTCTTATCCTAAAGTCACTGATCCATTTTGGACTGATTTTTATATACTGTAAGAAATACAGCTCTAGTTTCTAAGATAATTGTGTTTTTTTGTTGGTTTTTTTTTGTTGGGTTTTTTTTTTGTTGTTGTTGTTCGCTTATTTATTTGAGAGTGACAGAGAGAGAGAGAAAGAGACAGAGAGAGAGAGAGAGAGATTGAGAATGGGCGCACCAGGGCTTCCAGCTACTGCAAACAAACTCCAGATGCATGCGCCCCCTTGTGCATCTAGCTAACATGGGTCCTGGGGAACCGAGCCTCGAACCAGGATCCTTTGGCTTCACAGGCAAGCGCTTAACCGCTAAGCCATCTCTCCAGCCCTAAAATAATTGTTTATAAAGCTAATATAGCCAGGACTGGTGACACACACCTGTAATATCAGTACTCACAAGGCTGGGGCTGAATTTAAGGCCCAGTTGGGCTATACAATAAGACCCTGTCCCACAAAAGAGGGAGCCTGGCATATTTTAACACACTAAGCAAGAAGGGACTCTAATTTCTTCACAGAAAAAAATACAGATCTTCACAAAAAGGATAGAAATAAAATTGATATTTGTCTTATTAATGTAGCTAGATATTTAGATTACATAAATTTTAACTTCACAGATTACGCTGGTTAAGTGCATTTATTTCTTCAACTCAAGGAAAATTTGTCCTGTGGAGACAAGACAAAAATATATATTTGTAACCAAAGAAAAAGAAAGCTTTTTATCCCCCTTTGTTTTCCAGAAAGTAGAAAACTTAAAATGATTGGGATAGAGAGAAAATAAGGAGGCCATGAAAAAACTTCCAAAGACTTAGATGAAAACAAAAGTGTAACATTTCCATGGCTCTTAGCACTTCTATAATGTAGCCTTGCAGGATCCCAAGAGTGGATGGGACTTCCCAGGCTGAATATGGGACACTTGATGATGACTCTGACGTACAGAAGTTGATCAGTCCTTCTCTTTTCTTGCTGGATGTAACCATACTTCCTAAATTCTGATGCAACTGCAATTAGGGAAGGGAACCCCCCAGAATGACTAAGATTAACTTCCCCATTAGGTTTGCATAACAGCCTCATAGATTTCTTTTATTCAAAATGTGAAATAGCCTGCCTATCAAGTGCTGGGTTCAATCCCCAATACCAGAAAATAAATAAGTAAAACTTATTTTTAAACTTATTATTAAAACTTTTAATAAAACTTTTTAAAAAATTAAAACTTTTAAGATTTATTTCCTTGCAAACAGAAACAGAGAGAGGAGGGGGAAGAGACAATGATCACACTAGGGCCTTTTGCCACTGCAAATGAACTGCAGGTTCATGTGTCTCTTGGTGCATCTGGCTTTATGTGGGTACTGAGGAACTGAGCTAGACCCCTAGGCTTTACATGTAAGCACCCTAACAGCTGAACCATCTCTCTAGCCCCGTTGTAGATATGACCTAACAAAAATAAAGGCACAGTATACAAGAAATGGTTGATCTAAGCCTAAGGAGACAAAAAGAGAAGTCCCTGGGAGACAAGTATGAAAGGGCAAAATAATAACATCAGATGTAGAGCAAATCACAGGCACTCCCTTAGCTCTACCTGCCCAGAACTAGGATTATAGGCATATTCCACTTCACTCAAATTTTCAATTTTGAAAAATAAATGGAATTTTTATTAAAATAAAATTTTTACTAAGAACCTGCAAAATTCCCTCCCAGCCTCCTCTGTCCCCCTCTCCCTACTTCCTCCACTGATGTCCCTCTTCTTGCTTATTACTCCCTCTTCTAGATTGATGTCCTGTTTTTGCCTACCTCCATTATCCATAACACTCTGTTGATGGGTACAATATTATAAAGGTTTCTCCCAAGTAATGGCAGCTGTTGTGAGGTCATGAATACAATAACCATGTTGAATCTGAGAGACAGCATTTCAAAGCACTCCTACCCATTCTTTTACATTCTTTTGTGGGGGGGGGGCGGTGAAGTAGGGTTGCACTCTAGCTCAGGCTGACTTGGAATTCACTATGTAGTCTCATGGTGACCTTGAACTCATGGTGATCCTCCTACTTCTGCCTCCCAAGTGCTGGGATTAAAGGCATGCACCACCACACCTGGCTGGCTTTTACGTTCTTTCTGCCACTTCTGTCACTATTAGTCCCTGAGCCATTGGAGGGTGCAACAGAGATATATTAAGTGTTAAAACACTGAACTGTCACTTCTCAGTACCTTGACAAATTTTGAGCCTCCCCAGCAGTTACAGCCATCTGAAAAGAGACTTCTCTCACCAAAAGTAAGAGTGGCAATAATATACACACACAAATTTAACCATGAAGAGGGAACTCTTCCAGACATAATATATCCATTCAGCCAAACAAAAGTACTAACTTCCTGCTAGATACTACAACCCTTGCAGCCACAGGCTTTAGTAGCGGGAACTTTCCCCTGGGCTGATGCGAATGCACTTCTTTACTTCATGTCGAACACAGACCACAGACCAAAGGGTCATTACACAAAAACTAGGTTTTGGGGGGGCCAATGAGTTTATTGGGGTTAGTTACAGAACAGGGTGAGGGGTTGCTTGCAGGAACAATAGATGATTCAAAGGCAGCTGTAGCACCAAAAGGCCCACCCAGCACAGGTGATGACTCATGGAAGCTGCTTCTCCGGAGCACATGGCCCAGCCTCCAGACAGCTCAGCTGGGTGGAGAGTCCCAAGCACAGTACTCAACTTGCAGGTAGCTCAATCAGAGAACCTCCCCTAAAAGCAGCTGTTTTTCTCCTTTTATAACCCTAGGGCAGGGACTTGCAACCCATTTCCAGACTTGTTGATTTCCTGAGTCTCTGGAACTTCCTTACTTCCTCCTTCCTAGGGAATAATGTTTTAGTTCCTAATTAACATAACCTTGGGGAGTGGTTGTGTGACCTTTTAGCTTCAGGTCTCCCAGGATCCTGAATCAGAGCTTCCTTCCTCTCTTCATGAGAGACTATTTCAGTTCCAATGAATCTGCTACACAACAGCTTTTGACTAGGATGTATCAAACATGAATTTTCTACCATGGAGTCAGCCTCATATAGAATTAGAAAGCAATTGGTTACTTCCACAACAGACATGCCACTATTGCACATCTTGTGTAAGTAGCCATTTGTCTAGCCTTCAGGGTCTACTACTGGTTAAGACCTCTGATGACTTCTTCTCCAATAGGCTACATAGTACTTTCCAGCACTGTGACTTCTAGTCAGCAAGGAGAAGGTTACCAGCTCAGGTCTAGCTGATTTCACAGTGTCCTGCAAACAAAGCATGTGGTGTCTTCACCATTAGTGTCTTACCATCTAGTTCTGGTGAGCAACCAAGGGCTCTGGTAGTAGCCTGTACTATGTGGGGACCTCAAGGGCCTTGATGGCCAACACCTCACCGGGAAGTATTTCATCCCTGGCACTAAAATTTTTCTGTGACAACCTATAGCTTCTGGGCATATCATATATACCCCCACAGGGTTCTTCTGCAAAAACTCTTTTTTAACTTATATATCAAAATCTCTGTGTGTGTGTGTTTCTCTCTCCCAAATAAATAAAATTAAATTAAACTAAATTAAAATGGAAGTTGTTAATAACAGTCTCCATCAACACAGAGAAAAATCAACACCTACCAAATCAGAGAGACAGAACCCCAGAGGCCCCCAACACCTCATCACTGAAGCAGACCAAATATGAACCCAACATGGCTCAGGGAAATTTCGCGGAAGAGGGGGCGGAAAGAATGTCAGAGCCACATGTTGGGTCATGGTCTACAGAGACATTTATAGTACCAATAACTGTGGGCTAACTCTACAACGCACAACCCATATACCTCAACAAGGAGGAGCCAATGGGTAGGGGGTAGGTCACGGATGAGCCTAATAATGGTACCAAACTGCCTGTACTTGCAGAATAGAAAACTAATTAAAAAAAAAAAAGGCTCCATATATTTGTTGCCTCCAAGAAACTCACCTTATCATCAAAGGTAAATGCAACTTTAAGATAAAAGAATGGAAAAGGATACTCTAAGAAAATGGAAATAGAAAGCAAACAGGGGAAAGTGCCCCAGAATCTAACAAGAAAGATTATAAGCCAAAATAAGTCAAAACAGATAAAAACATAATTTTATAGAAATTATGATAATAATTTATCACAAGAGTTAAAGACACTTAAATGCAAAGCCTGATGGCTTGGGCTCAACTCCCCAGTACCCATGTATAGCTGGATACACAAAATGTTAGATGCATCTAGAGTTTGTTTACAGTGGCAGGAGACCATGGCATGCCTATTCCTCCTCCCATATTTTCTCTCTCTGCTTGAAAATAAATAAATATGATATTTTCTAAAGGGTGTTATAGTTCTGAACATATATCCACCAAACATAGATGTACCCAATTTGAAAAAAAGAAAAGCTATTGGGTATAATATGTAGATTAACTTCTACTCAATAACTGGGTGATTTCATGAAACCTAGAACACAGGACATGACATGGTTGGCCAACATTAGACATAACAACATGAAATATGGAGAGACATCTTTTTAAGATCTCAGCTATATTTTAAATTGGTAAGGAGTTAATCTTAACAGGCCAACAGCCAGTGGCTTGAATTTTAAGTTGACTTTTTTGTGTGTGTGTGTGACTTGTAATGAAAATTAGGGAGTGGGGAAGAAAGGAAAAACCCTAGAAGCTGTTTAGTGCTTTTAACTTTTAGCAAGGAGATAAAAAATAGATATCCATATGTAGAATAAATTAAAGAGGCCCAGTAAAGACAGATTTTCTTTAAGAGAGTAGAGTTGGCATTTGATTTAGTGAGATGGATTGAATTTGGAGTGAGAGGGAGAGATTCTAGAAAGTCATAGCCATAGAACTGTGTGTAAGAGATAGAGTTTTAGAAGGGACAGAATTTTAGAGGGTTTTGGTGACAGAGGAGAACTTGGCAGGTAGAACAAGAAGTACAAAGGGAAGAGTGGGACCTGAAGACAAAGAAGCCCTGAAGGTAAAGAACCTCAGACCACTTGTCATGTCTGTTGAGGAAGTTATCAAGATCAATAAGAATATTAAAATCAAGAGTACCAAATTCACATGGAAGTTGTTAATAAAAAATTGAAATTAAAAAAAAAAGTACCAAATTCAGGCCAGCAATGGCCGTTATCTGAGAAATATTGTGGCCAGATTTGAATAGAGACTTGGAATAATTTGGCAGGCAGGAACTCAGAAAGTTTGAGCTTCTTTAATTTAGCCTTGAGACATGCCAATGGAGTGTTTTTTGGAACAGATAATTCAGAGCCCATTTTGGAGGACAAGGACTAGAGTGGCCAATTCCACCACCAGGGACGTCTCGCAGGCTTAGGGAGGGCAAACAAAACGAAGGTTGAAGAAGGAGTGTCCTCACAATCATAAGGCTTGGGGTGTCTGGTGGAACAACATGTGGAAGGCTCCTGGATTGTCCGATCATCCACAGAGTGAAAAGTGAGAAACTCCCAGAGTTTCTGAGGTCTGGGTTGAGGTGCCTTCACCACAGACTTTGAACAAATTCCTTGTCCTGAAGTAGTAATTTGATGAAGGTGTAGATGCAGCAGATAACTTGGTGAGAGGCCTCTAGTCTGGAGTTCCAAAGTCTGGTAGGAAAGGATGAACAGAAGAAACCCCCAGGTATCAAGCTAGAAAGGATGAAGGTTTCATGTTTATAAGAAGGATCCTAAGAAAAACAGACTGGACCAGGTGCAGTTGATAAGAAAATTGTAGCTGTTTGTGTCCTTGTTCAGAATAGGCTTCTGGAGCCAGGAATGTCTAAGGGAGGACACTCAGATGGCCTGTGGTCCTTCAAGGCCATCTAGGCTAAGGGGAGTACATCAATCAGGGAAGGGTGCCAAACTTCTCTGCTGCCTGCAAGCTTTAGGGATAGCTATTAACTCTTTAGTTCCCTTTAGTTTTCAGGGAAGGGTATTGTGGTGGTTTGATTCAGGTGTCCCCCATAAACTTAGGTCTTCTGAATGCTAGGTTCCCAGCTGATGGAGATTTGGGAATTAATGCCTCCTGGAGGGAGTGTATTGTTGGGAGCAGGCTTATGGGTGTTATAGCTAGTTTCCCCTTGCCAGTGTTTGGCACACTCTCCTATTGCTATTGTCCACCTGATGTTGGCCAGGGAATGATGTCCACCCTTTGCTCATGCCATCGTTTTCCCCTGACATCATGGAGCTTCCCCTTGAGCCTATAAATAGAAATAAAACTTTATTTTTCCCCACAAGTTGCTCTTGGTTGGGTGATTTCTATCAGCAATGAAAACCTGACTGAAACAGGTATTAACCCTTTATCATTCCAACAAAAAAAAATGAACAGAAAAATCTCTGAGGATAAACAACATCAGTGATCAAACAGACCTAACAGTCATCTATAGAAAATTATATCCAAACACGGAAAAAATACACATTGTCCTCAGTAGACCATGGATCTTTCTCTAAAGTGGGACACAAAAAGTCAACAAATATAAAAATTTTGAAATAATTCCTTACATTCTAACCATAGTGGAATAACACTAGAAATCAACAAGATAAACTACAGAATATATACTAACTCATGAGGGTAAAAAGCACACTATTCAATAATGATTGTGTTGCAATCAGCTTTGTTCTGCTGTCAGAAAACACCTGACCAAGAGCAGCTTGTGGGAGGAAACAGCTTATTTTGGCTTACAGACTTGAGGGGAAGCTCCATGACGGCAAGGGTAAATGATGGCATGAGCAGAGGGTGGACATCACCTCCTGGACAACATTAGATGGACAACAGCAGAAGGAGTGTGGGCCAAACACAGGCAATGGGAAAGCAGGCTATAACACCCATAAGCCTCTCCCCAACAATACACTGCCTCCAGGAGTCTCCAGTTCCCAAATTTCCCTGGAAACCAATAATTCAGAACATAGAAGTTTATGGGGACACTTGAATCAAACCATCACATACCACCCCCGCCCCAATAAACTGATAACCATATATTGAAAGACCCCCAGAGGGAGACCTTCACTCAAGTCTCGAGATAGCACGCACCCAAAGACACACAGGAGACCAAACTTGCTGCAAAAGCATGAGGCTTTATTCAGGAAACCAGAGCTCTGGGGTTGACACGTATCTCATGCAGGAGACAGAGGAGTCGACCCACAGCCCTATTGGGTGTTTCTTTTTATAGGGTTTTTAGCAAGGAAGGGAAAGGGGAGGGGGTTTCACAAGGGTATTTGCCAAGCTTGTACAGTTGTGTCTACATATCTTATTTGCGCATAACCAGAGTTTAAGTCCTTGGTCAGGCTGTCTTGGGAAACTATTTTATTATTTTGGTTTTTCTCAAAACTGTATTTTTGTTTATCCTCTTCCCGGGACACAAAGTTTAGGTTGGCCTGACCAACCCATATCTTGTGCCACCCGCAGCCTATCTTTTAGCCTATTTTTGATTTACTCCTTTCTGAATATACAGTTCAGGCTGTCCCCTACCTGTAGCAACCAGCTATTTCTTTACCAAGTTTACTTTAAAATTTTCCATCCTGCCTTTCATTCCCCACTTCTTTTTCTGAATAGTTCTAATCCTAGAACTTTTAATCTGTATGGCATTCCAATCAAGCTCTATAATTTTATTTGAGGAACTTTAAACAAACTTATTTTAAGTAAACTTTGTCTATGACAACAGGAACGTATGGTGTAAACAGTCTATTCCCCTTTTATTTCTCCCTCTCCTGAGAAGACATTCCAACTGCTTTAGGGGACTGGGTCGAAGACATCAGATCATTTACTACTTCCTGCTGAACGGGACACGAAGTGGAGACTTGTTGCAGTTAGAGAATCTCTCCTAGAGAGGGGAACTATTTTAATGTACCACAGAGTGTAGGAAGATACTCTTGAAAGAGAACTTTGGAAAGAAAGAATAAAAGTAAGGAGTTACTGAGAAGTGAGCACACAGCAAACTGGTCTTTTTGTAGGTCGAGGGAATCCAGGTAGACAGGCTTGGATCGTCTCAGGACCATCTGAGGATAAGCTGGCTGAGATTTTTTTTCAGAACTGTTCATTAAATGGCACAGTAGTATTTAACATGGTTTGTAAAACAGATGAGATGTTAGCAGAGTTATCAGAAACATATACACAACATTTAATCTTGATAATGTTTGTTTGTTTCCTCTCTTGAATAACTCTTGTATTACTTAATAGGCCATTTATATATTTAAGTTATTTTTTATCTTTGGTTATACATTTCTCTCTGAGTGTTTAAGACCACGCAGATAGCCAAAAGTTAATTAAGGATTAATTTTGGAGGTCTTTAATGGCTCTCCAAAGAGACTTTAGGGACACAGGAGTAGCCCCATAGCTTACTGGTGTCTTTTGCCTATTAGGATGAGTCAGGGCCATGCTGGCCAAGTAGTTTTTCCTTCTTTGGGAAATCAAGAGGACTGATTGCTCCTCAATTGTGACTCTCCTGTTTCACATTGTACACCAGTTTTGTTTGGGTCTCCAAATCCTCCCTGCTTAGGAAGACAGGTGACTTACCAGGGGGCCAGAGTAGAAGTGTCCCATCATCTCCAGTGGCCTCATAACATGGGAGCACAGGCCAAAATATTGACACTTTTTACTCCGATGATTCTAATTGGCTTTGGCTTCTACATAGGTGATTAACACACTTAGAAAGGAAGTTACACCAGCCTGGATGTACATACATATAGAGCACATTTAATTACTGAAATAGACTTAACTAAAGAATGGCATAGGGCTTTTAAAATCATATTTATTTCATGCACCACAGAAATTTTTATTAACATAAAACAATTTTATGTTTTATCCATGACTTAATTTTGATAAAGCTCAAGCAAACTATCCCAACATACTTCAGCTTGAAAATTTCTTTCTTTTTCACATCCGCACACCTTCATCTACATACTTTAACATTCTGATCTAAGTACCACTCAAAAGGCATTCTTAACAAGCATTCTATGTCCCAACATTGAAAAATTCCTTCCCAGTTTCTTTCTTTTTGGGGTATTCGCAAACCCAACATCCTCTTTCCTTGCAATACGTACATTGATCCTTCTCAAGGGGCTTCCTAAAGCCCTCAGGTTCCTTTTTCCTTGTTTGCCTGTTGCCCAGGTACCCTGGCTGTCTAAGTCTTCCTGATCCTGATGCTCTTTTTTTTTCTCCTATCACTGCAGCCAGTATCCTACTTTAGTTCCTTTCTTGTCTCCTTTCCCATTTATTTTCTCTCTCTTCTGCTTCCTTTCTTTCTCTGTCTTTTTTCTCTTCTTTTCTTTCTTATGATAAACCTTCTCAGCTTCCTTAATTATGTCTGTCAAAGCTAGATCTTGTAAACCTTTCAGATGTTGTAATTTCTTTTTAATGTCTGGAGCGGACTACCCTATATATGTCATTGTTATTGCTGCCTGTTGACCCAGAGAAGTAGGGTCAAAAGGAGTATATCTCTGGTAAGTCTCCATCAAGCATTCTAAGAACACAGAGGGAGGTTCTGTAGTCACTTGGAGGACCTCTCTTATCTTAGCCAGATTCATGGGGTGGCAGGCAGCCCCCCTGAGACTTGCCATCAGAGCCTGGTGGTAGACTGTCAGTCGCTCCCTACCTTCTGCTGAGTTGTAATTCCATTCAGGTCGGGTGAGAGGGAATCCTGCATCAATCTCATTTGGGAGCTGGGTAGGCTGCTCATTTGGGCCTGGGACATGCTAGGGTCAGGGGGAGGACCAAAGGCTTGTAGGGGCAGGGACACAGTGGAATCAGGTCCTTTGGGACTTCGGCTTCTAGTCCCTGCAGCGGGTCCATCTCCTCCTCCCTCGGCCAAAGCTGGAGCGGGGAGAGCAGGGGGCGTAGGGTGGGGGAGATGGAATCAGGGCAGAGGGCCACTCGGAAGGGTCCTCTATTTCAGGATATATTTTGGGCTGAGCCGAGGGGTCCAGGGCCATTCGGCTTGGTTTTCTCATGGCTGTTGGGTCACTGCCAGGACTCGGGAGCCTGACCGTGGCGGGGGGTGGATCCAGGGCTTGACTCATGCCGGGGGATCTGTCATTAGGCTCTCCCAGACCAGGATGTATGGCTGTTGATCTGGGTGAGAATGTGGTCCCTTCTGAAAAACAATATTCTTAACAGCAGAAATAATGGTTAGATCAAATGCTCCCTCTGGCAGCCACTCAAAGGAGCAGAAAGTCTGCTATTTACCTTTTTTTAATTTCTACAGACAAGTTATGAGCCCTACTTCTAACTTCAGAGAAATGAGATACCGTCAGAGTTGGTGGGGGGTCATCACAGTCTGTCCCATAATTAGAAACAAGAGTCCACAAACAAACACAAAATAGATACTGACAAAAAGAAACCAAAAACCGTGACACCTCCGATGCGTCCAGAACAGAAAACCAAATGCAGTTTCAGATGAGAGATGCCTCTGTGGTTTCTCCTGAAGGAGAAATACACAATCTTCCTTTACCAGATAGGAGACTGCCAGCCACCCTGACTCTCCTCAGATCCCGGGGCGTCCCCCAGGATTGCAGCCTGTGGTCCTGCCAACCACCGTTGTCAGGTCCTCACGGTCCCGAACAACAGCTGCCCAAACCAAAATTAAAAGAGACCAGAACAACAGAAATCACTCAGACAAACACTCAAACACTCAGTCAGACAAGCGGCGCCACAGACATTTACATTGTTTACCTCCAAGGGGGTCTCCGGAGTCCTGGGTAGATGTGCAAATCCCGGACGAGCCCCCAATTGAAAGACCCCCAGAGGGAGACCTTCACTCAAGTCTTGAGATAGCATGCACCCAAAGACACACAGGAGACCAAACTTGCTGCAAAAGCATGAGGCTTTATTCAGGAAACCAGAGCTCTGGGGTTGACACGTATCTCATGCAGGAAAAGCCACAGGAAAAGCCAGGTGAGGGGAGTTTCCACTTGCACCAGAGCTCTCTGCAAACTCAAAAAACGTGAAGGGAGAGCATCAGTGAACAATGAAGGAGCAGATCACGAGGTAGAAGAACACGTGGAACAGCGAGAGAACCAGAGCAGCATCGGCTCCCTCCCCTCCCCCACCACCTGAGCCCAGCTCCAGCGAACAGAGCAGTGGTCCAGGGACCCGGCCACGCCAACTTGAACTGACAGCGGGACTCAAGCAGGAGCAGAGAGAATCTTCTCTTTTCAGATGGCAGTGACCTTGGGATGACTCAGAAGGTATCATAGTGCTAGAAAGAAGTGACTGGAGTACTGAGTAACATCTCGATCACATCTTCCAAGGCTCAGGCTCTAATTCGGAAGAGGTGGCAGAAAGAATGTAAGAGCCAAAGGAAGGGTAGGACTCCTTACGACATGCTTCCCCCAGACATAAAATGGCCTGGATATCCATGACCTCACAGTGCCTGACACTACCTACACAAGACCCTCATAATAGGAGGAAAAGATGATGACATCAAAATAAAAAAGAGGCTGGGCGTGGTGGCGCACGCCTTTAATCCCAGCACTCGGGAGGCAGAGGTAGGAGGATCGCCATGAGTTCAAGGCCACCCTGAGACTACAGAGTTAATTCCAGGTCAGCCTGGACCAGAGTGAGACCCTACCTCGAAAAAAAAAATAAATAAATAAATAAATAAAAATAAAAAATAAAAAAGAGACTGATTGAGAGGGGGAGGGGATATGATGGAGAGTGGAGTTTCAAAAGGGAAAGTGGGGGAGGGGAATATTGCCATGGGATATTTTTTATAATCATGGAAAATGTTAATAAAAATTGAGACAAAATGAGGCTTCATGCTCACCCTGCATTCAAAAGTAATCCAGAGGCATCTGAGTCTAAGTAGCCACAGGCTTCAAGCCCATTACTGTACTAGACTGGCACAAATGCTAAGAGATGTGCGTGAAGTTATAGAAAATGAGGCTGAAGAGATTGATTAATGGTCAAGGTACTTACCTGTAAAGCCTATGGACTCAGATTTGATTCCCCAGTACTCATGTAAGCCAGATCCACAAGGTAGAACATGCATCTGGAGTTCATTTATAGTTGCCAGAGACCCTATGCACCTTCTCTCTATATATATAATAATTTTTTTATATGTAGAAAATGGAATGCTTCCACACTGTAGGAAGAATGTCAATAAATACAGCTATTATAAAAAGCAAAAAAAAAAAAAAATTGAGACAAAAAAAGATTTAAAAGAAACAGACAAACATTCAATCTCTGTAACTCCAAGCCTGACAACTCTAACCAGTGGCAAGTCTCCAAATCTGGTCATTCTAATCAGTGATGAATCTCTGGGGTTCCAATTCTACCCCTCCAGTTAAACTAATCACAGTCCTTGTGTGCAGGGCAGTCTGGTGATCTGCCTGCCTCTGCCCCACGCACTCAAGAGAAGAAATCAGGGCTGGAGAGATGGCTTAGCGGTTAAGGCCCTTGTCTACAAAGCCAAAGGACCCAAGTTCAATTCCCCAGGACCCACGTTAGCCAGATGCACAAGGGGGTGCATGCATCTGGAGTTCATTTGCAGCGGTTGGAGACCCTGGCGCGTGCCCATTCTCTCTCTCTGTCTTTCTCTCTCTAGTTCTCCCTCTCTCTCTCAAATAATAAATAAATAAAAACAATTTAAAAAAAAAGAAAGAAAGAAATCAGCCCACTGAGCATGTTCACACAGTGTGAGAAGCAGAGCCCATGCTTCAGTAACAGAATAGCTTGCCTGGGTGCCAGGGGATCCCCTCGAGAGGGTCCCAGCCCTGCACATCTCCACACTGCCACCATTCTCGCCTCTTCCATGCACCTTCCCACAGCCAGCGCCCCACACTGTACTCACGCGCCGCCTGCCCATTGCCATGCACTGGATCCCCACGCCTCAGGTCCCACTGTGCCAGAGCCAGGGCCCAGGCTTCTGCCCTTCTCCATGCCACTGGCCTCGGTGCCCCTGGTCCCTGTGGGTCCCAATGGTGGCAGAGCTAGCTAGGGCTTACGTCTCTACCCCTCTCTGTGCCACTGTCTCCTGTGTTTCCCCAGGATGCCAGGGCCACTCCCCATGCTTCTTAACCATCCAGCTGGTCACTGTAGGTGCCCATGGTGCAGAACGAGGGCCCATGCCACTGCCCCATGACACCCCACCAGTGCCTAACCACTGGTGCCTGCAGGTACTCACAGTGCCCAAGCCAGGGCCCACAGTTCCTCTCACCAGTGCTGCTGGTCCCTGTGGGTACCCATGGTGCCAGAGCTAGGGCTCACATTTCTTCCACCCCAAATCCAGCCACTGGCCCCTAAGAGTTACAATACCACCAGCTTCATTGGGTCTTTCAGGTGTCTGCTTCATCCTATGATCACTCCAAGCCAGGCTACAGGCCACCTCACATACCTAAGCCCCAAACCAGCCACACGCTTTGACCACAGTCAGTCCTAGTGCCACACCCTCTGACGACAGTCAGTCCCAATGCCACACCCTATGACCACAGCCAGTCCCAGTGCCACACCCTCTGACCACAGTCAGTCCCAATGCCACACCCTCTGACCACAGTCAGTCCCAGTGCCACACCCTCTGACCACAGACAGTCCCAGTGCCACACCCTCAGACCACAGACAGTCCCAGTGCCACACCCTCTGACCACAGTCAGACCTAGTGCCACACCCTCCGACCACAGACAGTCCCAGTGCCACACCCTCCGACCACAGTCAGTCCCAGTGCCACACCCTCCGACCACAGTCAGTCCCAGTGCCACACCCTCTGACCACAGACAGTCCCAGTGCCACACCCTCAGACCACAGACAGTCCCAGTGCCACACCCTCTGACCACAGACAGTCCCAGTGCCACACCCTCTGACCAAAGACAGTCCCAGTGCCACACCCTCCATCCACAGACAGTCCCAGTGCCACACCCTCCGTCCACAGACAGTCCCAGTGCCACACCCTCCGTCCACAGACAGTCCCAGTGCCACACCTCCGTCCACAGACAGTCCCAGTGCCACACCCTCCGTCCACAGACAGTCCCAGTGCCACACCCTCCGACCACAGACAGTCCCAGTGCCACACCCTCCGACCAAAGACAGTCCCAGTGCCACACCCTCCGTCCACAGACAGTCCCAGTGCCACACCCTCCGTCCACAGACAGTCCCAGTGCCACACCCTCCGACCACAGTCAGTCCCAGTGCCACACCCTCTGACCACAGACAGTCCCAGTGCCACACCCTCAGACCACAGACAGTCCCAGTGCCACACCCTCCGACCACAGTCAGTCCCAGTGCCACACCCTCCGACCACAGTCAGTCCCAGTGCCACACCCTCCGACCAGTCAGTCCCAGTGCCACACCCTCAGACCACAGACAGTCCCAGTGCCACACCCTCCGACCACAGTCAGTCCCAGTGCCACACCCTCCGACCACAGACAGTCCCAGTGCCACACCCTCCGACCACAGTCAGTCCCAGTGCCACACCCTCCGACCACAGTCAGTCCCAGTGCCACACCCTCAGACCACAGACAGTCCCAGTGCCACACCCTCTGACCACAGTCAGTCCCAGTGCCACACCCTCTGACCACAGACAGTCCCAGTGCCACACCCTCAGACCACAGACAGTCCCAGTGCCACACCCTCTGACCACAGTCAGCCCCAGTGCCACACCCTCCGACCACAGACAGTCCCAGTGCCACACCCTCCGACCACAGACAGTCCCAGTGCCACACCCTCAGACCACAGACAGTCCCAGTGCCACACCCTCTGACCACAGTCAGTCCCAATGCCACACCCTCCGACCACAGACAGTCCCAGTGCCACACCCTCTGACCACAGTCAGTCCCAGTGCCACACCCTCCGACCACAGTCAGTCCCAGTGCCACACCCTCTGACCACAGTCAGTCACAGTGCCACACCCTCTGACCACAGACAGCCCCAGTGCCACACCCTCTGACCACAGTCAGTCCCAGTGCCACACCCTCGGACCACAGTCAGCCCCAGTGCCACACCCTCTGACCACAGTCAGTCCCAGTGCCACACCATCCGACCACAGTCAGTCCCAGTGCCACACCCTCTGACCACAGACAGTCCCAGTGCCACACCCTCGGTCCACAGTCAGTCCCAGTGCCACACCCTCCGACCACAGTCAGTCCCAGTGCCACACCCTCCGTTCACAGTCAGTCCCAGTGCCACACCTTCTGATCATAGTCAGTCCCAGTGCCACACCCTCGGAGAACAGTCAGTCGCAGTGCCACACCCTCCGACCACAGACAGTCCCAGTGCCACACCCTCCGACCACAGTCAGTCCCAGTGCCACAACCTCTGACCACAGACAGTCCCAGTGCCACACCCTCTGACCACAGTCAGCCCCAGTGCCACACCCTCTGACCACAGTCAGCCCCAGTGCCACACCCTCTGACCACAGTCAGTCCCAGTGCCACACCCTCTGACCACAGTCAGCCCCAGTGCCACACCCTCTGACCACAGTCAGCCCTAGTTCCCGGATCTTGGAAGTAACCCACCTCTCCAACCCCGTCAACTTCCCTGCCACCAGCACCTGCCAAGCAACATGCTCTTGGGGCATTGTTCCTGCCCCAGACATGAAGCACAGGAATATCTGGCAGCTACCCATAAGAGGGTACCAGTTACTCCTCCACAGCCTCCTCATCTTGGGTACAGTGGGGAAGCAGGGGGCAAGTAGTGCTGCTCCTGAACCCGCACGCAAGGAATGGTTGTAATACCGGGCTGAGTGCTTCTAGAGCTCTAGCTGAAGCTCTTCTGTTGTAATGGGTCTGGGTCACTCAGAGATTCACCAGTCCAACATGAATATGATATTAATAAATAGAGGCATTTATTTCTGGCCAGGACTACACTTTGAGCAGGGAACTGTTTATAAGGACAAATTGCTAAACAAGCCTACATTACAACAGTCACAAGCCTCGTTACAAAGGCAAAGAATAAAAGAGATTAGTGGTTATCTCATTCAAGCAGATGGCCTGGTATTCTGGATAACAAAGATAACATTTGCAAGGTATCACATCCTGCACACCACAGGTAACATTTCTTTACAACATTTCCTTACCCGTCACATTTTCAGCCACCAGACCAAAGTTACAAGCACACTTGCATACTCTCAACCTGCACATCAGGAATACAACACCATCCCATTCCAAGAAAGATCAAACCCAAAATAGATCCTACAAGGGCATATTCTTGCTTTGTCTTAAAAAAAAAAAAAAAGACTTTTACCCCACACATGAGTAGTCCACAAAAAAAAAAAGAGCAAAACAATAAATAAACTGAGAGAATGGAAGTCTGAAATAAAAACATAGAGGGAAAAGCAGGGTATGGTGGTGCACGCCTTTAATCCCAGCACTTGGGAGGCAGAGTTAGGAGGACTGCCGTGAGTTCAAGGCCACCCTGAAACTCCATAGTGAATTCCAGGTCAGCCTGGGCTACAGTGAGACCCTACCTCAAAAAAAAAAAAAAAAAAAAAAAAAAAAAAAAAAAAAAAAAAACATAGAGAGGGACAACAGAAATAGAATCCCAAAATGAAAGCACAATAAGCTAGGTGCCCCTGACCATGTGAATCACTAAACTGGAAGGAAAAACACCAACTCCCCTGCCAAACAACTGCATAAATAAAATGCAACAGAATCATCTCTTATAGTGCATAGCTTTCATCACTAGACTTAACTTAATGGAGGATATCCAGAAAGGCAACAAAACAGAGACAAATATACTGAAGGCAAGTCAACAAATAGAGAGCTTCAATAACCAGATGATTAAGCTTAATGATGACATGGTTAAATGCAAGAATGAATTCCAAGAAGCATAAAGAAAATCAAACCATGATCTAAAATTGGAACTTGACAAAAGGATGGATATGATATAGAAAAATGCAACAGAAAACAAAAATCAAATAGAACTTGTAAAAGCATCACTAGATCCTTCACTACCAAAGTTAATCATGTGAAGATGATAACCTCAGATCTAGAAGAAAATACAGAAGAAAATGCTCAGCAGTCCAAAAACTGATAAGTTCAAAATATCATGTGAAAAGGCTAGGCATGGTAGTGAACACCTTTAACCCCAGCACTTAGGAGGCAAAGATAGGAGAATCACCATGAGTTTGAGGCCACCCTGAGACTACATAGTGAATTGCAGGTCAGCCTGGGATAGAGTGAAACCCTATCTCAAAAAAAAAAAAAAGAAGGAAGGAAGAAGGAAAGAAAGAGAGAGGGAAAATCATGTGAAAAGAATATGAGGGAAATGTGGGATACCCTAAAAGAATCAAACATTGAGATGATGGGTTTACCACAAGGAGAAAAAATTTAGGCCAGAGGCATGGAGAACATACTTAACAAAACCAATGAAGAAAAACTTTCCCACCCTTTCAAAAGAGAGACCCATTTAAATACAAGAACATCAGAGGAAATCTAACAAACTGAACCAAAGAAGAAACTCTCCAAGACCATATAAACATATACATACCATTAAAATACATACAATGAAAATAAAGAGAGATTGATAAAAGCAGCAAGGAATAAATAACTCATTACATACAAAGGCAATCACATCAGACTTTTCAATGGAAATACTGAAAGCCACCAGGGCTTGGAATGGAGCACTTCAAAATCTAAAAAGCTATGGCTTCCAAACCTAAACTAATGTACCCAGAAAAAGTATCCCTTATAATAGATGGGAAAGGAAAGCCTTCCATGATAAATGCCAGTTCACTGGTCACATGCCTTTAATCCCAGTACTTGGGAGGCAGAGGCAGGAGGATCACCACGAGTTTGAGACCACCCTGAAACTACACAGCAAATTCCAGATCAGTCTAGGCTACAGTGACACCCTACATCGAGAGAAAAAAAAGAAAGCCAGCTCTAAGACTAGATGATCACAAAGCCAAGCCCACGAAAAATACTTCAGGGAATACGCCCCCCAGAAGAGTTGAACAACCAGCCTCGAGAGCCTACGAGAGCAAGGACACAACAACCAAAACCAGAGCAGGCACAAAAATGTACAAAGCCCAAGAAAGCAGCAAGCCCCCTACAGCCTCCAACATGGCACCTTACAATCATAACCTTAAATATCAATGGTCTTAACTCACTCACCAAAAGACACTTGTTAAAAGGATGGATCAGAAAATGGACCCTTCTATGTTCTGTCCTCAAGAAACCCACCTCATCTCTAAGGTCAGACACGTCCTCAGGGTGAAAAGATGGAAAATAATTTTCCAAGCAAATGGAAATAAGAAACAAGTGCATGTAGGTATATTAATATCTGACAAAACAGACTTTAAACAAAAAATTATCAAAAAAAAAAAAAAAAAACGGGCTGGAGAGATGGCTTAGTGGTTAAGCACTAGCCTGAGAAGCCTAAGGATCCCAGTTTGAAGCTTGATTCCCCAGGTCCCTTGTTAGCCAGATGCACACAGGGGGTACATGCGTCTGGAGTTCGTTTGCAGTGGCTGGAGGCCCTGGTGTGCCCATTCTCTCTCTCTCTCTCTATCTCTATCTCTATCTGCCTCTTTCTCTCTCTGTCTGTTGCTCTCAAAGAAATAAATAAAAATAAAAGAAAAAATTATCAAAAAGGACAAAAAAAGACCACGTTTTGCACATCAAGTGAGCCATTCAACAAGAGGACAATACAATCATAAATTTATACACACCAAACACAGGTGCACTGTATTTTGTAAAACAAAACCTACTTGACTACAATCCGAAAATAAATCCTAAAACCATCATGGTAGGGGACTTCAGTACTTCACTATCATCATTAGACAGATCATCCAAACAGAAAAATGACCAGGACATAATAGAACTTAGAACACTGCAGCTCAACTAGAACTACCAGACATCTACAGAACATTCAATCAAGCAGACTTCATCCCGGGATGCAGGGATGGTTCATATGGAAAGCAATTATTATAATGCACTCATAATAAGCCTTAAACATAAGAACCACATGGTGGGCGGGAGAGATGGCTTAGTGGTTAAGGTACTTGCCTGCAAAGCCGAAGGACCCAGGTTCGATTCCCCAGGACCCACATTAGCCAGATGCACATGTTGGTGCACACATCTGGAGTTTGTTTGCAGTGGCTAGAGGCCCTGGCATGCCCATTTTCTCTCTCTCTCTCTCTCTCTCCCTCTCTCTCTCAAGTAAATAAAGAAAAATAAAATATTTTTTTTAAAAAAAGAACCACATGATCATTTCAACAGATGCAAAGGAAGAGTGGTAGTTTGGACAGATGTCCCCCAATAAAGTCAGTTTTATTAAACTTCTTGGATTTCCAGCTGTCTGGCCAGAAGAAGCATCACTGTGGGCAGATCCCAGGGTCCAGCCCTAAGGTCTGAGGTAAGGTCTGGAATTCAAGTCAAAGATGTGCAGAGTGCTTGTGCTCTTCTCTGCCTGGGGTTCCTGGAGTGTGCTTGCTTATGGTATTGCTGGTATTTCTCTCTGCCTCGACCCTGGAAAGGGGTCAGCTTCTTCCACCATTGTGGAGCTTCCCCTGGATCTGTAGGCTTCAAATAAATTCCCTTCCTCCCATAACTTATGCCTGGTTTGGAAGTGCATACCAATGACTTGACCCTGAGAATTTTGTTGGAACTTAGCTACTGGTATAAGGGCTGGCTCCATTCTTCTGCCCATGAGGGACAGAAGATTTTGGTGGAAGGAGATAGGAGGGAGGGAACAGATATACATAAAACTAAATCCATTGGTAACGTAGAAACTTTCCTCCTGTATTGCAGACTAAAAGATAAAACTCTCAATATGAGAAAATAGATCATTTGGTAAGAAGGGCCCTGGAGTCAGTAGGATGAAGCCTTACCCTAAAACATTTGGCTTTGGCTTGTAACTTTCAGTGCCAGAAATGGGTTATAATCCATGTTGACCTGCTGATAGGAGAGAGCTGTGAGGTCCCCCAAACAAGAGAAGCATCTGTCAAATCACTTGACTACCAACATGAGATAAGAGTTTCAGTCTAGAGCCAGGTGTGGTAGCACACACCTTTAGTTCCAGCACTCAGGAGGCAGATGTAGGAGGATCACAGTGAGTCCAAGGACATCCTAAGACCACATAGTGAATTCCAGGTTAGCCTGGGCCTGAGTGAGGCCCTATCTTAAAAAAAAAAAAAAAAAAAAAGACAGTCTACACATGGCCACTGATTCAATTTTCAATCAATCAGACAATTTCTCTGTAAAGACTAGATTCTATAACCTCGGTTCTTGCCCAAGGTTACAGAATCTGTAAGTTCCAATAGAAAGCAAATAGCAGGAAGATCCAAGGAATGTCTGTGAGATAGAAAAATGAGGCATGGGACAAGCATGAGAGTCATCTTGTCACATCTGGTAGGGACCTGCAGACTTTACAGAGGACTTGAGAAATTATACATGAGTGTCGAGCTCCTTTTCTGCCAGAGGACCACTCACGTATTCATGTGGTATACATCAAGGAGACTCATAACTTCTCAAAGCAGGAAATATGAGCAGAGTATACACAATGCAAAAATAGATATTCCTTTTGCCTAACAAGCTCAGGGGAAATTACTAAAGACTAGGCAGAAAGAATTAAGAGCCTCAGGGTGGGAAGGAGCATCCTGAAAGATGGGATCCCATCTCAGAGTATCTCTGAAAATTTCATGACCCCACAGTGGATGCAGAGGTGGTGAAAGACCACAAGCCAAGTAAGCAATTGAAAATCACCAATATGCCATATTCACACAGTAACATTAACAATCACTAATGAAAACATGCTAAGTATCAAACACAAGGACCACAATTAACAAATGAGAATTGGTGGTGGCATTACTTTATCCATCCAATAATTAAAAATCCCAATCCAAAATTGAAGAAAAAGAGCAAGGATAATTATGCTTTATCCTTATATTGAAGAAATCACTTCAAACCACGATTAGATGTGTTAGAAATACTTTTAGTATGTTTTTCACTGAACTAACACGTTTACATGCCAGATAATGATAGTATTAGCATTAGGGAAAATTCTATTGCAAATACTTATTCCTATCTAGGTCATCCCTGCTAAATTATAAATGTTTAAACCTATAGGCAAAATCTGACCTATTATAGAACACTTTCAATTTACCCATGATTCTCAATGATGATGAGCAATGACTCTTAATAAAACCATTGAGCTTGACATGGCAGGACACAGTTTCAATCCTAGCACTAGGGAGGCAGAAGTAGGAGTTTTTCTATGAGTTCAAGTTCAGCCTGAGATTATACAGTGAGTTCCAGGTCAGTATGGGCTAGAGTGAGACCCTACCTTCAAAAACCAAAAATCATAATAATACTACTAATAATAAATGAACTTATTGTTGGTAGTTGGTTATTGGTTTTGCAGTCAGGTTCACATTGCTGGCAGAAATCACCTGACCAAGAGCAGCTTGTGGGGGGAAAAAAAAAAAAAAAAAAAAGGTTTATTTTGGCTTACAGTCTTGAGGGAAGCTCCATGATGGCAGGGGGAAATGATGGCATGAGAGAGGGTTGGCATCACCTCCTCACCAACATCAAATGGATAACAGTGACAGGAGAGTGTGTCAAACACTGGCAAGAGAAAACTGACTATAATACTCATAAGCCCACCCCCCACAATACACTGCCTCCAGGAGGTATTAGTTCCCAAATCTCTATCAGCTGGGAACCTAGCATTCAGAACACCTAAGTTTTTGGGAGAGGCCTGAATCAAAACACCACATTCCAACCCTGATCCCCATAAACTGATAACCATACATGATGATATTAAATGCAATGTATTCAGTCCACCTTTAAAAATCTACATAGGAGCCATGGATGACAAGGAGGAGACCTACCGGCTGTGGAAGATCCGCAAGACCATCATGCAGCTGTGTCATGACCGAGGCTACCTGGTAACCCAGGATGAGCTGGACCAGACACTGGAAGAGTTCAAGGCCCAGTTTGGGGACAAGCCAAGTGAGGGGCGGCCTCGGCGCACGGATCTCACAGTGCTGGTCGCCCACAATGATGACCCTACTGATCAGATGTTCGTCTTCTTCCCAGAGGAGCCCAAGGTGGGAATCAAGACCATCAAGGTATACTGCCAACGTATGCAGGAGGAGAACATCACGCGTGCCCTCATCGTGGTCCAGCAAGGCATGACGCCTTCCACCAAGCAGTCTCTGGTGGACATGGCCCCCAAGTACGTCCTGGAGCAGTTTCTGCAGCAGGAGCTTCTGATCAATATCACAGAGCACGAGCTGGTCCCAGAGCATGTTGTCATAACCAAGGAGGAGGTGACAGAGCTGCTGGCGTGATACAAGCTGCGTGAAAGTCAGCTGCCCAGGATCCAGGCTGGAGACCCTGTGGCATGCTACTTTGGAATCAAGCGAGGGCAGGTGGTGAATTTCATCCGGCCCAGCGAGACGGCTGGCTGCTACATCACTTACCGCCTGGTGCAGTAGCCAGGGCCAGGCGGCCGCACCAACGAGTGCCTCTCCGCAGCATGCCCAGACCAGCCCTGGCCAGCACAGCTCCCAAGGAGGGTCCCACACATGGTGTGGTCAACCTTCTATCCTCAGAACTAGAACCCACCACGGTTATTTGGCTAGTAATGTCATCACTCAGGAGACCAGACTGAGGCAGGGAAATTACCAGAAGTTCAAGTCTACCATGGGCTCCATAATGAATGAAACCATGTCTCAAAAAGCAAAAAATATCAGCCGGGCATGGTGGTGCACACCTTTAATCCCAGCAGTTGGGAGGCAGAGGTAGGTGGATCACCGTGAGTTCAAGGCCATCCTCGGACAACACAGTGAATTCCAGGTCAGCCTGGACTAGAGCTATGGGTCCCTGGGTCCTCCCTCCAGGGCCGTGAGTTCAAGGCCACTCTGTGACTACATAGTGCATTCCAGATCAGCCTGGACTAGAGTGAGACCCTACCTCGGAAAACCAAAAAAAAAAGCAAAAAACAGTGCTGTGTGTTGTGGTGCATGCCTTTAGTCCTAGTACTCAAGAGGCAGAGGTAAGAGGATCACTGTGAGTTCAAGGCCACCCTGAGACTACATAGTGAATTCCAGGGGTCAGCCCGAGCTCCAGTGAGACCCTACCTTGAAAGAAAGGGAAAAAAAAAAAAAACAGTGCTGGAGAGATAGCTGAAAAGTTAGATAAAGGCACTTGTTTGCAAAGCCTGCCCACCTGTATTCAATTTCCCAGTACCCATGCAAGACCAGATACACAAAGTGGTGCATGTGTTTAAAGCATGGCTGAGAGGGCAGCGGCCAGGCCAGCTCCTAATCCCCAAACATGTCAGGCTTACCCCAGGGCTTCCGAGAGGTTTGGGCCAGAGATGCTGAGGTCACCGTCATTGACCAGAGCACAGGATGGCCAAGGAGTGGCCAGGTGACCACCCAACCTGCATGGCATAGCCCACTGCCCTCTTCCCATCCCACTCTGGACTGTCCCCTCTGCAACTCCTCATGCTACCCAGGAAGGACCACCATCTCCATCCACCTTTCCTTGTTGGAGGTCGCCAGTGCCTCAGGAGGAACACAATGGATGAGGAGGTTGGTGGCAGCCAGCAACCCAACTGCTGGTTCCCAGAATACTGCTGTGTGACTTGGAGCTCAGGGTTCTCAGCACCCCAGCCCCCCATGTGCAGTTCACTTGTCATAGAAAGTTGTGAATCCAGAGTTAAAAAATTAAAGATATTTTGAATTAAAAAAAATCTACATAGTTTTTATCAATGATAATGATGTTCAAATATCCCCATAATCCAAGGACTTTTAACTGAGCCATAATACCAAAATAGCCACCCAGGAAAACATAATGGCACAGAATAAACACTCAAACTGGAAAGATGGCATTGGGCATAACAAAGAAATGTTCAACAGATACAAGATTTAAACTGGGCAAATATCAAACTCTGTAGCTCCAAGTCCAACCACTCTAGCAAGTGACAAGTCTCTAAGTACAATAATCCTAACTAGCAACAAGTGTCTGGAGTGCCAATTCCACCCCTCCAGCTAGGCTACTCACAGTCCTGGAAAACTTCATCCAGGGCTGGCAGTTCTCCATGGCAGCCATCTCATGGGCCTGGCATTTCCAATGGATCCCCACTGCAATCCATGATTCATTTTCATGGCCCCATGGGGTCTCCATGCAGGCATCCAGCAAACCTGCTTCACACTGCCCATGGCCATTTCCAAAACACAAGACCACGTTGTAAATTCAATGACCCTCTCTTTCTTGCATTTCTTATTTTCCATAATACCACGTAGGGTGCCAATTTGTTATTCCGGGGGGGGGGGGGGGGGGAATAAAGCAGACTTTGAAGTACGGGACACTCTATCAGCACTTTTAGTGAGTTTTTTTATTGGACTCATGCCTTTACTTGCCAGATAACAAACTTACCAAATAATGATAGCATTAGCACTAGGGAAAATATTATTGCAAATACTTCTTCCTATTTACTTCATCTGTGCTAATTTACAAGTGTTTAAACTATTGGTAAAAGTTGACCTATTATGGAACACTTTTATTTTATCTGTGATTCTCAATCATGATGAGGGATGACTATTAATAAACCCGTTGAGCATAGCATGGCGGCATACACCTTTAATGCCAGCACTGGGGAGGGAGAAGTTTGTGGTTTGCTATGAGTTCAAGGACAGGCTGAGATTACACAATGCATGCCAGGTCAACTTGGGCTATTGTGAGACCCTAACTTCCAAAACCAAAAGTAGCCAGGCATGATGGTGCATGCCTTTAATCCCAGTGCTCAGGAGGCAGAGGTAGGAGGATCACCATGAGTTCAAGGCCACCTTGAGACTACACAGTGAATTCCAGGTCAGTCTGGGCTAGAGTGATAGAATTTGAGGATATAAAATCAGGTTACAGAATAGATGTGGTGGTTTAATACAGGTGTCCCCCATAAACTTAGGTGTCCTGAATGCTAGGTTTCCAGCTGATGGAGACTTGGGAACTAATGCTTCCTGAAGGCAGTGTATTGTTAGGGGCGGGCTTATGGGTGTTATAGCCAGTGTCCCCTTGTCAGTGTTTGGCACACTCTCCTGTTACTATTATCCACCTTATGTTGGCCAGGTGATGTCCACCCTCTACTCATGCCATCAATTTCCCCTGCCATCATGGAGCTTCCCTTCAAGTCTATAAGCCAAATAAACCATTTTTGCCCCAAAAGCTGCTCTTGGTCAGGTAATTTCTGCCAGCCATGTGAACCTGACTGCAACAGTAAAGTTGATACCAAGGAGTGTTGTCATTTGCTGCTAGAAACCTGACTGAGTGGCTTTGGCCTTTGGAGCTGATTTTCATGAGGAATGTGGAAGGATTTAAAATCTTGGTCCAAGAGACACCTTGCAGTGCTATAAGTACAGCTTGATGGACTATTCTAGTCAGAGTAGAAAGACCTGAATGCAGTAAGAACTGTGGACTGTGAGGTTTGGTTTGTGAGGGTGAGAAAGAGCTTGGCATGGACTGGGCTAGAAACAGTTTGTGTGAGAGACTTGCTGTTATGGCCATGTCCTGAGAAGTTGTACAGGCTGCTTTGCGTAGAAATGAACTGGTGTGAGCAGATAGATATGGTACAGAAAAAATGAAATCTTTGGGCTGAGACTTCTGCCTGTTCAGCTCCAACTATATGAGAGATTACAATCTTTGAGATTGGGCCAGCTGACCTGCACTTGGAGCCTCAGGAAGACTGTAGACTCTTTTAAAGATGCCTGAATGTTCAAGGAGTGGCCTGTTCTTCATAGTCTGCTTTATTCCCCCTGGATTAATAAATTGGCACCCCACCTGGTATTATAGAGTATAAGAAATGCAGGAAACAGAGAGTCATTAAATTTGTAAGACGATCTTATTTTTGGAAACAGCCATGGGCAGTGTGAAGCAAGTTTACTGGATGTCTGCATGGAGGCCCAGTGAAGCTTTGAGGATGGACGGTGGGTTAAAGTGGAGACCCAGTGGACATGCCAGAACCACAAGATGAGTCCTAAGGAGAGCTGCCAGCCACAGTTTTCCAGGACTATGAGTAGCCTACCTGGAGGGGTGAAATTGGAACTCCAGACACTTGTTGCTGATTAGAATTATTGAACTTGAAGATTTGACACTGACTAAAGTGATGATAGTATAGACACAGGAAGCCTTTAGAATGCCAAAAAGACAAAATTTGGAAAGAACCTCTCCTCACCATGATTATAATTAAACTACTAAACACACAAACCCAAGAAAATATATTGAAACACTCAAGTGAGAAATTGCAGAAGGCAATAGGAAATGGAAAGACACCCATTCTTCAATTGGAAGAATCAATATTGTGAAAATGTCAATCTTACCAAAAGCAATCTACACATTTAGTGCAATCCCCATCAAAATTCCAATGGCATTCTTCATGCAAATAGAAAAAAAAAACCCTAAAATTCATTTGGAAGCACAAAAAACCTTGAATAGCCAAAACAATTTTGAGCAACAAAAATAAGACTGGTGATATCACCATGACCGATTTTATGCTATATTACAAAGCCATGGTAACAAAAACAGCATGGTACTGGCATAAAGACAGACATGTAGACCAATGGAACAGAATAGAGGACCCAGATGTTAATCCAGGCAGCTACAGACATCTGATTTTTGACAAAAATGCCAAAAATATTCACTGGAGAAAAGACACCTCTTCAACAAGGTGGTGGGAAAACTGGATATCTATATGTAGAAGGATGAAAATAGATCCTTGTCTTTCTCCATGCACAAGAATCAATTCCAAATGGATCAGGGACCTTAATATCAGACCTGAAACTCTGAAACTGCTAGAAGGGGAAAAAGTAGGGGAAACCTACTTTGGCATAGGCAATGATTTTCTAAACATAACTCCAATTTTTCAGGAAATAAAACCACTAATCAACCTGTGGGGTCTTATGAAATTATAAAGTTTTTATACTGCAAAGGACGCTGTGAATAGAGCAAAGAGACAACCTACAGAATGGGAGAAAGTCTTTGCCAGCTACACATCTGACAGAGGATTAATATCCAGAATATACAAAGAACTCAAAAAAAAAAAAAAAAGGCAAACAACCCAGTTAAAAAATGGGCTATGGGGATTGACCTGCACCACCCAGAGGGAGGCTAAGGTTGAAGTCATGACCCTCTGACCTCTACTCTGCTTCCACATCTCTGGGATTACAGACATGTGCCACTAAACCCTGCACAAAAAGTCTTTTCTCTTTTTTTTAACCACGGCTTTTGAGGGATACTACTTAATAATTTAACTGTCAGTGGACAAGATATGGGTTTGAGACTTCTCAAACCAATAAAAGGATCACATTGTTAAATAACAAGGGAGGCAGAGAGGAGGCAGGGAAAGGGCTCTTCTGAGTAACAGGAAGTAGAAGTAGGCATTTCCTATTTTTTTTTAAAAAAGGTCAAATTTGGCAAGAGCACTACGGAGAACTGTGCATATGATTGTTCCTGGCTTTGTCTTCCCCATGCAGCCCTGAGAGTGGAAGACAAACTTGTGATACCAGTGAGAAGGAAGTGTCTAGGGGGGAATTAGATGAGGACAGTGAGATTATAACATTGGTCCCAGTTCTCCAGGAGTCTACTATAGACCATCTAATGGGATCAAATATTTCTTCCATGGAAGACACCAATTGTTCAGGTAGCAGACCTGAATGTCCTAGGAAAAGCAATACGGTTCACCTGAAGAAGGAGCTAAAGACTCCCCCAAAACCCAGACAGAAGGAGCCAGTCCTTCCTTTGCCAGAAATCTTGCCTCCGGTTCATATGGTGACTGGGAACACTCTGCGAGAGTGGAGTCAAAAACACAAGTTGAGTACCGATGATGAGATACTAGAGGTTATGCAAGACTCCAGAGACACACATATCCTGAACAAAAGTACGATCTTCCTACTACATCCTTGGAGGCCAGAGTGCGAATGCTACCACGTCACAAGAAACAAAGAAAAATGATCAAGAAAAAGAAGTCTCAAAAAACTTGTAACATGAGTGTGCAAAAGGAAAGCAATGTAGCTAACATTGTAACATCACCTCAGGCATCCATATTGGCAGCCTGGTCAAGAATTGCTGCTAGAGCCATGGAGCCAGGAGCAGTGAATTCTTGTTCTATTCCCACTTCAGCCTTTCTGCAGAAAGCTTCTGGTTTCAGGTGGTGTGTGGTCCACGGCAAGCTTCTCCCTGCAAACGTAACAGGCTGGGTTCACCTACAGTTCCAAGCAGGTTACACATGGGTCCCTCACACTCACAGAAAAATGATCTCTCTCATCCTCTTACCAGCCTGTGTTTTCCCATCTCAAGAAATGGAGGATAATATGCTATGTTCTGAATGTGTTAAACACAATAAAAAGATCATGGAAAGATTAATTCTAACTAGGAAGAAAAAACGACCCACTTCAGAAGACTGTAGTGTGCTGCTATAATTTATGCCACTGTGCCAATGGATTTTCATCTGAAGGCAATTGAGAAGAAGCAAAGAGAAACTTTTGCCTTCCATTCAATGGACACAAAATGAGGGCTCACGTCTCCAGAGATCCCCTCCTTTTGGCTCTAGCCGAACGGATGGTGGAAAGCCGCAGACTAAATCAACAAGCATCCCCACAATTGTGGGGCTGTGTCCAAACCAGTCTGTGGGTGCAGGTGCCTTGAATCACATGCTTGAAATACTTATCTCCACAGGAAACGATGATTTGTTTTCATGGTTTTATGTGTTTTATTATGTTTTATTTTAATAAAAGTTTGTGAGAAGTTTCAGGTTTCAAAAAAAATGGGCTATGAGGGAGGGAATTACCATGGGATATATTTTTTTATAATCATGGAAAATGTTAAATTTAAAAATTTTTTTAAAATGGGCTATGGAACTAAATAGAAAGTTCTCAAAAGAAGGGCTGGAGAGATGGCTTAGCGGTTAAGCGCTTGCCTGTGAAGCCTAAGGACCCCAGTTCGAGGCTCGGTTCCCCAGGTCCCACGTTAGCCAGATGCACAAGGGGGCGCACGTGTCTGGAGTTCGTTTGCAGAGGCTGGAAGCCCTGGCGCGCCCATTCTCTCTCTCTCCCTCTGTCTTTCTCTCTATGTCTGTCACTCTCAAATAAATAAATAAATAATGTTAAAAAAAAAAGAGTTTAAAAAAAAGAAAGTTCTCAAAAGAAGAAAGACAGCCAGGTGTGGTGGCACACACCTTCAATCCCAGCACTCAGGAGGCAGGGTTAGGAGGATTGCCGTGAGTTCAAGGCCACTCTAAGAATACAGAGTTAATTCCAGGTCAGGCTGAGCCAGAGTGAGACCCTACCTCAAAAAAAAAAAAAAAAAAAAAGAAGAAGAAGAAGAAATACAAATGGCATACAAACATCTTTAAAAGTGTTCTATATTCTTAGCCACCAGGGAAATGCAAATAAAAACTGCTTTGAGATTTCATCTCACTCCTGTCAGAATGGCTATCATCAAGAAAACAAATGACTGTAATTGTTGGCAAGGATGAGGAAAAAGGGGAACGCTTCTTCACTGTTGGTAGGACTGTAGTCTGGTATGGCCATTGTGGAAATCAGTGTTGAGGTTCTTGAAACAGCTAAAAATAGATTTGCCTTATGATCCAGCTAGCACTCCTAGGCATATATCCCAGTGACTCTTCTCACTACCTTAGAGATACTTGCACAGCTATGTTTATTGCTGCTCTATTCACAATGCATAGGAAATGGAACCAGCCTAGATGTCCCTCGACAGATGAATGGATAATAAGGATGTGGTACATTTACACAATGGACTTCTATTCAGCAGTAGATAAAAATGAAATTTGGGGCTGGAGAGATGGCTTAGCAGTTAAGCGCTTGCCTGTAAAGCCTAAGGGCCCCAGTCTGAAGCTGAACTCCCCAGGACCCACGTAAGCCAGATGCATAAGGTGGCTCATGCATCTGGAGTTTGTTTGCAGCGGCTGGAAGCCCTGGCACACCCATTCTCTTTCGCTGTCTCTCTCTCATAAATAAAAATAGAAAATTAATTTTACATTTTCAAGTTAGAAACATGACTTGATCCTATTTATACTTTTATTCCCCACTGGATGCTCTGAGCTAAGGACAATAAAAACGCTGTTGCTGCCCCTTCCCCTTCCCATACTATTGGGACCAGCCCTCTCCTGGGCAACTGCTGGCAGTGCAGGACTGGACCTCTGTTCCGCCTCCAGATCAATACTAACTCCAGAGGTGGGGACTCAGATCCTTGCCACAGGAGTTTTTGGTCCCTTGACAAAAAACAATTTTGGTCTTATCTTGGGACGTACCAGTTCAACCATTTGGGGCCTCGCCATTTCTCCAGGAGTCATTGATAATGACTATACTGGGGAAATTAAACTTATGGCCACCGCCCTTCAGGGGCCTATTACCTTACTTCCTGGCTAATGGATTGCTCAATTAATACTATTGCCCCTCAGTGATAAGGCACCCTGCCAGAAACAAAAGAGAGGCCCCCATGGGTTTGGGTCATCAGACATTTACTGGGCACAGAGGTCACTCAAACGAGATGCCTCCTTAAATTAAAGTTAAAAGGAAAAACCTTTGAAGGTCTTATAGACACTGGTGCAGATGCCACAATTATTTCCATTAAAAATTGGCCTGTATCTTGGCCTCTCACCGCTTCCATGACCCATCTCAAAGGAATTGGACAGGCCTCTAACCCCTTACAAAGTTCTGAAGTTATTCAGTGGAAAGATGAGGAAGGCAATCAGGGCACCATTCAACCTTATGTAGTCACAGGCCTGACCATTAGTCTCTGGGGCCGAGACATCCTCTCTCAAATGAAACTTATTATGTGCAGCCCTAATGAGTTGGTAGCTAACCAAATGCTTAATCAAGGCTTCTGCCCAGGACAAGGATTGAGCAGACATTCTCAGGGAGCAAAGGAGCCAATATAAGTTTCTATAAAGACTGATCATGCTGGAATAGGCTACAAAAATCTATCCTAATGGCTGTTGACATGCCTGTACCCCATGCAGATAAAATATCTTGGGAAACAACAGAACCTGTGTGGGTTGATCAATGGCCCTTAACTTTTGAAAAATTAGCTACAGCCATGATGTTAGTGCAGGAACAACTTGCTGCAGGCCATATTGAACCTACCACCTCTCCTTGGAATACTCCTATCTTTGCTATAAAGAAAAAGTCTGGCTACACCCCCGGAAGCCCCTCCTTCAACTCAGTTGCTCTTCTTTGCTGCCGAGTTCAAACTCTTCTTCCACACTCTTGCTCTGACGCTGGGATTGATCTCATTCTTCGTGATCAACAGACAAGGACTGGACGGGGTATTTTATGCATGGGGTTTGTAAGGAAGGAGATAAGTGTCGCTACTCACATGATCTCTCTGACAGTCCATACGGTGTAGTGTGCAAGTATTTTCAAAGAGGGTACTGTATTTACGGAGACCGCTGCAGATACGAACACAGCAAGCCACTGAAACAGGAAGCAGTGACTGCTGCAGATCCAAGTGCGAAAGCATCCCTGGCTGCTTCCTCAAGCCTCCCATCGGGGGTTGGACCACTTATCGAAATGAATACCAGTGAAGCCGAGTCAAGAAACCCAGCCTTTCCAACTGTAGGCGCGGGTTCAGAGGACTGGGTCAATGCCGTTGAGTTTGTTCCTGGGCAGCCCTACTGTGGCCGCACCGCCCCCTTCCTGCACCGAAGCACCCCTGCAGGGCTCAGTGGCCAAGGACGAGTCCGAGAAGGAGCAAAGTGCCGGGGAAGCGAAGCAGCAGCTGTGCCCCTATGCTGCCGTGGGAGAGTGCCGCTATGGGGAGAACTGCGTGTGCGTCCACGGAGAGCACTGTGACACTTGCGGCCTTCGCGTCCTCCACCCCAGAGACGCGGCCCAGCGGTCACAGCACATCAAATCTTGCATTGAGGCCCATGAGAAGGACATGGAGCTCTCTTTCGCTGTGCAGCGCAGTAAGGACATGGTGTGCGGGATCTGCATGGAGGTGGTCTATGAGAAAGCCAACCCCAGCGAGCGCCGCTTTGGGATCCTCTCCAACTGCAACCACACCTACTGTCTCAAGTGTATTCGCAAGTGGAGGAGTGCTAAGCAATTTGAGAGCAAGATCATAAAGTCCTGCCCTGAATGCCGGATCACATCTAACTTTGTCATTCCAAGTGAGTACTGGGTGGAGGAGAAAGAAGAGAAGCAGAAACTCATTCAGAAATACAAGGAGGCAATGAGCAACAAGGCGTGCAGGTATTTTGATGAAGGACATGGGAACTGTCCATTTGGAGGGAACTGTTTTTACAAGCATGTGTACCCTGATGGCCATAGAGAGGAGCCACAGAGACAGAAAGTGGGAACATCAAGCAGATACCGGGCCCAACGAAGGAACCACTTCTGGGAGCTCATTGAGGAAAGAGAGAACAGCAACCCCTTTGACAACGACGAAGAGGAGGTTGTCACCTTTGAGCTGGGCGAGATGTTGCTTATGCTTTTGGCTGCAGGTGGGGACGACGAGCTGACAGACTCTGAGGACGAGTGGGACTTGTTTCACGATGAGCTGGAAGATTTTTATGACTTGGACCTATAGCAGCTTTGTGTGGCACGTGAACTGGTCTGCGGAGCCTCAGACAGTAGCTGTCCCCTGTGCCGTGTGGAAGTGCGTGTGGCTCTCCTAGGCAGGCCTCTCAACTCCAGGTGCTGTCATGATCACTTACCCAGGGCCTGCTCCTCCACCCCTCACCTTTCCCCAAGGGTGTGTTCTCTGTTTCAAAAAGTTACAAAAATAAATCTTAAAGTTAGTTTTTTGTAACATGAATTTAACTGTCAGACAGTTAGTGTAGGTTTGTTGCGACATCTATGTTCAGCCAGGTTGTGTTTATGGACTTTGCACACTCATTTTGAAGACCCCCCCCAGGTTCAAGGGTAAAAGCACTGTTTGTGCTTTGGGGTCCACGGAGTTAGGGGTGATGGGTAAAGGGACCTAAGCTGGCAAGTAAGTAGCCTTCTGCTACGAGTGCAGAAGGTGGCTCCTCGAGGTTTCTGGTGAGCTCTGTACATCTGGTGGTAGGTTTGTTCCCTACCCTGCAGTCCCACCACAGGCACTTGTCCGGTGGTTTGGGGCTCTAATTTAGTTGCACACAAGGAATACTACTGAGCCAGGTGCAGAGGCGTTGGGGTTAACATGATAGAAAATATGGAAACGATGGAAGATGCAGTAGTGTTCCATCAATGCAGACTTGGTGGTTAGCTCCCAAGGGTTGATGGACTTGGGCGAGCATGAAGCGAGCGCCCAAGCAGCTTCCCATCTGTGTATAGATGCAGTGTTAGCCTTAGTGGACAAACTTGGGGCCGTGGTCAGCCTCATGGCGCCAGGTAGATCTTAAAGGACCAACAGTCTATCAGTAGTTGTTAATGTAGCGGTGCTAGCAGTCTGTCTATAATAGAGAAATGGGATCTGCCGTAGAGGTAAAATGACCTGCTGATCCCACTTATCAACACAAGCTGGGTCTTGGATGCACAGTTGTATTTAATGTTTTATGGTCTAGCTTTTCCAATCCAGGCACTTTTTGGGGAAAAAAAAAACTTTGTCCTCATTTGAGGGGTTCTGTTGTTAAGGTTTTTGTGTTTGTTTGTGTGGATATCTGCCTCATCCCACCCCTGGACTTTGCAGGTGGACAGATGGATGCAAATCTGTATTCTGAGGCGTTTATTATAGTGGCATAATTGGTTTACAATTAGAAAACATTCCCACTAAAGGGGAGGAGGTGGTGGTATCCCGTAAGACAAGCTGAAGTTGTTAAGTTGTTAGAATTCCTTGATGGGAAATTTCACCGTTGCATTTTATTGCTGTTTCCTAAAAATAACTTGGGAATACTCCTGATTGTCCATCTGCTTCGAGTCCTTGGAACCCACCCGTTCTTCCACGTTAAGAGAACAAGTAATTGTTGCAGAGGTCTCTGTATTTTGCAGCTGCCCTTTTGTAAGAAGCACTTTTCCCAAATAAAACAATAAAAAAAAAAGAGAAAAAGTCTGGAAAATGGAGATTGCTCCAGGACCTTAGAGGAATTAATAAGGCCATGGTACCTATGGGAGCCCTGCAACCAGGCCTCCCCACTCCAGTGGCAATTCCTGCAGGATATTGTAAAATCATTATTGGCCCAAAGGATTGCTTTTTCACAATTCCCTTGCAGCCTGAGGATCACCAGCATTTTGTATTTAGTTTGCCTGTGGTAAATTTCAGAGGCCCTATGCCGAGATTCCAGTGGAAAGTCTTCCCCAAGGGATGGCCAACAGCCCTAGCTGTGCCAAAACTTTGTGGCCCAAGTTATAGATCCGTTTAGACATAGATGGCCTTCCTTGTATATCACTTATTATATAGATGGCATTCTTTTGGCTGGACCTGATCCCCCTGAACTCCTTACTTGCTCTCAAGAGCTTTCTAGGGCCCTTACTGGAGCTGGTCTTCAGATAGCTCCTGATAAAATGCAATTAAAACCCCTTACTTATTCTTAGGCTTTGAACTTTTTCATAAACAATTCTTTCACACCTTAGGCATGTAAACATTGTCAAAAAAGTTCTATCTTCTATATATAAGTCATGTCTGACTGAATAAATCTCAAGGCCTTGACAAACACCTAGCATGGTCTCCTTCTTGTGTCTGTTTGCCTTCTCCCATTCAGGTTAACTTCCCCTTGGGTCCTTGTTCAACTCCCTGCTGGCCAGGGCAACAATGGCCTGGATATCCATGACCTAATAGTGCCTGACACTACCTACACGAGACCATCATAAGAGGAGGAAAATATCATGACATCAAAATAAAAAAGAGACTGACTGAGATGAGGAGGGGATATGATGGAGAATGGAGTTTCAAAGGGGGAGGGAGGGTATTACCATGGGATATTTTTTATAATCATAGAAAATGTTAATAAAAATTGAGGGAAAAAATAAAAAGAAAAGGGGGTGACTGGAGAGATGGTTTAGTGGTTAGGTCACTTGCCTGCAAAGCCAAAAGACCCAGGTTTGATTCCCCAGGACCCATGTAAACCAGATGCACAAGGTGGTGCAGGTGTATGGAGTTCATTTACAGTGGCTGATGGCCCTGGTATGACCATTCTCTCTATCTGCTTCTCTGTCTCTCAAATAAGTCAATAAGTAGATTATTTAAAAACAAAAAACAAAACAAAAAAAAAAGAAATTTTATCATTTCTTGTCTTACTTGCTTCTAAATTCCAACTACCATATGTTGCCTGATCAATATCTTTTGTTTTATTGTCTATGACTTCAAGTTTTATGTGCAGAAATGCTAATTTTGTTATATCAAAGGTCCTCCATTGAGGGAACCTAAAAGTCATGTTATCTTTGGTTATATCTCCCTATCTTTTCCAGGTTAAATTTCTATAATTATCAAACATAAATCCAGTTGGAGTAACAGATGGTTTGTCTTCAAACACTTCCTCCTTATTGGAATTTCAGTTTCCCATTTCTTTAAGCTAATTAATTTATTAATTTCCTGACAGCTGCAAGCTGTGCTGAGCTGTTAGGGTGTGTTTGGAGTCTGGTTTACGTGCTGCTTTGGGGAGTAGCTCTCTCAGCTTTGACCCTGCGACCATTTCCTCCTGCTAGCTCTTGGCTAGTTCTACACATTTCACAGAAATGAGAGAGGGCTCAGTACAGCGTGTGATCAATCCCTTATGTATGTCTTCCTGGGCAAGCCAACTAGTTCCTTTTAACCCAGGAACAGGACATGTTTTGTTGGGTTTCCTATGAAACCATTGAGGCCGTTACATGTCAAGAAGTGTTCCTCCTGCTCCTGACACCTCCACCCTGTTGGGTTGGAGGAAACAATGCCTCTAACCTCAGCATCTTTATGATCAGGCACTCATGGAATTCCTGAGCTAAGGGCATGGAGGCTTCAATAAGCAGAAAAGTGTTTATATATAGACATACAGTGTGGTAGTTTAATTCAAGTGTCCCCATAAACTTATGTGTTCTGAATGCTAAGTCCCCAGCTGATAGTAATTTCACATTGACCTATATATTGTGATAACAGGACAAGATAATAGTTACATTAAAAACACATTCACGCCAGGTGAGGTGGCGCACACCTTTAATCCCAGCACTCGGGAGGCAGAGGTAGGAGGATTGCCATGAGTTTGAGGCCACCCTGAGACTACATAGTTAATTCCAGGTCAGCCTGGACCACAGTGAAACCCTACCTTGAAAAACCAAAAAAAAAAAAAAAAAAAACATTCACACCTGTTGTGGTGGAGCACACCTTTAATCCCAGCACTCAGGAGGTGGAGGTAGGAGGATTGCCTTGAGTTTGAGGGAAAGAAGTAGGAGAAAGAAGAGAAGGAAAAAAAGGGAAAGGACAAGGGGGGGAAGGAAAAGGAGAAGAAGGAAGAGAAAGAGGAGATATAGGAAAAGGAGAAAGAGAAGGAGGAGATGGCAGAGGGGAAGAAGAGGTGGAGAAGAAGAGAAGGAGGAGAGAGAGGAGGAGAGAGAGGAGGAGGAGGAAGACAATTGCTTGCAAAGCCTGCTGGCCTGGATGCAATTCTCTCACCATCCATACGATGCCAGAAAGCCAGACAGGCTTTCATTCTCAGCAGGAGACCGTAGTATGCACGCATGAAAGCACAGCAAATAAAAGGTATTTTAAACCAGGCATGGTGGTACTTATAGGACTTTAAAATTAGTTTTTAATTTTTTTAAAAAATTATTTGAAACTGGATGCGGTGGCACACACCTTTAATCCCAGCACTTGGGAGGCAGAGGTAGGAGGATCACTGCGAGTTCGAGGCTACCCTGAGCCTACATAGTCCAGGTCAGCCTAAGGTAGAGTGAAACCCTATCTCAAAAAACTAAAATAAATAAATAAAATCAAAATTTAAAAAAGGGTTTGGAACTAAACTTTAATGCCTTCCAAAAACTGGGATTAAAGGCGTGTGCTTCCACACCAGGCTCTTTTTTTTTTGGTTTGCAAAGTAGGGTCTCGTCTCAGGGTGGCCTCAAACTCAGTGATCCTCCTACCTCTGCTCCCAAATTTTGGGATTATAGGTGTGCAAAACCATGCCCAGCCCTTTTTTAGAAAAAAAAAAAAAAAGTTTATTTGCAAGGGTAGAGAAGGGAGGTACCAGGGCCTCTAGTCACTGCAAACAAAGTCCAGATACATGCACCACCTTGAATATATGGTTTATGTGGGTACTAGGGAATTGAACCCGGGTTCTTAGGCTTCACAGACAAGTGCCTTAACCACTAGGCCATCTCTCCAACCCTTTTGTTTGTTATTTTGAGGTAGTGTCTCACTCTAGCACCAGGTGACCTGGAATTCACTCTGTAGTTCCAGACTGGTCTTGAACTCACAGGGATTTTCCTATCTCTGCCTTCACAGTGCTAGGATTAAAAGTGTGCAACACCATACCTGGCTGTCAATTTTTGTTTGTTTGTTTGTTTGTTTTTCGAGGTAGGATCTCGCTCTTAAACAGGCTGAACTAGAATTCACTATGTAGTCTCAGGGTGGCCTTGAACACTTGGCAATCCTCCTACCTCTGCCTCCCAAGTGCTAGGATTAAAGACGTGCACCACCATACTTGGCTCAATTAATTAAAAAAAAAAAATCAAGTACTATAAGGTGGAAGCAGAGATGTAAGGTTGCTATGAGTTTGAGGCCAGCCTGGGACTACAGAATGAGTTCAGGTCAGCCTGGGCTAGACTGGGACCCTGCCTCGAAAAATAAAATTCATTTGAAAGAGAAGAGAAACAGAAAGACAGAGAGAAAGGCAAGTAGAGAGTGGGTATGGGCACACCAGAAGCATGAGCACCTTGTGCAGCTGGCTTAACATGGGTACTGGGGAATCAAACCTGGGGCAACAGGCTTTGCAAGCAACCACCTTTAACCACTGAACCATCTCCTAAGACTTTGTTTCTTTCCTTCCCTCCCTCTTTCTCATTTCCAGGTTCTTGGTGTCTTACTCAAGGAATGTAAAAAAGATTCCCAAACTCTTTCTTTCCTTCTGACAGCTTCTCATGCCCAGCCTACTTTTAATAATTAATAGTTATTTGTGTGTGTATGGGTACAATTAAAGACACTTGCTTACAAAGCCTAACGGCTTAGGTTCGGGTCTCCAGTACTCAAGCAGTGAAGCAGTGAAGGCCCTGGTGTATGTATTTTCTCTAGATGTCTCTCTATATCTCAAATTACTGTTAAAAATCTTATAAAAAAAAAAAAATGGACCAGGCATGGTGGCACACACCTTTAATCACAGCATTCAGGAGGCAGAGGTAGGAGGATCACTGTGAGTTTGAGGCCAGCCGGAGACTACATAGTGAATTACAGGTTAGCCTAGGCTAGCGCAAAACAAAAAATAAGATAAAATAAAATGGCACTGTCGAGAGCTGTAGTTTCCTCTCAAATTGTTAAATTCCTGGCCTTTCCTTTCCTGGTCTTTCCATGTTTTCCTTCTCAGTGACATACTAGGAATCTACAACCTCAGACCGCCCTCCCCCGCCCAACCTGGTCTAGTCTCACTCTGCTTTGGCATTTTTTAGCATTCATCACAGAGCATCACAATTGTCTCTTGGGTCTGTTTTGATTTGATCATTTTAACATACCCCTCCCCCACCCCGCCAGCCCATTCCAGCCCAGTCTCCAATCGCTGGGAGACAT
The DNA here is from genome assembly GCF_020740685.1 of Jaculus jaculus. NCBI lineage: Eukaryota > Metazoa > Chordata > Mammalia > Rodentia > Dipodidae > Jaculus > Jaculus jaculus. The sequence continues at coordinate 10,323,209 of NC_059124.1, forward strand.
TCTCCACCTTATTCAAATTGCTTTGGTGAAGAATGCAGTAAGCTACATTCTAGCTACCAGCCCCTTCCTTTTGGTCTTTCACCTTGGAGACTTACAAAGGGACAGTGATGGATTTGGGGGGGCGGGGGTGGGAAACTCATCACGTGCTTTTAGCCATGACCCCCTTCAGCAAAGAACAAAGCTTTTTATACCTGACCTTAGGAGAATTTTGTTTAAACTCAATTATTGATTGTTTTTGACAGCTCCTATCACTGCTCACTGACAGCCAGGCCAATGTTGCCCTTTTTAAAGGAATCATGTTCTGTTTCTAATGGGACAGTGACTTTTTCTATGCATGATACACCCTACAATTATGCTCACCTCCTTCTTTTATTCCCTTTTGTTGGGGGGGGGAGTTGAGGTAGGGTCTCACTCTAGCCCAGGCTAACCTGGAATTCACTCAGTAGTCTCAGGGCAGCTTCGAACTCATGGTGATCCTTCTACTCCTGCTTCCCAAGTGCTGCGATTAAAGATTTGTGGCACCACGCCCAGCTTTTTGTCCTTCTTTTTTTTTTATTTTTTAATTTATTTTCAAGGTAGGGTCTCACTGTAGCCCAGGCTGACCTGGAATTCACTATGGAGCCTCAGGGTGGCCTCGAACGCACGGCGATCCTCCTACCTCTGCCTCCCAAGTGCTGAGATTAAAGGCGTGCGCCCCCATGCCCAGCCTATTTTTTTTCCTTCTTATTCAATTTATTTTTGTTAATAATTTTACAATCTTTCCCAAGATTTCAATTTTTAATTTTTATTAGTTTGCAGATAAGAGAGTGGGCATGGTGGGCACACCAAGGCCTCTTGCTGATGCAAATGAACTCCATACACATGGGCCAGTTTGTGCATTTGGCTTCCTGTGGGTAATGAGGAATTGAACCCAGGTCAGCACCTTTGCAAACAAACACCTTTATTGTTATGCCATCTCCCTAGCTTTTTTTTTTCTTTTTGACCTTCTTACTTTTTCTTTTTTATTCTTAGTTTTTCTCTCCATAGGACAGTCTGAGAAGACAAAGAAAAGATCACCAAAATTCCATCTCCTTTAGAACAGATGTACTTTTATTTTATTTATTTTTAGTTTTTTGAGGTAGAGTCTCACTCTAGCCCAGGCTGACCTGGAATTCACTAAATAGTCTCACACTGGCCTTGAACTCACAGTGATTCTCTTACCTTTGCCTCCTAGCCCTCCTTAGTGCTGGGATCAAAGGTGTGTGCCACCACACCAATCTAGACCTACTTTTTCAGCAGTGGTCTTTATTTGCATTGTAAATAGAAGTGGGTTTGTATAGGAGCAAAGCCCAAGGCCCTGGGTGGAGGCCCAAATGGTAATAGTCTGCTGGAGCAAGCTGAGCTACACAGCCAGGCCCTTCCTCAAAGAAACAATTAATTCAGAAAATTGTGTTGGAAAAATATATAATTGGGATTTACTAAGAGTTTGCATTCAGTGGTGGGAAATTGGGAAAGAGGAAGAAACTTTAAATTTTTTGAATATTAGATTTAGAAATGGGCAGGAAAATGGATTGTCTTACTTGTCCTTAAATATGTTAGTAACTGGCCAGGTGTGGTGGCACACACCTTTAATCCCAGATCTCAGGAGGCAGAGGTAGGAGAACTGCTTTGAGTTCGAGGCCACCTTGGGACTACATAGAGAATTCCAGGTCAGCCTGGGCTAGAACAAGACCCTAGCTCGAAAAACCAAAAAGCTATATATATATGTATGTATGTATGTATGTATGTATGTATGTATGTGTGTGTGTGTGTATGTATGTATATGTGCATGCGTGTATGTGTGTTATTACTGGAGCCCCCCCTTTCTTTTAATTTTTGGAGATAGGATCTTATGTAGAAGAGGATGACCTTGAACTGCTGATCCTCTTGCATGCTGGAATTACAAGTGTGTACTACCGCTCCCTCCTTTACCTTATTTTATTTTTGCACTTGTTTTGTTTTTCCAGGTAGGGGTTTCACTTGAGCCCAGGCTGATCTGGAGTTCCCTATGTAGTCTCAGAGTGGCCTGGAACTCAAGGCAATCCTCCTACCTCTGCCTCCCCAGTGCTGGGATTAAAGGTGTGTGCCACCATACCAGGCTTTTTTTTTTTTTTTTCTTTTGAAGTAGGGTCTTGTCTAGTCCAGGCTGACCTGGAATTCACTCTGTAGTCTCAAAGTGGCCTCAAACTCAGTGACCATCCTACCTGTGATACCCTACTGCTGGGACTAGAGGCGTGCCCACCGTGCCTGGTTTAAGTCCTTGGCAATTTTGTCATGACTGTTGGGTAAATGGAAGAGGCAGAGAGAGCTGCCTGGGATCTCCAAGGTAAGAGGTACATCCTTAATTGAAAGGTGGAAACACAGAGCCTGCAAGTATTCATTTGCTGGGTTTATTTTGTCTCCAGATCAGATGGCCCCGTTTTCTAGTTCCCCTCCCAGACAGAGCTTCTACAGCCCCTTTTGCATTACAATGTCCTTGGTGCGCCTGGTAGACAGGATTTACTGAGAATTCACAAGGGTGTGGGGGCAAGGGGGAGGGGAAGGGAGAGGGGGAGGGGAGGGGAGGCGGGCCTAGGGTGATGGAACTTAATGCTATAAATCGAGAGCCTTTGGCTTCAGTGCACTTAGTTGGTTTTTTTTTCCCCCTTAGGATTATTATCTCTTCTTGATTGAAATTTTTACCTGTGAGATTTTCTGGGTTTTGTTTGTTTTATCCTTAAGATCTTTCCCTGGGCCTAATTCTTAAATCTGTGGCTCTTGTGATAGTCACTGGCTTGCTTTTTTCTTCCTTCTGACTAACATGAGTGTGGATCCAGCATGTTCCCACAGTTCCTGTTCTGAAGAACCATCAGATCCTGAGGACATGTCACCAATGCCTGTGATTTATGGGTCTGAGGAAAATTACTTCTCCTTACAAATATCTTCTACTGAGATGCATCACACAGAAACTGGTAAGAAAAAATTTAATCCTCAAAAAACCAAATTCATTAGGAGAAAGATAAGGGAGAGCTGGGCGTGGTTGGAGGATGCAGTGAGTTCGAAGCCATCCTGAGATTACATAGTGAATTCCAGGTCAGGTTGAGCTAGAGTGAAACCCTCCCTCAAAAAAAAAAAAAAGATAAGAAAAGCCTTTAGAGGAATTATAGCCCATTATCACAGACAGGTGTCGTTATCAATCCTGGGGGCACCTCTTGGAAGTGTAGCTTGATCGTACATTGCCCTTTTAGTTATGCTTCAGGTCTCATAAGTTGGGGACAGAGATAACAGATACAAAATTAACCAATGTACAAAAATTGAGAAGCTAAATGTTTTGGGCACTGTGAGAACAAAAACGTGTTACAGTAATGTGGTGGGCCATAGCCCGGCATAGCGGAGCATGCCTTTAATCCCAGCATCCAGAAGGCAGACATAAGAGTATCGCTGTGAGTTCGAAACCAGCCTAGAACTACAGAGTAACCAGGTCAACCTAGGCTATAGTGAGACCCTACCTACAAAAAAAATAACACTGCCTTAAAAGTGGCAGGCCTTTTTTTTTTTTTTTTTTTTTTTTTTTAGCTCAGGCTGACCTGCAATGCATTCTGTAGTCCTAGGGTGTCCTCCAACTCAGTGATCTTCCTATTCTACTATCTGCCTCCAAAATGCTGGGATTAAAAGCGCATACCACCAAGCCCAGCCTCACTTTTTAAAAATTTATTTGCATGTATGTGGTGGGACAGCGTGGTTCTACATTGCAAAGCTAATGCCCTGCCATCCAGCTTCACATGAGTGGCTAGGGAATTGAACCCGTGCTGGTGTCGCAAACAATGTAACTGCTGAGCCATCTCCCTAGTCCAAAGGTGGTAACTTTTTTTTATTCATTTGTTTATTTGGTGGTAACATTTAAATAGCTTTAAGCTAATTATATATATTATGACTACAACAATTAAATAATTGTGGGAATAGAAAAGAAAATGATTTTGTGTGTGTTGCACAAGATGTAAGGCAAGCCTTCATCACTGAGCGTCCCCTCAGCCTTATGATTGCTATATTTGAACATTATAATTTCAAATGCTAAAAATACAGTACTGAGTTGGAAAGTGAGCAGGTGTGTATGGTTAAAATGTTTCCTAGTTAGAAGGGGATTGTGAATGCTTGCTGCTTTAAGGCCTATCCCTTTATTGAAAACAGGATTTAGTTGGCTTCAACCACTGAAAGCACATCAGTGTGGACAGGTGTCGACGGGCTACAGAATCCAGGGAGCAATGCTCTGGTAGCCTTTCCTGCCCAAGGACCTGGGTTTAGCTCTGGGCATCACAAAAAGAACAAGGAAGGGCGCACCACCAGCATGCACAGCTTGCAGATCCTTTCGTAGTTTAAGGCTAGGCTAGGAGGCAAGGTCCCTTTCAAGAAAGTGCCTTTAAGCCTGATGTGGTGGCTCACGCCTTTAATCTCAGCACCGGGGAGGCAGAGGTAGGAGGATCACTGAGTTTGAGGCCACCTTGAGACTACAGAGTGAATTCCAGGTCAGCCTGGGCCAGGGTGAGACCCTACCTCGAAAAACCAACCAGAGAGAGAGAGAGAAACCAGTCATTTTATTTGTTCCCAACAGCCTCTCTTCCTTCCTCTGTGGACCTACCTGTTCAGGACAGCCCGGATTCTTCCACCAGCCCCAAACTGGAACTTCCTGGTTCTAGCTCTGAGGAGGGCATGGGAAAGAGAGGAGAGAGTAAGATCCAAGTCAAGAAGCAGAAGGTGAGGACTGTGTTCTCACAGGCTCAGCTGTGCGTACTCAACCAGAGGTTTCAGAAACAGAAGTACCTCAGCCTACAGCAGATGCAAGAACTTTCCAGCAGTCTGGACCTTAGCTACAAACAGGTAAGGTTGATTTCCCCTGCCCCCGCTTTGGTTTTGAAGGTAGGGTTTCACTCCATTCCAGGCTGACGTGGAATTCACTATGGAGTCTCAGGGTGACCTCGAACTCACGGAGATCCTCCTACCTCTGCCTCCCAAGTGCTGGGATTAAAGGTGTGTGCCACCACGCCCGGCGATTTGTTGCTGCAGAAACATAAACAGTTAAGGTGCTTGCTTTTAAGTTTTGAGCCAGGTGTGGTGGCACATGCCTTTGATCCCAGTGCTTGGGAAGTAGAGGTAGGAAGATTGCCATGAGTTCGAGGCCACCCTGAGACTACATAGTGAATTCTAGGTAAGCCTGGGCTAAGACAAGACTCTACCTTGAAAAAACAAACAAAAAGTTTTATTAGCCAGATGTAGTGGTGCACATCTTTAGTCCTAGCTCTCCAGAGGCCAAAGTAGGAGAATTGGTGTGAGTTTGAGGCCACCCTAAGACTGCATAGTGAATTCCAGGTCAGTGTGGGCTATAGCAAGACCTTAGCTCAAAAATTAGTTGACAAACAAAACTTAAGGGAGGGGGGATCTCTGAGGCAGGGTCTTACTCTTGAAACCTTGGCTTAAGAGATACCTTGAGCCGGGCATGGTGGCGCATGCCTTTAATCCCAGCACTCGGGAGGCAGAGGTAGGAGGATCACCATGAGTTCGAGGCCACCCTGAGACTACATAGTGAATTCCAGGTCAGCCTGGGCTAGAGTGAGACCCTACCTTGAAAAACCAAAAAAAAAAAAAAAAAAAAAAAAAAAGAGACACCTTGAAGTTCTGTAAATACAGCTTGATGGACTATTTCGATCACAGTTGAAAGACCTGAATGCAATAAGAACTATGGACTGTGAGGTTTGGCTTATGGGGGTGAAAAAGAGCTTTGCCTGTACTGGGCTAGAGGCAGTTTGTGTGAGAAACTTGCTACGTTCTGCTTGCCTTTGTCGTGGAAACTTCTGCAAGGCTGCATTGCACAGAAGTGTACTGGTGTGAGTAGAGGAATGTGGCACGGGAAGGAAAAGAATCAGCTGCGATTGTTTGAGAGATTACAAACACAGAGACTGGGCCAGCTGACCTACTCTGGGACAGGACAGAAACAATGCAGACTCTTGAAGAGACCGGTATACTGAAGATGTGTCCTGTTCAAAGTCAGTTTATTCCCTCCTGGATTAACAAATTGGCACCCCACTTGTCGTTATGGAGTATAAGAAATGCAGGAAAGAGAGGGTCATTGAATTTGCAAAGAAGTTTGCAGTGTAAAGTACTCCTATTGGATTACCTGTGTGGAGACCCAGTGGAGCCCTGAGGATGAACCACTGCAGTGGGGAAACAATGGAGATATCAGGACTATGGCATGACTGCCAAGGAGGGCTGCTGGCACCGGATGACATTTTCCAGGACTGAGTAGCCTAGCTGGAAGGGCAGGATTGGAACTCCAGAGAATCATTACTGGTTAGGATTATCGGATTTGCCAGGCATGCATGGTGATGCACACCTTTAATGCCAGCACGCAGGAGGCAGAGGTAGGAGGATCACCATGAGTTTAGGGCCACCCTGAAACTACATAGTGAATTCGAAGTCAACCTGAGCTAGAGTGAGACCCTACCTCAAAAAACCACAACAGAAAAATTGACGCAGAGCTTATCTGTATGTCTTTCTTTTCCCCTCTTCATTCCTATCATTTTTCCTACAGGTTAAAACCTGGTTCCAAAATCAACGAATGAAATATAAGCGATGGCAGAAAAACAACTGGTCAAAGACTAGCCATAGTGTGACTCAGGTAACAGGAAACTATTTGCTCTTTTCATTTATTTCCTTATACAAACATCCACGTGGGCATGTGTGCCTGTGTTGTTACTGAAAATGAATGCCGTCAGGGAAATTGAACCCAGGCCAGCGGGCTTTGCAAGAAAGTGCCCAGCCTCTGAGCCACAGCTAGCCCTGTTCTTTCCTTTTCATCATCTTTTTATTTCATTTCTCTGTAGCATATAACTCCATAGTTTTGATTTTCCTTTTTGCCCATCATATCACTATTTCCTTTCAGAAGGGCTCAACATGTATAGAATATCCAGGCCTCCATTCCAGCTGTCTCCCAGGGTTCCTGGTGAACCCATCTGGAAACCTTCCAGTGTGGAGCAACCAGACCTGGAACAACCCAGCTTGGAGCGGCCAGAACTGGAGCAGCCATTCCTGGAGCACTCCGGCCTGGCACTCCCCCGTGTGGAGCAGTCAGCCCTGGGGTGCTCCGTTCCATAACTCGGGAGAAGACTCTCTGCAGCCCTACGTGCAGTTCCAGCAGCATTTCTCTGGAAATGATTTAGAGGCCAGTTTGGAAACTGTTGGGGAAAACTCTAAGTATCTTAATACTCCGCAAGCTTTGGACGTCCTGAACTACTCTGTGAACATGCCTCCTGATGGCATGTGAAGTAGACATGCAGGTTTAGTTGGAGAACTGGCTGCGTTCATGCCTTTCTTAAAGGATCATTGTATTGTTTAATTTTGTTTTTAGTGCTGTAGGCCAAACCCGGGACTTTGCATATGCTAGGCAAATACTGTTCCACTCTAACACTGACACCGAATTGCTGTTTTAGAGCTATGTCACTATGGTGTTTTTGTTGTTGTTTATTTTTTTGTTTTGTTATTTTTTTGAAGCCACCCTAGCCTGAGATGGGCTGACCTGGAACTCGATATATAGCCCAGGCTTGCCACACACTCAGTGTTCCTCCTACCTCAGCCTCCCACGTGCTGGGATTAATGGCCTGTATCATCATGCCAGGCTCTTTTTGTTCTTTTTTCTTTTGCAGTACTATGTATTGAACTAAGGGCACATGTATATGCTAGGCAAGTGCTCTACCATTGAGCTTCACCTCCAGCTTGTCTTTTCCTTATTACATTGTATTTCATTGTACATAGTGTGTCAATTTGAAGGGTGGGATTTACTTAGCCTCTAGTTCAAGAGCTTTCAATAACCTGTTGCAGACTGTCTCTGGCTATGACCTAATATATGTCTGGGTATCCTTAGAATGTAGAATATAACTTAAAATGTAGGAATAAGAAATGCAAAAAAAAATGGACTTTAATCCTAGCACTTCTCAGGAGGCTGAGGTAGGGAAGATCACTTTGAGTTCAAGACTATCCTCAGATTACATAATGAATTCCAGGTCAGCCTGGGCTGGAGAGATGGTTTAGCATTTAAGGTGCTTTCCTGCAAAACCTAAGGACCCAGGTTTGATTCCCCAGAACTCTGTAAGCCAGATGCACATGGTGGCTGGGACATGCATCTGGTGTGTGTTTGCAGTGGCTGGAGGCTCTGATGTATCCCTTGTCTCTCTCACAGTGATCCTCCTACCTCTGCCTCCCAAGTGAGGGGATTAAGGCATATTCTACAATGCCTGGTGTGTTCTCACTCTCTTTATCATCTATCTCTATCTTTTGCTCATAAAAAAAAATAAAATATTTTTTAAGTGGGGTTGGAAAGAATTCAAAAATAACCTGATGTGGTGGCCTCTGCAGGTGGTGAGGTAGGATCATGAATTCAAGGCCAACTAGAAAATATAGCAAGTTGAACAGCAGCCTAGACTAAATGTACACAGTGAGACCTTGTCTCAAAAAACAAAACTAGAGCTGGTCATGGTGGCACATGCCTTTAATCCCAGCACTCTGGAGGCCAAGGTGGTATTGCCATGGGTTTGAGGACAGCCTGAGACTACATAAGGAATTCCAGGTTGGCTTGGGTGAGAGCAAGACCCTACCTGGAAAACAAAACACAAACCTAGAAAGTTATATGGTGCCAGGTGTGGTGATACAAGCCTGTAATCCTGTACTAGTAGATGGAAGCAAGAGGATCAAAAGTTCAGAGTTAGTGGGGCGTGGTATCACATGCCTTCAACCCCAGCACTTGGGAAAGGTAGGAGGTTTGCTGTGAATTCAAGGCCAAAGTGAGACCCTACCTCACAAAAACAAGAGGGCTGGAGAGATGGCTTAGTGCTTAAGGCACTTGCCTGCAAAGCCAAAGGACCCAGATTCAATTCCCCAGGACCTACCTAAGCCAGATGCACAAGGGCATGCATGCATCTGGAGTTTGTTTGCACCAGCTGGAGACACTGGCACACCCATTCTCTATCTGACTTTTCTCTCTCTCAAATAAAAATGAAACAAAATCCAAAGTCATCTTTGACTATGTAGGAAGTTTGAGGCCAGTCTGGACTAAATGTCTCAGAAAACAACAAACAAACAAAATACAAGCAAAAGCAAAAATATGTTAAGGAAGTTTTCCTATTTTGGCAGTTGAGAGACTTAACATGGTAAAAGTAGGTTGTTCAGGTAAAGGGTGAAGCTATAATTAGCTTTGTTGATTTTCTACCCCTTCAAGGCTCTGCTTCACTATGACCACTATGTTGTTCATACATATTTGTAGAAAGATAGTTGACCGTCATGATAAATAAGTACCAATTGAGCTAGTTAAATAAAAATAAATGAAACACCAACTTTACCATTAGTGGTCTCTTTGCCTTGTTTTCGTTGCTGGGTCAAGAACAGGTTTGGCTAAATACTGTTTTTGTGTTTGCAGGGTTTCACATAGTCCAGGCTTTCCTCAAATTCACCATGTAGCTAAGCATTTGAGACTAAGGGAGGGGCATCATGAGTTCAAGACCAGCATAATGAATGGGCTGCAGGTCACTGAGAAATCAAGCAGGGTCTGAGCTAGAAACCACCTTCCTGTGGACCAGCTGAGAGCTGCAAAAAGCTGTGCTGCATACAGCCCAACGACAGAAAAGTCCCTAACGGTAGTGAGCAACAGTGGACCTTGCAAGCTTTAAGATTGGCTAGGCAGGCCAAATGAGCCAACTGGCCCAATAGTGTCGTGTATGTTATAGGAAAACCAGCAATTGGACTAGTGGCCCATTCCACTGGAGGTAATACAAGCCTGGTACTGAAAACCCAGTCAAAAGCCTATGGCTAGGGAGGTCATGAGCCCTAGGGGAGTAACATCTACTGTTGTCTGGCCAAGTACATGTACTGTCTTCCAAACTGCTCTGTAAGTACTTTTAAAATGTTTGTGTCCATGTATTAGTACTACTCTCACCTTCTGTAAGAGAAGCTGCTCTTTTCAGATGGCAGCAACCACTGGGATGATCCAAAAGTCACCACAGTACTGAGAAGAAGTGACAGTGGAGTGTTAAGCACTGAGACCTCTCTATCACACCTTCCAAGGCTCAGGCTCCATTGAGGAAGAGGTGGTGTAAAGAATCTAAGAGCCAAAAGAAGGGTAGAGCTGCTTACAATGCGACTTTCCAGGCACAAAATGGCCTGGATATCCATGATCTCAGTGTCTGGCACTACCTACCCAAGACCCTCTTAATAGGATGACCTGAAAAGAAAAGACTGATGGAGAGGGAGGGGATATGATGGCGGGTGGATTTGAAAGGGGGAAAGAGAGTGTGGAGGGGGCATTGTCATGGTTTATTGTTTATAATTGTGGAAGTAAATTTAAAAGATGGTTAGGGCTGGAGAGATGGCTTAGCAGTTAAGGTGCTTGCCTATAAAGCCAAAGGGCCCAGGTTCAATTCCCCAGGACCCACATAAGCCAGATGCATATGGTGGCACATGCATTTGGAGTTTGTTTGTGAGCTCACTCTTTCTCTAACAGCCTCTTCCTCTCTCTCAAATTAGTAAAAATAAAATATTTACAATAAAAATTTTTTAAAGATGGCTAGCCTTTTTTATTATCAAGAAATATATTATTTAAGGCTGGAGAGATGGCTTAGTGGTTAAGTACTTGCCTGTGAAGCCTAAGAATCCTGGTTCAAGGCTTGATTCCCCAGGACCCACCTAAGGCAGATGGACAAAGGGGTGCATGCATCTGGAGTTTGCACCAGCTGGAGACACTGGCACACCCATTCTCTATCTATCTGCCTCTTTCTGTCTCTGTTGCTCTCAAATAAATAAACAAAATTAAAAAAAAAAAACAAAAACATAGTATTTAATGAGATTATTGCAGTCAGGTTCACATTGCTAGCAGAAATCACCCAACCAAGAGCAGTTTATGGGGGCTAGAGGGATGGCTTGGTGGTTAAGGCATTTACCTGCAAAGTCAAAGGACCCAGGTTCAATTCCCCATGACCCACATTAGCCAGATGCACAAGGGGCACATGTGTCTGGAGTTCAATTGCAGTGGCTGGAGGCCCTGGTCCACCCAGTCTTTGTCTCCCTCTTTGTCAAATAAATAATTAAAGAGCAGCTTGTGGGGAAAAAAAAGTTTATTTTGGCTTACAGGCTCCAGGGAAAGCACCATGGTGGCAGGGGAAAACAATGGCATGAGCGAGGGTGAATATCACCCCCTCCCTGGCCAACATCAGATGGACAACAGCAACAGGAGAGTGTGCCCAACACTGGCAAGGGGGAACTGGCTATAAGCCCAGCCCCAACAATACACTGGATGGCTGCTTTTTATCATCTCTGCGTGTGTGTGTGTGTGTGTTGCTCCTGCAAATGAATGCCTGTCTAGCTTTTACCTGAGTGGCTGGGGAGTGGAAGCTGAGCTGCAGGCTTTGTAATCAAGCACCTCTGACTGCTAAGTCAGTCCTCAAGATGTGGTTTTTTTTTTTTTTTAATGTATTTTATTTATTTATTTGGGAGCTACAGACAGAGAGAGAGAGGGAGACAGAGAGAGAGAGAGAATGGGCGCGCCAGGGCTTCCAGCCACTGCCAACGAACTCCAGACACGTGTGCCCCCTTGTGCATCTGGCTAACGTGGGTCCTGGGGAATCGAGCCTCAAACCAGGGTCCTCCGGCTTCACAGGCAAGCGCTTAACCACTAAGCCATCTCTCCAGCCCAAGATGTGTTTTTTACACTACTGGTTATGGCTTATTTTTGCTTTGGATTAAATTCTGCTACAGCTACAGGACATTGAGGATGGAGAGTCTTAAATAGCAAGTGTTGCTTGCCCTGCTGGAGACTGGCAGCACTGGCAAGGGCTTCCCTACCCTGTTCTCAAAAACAGCAATCTTTGAAGAGGGGAGAAAATGGTTTTTATTCACCTATGAAATAGGAATTGAAGCACATTTCCACTGGTACGCTGCTTCTGTGAGAGCTGTAGAAACATAGCTTCACACATCTCTGGTGTCATGCTGGGGTTAAAGTTACAGAAAATGTATGTTCCGCTGGTATAAAACAGTACATACTTGCTAGGCAGTACATGTGAATTATTATTATGATTATCTTAATTTGGGGGGTAGGTTCTCACTCTAGCCCAAGCTGATCTGCCAGGCTAATGTTATTCTCATCCTCAATCTTGGGTGTTTAGTTTTTGTGAACATTAAATAAACATACCATGAGCTGGAGAGATAGTTCAGTGATTAAAGGCACTTGCTTGCAAAGCTTGACAGCCTGGGTTGCATGTCCCAATACCCACATAAAGCCTGATGCACAAAGTGGCACATGCATCTGGAAATTTGTTTGCAGTGGCAGGAGGTCCTGGTGTGCCCATACTTGCCCTCTTTGTCTCTGGTTCTCAAATCAAAGATAAAATTTTTAAAAAGAGCTGGAGAGATGCTTAGTGGTAAAGCAAAGCCAATGGATCCAGGTTCAAACAACCTGGACCCATGTAGTGCCAGATGCTCAAGGTGGCACATGCATCGGCATTTGTTTGCAGTGGCTAGAAACCATGGCACGCCCATTTTCTTTCTCTCAAATAAATAAAATATTTTAAAAATAACATCACAATAGACATGATAGATAGGTTATTGCTTTTTCCATAAACACTGCTATCCTTCCATAGGTAGGCCACTACACTGTCCTTTTTTTTTTTTTTAATTTTTTTGGTTTATTTTTATTTATTTATTTGAGAGCAATAGAGAAAGAGGCAGAGAGAGAGAGAATGGGCATGCCAGGGCTTCCAGCCACTGCAGATGAATTCCAGATGCATGCGCCCCCTTTTGTTGTTTGTTTTTTTTTTTAATTTTTTTTGGTTTATTTTTCTACACTGTCCTTTTTAATTGATTGAATAAAAGAAATACTGTGTGTGTAAAGGGTGAAATTCAGCGCCTCTTCACATGCATGATAAATGTTCAGTCACTGAGCTATACTCGTTCTTTGTTTTTTCCTAGGTCGGGTCTCACTTTGGCCCAGGCTGACCTGGAACTCACTCTGTAGTCCCAGGCTGGCCTTGAATTTGTAGCCCTGTCTCCCAAGTGCTGGATTAAAGGCTTGCACCAACATGCCTTGTTTGAGCTACACTTTTTAGGCCCTGGTCATTTGTTACTTGCTTTTCAGCTAGCATTCTTGGACTAGTTTCACAGGCACTTTACTAGATACCCTTTAGCATCACAAAATTTACATTGGCCTCCTAGGAATGGAAGGAGTTTATATGTGTGTGTGTGTGTGTGTGTGTGTGTGTGTGTGTGTGTGTATTATTGACAACTTCCATAATTGTAAACAATATCTCATGGTAATTCCCTCCCTCCCCCCCCCAACTTTCACCTTTGAAACTCCTCTCTCCATCATATCCCCTCTGTCAGCTGGTCTGCATGGAGGAGGTTTTCAGCTCAGCTCCAGCAGGATTTCTCAGTGGCCTTGCAGCCCAAGTATGTAGAGTCTTCAGCAATAGGGTCTTACCATCTATTCCTGATGGGAAACCAAGGGCCTCAGCAAGTCCCTGTAATGTTTTGGGGGCATCAGGGACCTCCCTGGCCAACAACTCACTGGAAGGTATCCCATCCCTGGCAATGAAAATTTTCTAGTAACAATCTATGGCCCCTGTGTGTTCCATTGTCCAAAAGTATAGGGTTCCGTATGATTTGTTTATATCCTCTTAGATTTTGACTGGCCCTCCCACTACTTTTCCTTACTCAGTCTTTTCCTCTGACCTCACTTAGTCCTTTTCACCCCCATTAATCTGTTTTTCTACTTACACATATACAACACCATCCTATTAGGTCCCCCTCCCTCTCTTTCTATTCCTTTTATTCCTTTTATATCTTCTTTCTAGCCTATTGGCCTATGCTACTGAGTTTTCCTACTCACACAGAAGTCCAGTTATTTGTAGCTAGGATCCACATATGAGAGAGAACATGCAACTTTTGGCTTTCTGGGCCTGGGTTACCTCACTTATATTTCTTTCCAGATCCATACATTTTCCTGCAAATTTCATAGCTTCATTTTTCTTTACCACTGTGTAGAACTCCATTGTGTAAATGTGCCACATGTTTATTATCCACTCATCAGTTGAGGGATATCTAGGCTGGTTCCATTTCCTAGCTATTGTGAATAGAGCAGCAATAAACATGGTTGAGCAAGTGTCTCTAAGGTAGTGAGACGAGTCTTTAGGATATATGCCTAGGAGTGCTATAGCTGGGTCATTTGGTAAATCTATTATTAGCTGTTTCAGGAGCCTCCACACTGATTTCCATAATGGCTGGACCAGATTGCATTCCCACCAACAGTGTAGAAGGGTTCCTCTTTTTTGCATCCCCGCCAGCAGTTGTGTTTATTTGTTTTCCTGGTGGTAGCCAATCTGACGGGAGTGAGATGGAGTCTCTAGTTTGAATCTGTATTTCCCTGATGACTGGGGATATAGCATTCAAAGCCCCTGTTTGTGGGGCACACCTGAATCAAACTACCACAACACATAAAGCCAGATGGACAAAGTGGCACATGCTTCTGGAGTTTGTTTGCAGTGGCTGGAGGCCCTGGCATGCCCTTTTTCTCCCTCTCCTCTCTGTCTCTCACTGCAAATATATATATATATATATATATATATATATATATATATATATATATATATATTTGGAGTTTAATATAGTCTGGTTTTGAGGGTTATTTTGCTTTAGTTTTTTTATTAGCAACTTCCATGATTGCAAACAATATCCCATGGTGATGCCCTCCCTCCCCCTACCTTCCCTCTTTTAAATTCCACTCTCCATCATATCCCCTCCCCCTCTCGATCAGTCTCTTTTATTTTGATGTCATCATCTTTCCTCCTATTATGATGGTCTTGTGTAGGTAGTGTCAGGCACTGTGAGGTCATGGATATCTAGGCCATTTTGTGTCAGGGGAGCACGTCGTAAGGAGTCCTGCCCTTCCTTTGGCTCTTACATTCTTTCTGCCACCTCTTCCACAATGGACCCTGAGCCTTGGAAGGTGTGATAGAGATATTACAGTGCTGAGCAGTCCTGTCATTTCTTTCCAGCACCATGATGCCTTCTGAGTCATCCCAAGGTGACTGCCATCTGAAAAGAGAAGGTTTTCTACCAAAAGTGAGAGTAGCATTAATATATGGGTATGACCATTAAGAGAAGTGCTTACTAGGCAGTTTGGTGAGTATAGCGTATACATTTAGCCAGACAGTAACAGATGTTATGCCCCTAGGGCTCATGACTACCCTTGTTTTAGGTTTTCAGTATCAGGGATGTATTCCCTCCCATGGAGCAGGCCTCAGTCCAATTAGAGGGCAGTTGATCTCCACCATGACAGATGTGCCACTATTGCACCCATTGGCTCATTTGGCCTGCCCAAAAAAGAGACAGGGCTGGGGTCTGGAGGGATGGCTTAGCAGTTAAATCACTTGCCTGCAAAGGCAAAGGACCCAGGTTCAATTCCCCAGGACCCACATAAACCAGATGCACAAGGGGGTGCATGCATCTCGAGTTCGTTTGCAGTGCTGGAGGTCCTGACGTGCCCATTCTCTCTCTCCCTCCCCCCTTTTCTCTCTGTCAAATAAATAAATAAAAATTAAAAACTATAATTAAAAAAAGACAGGGCAGCCTGAAGTGGTGGCACACGCCTTTAATCCCAGCACTCCGGGGGCAGAGGTAGGATTGCTGTGAGCTCAAGGCCAGCCTGAGACTACATAGTGAATTGCATGCAGGTCAGCCTGGGTTAGAGAATGGTTGGGTGTGTGTAAGGAAAGTGTAAGAAAAAAGCAAAAGAAAACATGGACTCTCTACAGACTGCTTACTGGGAGAAACAGCCAGGGGCCTCAGCTTCCCCTGGATGAAGGCTGGGGCACTAGGCAGGCTGGGGTGAAAGTTTATAAGGAGGATCCTAAGAAAAACCAACTGTACCAGCTGCAGGTCCAAAAAGGAGATAAGGAACTGTAGTGATTTGTGTCCTTGCTCGGAATAAGCTTTTTTAGTCAGATTGTCTGGGGAGGCTAACCCAGCAGACGGTTTGTTCCCTCAAGGTCTTCTGAGCTACATGAGCATCCTGTCAAGGTCTTAGGAGAGCTATGAAGTCTTTAGCGCCCTCTCGTGTTCAGAGAAGTCTACTAACCCTGCAGTGTGAACGCAGCCGACCCAACAGTGCCCACGATGGTTTTGTAGGCTTCCGGAACTCGCGTTGGGAGCCACAAAAGAAGAAATTGTTCAGTTCTTCTCAGGGTCGGAAACTGTGCCAGACGGGGTCCCATTACCCATGGACCTGGAGGGCAAGAGTCCAGGGGGGCCTTCGTTCGGTTTGCTTCAAGGAGTTAGCTGAGAAGGCGCTGGGGAAGCAGAACAGGACGCAGCTGCGTTGGGGTGCTCAAGAAGCCCGAGGAGAGAAGAGGACGCAGCTGCGTTGGGGTGCTCAAGAAGCCCGAGGAGAGAAGAGGACGCAGCTGCGTTGGGGTGCTCAAGAAGCCCAGGAGAGAAGAGGACGCAGACACATTGGGGTGCTCAAGAAGCCCCGAGGAGAGAAGAGGACGCAGACACATTGGGGTGCTCAAGAAGCCCGAGGAGAGAAGAGGACGCAGACACATTGGGGTGCTCAAGAGCAGTCGGGAAGAAGTTAGGTCATGCTCACACCCACCTTTGACGTGTCTGTGCAAGGCCTGGGCTAGGGAGCAGCCTGGCACACCAGAGACACACGGGTGTGAAGCAGGCCTGAGGCCCGGGGCCGTGGTGCGGGCTTGGGGCTGTGAGTGCGGTGGCCTCAGCGGCGCTCTGGCTTGGCCACAGACCTGTCGGGGAGAGACCCGGGCTACCTGCCAGGCATGCGTGCCCGCAGAGAGGGAGACAGCTGGCTCACCGGGCGAAGCGCTGTGCCCACGTGAGACGGCTGCCCTACCAAGCAACCGAAAACGGCATTTCTAACTTCTGTCCACTCAACCCTGTGAGAGCCCATAACGAAATTGGCCCTGATGGAGGAGGGACTGGCGAAGCTGATGTTGAGTTTGCCACCCCTGAAGAAGCTGTGGCAGCCATGTCAAAAGTCGGGGCCTGGGCTGGAGAGATGGCTTAGCGGTTAAGTGCTTGCCTGTGAAGCCTAAGGACCCCGGCTCGAGGCTCGATTCCCCAGGACCCACGTTAGCCAGATGCACAAGGGGGCGCACGCGTCTGGAGTTCGTTGGCAGTGGTTGGAGGCCCTGGCGCGCCCATTCTCTCCCTCTCTCTCTCTCTCCCTCCCCCCTCCTCTTCCTCTCTCTCTCTGTGCCACTCTCAAATAAATAAATAAAAATAAAAAAAACAGGGGCCAACATGGAGCACAGATACACAGAACTCTGAGTTCAACAGCGGGCTTACAGCAGAGCAGCCAGGTGATGCAGGGCATGGCTGGTCAGCATCACCTTACCTTTTTTTTCTTTTTTTCTAAGTTTTCTTTATATGCAATTTCTATGTAATACCAATTCAGTATTGAGAATTGCAATGAAATCCTAGTGATATACTTCTACATTTGAAATTAAGCACAGGAATTAAGAAATGTTTGAGAAGTGTTAGAAAATGATTTTTTTTAATTTTTTATTTTATTTTATTTTATTTGAGAGAGAGGAAGAGGGAGAGAGAAAGAGAATGGGCAAGTTGTTGGTTTTCAGTTTGTTTTTTAAGAAGGAGACTTACAGGCGATGCATTACATGAGCTAATCCTCAGCGTACAACCCACCCACCCTGCAGAGGACAGGCCAGCAGAGTGAATCTCTCACTGTACACAGGGCAGAAACAGGGCCACCCTGAGTGCCAGCAGAAGACTAGAATTCACTTTACCAAAAGTAAATAAAAATAATGCCTTTTTCTGTCTAGGAAAGTGCCAGCTCTTGAGCGGCAGAGTATCAGAAGCACTGGTGGCCAGGCCCCAGCTGGGCAGTGGCCCTAAGGTGGGCAAGACCCCAAGCAAGCAGGCCACCCTGAGTACCCAGAGGGTCTCCCCTGTGTGCTCATGTGGGAACACCCCACTCTCCTCATAGTGATCAGCTGCCCTGCATCAGTCCCAAGTGTGGTCTGGTCAGAGATTCCCTCTTGTAAGGCTTAAAACTGAGTAAAGAATGAAGAAACCAAACACCAAATCTGTTTTTTGTTTTGTTTTTGTTTTTTTTTTTTTTTTTTTTTTTTTTGGTTTTTCAAGGTAGGCTCTCACTCTAGCTCAGGATGACCTGGAGTTAACTATGTAGTCTCAGGGTGGCCTTGAACTCACAGGCAATCCTCCTCCTACCTCTGCCTCCCGAGTGCTGGGATCAAAGGCGTGCACCACCAAGTCCCGCTCCAAACACCAAATCTTAAAACGTTGAATGAGTGGAGCTCATGCCGGTTCAGAAGTGCAGTCTTGCCCTCCTTAGAGCTTCACTTTGGTGTTACTAACATTTAACCAGTTAGCAAAATACTGAACGTAATTAGCAAAATGAACACCATCATTTCGATAGTTACTCCTCTGTGCATAGTAAGCGGTGCAAGACGAACTTCACATTTGATAAAGCAGATTCCAAAAGAGTTTGCCAGAAAGTGTGCTTCCCCGGCACACCCATCCAAGCTCGGGGACACCAGGACAGGCCCTGTGTGTCTGTGGCGCACACGCGCACCAGCCAAGAGGGTCTGGGAGCCAGAGGCAGGCAGTGAGGCCCAGCACTGCCAGGCGCCACCCACAGCAGTGGGTCCCAGCCTGCGCGCACTTCCACACCCCTAAACCTGACGCTTCAGCCTTGAAAGCGTGCCCCCAAATGCTGAAGGCGTGGAGGGAAAACTCCTTGGAACAGGGACGTGCGCCTCTACGCTGCGTTTGTTCGAGTTCCCAACGGTGGTCTGCTGTTGCCAGCTCTGAACGCGGGCTGGCTGGCATCAGGAAGCGTCGCGTTCACCTGGGTTCCCTGTAGGAAGTCCAGGGAACTTGTGTCCTTCCCAAACTGGACCGCCAGGCCATTGCCCTTCTGGCTCTGGCTCCTCACGCTCAGGGCTACCACCTGGGCGCTGTGCTTCCATAAAGCAAAGTCTCACCTGGGTTGATGCTGAGCCCTCTGGTCACAGCCGTGTCGTCCTGGTGCAAGTAGGAGCTATTCAGCTGCAGTGCCTTACTGGCCAGCAAGTGGGTTCCGAGGTTACCAGCTACTGAAGGGTGTGTGGGCACGGGTGGTGGTGAGGGCCGGGAGGTGCAGTGGTTGGGGACGGCTCGTCCTGCTCGCAGCAAGCTGCTCCCTTGCTGAAGGTGCGGTTTGACAAGTGGGCCTGGATGGTGGGTGATATCGCGGAGCCGTTCACATGCGCAGCACTGATGCGTCGGCTTTTTTTTTTTTTTTTTTTTTGGTCTATATTTGTATTTTTGGATGTCAGTTACAGAATCCTCCACCTCAATGTCCTTGGAACTTGCATTGGGGAAAGTTGTGAGTCTGACAAGGTGTAAGTAAACCTCATAACCTTGACACGGCAAAGCTGAAAGTCAGGGAATATCCTTTTCCAAAACCAATTGTGAGGACGGATTCAGAAGCATTTTCTCCACAAGAGCTGCTGCTGTTCAGTTCTTCTGCAGAGGGTGGCAGAGAAAAGCTCGCGTTCTGCAGCTCAGCAGGAGCAGAGGCAGCCGAGCAGGCAGCGCTCCACGGACTCCGCAGTGAGACCCCCTGACATTAAGGGTTATTCTTGAACGTGGTGGTGCGTACATCTAGTGTCAGCACTTGGGAGGCACAGGTAGGATTACTGTGAGTTTCAGGCTAACCTAGAACTACAGAGTGAGCCTGGGCTACAGAGAGACGCTACCTTGAAAGATAAAAAAACATTTTTTTTTTAAGCCAGGCGTGGTGGTGCGCACCTTTAATCCCAGCATTCGGGAGGCAGAGGTAGGAGGATTGCCGTGAGTTCGACGCCACCCAGAGACTCCATAATGAATTCCAGGTCAGCCTGGGCTAGAGTGAGACCCTACCTTGAAAAACCAAAAAAAAATAAAAATAAAAATAGAAAAGAACCCATTTTTTAAAGTTATTACGGAAAGGCATGCATTTATTTCTGCCATTCTTTTAAGAATATTTTATTTCACTGCAAACGAACTCCAGAGCATGTGCCACTGGCTTACGTCCTGGGAAATCAAACCTGAGTCCTCCAGACCTACAGGCAAGCACCTTATCCACCACGCTAATCTCTCCAGGCCCATTCCTGCCGTTCTTGATTTGTGCCAGTTGCCATTTTCTACTACTCTCTTGCAGTGAGTACTATTCAAGCACCATTTATTCTTCCCTGTGGCCTCATGTGCGTGCTTTTTCCTTCTCTTCAAACGGAAGCATCCCTTCAAGGATTTTTTGTAAAGCTGGCTTCCTAGTCATGTGTCCCTTTACCCTGTTTTCATCATGGGAACTTCTGTTTCTTCAGTTATTGCAGGTTGGCTTGCCCTTATCAGTGAGTAGATGCATTTCTCTCACATTTCCTTTGGTCTGTGTCTTAAGTTTATAACATGGTGAGGAGAGATTCTTCTCTGGTATTTTCTGTTTGGTGTTCTAAATGTGTCCTGTCTCTGTATCTGTATATGTTTACTTGCTTGCTTTTTTGTTTTTTTCTTTTTCTTTTTTTTTTTTTTTTTGGTTTTTTTTTTGAGGTAGGGTCTCACTCTGGCACAGGCTGACCTGGAATTGCTTTTTTGTTTTTTTCTGAGGTAGGGTTTCACTCTAGCACAGGCTGACCTGGAACTCTGAAGTCCCAGGCTGGCCTCCAACTCACAGCAGTCCTCCTACCTCTGCCTTCCAAGTGCTGGCATTAAAGGTGTGTGCCACTACACCCTGCTGCCTCCTCCTGTATCTATATTGGCACATCTTTCCCTATTTGGAGAAATTTTCTTTTATGTTTTTTTAAAAATACTTGTTAATGACTCTCTCTCCCTCTATCTGTCTTTCTGCCTGTGTCTGTCACTCTCAAATAAATAAATAAATAAAAATTTAAACAAAAACTTGTTAATGAGGCAGGCATAGTGGCACTCGAGAGGCAGAAGTAGGAGGATGGCCATGAGTTCAACTGACACTAGAGTAAATGCCAGGTCAGCCTAGGATAGAGCAATACCCTACCTTGAAAAACAAGACAAAACCAAAAAACACACAATTTAAGCCTTTAGAGTGAAATTCTTCACCTTCTTCTATGCCCTGATTTCTCTTCGTGTCATGAAATTCTCAGTCACACATTATTAGTTTGTTTTTCTCTTTGTTGAAAAGTTCTAGTTCTGTCACCTTGTCTTCAAGGTCTGATGTTCTATCCCATCCTTGATCCATTCTATTGGTGAGACTTTCTAGTGAGTTTAAAAAATATATTTTATTTAAGAGAGAGACACACACACACAGAATGGGCATGTTCGATCCTCTAGTCACTGCAAATAAACTCCAGACACATGTGCCACCTAATGCATCTTGTTTCCATGGGTACTACGGGATTGAACCTGAGATTTTAATCTTTGCAGGCAAGTGCCTTAACCACTGATCCATCTCTCCAGCCCCTCTAGTAAGTTTTTTAAAATATATTTTTATGAGAGTGAGAGAATTGGCACGCCAGAGCCTCCAGCCACTGCCATCAACTCCAGACCCATATGCCATCTTGTGCATCTGATTTATGTGGGATCTGCAGTCAAACATGGGTCTTTGGGCTTTGCAGGCAAGTTTCTTAACCACTAACCCAGCTCTACAGCCCTCTAGTGACTTTCTTATTTTTGGTTTTCATTTCTAGTATTTCAGATTGGCAATTCTTCAGTATGTTTCCTTACTCATATCTCATAAAGACACCTTATTTTATTAAACTGATTTCCTATATTCTCAGGATCCTTTCAGGAGCTTGTTTTCTTCCTTGGGCATAACTGGTTGCTTATTTTGGTGTTTTCAAGGTAGTCTTGCTGTAGTCCAGACTGTCCTCAAACTCACAGCCACCCTGTCTCCTGAGCGCTGAGATTAAAGGAGTGCATCACCACACCTGGCTCTTTGAGCATATTTAAAATTATTCTTTTGAATCCTCTGCCTGGCATTTCATCTAATACAGTCTCACCAGAGGTCATTACTATTGGATTTATAATTTTTGGAGTAATTATATTCTCCTGATTTTTTGTGTTTCTTATTACATAGAGATTTTTGCATCTCAAGTTATTTTAATGCTTGGGTTTCCTAGTTGTCAGATGTATTCATAGATGTGTAAATCAGAAATTGTATCTTCAGGGTAGGAGCTCAAGATGCCTGATGTGGCTTCTATATTATGCCCTGAGAAATGGCAGGAGTCCATCCAATTAACTTGCTTATCTGAATGTGTTTCTGCAGAAAATTTAGAAACATCTGGCAATAGTGATGGCATTTTATGAGACATAGGACAACTGGGAATGGTGGTATACACCATTAGCCCAAGGCAGAACTCACACAGTGATCCTCCTACGTCTGCCTCCCAAGTGCTGGAATTAAAAACATGTGACATCATGACTGGCCAATGAACTGATTGTAAACTATGATGTCCCCCTTTGACAAGATCCAGATGTGATGTAACAATGGCATTCTTGTTTGGATATGGTTTGTCCCCAGGCTCAAGTCCTAGAAGCTTGGCTCCTAGGATAGTGAGGTAGAGGCAGCAGAGCCTAGGTAGGAACTCGCTGGCCCAGGCTGTCCTGGGCTCACAGCAGGCCTTGGGCTTGGTGACCCCCTCCACCCCCCGCTCGGCTTTGAGTGCTGGGATTCTGCTTCCAGCCCAGCTTATTTTATTTGACACTGGGTGCAGCACTGCAGACACCGCTTTGTGCGCCTGCTGATCTGTGAGCACTGGGGCATTGGAACCCCAGACAGCAGCAGGCTTTGCAAGCAAGCACCTTTAGCCACTTGGGTAGTACTAGTGTGCTACCTGGAATGTTTCAGAGCAAACACTGGTGGAGGAACGTTAAGAGAAAATGGAAGACAGGTGTGGTGATGTTTGCCTTTAATCCCAGCAATCAGGAGAGAGGTAGGAGGATCAAAGGTGAGGCCACCTTGAGACTACATAGTGAATTCCTGGTCAGCCTGGCAAAAAGTGAAACCGTAACCTTCAAAAAACCAAATAAAAGGGCTGAAGAGATGGCTTAGCCGTTAAGCACTTGCCTGTGAAGCCTAAGGACCCCGATTGGAGGCTGTATTCCCCAGGACCCATGTAAGCCAGATGCACAAGTTGGCACATGCATCTGGAGTTTGCAGTGGCTGGAGGCCCTGGCGTGCCCATTCTCTCTCTCTCCCCCTCTGTCTGTTGCTCTCAAATAAACAAACAAAAAAACAAAAAAGAGGTCAGGTGTTGTGGTGGTACACACCTTTAATCCCAGCACTTAGAAGGTGTAGGATTGCTGTAAATTCAAGGTTAGTCTGGGCTAGAGTGAAACCCTACCTTAGGAAATATATATACATACATACATACATAATATAGCTGGGGGCTGGAGAGATGGCTTAGCGGTTAAGCGCTTGCCTGTGAAGCCTAAGGACCCCGGTTCGAGGCTCGGTTCCCCAGGTCCCACGTTAGCCAGATGCACAAGGGGGCGCACGCGTCTGGAGTTCGTTTGCAGAGGCTAGAAGCCCTGGCGCGCCCATTCTCTCTCTCTCCCTCTATCTGTCTTTCTCTCTGTGTCTGTCACTCTCAAATAAATAAATAAATAAATAAATAATTTTAAAAAAAATAATAATAATATAGCTGGGTATAGCGTAGCAAGCCTTTAATTCCAGAACTCCGGAAGGTATAGGATTGCTGTGAATTCAGAAAAACAATAATTTGCTATTTTGTATGTATGGGACTAGGAAACTAAGTGTTACAACAGGTATGTTGAGAAGCAAAGCCAAGATTTAGTTTATTTTTTCTTTACTGTTGTTTTTTCGTGGTAAAGTCTGTCTAGCCCAAGCTGGCCTCCAACTCAGTGTAGAGATTAAAACCACACACCACCATACCCAGCTTAAAAACTATTGTTTTTGATCTGAGCTGATAATCTCCTCCATGTAGACCAGCTGACAAAGCTGGAAGAAGCCATTCTGCATGCAGTTCAATGGGAGAAAGAGAAATTACCAGTGAAGATAGTCATCAATGGACACTGCAAGCCTTATAATTGTAGCCAGGCCAAATGAGCCAACGGGTGCAATAGTGGCACATCTGTTATGGGGGAAACCAACTGCCCTCTAATTGGACTGGAGGCCCACACCATGGGAAGGGAATACATCCCCGATACTGAAAACTTAAACCGCAGTGCTCAGTACCGCAATATCTGTATCACACCTTCCAAGGCTGAGGGTCTAATGTGGAAGAGGTGGCGGAAAGAATGTAAGAGCCAAAGGAAGGGCAGGACTCCATACAACATGCTCCCTCCAGACACAAAATGGCTTGGATATCCATGGCCTCACATTACCTGCATAAGACCATCATAAGAGGAGGAAAAGATCAAGACATCCAAAGAGAGACTGTGAGATGGGGAGGGGATATGATGGGAGAGTGGAGTTTCCAAGGGGTAAGTGGGGAGGGAGGGTATTACCATGGAGTATTTTTTATAATCATAGAAGTTGTTAATAAAAAAAAAAAAAAAACTAGAGCCGGGCGTGGTGGCGCACGCCTTTAATCCCAGCACTCAGGAGGCAGAGGTAGGAGGATCGCCTTGAGTTCAAGGCCACCCTGAGACTACAGAGTTAATTCCAGGTCAGCCTGGACCAGAGTGAGACCCTACCTCGAAAAACAAACAAAAAAAAACTATTGTTTTTATTGCTCTAGCCCAAGCTGGCCTGGAACTCATGTGGTCTCAGGTTGGCCTCATGGTGATCCTCCTACCTCTTGTTTCCGGAGTACTGGGACTCAAGGCATGCACCATCACTCCCAGCTAGTTATTGTTTAATAAGCAAGCCCAGTGGAAAAAAGAAAATAAGCCTCATGACAGACACCACATATCCTTTAAGAATTTTTATTTCAAAACAAGAACTTCAGTAACTTTAATAGAATGTCCACTGGGAAATATTCACAACCTGGTCACTGAGAATTGGAAAAATCCTCCAGCTCACATTACCAACTCCCCCTGGAGCAGAGAGCTATAGTGAGAGCAAAGCCACCTTTCCAACAGAGCCCTCTGCACAGCCATGTGAGTTGATGCCAAAAGCTCAATGACCAACAAGGATCACCAAGGACTGAAATACTGTTATGTGCAAGGGTCTGACTACAGGGTATGAAATGTGTAAGCACCAAGGAGGGACAGCTGGACCTGGCAACCTATGGAGACGGGTCATCTTCACTTAAGAAGAACTGGGGAGTGAGGGAGTGGTCATGGAAGGTGTATATGCCCTGTGGTAGCAGTAACCATTCCCATTATTCTAACACACTTGAAAGTTGTTCCTCACTCCCTTAAAAAAGATAGTTCAAAGCCCCCCTCTCCTTGCAAGCAGATCCCCAGGAGCCACTTGTTCTGACCTCAGTCCTTCGTACTTCATTGGCACGAAGAACTATCCTTTTGCCAACAGGGAAATGCAGCCACGTGAGTTGGATCTAGATGCTGGGAACAAACTCCAGCCAGGGGAGGGAGGCAGTGTTGCTTATGTGCGCAGGGATGAGTCAGCATACTCCATCCAGAAAGAGGTACAGGTACAAAGAAGAAAGTCACCCGAGCTGAGCGACAGTGCACACCACTCCTGTCATTCGGCATGGGCCACTTACACTGTCCCCTGTGTGTCCACCAGTGTCAAGGCCCCTCAGAGCATTCGGCAAACATCACAGTAACATGCCAACAAGAGGAGCTTGACAGACACAGAAGGCATGCCATTACCCTAGGGCAACAATATACTTCAACTGAATAATTTTTCAGGAAAAAATTCCTCCCAGAGTGGAGATTGCAAATTCCAAGTTAGCTTTGAACATTCTCATCTACATTCCTTTCAAGCAACAAATTAAAACAAAAATCAACAGAAAATCTTTTAAAGAACAAAATGGAAAAATAACAACCCTCTACCAAGAACCATTGTTTTTAGGTTTGTAATTGGAATGGTTCTTCCACCAGATGGGTAGTGAGATTACTTATTTTAGAAAAGTGAGTCCACTATAAGGGAAGGAGCTGATGGGTCCAGGGAAAGTGGGATGCTTCCTGCAAAGAGCCTCCCTTCTCTGGACTCCAGCCACGTGAACATCTATCAACACCACTAACTACGAGGCCTGCTTTAATGGCAAGATTTTAGCAACACTATGTGAAAACTATCTTTAAAAGTTCCATATGAAACCAGGAGCATTTTTATATAGGCACACAACTCTTCTGAGAAATGCCAGTGAAGAGTTTGTATCTGGAACACAGCAAACTGGGAAGAGGCCACATGCAAACGCCAGGCGCCAGGCAGCAGCTCCCAAGTCTACCAGTAACAGATGCTATTTCTCAATTCAGTTAATTCTCCCTTTTAGTTGCGCTATAACCTTTCCAGTATCGAACGTTCTGTATCCTATAACACCTCTTAAACACCTCCCTCCAACCTCAATTTCCTTATGCTTTCATTATTTTGTAAAATTACACTTAAAAAAATAAATATTTATGTAATAAAACCTGAAGATAAATAAATAATAGTCAAGTTACTTTGCTGTGCAGAGCTAGCTGTACGGAAGTGAGGAAGATGTTTTTGTTGAATTCCCTGTGAGCCTCCAAACCATATAGATATCTGTTTGCTTCCTGGCAAGCTAAGATTGGACTGCACCCTCCTGTCCTGGTGAGGGACTCAAAAATTAAAGGAAGAAGAGCTGGCAGAGTGGTCATACACTATGCCGCCAATCCCTCCTGAAATGAAGGTAGGTTCAGTGGATCTCTCCAAATGAGAAGAGAATGTCTGTCCAAACAATGAAATATTTAAGCAGTCATTGGTGATCCACCTAACCCCAGCAGTGGGTCCATCTGAGGGTCTTGGAGTGCGTGGGGTGAGAAAAGACCAAGCAGCAGCATCGCACTGATGAAGTCTCCCATTGTGGGGGGAGGTTGCTCTCTGTGTTGAGAGGGAGGTGGAGGTCGGCCTCAAGCATTGGCAGAGTGCTCCTTGGTGGGCTGCATGCTCATCTCTATACCTTTTCCAGACTGAGCCTGCCCCTCAAAGGCCCGGGCAATATCCTCAAAGGTCCTGCCCCGGGTCTCAGGGACTTTGAAGAAGGTGAAGACCAAGAAGATAATGAGGAAAGAGGCGAAGACAATAAATACGTAGGGTCCTAAAAGGGCCTAACAAAAAAAGGGGAGATGTAAAAATCTGGTCATTGCTCAAGTTCATTCCCCACAGTTCTACTTCTCACAGGCTTCAAGCTACGACTCCTCCATACTAATCAAATTGGAACTCAAGACTTATGTTGCCACTAGCTTTCTACATTTCTCTTGTCCTTTTTCTTTTAATTTTTTAAAAAAATATTTATTTGAGGGCTGGAGAGATGGCTTAGCCTGTTGAGTTTGCCTGCAAAGAAAGCCAAGGACCACAGTTCAATTCTCCAGGACCCACATAAGCCTAATGCACAAGGGGGCGCATGCATCTGGAGTTCAGCTGCAATGGCTGGGGGTCCTGACGTTCCCATTCTCTCATTCTTTCTCTCATAAATAAATGTTTTAAAAAGGGAGAGACAGATAGAATGAGTGCACCACATCTTCAGCCTCCCTGCAACCGAACTTCAGATACATGTGCCATATGTGGGTAGTGGGGAATTAAATCTGAGTCCTTTGGCTTTGCAGGCAAGCACCTTAACTGCTAAGCCTTCTCTTCAGCTCATTTTTTTTTCCTTTTGTTTTTTCAAGGTGGGGTCTCACTCTAGCCCAGCATGACCTGGAATTTACTATATAGTCTCATGGTAGCCTCAAACTCATGGCGATCCTCCTACCTCTGCATCCCAAGTGCTAGGATTAAAGGTGTGCGCCACCATGCCCAGCTTGGTTATGCCTTTTTTAAGACTGGGTTCTCAGCTAGAGAGATAGCTCAGTAGTTAAGGCACTGCCTGAGACTGGGTTCTCGCTGGAGTCCAAGACAGGATGGCCTCGATGTCCAAGATCCCTCTGCCTAAACCTCCTGAATGCTGAATGACAGGAGACCATGCTCGGTGCACCTGCTGCTCCCTTTTTCTGTATCTCATCGAGAACCTTAGCGAGTGAACAACTACCTAAGGCATCTTACATAGGTTGACTTAAGTGTGTTGGTTCAGGACAGGCTGAATGAATATGGCTTCAATCTACTTACTGCAGCTGAGGGGAAGAGCAGTCCAACCAAAAAATTGGAGGTCCAATTAGAACAGCCAGCCACTGCCATGGCTGCTGGGCGGGGGCCCTGGCTGAAGAGCTCAGCCACAATAAACCAGGGAATGGGGCCTGGTCCAATCTCAAAGAAGGCCACATAGGTCAAAACAGACACAATACAGACAAAGCTCATGGCTTCATAATCATCCTATAGGAAAGAGAGCAGAGCAAAGGAGATTCTGTATTAAAGACAGCATGATGATCCCGTCTCCTTCAGACCCATGGTTTAATGAGATCACAAATCAAAAGAAATGCAATTGTCCTCCTCCCTCCCCCAGGTGGGTCTCACTTTAGCCTAGACTGGCCTGGAGCGGACAGTGCTCCTTCTACTTCAGTGCTGGGACTAAAGGTGTGCCAACTTTGATGCCAACAGTAACCTCTCTTCACCTCCCAGCTTTTCTACTACTCACCTTCAACAACATAGAGACGGTCATGAGGACAGAACAAACAGCCATGCCTCCAAGGCCCGTCATGTGCAGAGTTCTCCTTCCTGCCCTTTCTACCAGAAACACCTAAAAGACAAACAACAGAACATGATCCTTCTGATTTCCCTTTCGTAAATGAATATCCTGAGCGAGCTCCGTGAAATCTGCCTTGACAATGGCAAGATATTGTTATTCCTATCACCCCTGCTCCAGTCCCAGAGGTACGCTTTTCTACAGGTCCCCTATTTGCCTGAAGAATGAAGACTACTTGTAACTATCACTGAATGTTCTCTTTTTCCCCAAAAAGGACTCGGACGAAATGGTTTATGAAAGGATGAAGTTGAAAAACATGTGGTCCACATTTGAACAACTCCTGCTTTCCCACCTCCTGAAATAATCCCAGTGTTCCACTTACAGAAACTATCGTGAAGACGGTATTGACCACGCCAGCTCCAATGGTGGCATAAATTGGCTCACCAACACCTGCGTCTTTGAAGATTCCTGTTGAGTAATAGAACACCTAGCAGGAAGAAAAGATGTGTTTTTTGATTAGATACAACACTCTCCAGAGTCCAGATGTCTGGTGGCCCACACTCTAATCAGGTACTCCACTCAGGAGGCTAAGGCTAAAGAACCACACTGAGTTTCTATGTCAGGTTCTGCCTCAAAATAATAAATCAAGAACAAAAAAAAACACCCTCAAAAATCCTAAGAAGGAGCTGGAGAGATGGCTCAGTGGTTAAGGTGTTTGCCTGCAAATGTAGACTCCCCAGTGACCAAAGAAAAAAATAAAGGCTGGGCATGGTGACACATGCCTTTAATCCCAGCACTTAAGAGGCAGAGAAAGAAGGACTGTTGTGAGTTCAAATCCGGCCCCGGACTACAGAGTGAGTACAAGTCAGCCTAGGCTAAAGTGAGACCCTACCTTGGAAAAGACAAAACAAAAGCCGGGCGTGGTGGGGTACGCCTTTAATTCCAGAACTCATGAGGCAGAAGTAGGAGGATCACTGCCAAGTTCAAGGCCATCCTGAAACTGCACAGTAAATTCTAGGTCAGCCTGGGCTAGTGAGACCCTACCTCAAAAAACTAAAAAAAAAAAAAAAAGGCTGGAGAGATGGCTTATTGGTTCAGGCACTTGCCTACAAACCCACCACAGGACCCACATTAAATTGTCCACGTAAGCCAGATATACAAAGTGGCACCTGCACCTGGAGTTCGTATGCAAAGGCTGAAGGCCCTGGCGTAAACACTCTCCCTCCCTCCCTCCCTCTCAAAAAAAATAAACTTCAGCACTGTCTATGTGGCTTCTCATTTCCACTTTCTTACAATACTTATTCCCACCGTTCCATTTTTCTGTCTCACTATGTAGCCCAGGCTAGCATCCAACTCTCCATCTTCCTGCCTCTGCCTTAAAAGAGCTTTCTGTGTGTTGCTTTACATGGGTACTGAGGAAGAGGCCAGGCCAGAACGTTTTGCAAGCAAGTACCTTTAATTACTGAGCAATTTCTCTGGCCCCCAATTTTTTTTTTCTTTCTTTCTTTTTTTCTTTTGTGTGTGAGGTAGGGTCTCACTCTAGCTCAGGCTGACTTGGAATTCACTATGTAGTCTCAGGGTAGTCTTGAACTCAAGGTAATCCTCCTACCTCTGCCTCCTGAGTTCCAGGATTAAAGGCGTGCACCACCATGCCCGGCTTTTGTCTTGTCTTGTGTTTTCTAAAACAGGGTCTCACTCTACCCCTCATTGACCTGGGGTCACTTTTGTAGCCCAGGCTGGACTCGAACTCACAGCAATTCTCCTACCTCTGCTGGACTAAAAACGTATGCCACTACATCTTGCACCAAAGTCCCTTCAAAAGTAAAATTCTTTGCCGGGTGTGGCAGCACACACCTTTAATCCCAGAACTCAGGAGGCAAAGGTAGGAGGATCACTCTGAGACTACATAGTTAATTCCAGGTCAGCCTGGGCCAGAGTGAGACCTAGCTCGAGGAAAAAAAAAAAAAAATATTTGAAAAGAGGAGAAAGAAGCAGATAGATGGGCTCATGCTATGTAGCCAACTGCCCTGGTACGCTGTATGTGGCCGAGGCTTCCTTAAACATACAGTAATACGCCTGCCTCACTCTGCCAAGTGAGATTACGGGTGAGTATCACTATGTCCTAATTTGACAAGATTTCTTAATCATTTTTTTGTGTTTGAGGTAGGGTCTTGCTCCAGCCCATTCTGACCTGGAATTCAGAATGTAGCCTTAGGTTGGCCTTGAACTCCCAGTGATCCTGCTATCTCACCTCCTGCTGGGATTAAAGGTGAATGCTACCACACCTGGCTTAATCATGTTGAGATCAGAAATTTTTAGGTTGGTCCTCACCCTCTCACCTCATTTGAGGCAATATTTCTTTCTCTGGATCTCATTCTGCAGTTAGTTCTTTGCCCGCCACAAGCTTCTGGGAAAAATTCTGTCTCCGGCTCCCCATCTTAATAGGCAGCATGTGTGAGCAGGTTTCAGTTTTTTGTGTAGGGTGTGGGAATTGAACTCAGGTACTCATCTTGAAGTGTGAACACTTTACTGAGCAACCAATACAGCCTCCTCCCTTTTTAAGGCAGGTTTTCATTCACTCTGTAGCCCAAGCCTCTGGGAGTACTGGCATTATAGGCAGGAGAACCACCACACCCAGCTTCTTCGCAAATAACTTTCCATATGCCCAGATAGACCCTGTATGCTTACATCTTCTAAAATCAGGTATCAGTTATATTAGCTTTTACTATTTTGGGGGGGAAGGGAGGCTAGGGTCTTCCTTTAGCCTAGGCTGACCTGGAATTCAGTCATCTTTCCACCTCAGCCTCCTGAGTACTTGAAGTAGAGTGGCCCATACCACTATACCTGAAGTTGTACTTCTTGAAGCAAAGACTATTTATATAGTCTTATCTTCATTGAAAACTACCTTTCTGAGCTGGGCATAAGGGCTCAAACTTGCAGATTTACTTTTTAGAAATGAAGTCCAGGGTGGGGACTTAGCTCAATGACAGCCATTTACCCAGCAAGCCCAAGAACCTGGGGAGTGGAAGGGAGTCTAAGGCTCCTACAGGGAAAAAATTTTGAGTCAGTAATGCTGGTTCAACAGGCTGGGTTAAAACTGGGTTAAAACCAGTGACAAATCTGGGAGCAACCTTAGTCTGGTTGTGAATTTGCACCCCATTTCCTTTGTATACCTCAATCACTCTCCACATTTTTTGAGGCAGAGTCTCACTATTTTCCAGGCTCATCTGGAGCTCACTCTGTACAGCAGGAAGCCTTGAACTCACTGGGATTCTCCTACCTCAGACTTAGAGATGTGAGCCACGAGGCTGGGCAATATATATATTTTTGTTTGTTTTGTTTTGAGGTAACATCTCCCTCTAGTCCAGGGTGACCTGGATCTTACACTGCAGTCTCAGGCTGGCCTCGACCTCACAACTACTCTCCTGACTCTCACTCGAGTCCTGGGATTAAAGGCACCATGCCCAACCTGTGCTATCTTTTTGTGGGATGGGCTCTTGCTCTATTGCTGGCCTTGAGCTCCTGGATTCTAGTGATCATGTCTCAGCTTCTAGAGTAGTGACTAGGATTACAGGTATATGCCATCCTGCTAAACTGGCTGTGTTTGAGGCAGTATGGCTGAGCGCCGTTGGCCCCACAGCAGACACTCACTGCATTGATCCCAGAGAGCTGCTGGGAGAGCTGAAGCACGATGGCAATGAGGAGGGGCTGGTGGTAGTTGGAGGAACGGAAGAGCTCGAGCAGGGTCACTTGCTTCTCCTGTGCCATCCTGACACTCTCGTCTTTCATTTCTTGGATATCTTGGGCCACATCCTGAGTGCCCCACAACCGCTGGAGGACTGGGGAAGAGAACCAAGACAAAAGGACATTAATGTACTTTTACGCTATCCTGAAGTCATTGGCCTGTAAGACAGCAGGAAAAAGCCACATGAGATGAGGATATAAACAACATCTGTCCCTTATCTGCCTTCCCACCCCTTAGGATTGAACTAATCAAAACTTCCTGGGCCTGGAGAGATGGCATAGCAGTTAAGACGCTTGCCTACAAAGCCCAAGAACCCAAGTTTGATTTCCCAGTACCTATGTAAGGCAGATGCAAAAGGTGGTGCATGCATCTGGAATTTGTTTGCAGTGGCTGGAGGCTCTGGTACGCTCCTTCTCTCTATATATCTGCCTCTTTCTCCCTTTCCCTCCAATAAATAAAATTTTTTTTTAAAAAAGAAAGAAAGATCTTCCTGTGAGTTCTAAGGCTGGGAAGGCAGGACACAAATAAATCCAAGAACCCCCCACCACACACAGGCAATCATAAAACTAAGTGTAGGATGAGTGTAGTACTCACTCTCCCTGGCCCGCTCCTCCTCCTTTCTGTTAATCAGCAAGAATCGAGGACTTTCAGGACAAAATGGAAGGACTGCGCTCTGTAAAAGCGCTGGAATGATGGTGAAGGCCAAGAGCCCAGGCCACAGCTCTTCAGACCCCAAAATGAATTCTAGTCCAAAAATCTAGAAACCAGACAAACATAATGTTAACCCTCATGCTTTCCAGGCCACAAGTTTATTTTTTAGTCTTATTGTGTTTAATTTTATTTATTTGAGAGAGAGAATGAGGCAAAGAGAATGTGTGATCAGGATGTATGTGCCACCTTCTGCATCTGGATTACATGGGTACTGGGGATTCAAACCTGGGTCCTTGGGCTTCACAGGAAAGTGCTTTCACCATAAGCCATCACTCCAGCCCAAGTTTATTGTTCAAAAGTTTAGAAAATTATCCAGTTCAGCTTGGGCTAAAGTGAGACACTACCTCAAAAAATAGAAAAATTTAATTTTTTAATTTTGAAAATTAGCTGGGCATAGTAGGACACAACTTTACTCCCAGTATTTGGGATGCTGAGGTAGGATTATCTGCGTGAGTTCCAGATCAACCTGGAATTCTGGGCTACAGTGATACACTGCCTCAAAAAAAAAAAAAAAAAAAAAAGGCAGGGATAGGAGGATCGCCAGGAGTTCAAGGCTACCCTGAGACTACGTGTTGAATTCCAGGTCAGCCTGGGCTAGAGTGAGACTACTTTGAGAAAAAGAAAAAAAAAAAAAAAAAAGGCTGAAAAGATGGCTTAGCAGTTAAGGAGCCTGCCTAATAATATAAGGACCCTGGGTAAAATAGAGGGGGACATTAAAGAGTAACCATTACAGTCATGATTTTTAATTTCTGTTTTCTTATCTTTCACTTTTATATATATATATATATATTGGTTTTCTAGCCCAGGCTGACCTAGAATTCACTATGGAGTCTCAGGGTAGCCTTGAACTCCTGGCGATCCTCCTACCTCTGCTTCCAGAGTACTAGGATTAAAGGAGTGAGCCACTATGCCTGGCTATTTTTCTTTTTACAATTCATTTGTTCACAGATTGTACTACTATAAATAATATGGCAATTTTAGGACCAGTAGATTATTTTTTAACAATTTATTTTTATTTATTTATTGCCAGAGAAAGAGATTGCGAGAATGAATGGGCACGCCAGGTCCTCCAACCAATGCAAACAAACTCCAGATGCAAGTGCCACTGTATATTCAATTGGCTTATGTGGGTCCTGGGGAATTGAACCTGGGTCCTTAGGCTTCACAGGTAAGCACACTAACCACTAAGTCATCTCTCCAGCCCCAGTAGATTATTTTTAGTCAATTTATTCTAATAAGTGCATCAAATCATGTAGACCCCCCACAAAAAAAGAACCAAGATACATCAGTAAGACAAGAAAGAGGGCTGGAGAGATGGCTTAGTGGTTAAGATATTTGCTGGCAATGACAAAGGACCCAGGTTCAATTCCCAGTACCCCTGTAAAGACAGATGTACAAGGTGGTGCATGCATCCGGAGTTTATTTATAGCCCTGGCCTGCCCATTCTTTTTCAAATAAATAAATAAAATAATATATGTGTGTGTGTGTGTGTGTGTGTGTGTATATATATATATATATATATATATATATATGTATTAATTTTTATTAACATTTTCCATGATTATAAAATATATCCCATGGTAATCCCCTCCCTCCCCACCCCTACACTTTCCCATTTGAAATTCTATTCTCCATCATATTACCTCCCCATTACAATCATTGTAATTACATATATACAATATCAACCTATTAAGTATCCTCCTCCCTTCCTTTCTCTTCCCTTTATGTCTCCTTTTTAACTTACTGGCCTCTGCTACTAAGTATTTTCATTCTCACGCAAAAGCCCAATCATCTATAGCTAGGATCCACATATGAGAGAGAACATGTGGCGCTTGGTAGGTATATATTTTTTAAAGACAAGAAGATAACTGACTCCCTACCATGAGCATGCCAACTCTAACACACCTGCCTGAAGCCCAGGAAAAGCTGCAGCAGAGGTGGCAAGGTGAATACTGTTCTAACTGCTGGCCTGACAGTGAGCCCCAGGGCTACTCATCTTAGCAGTTAAAGCACCTGCCTGCAAATCCAAAGGACCTCGCTTTGATTCCCCAGGACCCACCCACATAAGCCAGATACACGAGGTGGTGCAATGCATCTGCAGTTCGTTTGCAGTGGCTGGAGGCCTTGGAGCACCCTATCTCTCTCTCAAGTAAACAAAAATAAAAGTCTTAAAAAAAAAACTCAGGCTGGAGAAATTGCTTAGTGGCTAAGGTGCTTGCCTGAGAAGACTAAGGATCCAGGTTCGATTCTCCAGGTCCCACGTAAGCCACATGCACATGGTGGCACATGCATCTGGAGTTCGTTTGCAGGGGTTAGAGGCCCTGGTACACCCATTCACTCTCTCGCCCTTCCACCCATCTGTCTCTAATAAAAAAATAAAAATAAATCTTAAAAACAAAAGAAGAAAAAATCCTCATCAAAGCCAAACTCAACAGTAAATGAGTGCCAACAGGCTTGCCATGGCTCAGGGAACACTGTGGAAGAGGGGGGTGTAAGGAGCCGAAGTAGGTAGGATTACCCAGAGATACCCTGAGACATGGTATTATCCTGCTACTTACTCCACAGGGACTAAGGCCTTCATGACCTCACAGTGGATACCATGACCCCACTGAGGAGGGACTACAGGGTAATATAGCTGATAAAAGAGTATAACCTGTTATATATAAAATAAATTTTAAAAAAGATAAACAGGGTTCCAGGCACTTGCTTGCAAAGCTCCATCAGCCTGGGTTCAATTCTGCAGTATCCATGTAAATTCAGATGTACAAAGTGTCCCATGCATCTGGAGTTCATTTGCAGCTGCAGAAGGCCTCGGCAGACCTACACACACACTCTCTCTGCTTGCAAGTAACTAAATATATTTGTATACACTTTTGGTTTGACGTAGGGTCTCACACTAGCCCGGGAAGGGTCCAGTGGTGTGTGAGAAGAGGCAGAGAAGAATGAGCACGCCAGGGTCTCTGGCCACTGCAACCAAATTCCAGACACATACGCCCCCTTAGCCAACTGGCTTTGCATGGGTACTGAAGAATCAAACCTGGGTCCTTTGACTTTGCCAGCAAGCCCTTTAACTACCAGGCCCTTCAGCCCTTATTATTATTATTTTTAATATCTATTGCTGGCATGGTGGCACATTCCTTTAATCCCAGCACTTGGGAGGCAGAGGTAGGAGGATCGCTGTGAGTTTGAGGCTCCCTGAGAAACAGTGATTTCCAGGTCAGCCTCAATAAGACCCTACATCAAAAAACCAAAAATAAATATTTTAAAAATAAAAATTTGCCAGGCATGGTGGCTACCCTGAGACTCCATAGTGAATTCTAGGTCAGCCTGGGCTAGAATGAGACCCTACCTCAAAAAAACAAAAAAATAATAATAATAATTAGAAAATTGTTTTCTCTTCATTTCTCCTGCTTTGCTTCATTAGCCATCCATGGGCTATAGTAACAAAACGTGGCCTACACAGCTACCTAATTGAACAGGTTCCAGATACTCATTCTTGAGCGCTGCACTTATGTTTAGTCATTCATTGAGCATGAGGCTATCAGTCATTATGTATGAAATTCTCCTAGAGTACCTGAGCCACCAGAATTCCAACGACGATACCCAGCTGGTTTAGTGTGCCAAAGGCACCCCGCAAGGCAGTAGGAGATACCTCTCCAATGTACATGGGCACAAAACCTGTGCAGAGTCCACAGAAGATGCCAGTGATCAGGCGGCCCAGAATCAGCATCTCAACTGCTGCTGCTCTTTTGGCAAACCCCATAAGGCAGCCCCCAGCAAGGGCCAGCAGGTTGACCATGAGCATTGAATTGCGCCTGCAAGGTTAGTCAAAAACAGAGATGTTAGCCACGTGAGGAACTCCTAATCGCTCCCTTCCAATTCCTTCCTTTGTTTTCAGTTAGGGACTTGCTCTAGCCAAGGCTGACCTGGAATTCACAATATAGTCTCAGGGTGGCCTCAAATTCCGTGATCCTGCTACCTCTGCCTCTCAAGTGCTGGGATTAAAGGTGTGCGCCACACTCGTCAGTTCTTTTGGTCTGCTTTATTCCAAGGTCATTTTGTTCTCATCTTTCGGTTTAAGTTCTTTCCTTTTACCTTTTTTTTCCCTTTGGTTTTTATTTTTGTTTTTCAAGGTAAGGTCTCACTCTAGGCCAGGCTGATCTAGAATTCACTCTCTATTCTCAGGGTGGCCTCAAACTCAGTGATCGTCCTACCTCTGCCTCCCAATGCTGGGATTAAAGGCGTGCGCCACCACGCCTGGCCTCCTTTGTTCACTCTAGCCCAGGCTGACCTGGAATTCACTATTATAGCATTATACAGTTATTACTGATACCGATGCAACTGCACTGCATGTAATTCAGGAAAAAGCATAAAAAGGAGCTGGAGGGTGTCACTCAGTGCAAAGTGCTTGCCCTAACATGCATAATGAATGCCTAGGATTCAAACCTTCCAATCACTACACACAGATTAAAAAAAAAAATTTAAGAGTGGGGTATATAATCCTGGCACTGATCAGTAGGAGTTCAAAGCCAGCCTTGGGCTACAGAGGGTGTTTTAAGTCATATTGGGTTAGAACGAGACCCTACATTGAAAAATATGCCACTCTAACCATCTGGCTTTCTGTGGGTACTGGAGAATCAAACCTGGGCTGTCAGGCTTTACAGGCAAGGGCCTTACTTAACAGCCAAACATCTCTGCAGCCCTCCTGCTCTCTTATTAGGCCAGTCCCCTCTCTCTCTCAAATAAATAAACAAACAGAGCAATATTTGAAGTTTAAAAAAAAAAAAAGGCAAGGAAGCCAGGGGTAGTGGTGCATGCTTTTGATCCCAGCACTGGGGAGGCAGAGATAATAAGTTCAAGGCCACCCTGAGACTACATACATAGTGAATTCCAGGTCAGCCTGGCCTAGAGTGAGACCTTACCTTGAAAACCCAAAACTAATAATACTAAACAAAATAAATAACCAAAAGTAGTAAATAAAGTAAATAATAGTAAAAGTTAACAGTATCCAATAAAATGTTGCCTTGTTCATTATTCAGCTTAAACTTCAGCAGCACATCTAGAATATCTACCTTGTTTATTTTTATTCTTTAAAATGACTATTTATTTTCAAGGACAGAGAGAATGCATGTGCCAATGTCTCTTGCCACTGCAGGCAACTCCACACAACATGCTTCAGTTTGTGAATCTGGCCCTATGTGGGCACTGGGGAACTGAAGCTGCCAAGTTTTACAATCAACTGCCAATGAGTTACCTCTCCAACCCATTAATATTTTTAAATATTTGTTTGAGAGAGAGAGAAAGAGAAGAGACAGATACAGAGAATGGGCACTCCAGACACATGTACTACCTTGCACATTTAGCTAACATGGGCACTGGGAAACTGAATCTGGATCCTTAGGCTTCACAGACAAGTGCCTTAACTGATTTTTGAGTAGTGTCTTGTTCTACCCCAGGCTGATTTGGGAATTTACTAAGTAGTCTCAGGGTGGCCTCCAACTCACAGCAATCCTCCTACCTCTGCCTCCCAAGTGCTGAGATTTAAAGGCATGCACCATCGTGCCTGGATTGCTTTTTTTTTAATGCATGTGCCAATTTGTACATCTGAATTTATGTAGGCACTGGGGAATCAAATCCTGGCCACCAGGCTTTTCAACAAATGCCTTTAGCTACTGAGCCATCTTTCCAGCCTGAAAAATCAAGTTTTAGCCCAGGCTGATTCCAATTCACTATGTAGTCACAGGTTGGCTTGAACTCACATGGTGATCCTCCTACCTCAAGACTTCCAAGTGTTGGGATTAAAGGAATGTGCCCCTACACATGCCTTAATGCATTTTTTTAAAGCTACTATTGGGTGAGGTTTAACTATCCTTTGAGGAAAAAATTGACTAATGTCCACATTTGCCACAAACCAAAGGTTTCCAAAAATTTCCTATGTAAGATAGTAGAAAGGTGGCTGGGGAAATGGCTTAGCAGTTAAGGCATGCCTGCGAAGCCTAAGGACCCTGATGTGATTCCCCAGGACCCACATAAGCCAGATACACAAGGTGGTGTATGCATCTGGAGTTTGGAGGCCCTAGCGCACCCTTTCTCTTCCTCTGTCTGCCTCTACTTTCTCTCAAATAAATAGAAATATTAACCAAAAAATGATAGTAGAAAGGCATCTTTTTGAGGTAGGATCTAGCCCAGGCTGACCCAGATCTCAATTTGTACTTCTAGTCTGGCCTTATACTTACAGCAATCCTCCTATCTCTACTTCCCCAATGCTAGGATTAAAGGCTTACACCACCATGCCCAGTTCTAAAACCCCCAATTTTCAGAAAAGCAAATAACTTCTGATCTTTTAAATAGTGTGTTAGAGCTGGAGAGCATAGCAGTTTAGGCACTTGCCTGTGAAGCCTAAGGACCCATGTTTGATTCCCCAGAACCCACATAAGATGCACAAGGTGGCACATGTGTCTGGAGTGGGTGAAGGCCCTGGCATGCCCACTCTCTCTGTCTGTCTTCCTGAATCAAGTTTTAACAGGCACTTGCCTGCAAAGCCTTAGGAGCCAGGTTCGATTCCCCAGGAATCACACAAGCCAGATTAACAAGGTGGAGCATGTGTCTGGAGTTTGCTTGCAGCGGCTAGAGGCCTGGCACGCCTATTCATTCATTCTTTCTCTCTCAAGTAAATAAATAAAAAAGCCAGCCAGATGCAAAGTGGCATATGCATCTATAGTTCATTTGCAGTTCTCTCTCCCTGCAAATAAATAAACTACATTATATACATATTTTTTTAAGCAGTACTATTCTGGGCCAGGTTGTCTGGGTTTCCTTAGTAAGATTTTGCCATATTCTTATTTGTGTATATGATCACCACCTTGAGTCAACTTTCTCTCTCTTGGTTTTTCAAGGTAGGGTCTTCCTCTAGCCCAGACTGACCTGCTGGCTTCGAACTCACAGTGATCCTCCTGCCTCAAAATACTGGGATAGGTGTGCACTACAATGCCCAGATAGGCCAACTTTTCTAGTCACCCTCATTGTAATTAATAGCCTGTTCCTTGCCCACTTTCTGGTAAATACCTGCCAAAGCGATTCACAAAGAGTCCAACAGAAAAGGATCCAATCATGCCACCAACAGAAAAGATGGCCACACACAAGGCCCAGAGGCCTGTGACCAGCCCATCACTGGGACGGTCTTCTAACCTCTCTTCCATTGTGTAGTTGAGAAAGTCCTTTATGATCTGCAATAAAAAATGGATGGTGAAAGGACAAACTGGCATATTGGATGATGACAACAGAAGACAAAACTCAATGGTTTCCTCTGGCCAGAATGGACTAAAGAGCACAAACATGGGAATGGCAGAGACCACACTGAATGAAGAAAGGCTACAGGCTATGAAAAGGAAATTCTAAAACTTAGTCCTAAACACGCCAGTAGGTGGCAGCACTAATGTTCACCGTGAACCCAACTTTCTCAAGAACATCCCCTAAGGAATATTATCAGAAATGTATAAGGCTGCAGAGATGGCTTGGTAGTTAAAGTGCCTGACTATGAAGCCTGAGGACCTAGGTTTGACTCGCCAGAACCCATGTAAGCCAGATGTACATGGTGGAACACGTATGCTTGTTTGCAGTGGCTAAAGGCCCTTGTGTGCCATTTCCCTCTCTCCCTCTCAAATAAAAGTATTTTTAAAATAAATATTTAAAAAAGGAGAGCTGGGTGTGGTAGTGCATGCCTTTAATCCCAGCACTCGGAAGGCAGAGGTAGGAGTATCTCTATGAGTTCGAGGCCACCCTGAGACTACATAGAGTAAATTCTAGCTTAGCCTGGGCTACAGTGAAACCCTACCTTGAAAAACCAAAAAGAAGAATGTATCATCATTTGGTAAGAGGACAAGAAGAATGAATGGTACAAACCAGGATATGGGAAGCAACCAGACTGTGCTTTCATTATAAAGGCCTAAATTAGACTTTTTTCCATAGTATACTAATCCCTCCTCCTCCAACTGTCAAGATAAAAACTGAATCCTTGAAATCATATTTAAAAATAAAGAAATATCGGGATGGAGAGACCTTAGTGAGGTCAGGGAAAGAGACTGAGTAAAGGAAAGGTGGGGGAGTGCTAAGCAAAATCTAAGAGGGTATGAATACGTCACATGGAAACTTGCTTTTTTGGACAATGTAACACACCTAGAAGCCAGATTGTTACTAGAAAATTTTCAGTGCCAGGGATGGGATATCTTCCAGTAAGTTGTTGGCCAAGGGAGGTCCCCGATGCCCCCAAAACATTACAGGCCATTGATGAGGCCCTCAGTTTCCCACCAGAAAGAAACGGTAAGACCCTATTGCTGAAGACTCTACATACTTGGGCTGCAAGGCCACTGAGAAATCCTGCTGAAGCTCCGCTGAAAATAAACCAGCTGACAGAAAGCTGGAAAAAGCCTCACTGCATGCAGTTCAATGGGGGAGAGAGAAATCACCAGTGGAGACACTCAACAGTGGACATTGCAAGCCTTAAATTTGTCCAGCCAGGCCAAATGAGCCAACGGGCTCAATAGGGGCATTTCTGTTATGGGGGAAAACAACCACTAATTGGACAGGAGGCCTGCTCCATGGGAGGGAATACATCCCTGATGTTGAAAACCTACAACAGGGGTAGTCATGAGCCCTAGGGGTGTAACGTCTGCTGGTATCTAGCTAAATGTATATATTATGTCACCAACCTGCCTGGTAAACACTTCAAGAATGTTCATATCCATATATTAATGCTCACACTCTAGGTTAGAGAAGCTTCTCTTTTCAGATGGCAGCGACCTCAAAATGCACCATAGTGCTGAGAAATACCTCTATCACACCTTCCAAGGCTAAGGGTCCATTGCGGAAGAGGCAGTGGAAAGAATGTAAGAGCCAAAGGAAGGGTAGGACTCCTTACAATGTGCTCCCCCCAGACACAAAATGGCCTGGATATCCATGACCACACAGTGCCTGGCACTACCTACACAAGACCTTCATAAGAGGAGGAAAAGAGGGGGAGGGAATAGGATGGAGAGTGGAGTTGCAAAAGAAAGTGAGGGGAGGTTTATTTACCATGGTTTATTGTCTATAACTGGAAGCTGTTGATAAAAAAAAATTCAAAAAATTTTAAAAGTTAAAATAAATAACTTTACTATTTCAATATCCCAAATTATTTTCTTGGTACTTTACACTCACCGCCTCGGGAGCATTGATGACTCCAGTGTTGTAGCCGAACTGGAAAGAGCCAATTGTGGCAACAGTTATGGCAAAGATCAGAGACGGGGTTACCTGAAGGGTAGAGAGGACATGGAGAAATAGTCTTAAAACTTGATTTTTAGGTCAGGTGTGGTGGCACATGCCTTTAATGCCAGCACTGGATCGCTGTGAGCTTGAGCCTACCCTGAGACTACACAGTCAATTTCAGGTCAGCCTGAGCTACAGCCAGACCCTACCTCAAAAAATAAAACAAAAAACAAAGCAAAAAAAAAAAAGCC
This sequence comes from Jaculus jaculus, assembly GCF_020740685.1. Lineage (NCBI taxonomy): Eukaryota > Metazoa > Chordata > Mammalia > Rodentia > Dipodidae > Jaculus > Jaculus jaculus. Next base: position 10,365,907 of record NC_059124.1, read on the forward strand.
AGACATGGTAGCACACGCCTTTTATCCTAGCACTTGGGAGGTAGAAGATTGTCATGAGGTCAAAGCCAACACGGGACTACAGAGTGGGTTCCAGGTCAGCCTGAGCAAGAGTGAGACCCTACCTCATAAAAAGAAAAGAGGGCTGGAGAGATTGCTTAGCAGTTAAGCGCTTGCCTGTGAAGCCTTAGGACCCCGGTTCAAGGATTCCCCTGGACCCACATAAGCCAGATGCACAAGGGGGCGCATGTGTCTGGAATTGGCTGGAGTTCATCGGCAGTGGCTGGAGGCCCAGGCACGCTCATTCGCCCATCCTCTATGCCTCTGTCTGTCTGTCACTCTCAGATAAATAAATATTTTAAAAAACACACACACACCAGAAAACAAAATAAAACTTTGAACTCCAAATCTCCCAAAAGGTGGGACAAAAAGCAAACTATAATTATTCTCAAGAACTGATGATCCTACAAACAGAAGGATCCTGGATAGTCTTAGCCCTTCCCCTAGACTCCAGAGGCCAGATCAGTTAAGGCAGATCATTGTGCTGCTTTTGTTAAAATTAATCCGATAGTAAAAAAAAATTAAGCCGGGTGTGGTGGCACACACCTTTAATCCCAGCACTCGGGAGGCAGAGGTAGGAGGATGGATCGCCATGAGTTCAAGGCCACCCTGAGAATACAGAGTGAATTCCAGGTCAGCCTGGGCTAGAGTGAGACCCTATACCTCGAAAAACCAGGAGAAAAAAGCCAGGTGTAGTGGTGCCTGCCTTGGGGGAGAGGTAGGAGGATCACTGTGAGTTCAAGACCAGCCTGGATTACAGAGTAAATTCCAAATCAGCTGGGCTTCAGTGAGACCTTTCCTCAAGGGGGAAAAAAAAGACTTTACTGAGACATTTCATACAAGTAGTATTGGTTTCCCAGGTCTCTTTGCTCCCACCCCTAGCTCTTTGCTCTTCCAACAAACTCTTCTAACTTGCCTTACAAGGCATTCCCTCTTTTTCCTTTTTTTTTTTTTTTTTTTTTTCTTTTTTGAGGTAGGGTCTCGCCCTAGCCCAGGCTGACCTGGAATTCATACTATGCAGTCTAAGGGATGATCTCAAACTCACAGCTATCTACCTCTGCTTCCCAAGTGCTGGCTGGAATTAAAGGTGTGCACCACCACGCCTGGCTTTTTTTTTTTTTTTGCAGGGGGAGGGGTAAACTAATACATGTCAGAGAAAATGCATGGTATTTGTCTTTCTGTGTCTGTCTTATTTCACACTTAACATGATTACCCTCCACTTCCACTCATCTTTCTGAAAATGACAATTTCCCTCTTTAGCCCTGAATAATGCTCCATTAATTTACATCTATTTATTTGTTGATGGGCACTTAGGTCTGGGCTGCCCTTATATCTAACCATGTAACCTCCCAGCTTCCTGCTGAGCCCCTTTCCCAACCTCAGTGCGGGATAGCACCTGCTCTCTTCCCATCTACAGTCGCTGGCACCCACCCAGCATGGGAGAGCAACTGCTCACTTCCAACATATCAGAAGCCATTTTAGCCAAGAAACCAGCCAGCCATGCCCACCTGGCTGGGAGTCAGCCAAATAGGCAGTTCAAATTTGTAGTCTCGAAGCCACCTTCACCTCAGCCACAATCTCTTGACCTTTGGTTTTAAAGGTCGTCACTCTCAGGTAAGAGGGAGCACAGAAGAGTTTCCGATACTGAGCAGCCTTTCAAATGTCTCAATCCCAACTCTGCTCCAGTACCTGTGGGCCCTACTTTCCACTCTAGGTTAAGTGCTTTTCTTCATAGTAAAAAAAAAAAAAAAACCTTAGCCTATGTGGTGGCGCACACCTTTAATCCTAGAAGTTGGAAATAGAGGTAGGAGGATTGCTGTAGGTTCAAAGCCAGCCTGGGTTACAGTGTGACCCCCACCGCAGCCAAAAAAAAAAAAAAAAAAATTCTTGCCGGGCATGGTGGCACACGCCTTTAATCCCAGCACTCGGGAGTCAGAGGTAGGAGGATCGCCCGTGAGTTCCAGGCCACCCTGAGACTCCATAGTGAATTCCAGGTCAGCCTGGGCTACAGTGAGACCCTACCTTGGGGGAAAAAAAAAATTCTCCTCTCACCATCCTTGAGGGGGCTTTTCTTCTGTGCCACATTTTTTTTTATCCCTACTCCTAATTTCCTTTATTTTTTTTTTAAATATCTTAATGGAAATGCTCTTCCCTTACTTCATACACAGCACACAGCAACAACTTAAGTGCCCTACATTCACAACAGAAACAGAAAACGTAAGAAGTCCCCCTCAGTTTCTGGGGAACCCTACAGGACTGGATACGGGATTGACCTGTCCTCCTAGGCTAAGCCCAGGTCCTCTCCAGGTCTAGTAAGCCCGTTTCATGCTGGCTCTGCGCCCTACAGCTTCAACCCCGCAAGCTGCCATCCTCTGAGCTTTCGGCAGTGTCACCAAGAGCAAAGCAAACAGCTTCTCCAGCGACTTCCTTTAGAAGGTGACTGAGACAGGCGAGAGGATTGGTGACACAGGCAACACAGCAGTCTAGACTTGCGGGGAAATGGCGTGGTGACTTAGAGAAAACCGAGGATGTATGTACGCACCAAGACCTGCATTTCTGAGTGGACCTCAAAGGAGCAAAATTAGCCAGTACCTGGATCATCCTTACCTTTGCTGTTCCCATGATCCTAATTGAATTCTCCAGTAAGATTACGGAGACAACGTTCCTAGCACACAAAATGTCCTCAGCAGCAAGTTCTCGCAGGGTTCCCAGCAGCCTTTAGCAATCACGAGGACCATCACTCAGCACACAAGCATCGCTAGCTGAGTCTCCATTTATAATCTTTGCAAAGGGAGGAGCCTATAACCCTCCCCCACTCAGAACCACGACCTCAGGAATTTGGTGACCTCTGTTATCAGAACTTCACAACTCCTCCGTGCAGCCCCTTCCCCCTTCAGGCAATCAATCCCTCCCTCCCTTCTTTAGAAAACCACATCCTGTCACTCTCCACCCCCCACTCCCTTCTTCTTTTTTTGAGCTCATACAAATTCCTTCCCTCTTTGAATAGAAAGGACAGACAACCTTTTAGTTTCACAGATAAACTACTACTAGAAAAGCCTGGAGGGAGGGCATTATTACTTTTTGCTTTCAAATGAATGTGTTTGGGATGGAATCAATCCAGGGAAAGAGGAGATCAAATCTGTTTACAGCAGGTTTAATTGATGCTACAGGCATTTGCTTTTTTTTAATAGATTGTATGCAATCTTTTTGTTATTGTGTTGTTTTGTTTTCAAGGTAGGTTCTTACTCTAGCCCAGGCTGACCTGGAATTCACTATGTAGACTCAGGCTGGCCTCAAACTCAGGGAGACCCTCTTACCTCTCCCTGCCAAGTGCTGAGATTAAGGGCTTGCCTCCATGGCCAGCTCTACTGGTCTTTTTTATTTCAGAGACACAGAGAGAGAAAGAGACAGAGTATGGGTGCACCAGGGGCCCCTGCCACTGCAAAGAAACTTCATGTACCAGTTTAGCATCTGGCTTTATGTGGGTACTGGGGAATTGAACCTGGATTGTCAGGCTTTGGAAGCAACTACCTTTAACCAATGAGCCATCTCCCCTGCCCTACCTCACTATTATTAAAATAACGTGAAGTGGACTGGAGAGATGGCCCAGTGGTTAAGGTGCTTGCCTGCAAAGCCTCACAACCTGGGTTTGATTCCCCAGTATGCACAAAGTGACACATATATCTGGAGTTCCTTTGCAGTGGTTAGAGGCCCTGGCATGCCCATTCTCCCATCCTCTCTCCTCTGTCTTTCTCCATACAAATAAATAAAAGTATTTTAATATTTTATAATATTCTGAGGTGAAAAAAGCCTTAGTTTCTAGAATCCACACTAACTCTTCTGGACTACAGGAAGGAAAGAATCAGCTCAGGGATACAACCCAAATTCCTTGATTTGGAGTTTACCACATCACCATTGTGAATTCTGTGACCTTCACCTCTGGTCTCAGACTTACAAATGCAATACCAGCTGGGCATTGTGGTGCACACATTTAATCTGAGCTTGGGAGGGGATGTAGGAGGATTGCTGTGAGTTAGCTGACAGCCTGATCCTAATTCCAGGTCAGCCTGGACTACAGCAAGACCCTACCTCAAAAAAACAAACAAAACAAAAAAAAGATAGCTGGGCGTGGTGGCACACACCTTTAATCCCAGCACTTGGGAGGCAGAGGTAGGAGGATTGCCATGAATTCAAGGCCACCCTGAGACTCCATAGTGAATTCCAGGTCAGCCTGGGCTAGAGTGAGACCCTACCTCAAAAAAAAAAAAGGCAAAAAAATATAAATAAATAAACAAAAAAGATTAAAATTTAAAAAATCAGCCAGGCATGGTAGTGCATGCCTTTAACTGAGAGGCAGAGGTAGGAGATCTTGGTGAGTTTGAGGCCAGCCTGAGACTACATAGTGAAGTCCAGATCAGCCTGGAATGGTGTGAGACTCTACCTCAAACAAACAAACAAACAAAAAGGACAAGCTGCAAGGTGGCGCGCGTGCGCATGATGCCTGGGTAGGAGGATCTTGGTGAATTCGAGGTCATCTGAGGCTACATAGTGAATTCCAGGTCAGCCTGAGCTAGAGTGAGACCCTACCTCAGAAAAACAAAAGCAAACAAAAAAAGTATACCTTTTTACTAAAAAAAAAAATCAATAAAAATTATTAATATCCAAAGCTTAAGAGATGGCTCAGCAGTTAAGGCACTTGCCTGAAAAGCCTAAGGACATAGGCTTGATTCCCCAGGACCCATGAAAAGCCAGAAGCACAAGGTGGTGCATGTGTCTGGAGTTTGTTTGCAGTGCTAAAGGCCCTGGTGTTCCCATTCTCTCCCTTTCTCTCTCTCTCTCTCTCTCTCTCTCTCTCTCTCTCTCTCTCTCTCTTTCAAATAAATAAATAATTTTATTTTGTTTGTTTTTGTTTTGCAAGGTACGGTTTCACTTTAGCTCAGGATGACCTGGTATTCACTCTGTAGTCTCAGGGTGGCCTCGAACTCATAGTGATCCTCCTACCTCTGCCTCCTGAGTGCTGGGATTAAAGGTGTGCACCACCACAGTGAATTTTTCTTTTGGTGGGATGTTTGTTTTAAGGCAAAGTCTAGGCTGACCTAGAACTTACTCTAGCCCAGGAACGGTGATCCTCCTACCTCAGCCTCTCCAGGGCAGGGATTAAAGGTATGAGCCACAACTGGCTTCTGATAGCACATGCCTTTAATTGCAGCACTGAGTGGACTGAGGTAGGAGGATTATCTTGAATTGGAGGCCAGGCTGGGTCTAGAGTTGAGTCCTAGCCTGGGTTCCAGTGAGACCCTACCTCAAAAGCATATGTTTGTATGTATGCGTGTGGATGGATGGATGGGTGTGGATATATGTGTGACTAATGTGCTGTACAAGTAAACTGAAAGGTAAATGGGAGAACAGTAGATATGTGGGATAATGAAGGGAGGGTGGAGGGGCTCCATGGTGACAGTCAGCGCATAAGCAGCTCAGCTTCTCAGCTGGAACATCGGTGCTCAGACTGCCCTGCCCTGTTGTCCCCGTGAGGAATGGTGGGAATCAGCAGCCCGTAAATGAGTGGAGACCTGCTGGGGTAGCTGGGAGAGTGGCTGGTGGCTGGGACCCAGCGCCCAAACTGATGACTGGGCCTGAAGCAAGCGGCATTCTGTGTCCTCTCCTTTTCTTGAACGTGAACATTTTCTAAACCTGATGCTTAGCTGAGAGAACTGACATTCAAGAAAACCTTCCTCAAGATCACACCTACGCCTCCCCCACTTCATCCTGCCTTTCCAGGAAACCCTAAGCCAAAGGCCCCATTAATTATCACAGCAACTGAATTTAGCAGCCAAAGGAAAAACAATATCCTAAAGGGCTGTGGCAGCCAAAAGAAATACAATGAAAGCCATTTGAATAATACTACATTTTCCATTAGCCGCAATTAAAAATTATTTTAAAAAATGCATTAATTATAATAATTACTTACTGTAATATTTAAAATATTATTATTGTAATATGTAATCAATTAAAAAAACAGGCTGGAGAAATGGCTTAGCGGTTAAGGCACTTGTTTGAGAAGCCTAAGGACCCAGATTCAATTCCCCAGTAACCAATAAGCCATATGCACAAGGTGGTGCATGTGTCTGGAGTTTGTTTGCAGTGGCAAGAGGCCCTGATGTGCCCATTCTCTTTCTCTGTCTCTCTCTCAAATAAATAAAAACAAATGAAAGAATAAAGCTATAAAAAAAATAACCCTGGGCTGGAGAGATGGCTTAGTGGTTAAGCGCCTGCCTGTGAAGCCTAAGGACCCCAGTTCAAGGCTCAATTCCCCAGGACCCACATAAGCCAGATGCACAAGGGGGTGCACGCATCTGAAGTTTGTTTGCAGTGGCTGGAGGCCCTGGCGTGCCCTCCCCCCCCCCCCTGCTCTCAAAGAAATAAAAATTTAAAAAAAAAACCTGTCAGAACTGGGATAAAGGTTTAGCAGTTAAAGGCACTTGCTTATAAAGACTGCCAAGGCCAGGTTCAATTCCCCAGTATCCAGATAAAGCCAGACAAAAATGGCACGAGTCCGAATTTAGTCTGTAGCATTCAAGAGACACAAATAAACTTAAAAAGTATTGAGGGCTGGAGAGATGGCTTAGATGTTAAGGCATTTGCTTGCAAAGCCAAAGGACCTAGGTTCACTTCCCAGGACCCATGTAAACTGGATGCACATGTGTCTGGAGTTCGTTTGCAGCAGCTGGAGGCCCTGGTGTGCCCATTCTCTCTCTCTCAAATAAATAAATAAATAAAATGCTTAAAAAATTATTGCTGGAGCCAGACATGGTGGCATATGCCTTGAATCTCAGCACTTGGGAGGCAGAGGTAGGAGGACTGCCACGAGTTCAAGGCCACCCTGAGACTACAGAGTGAATTCCAGATCAGCCTGAGCTAGAGGGAATAAAGTAAAACTTATCTCAAAAAAAAATAATAATTATTATTATTATTGCTGGGCATGGTGGCACATGTCTTTAATCCCAGCAGTTGGGAGGTAGGGGGAGCACAGTGAGTTCAAGGCCACCCTGAGACTACATACTGAATTTCAGTTTAGCCTGGGTTACCCTATCATAGAAAACCAAAAAAAAAAAAAGATAGTTTACTTTCTTTTGTCTATGTACTACATTTCCTTTTTTTTTTTTGGTTTTTTTTTTTTTTTTTTTGGTTTTCGAGGTAAGGTTTCACTCTAGCCCAGGCTGACCTGGAATTCACTATGGAGTCTCAGGGTGGCCTCGAACTCACGGTGATCCTCCTACCTCTGCCTCCCGAGTGCTGGGATTAAAGGCATGCACCACCACGCCTGGCTCCTTTTATTTTTTATGTTTTCATTTACTTTTTTTTTTTCATTTATTTATTTACAAGCAGGGAGATTGAGAGAGAGAGGAAAGAGACAAGAGAGTGAGTTTGGTTGTCCCAGGGCCTCTAGATACAAGTACTTTGTGCATCTGGCTTTACATGGACACTGGGGAAATGAACACAAGTTGTTAGGCTTTATAGGCAAGTACCTTAACCACTCAACAATCTTTCTGACCCTCTACTACATTTTTTTTGTTTGTTTGTTTTTGTTGTTTTTTGTTTTCTGAGGAAGAGTCTCACTCCAGCCAGACTGACCTGGAATTCATTGTGCATTCTCGGGGTGGCCTGGAACTCTGAGTCCCAGGCCACCCCGAGTCCCAGGCCACCCCAAGTTCCAGGCCACCCTAAGACTGCACAATGAATTACAAGTCAGCCTGGGTTAGTGTGAAACCCTAACTCAGAAAAAAAAAAAAAATCAGTATTGTCCTTGGCCCCAGTGCAGAGACCAACTTAGAATATACTCACCTTGGGCAACAAGTACTGTGGATGGATTTGGGGAGACTGACTGGTTGCCTTGGAGTCCTCAGTGCACTATGGGAGGTGGTATTAGAGGACTGGACACTCCTCACACCATTGAAGGGAGTGTGAATACGTGGACTGCAGTATCTAGATGCCCTTGCAGCACCTGTCCCAGGTCACCTTACTCCTGGTGAGGGCTTGTGCTTAGCTGGACATTGAATGAAGAGGAGGTAAACCAGGCATAGTGACCAGTGCTATAGTCCCAGTACTAGTGAAGCAGAGGAAAGAGGATCAAGACCTGTGTCTGCACAGGGAGTTCCAGGTTAGCCTTGGCTACAGTGAGACTCTATCTCAAAAGAAACAAGGTAACAAACAAACAAATAAATAAATAAATAAAAATAAAGGAGGAGCCGGGTGTGGTGGCGCACACGTTTAATCCCAGCACTGTGGAGGCAGAGCTAGGAGGATCGCTCACTGAGTTAGAGGCCACCCTGAGACTGCACAGTGAATTTCAGGCCAGCCTGGGCCAGAGCAAGACCCTACCTCGAAAAACCAAAAATAAACAAATAAATAAATAAAGGAGGAAGTGGAAAGGGGCCATTTCCAAATGTACCTCATCAGGAGTTTATAGTAAGTAGGTTTGTTTAGAAGAAAGAGAACAATAGAAACAATGGTCTGAAATCTTGGCTCCTAACATACACCAGTAAACCTGTTACTTCATGCAAGTAGACAAACAGTCCTAGAATCAGAGAACCCAACCTGAGGGTACAGAGAGACATGGTCTCCCTCACCCGGCGTCATCAGCGGCCTCTCCAGGACACATGGAGACTGCAGTAAAACTGCCCCACTTCCACTCTGCTGTGCGCTCATAGGCTCCTCACTAACAACCTGAGGATAGAGAGAGACATGGTCTCTCACCTGGCGTCATCAGCGGCTCTCCAAATGCATGGAGACTGCAGTAAAACTGCCCCACTTCCACTCTGCTGTGCACTCATAGGCTCCTCACTAACAACTTGCAGTCCACATGGTTTTACTAGTTCCTTTTTAACCTTTAATCTTTCTTCATTTTAGGGCTAAAGATTCTATTTTAATCCTTATCTTCCACCTTTAATCTTTCTTCCTTTTAACTGTAGAGTCTTTTGCATCTGAAAACACTAGAAAATAAACCTCAAGTGAAAAAAGAAAAATTTGAGAAATGCTGATTTTCCTGTCTACTTGGCGTTTAAACCATTAATTACACCCATTGATCCTGAAGGACCTGATTCCACCTCCCAGGCCCTCACCACCTTTGCAGATCTCCACCTAATCACTTCTTCAAAAACATTCCAGCCGGGTGTGGGGGCTCACACCTTTGATCCCAACATCCAGCATTCAGGAGGCAGAAGTAGAAGAGGCCACCCTGAGAATAGTGAATTCCAGGTCTGTCTGAGCTACAGTGAAATCTGACCTGGGGTGGGGGAGGAGTGGGACACATTCCAAAGTAATGCTAGATCTATTTAAAATTTGAGTCATATCTACTCAAATATCTTAAGTGGTTATTGAATAAACACAAGACCAGCACAGTTGAATAGAACACATGTGAGCTGCATATATAATTTAAATATTTAGGGCTGGAGAGACACCTCACTGGAAAGGCACCTGCTTTCAAAGCCTGATGGCCTGAGTTCAATTCAAGTACCTATATAAAGCCAGTTGCACAAAGTGGTGCATGTGTCTGGAGTTCATTTGCAGTTGCAGGAGGACCCTGTATGCCCGTGCTCTGCTACTTTCTCTCTGTCTCTCTCTTAAAAAAATAAAAGCCGAGCCTGGCACCTTTAATCCCAGCACTCGGGAGGCAGAGGTAGGAGGATCGCCATGAATTCGAGGCCACCCTGAGACTCCATAGTGAATTCCAGGTCAGCCTGGGCTAGAGTGAAACCCTACCTCAAAAAACCAAAAAAAATAAAATAAAATAAAAATAAAAGCCATGGTGGCACACACCTTTAATCCTAGCACTTGGGAGGCAGAGGTAGGAGGATTACTGTGAGTCTGAGGCCACCCTGAGAATACACAGTTAATTGCAGGTCAGCCTGGACCAGAGTGAGACCCTACCTTGAAAAACTGAAAAAAAAAAAAAAAAAAAAAAAAGATAAAATTGGGCTGGAGAGATGGCTTAGAAGTTAAGGTACTTACCTGTGAAGTCTAAGGATCCAGGTTCGATTCCCCAAAACCCATATAAGCCTGAGGCACATACATCAGGAGTTAGCATTTGTAGTGGCTAGAGGTCCTGGTGTGTCCATTCTCTCTCTCAGAAATAAATAATTCTTTTATCATGGTAGTGTCTCATTATAGTCTAGGCTGACCTGGAATTCACTATGTAGACTAGGTGATCTCTACCTCAGCCTCACAAATGCTGGTGGGAAAGGTGTATACCACCACATCCAGCTAAATAAAAAAAATGAAAAAAAAATTTTTTTTTTGGTTTTTCTTTTTTTTTTAAATTATTTATTTATTTATTTATTTTTTTTAACAATATTCTTTTTTTTTTTTTTTTAAAGTTTTTATTTATTTATTTGAGAGCGACAGACACAGAGAGAAAGACAGATAGAGGGGAGAGAGAGAATGGGCGCGCCAGGGCTTCCAGCCTCTGCAAACGAACTCCAGACGCGTGCGCCCTCTTGTGCATCTGGATAACGTGGGACCTGGGGAACCGAGCCTCGAACCGGGGTCTTTAGGCTTCTCAGGCAAGCGCTTAACCGCTAAGCCATCTCTCCAGCCCAAATTATTTATTTTTTTATTTCTTTGAGAGAAACAGAGAGAGAAAGAGGGGGAGACAGAGACAGAGACAGAGAGAGAGAGAGAATGAATGGGCGCGCCAGGCCATCCAGCCACTGCAAACGAACTCCAGACGCGGCATCCCCTTGTGCATCTGGCTAACGTGGGTCCTGGGGAATCGAGCCTTGAACCAGGGTCCTTAGGCTTCCCAGGCAAGCGCTTAACCGCTAAGCCATCTCTCCAGCCCTTTTTTTTGGTTTTTCAAAGGAGGATCTCACTCTAGCCCAGGCTGACCTGGAATTCACTATGTAGTCTCACGGTGGCCTTGAACTCATGGCAATCCTCCTACCTCTGCCTCCCAAGTGCTGGGATTAAAGGCACGTGCCACCACGCCTGGCTTAAATAAAATGTTACTAAACTGGAGAGATGGCTCAGCAGTTAAGGCACTTGCCTCCAAAGCCTAAAGATACTGGTTTGATTCCCTAATACCCACATAATGCCTGATGCACAGTGCTTACGTCTGCAGTTCGTTTGCACTGGCTAGAGGCCCTGTCACGCTCATTCCCCTCCCCTCTCAAATATAAGTAAACAATAAATAAAAAAATTTAAAAAGCTGGGTGTGGTGGCACATGCCTTTAATCCCAGCACTTGGGAGGCAGAAGTAGGAGGATCACCATGACTTAATTCCAGGTCAGCCTGGACTAGAGACCCTACCTCAAAAATAAATAAATAGATAAAAGTTGGAGAGACTTCCGGTTAACATGGTGGTGTAGGAACCACACCAAAGCAGCCGAGGGGAGAAAAAGAAAAAAATACAAGAAGAGAAAGAAAGAAACCAGCGAAATACACTCTTCTACTAAAAAGTGAGGAACATAAGACATTACCAATGGCAGCAGAGAAGTAGGAGACCCAGAGCGTCCAGAGCCCACATAGGCAGGCAGAAGTGGCTCCAGCAGCAGCGGCACCAGGTCAGCCGCCAGGCATCTCAGCCTCCCAGTTGACAGGGTTAAGGGTGTGGGGCAACACATCCTTAAGGACTTCAACTTTATTAGAAGATTTGTTTGTCATAAGACCTACTCTTGCATAAATACTCTGTGCTGTTTGTCATTGAATGTGTACATTGTTTAGTTAAGTTTTAGAAGCTGCCTATATTTTGTTCTACCATGCCTACTAGAATATACTCATAGCAGGCAAACCCAACACCTAGGGTCACTTTTGTGGTTCCTCTGAGAGTCTTTTAAGAGCATCATCTAGCAATTTAAGCTCCAAACCTGAAGATTATATATATATATATATATGTCAGATTTACTGATACATCTAATAATACTGCAGATAATTAGAAAATCCAAGCATTAACTTAATCCAAGATACAAAAATCACTGTTATAATACAAGAAACACAAAAAATCAAAACACAGCCAAGCATGGTGGCACATGCCTTTAATCCCAGCACTTGGGAGGCAGAGGTAGGAGGATTGCCATGAGTTCAAGGCCACCATGAGACTACATAGTGAATTCCAGGTCAGCATGAGCCAGAGTGAGACCTTACCTCGAAAAACAAAACAAACAAACAAAAAAAGTCAAAGCAATATAAATCCACCAAAAATTATAAATCCATCAGAAATGACCTCCGTGGCTGGGCATGGTGGTGCACGCCTCTAATCCCAGCACTTGGGAGGCAGAGGTAGGAGGATTGCCATGAGTTTGAGGCCCCCCTGAGACTACACAGTGAATTCCAGGTCAGCCTGAGCTAGAGTGAGACCCTACCTCAAAAAAAAAAAAAAAAAAAAAAAACCAGAAATGACCTCTAAGAAGACTGATTTAGAGGAAATGCCTGAGAAAGATTTCAAAAGAATGATTATAAATATGCTCAAAGAGGGCTGGAGAGATGGCTTAGTGATTAAGCGCTTGCCTGTGAAGCCTAAGGACCCCGGTTCAAGGCTCGATTCCCCAGGACCCACGTTAGCCAGATGCACAAGGGGGTGCATGCATCTGGAATTAGTATGCAGTGGCTGGAAGCCCTGGCACACCCATTCTCTCCCTCTCTCTCTCTCTCTCTCCCTGCTTCTTTCTCTGTCTGTCGCTCTCAAATGAATAAATAAATAAAAATAAACCAAAAAAATTAAAAAAAAAATATGGTCAAAGAAATCAAATAGAGGGCTGGAGAGATGGTTTAGTGGTTAAAGTGCTTGCCTTTAAAGCCTAAGGATTCAGGTTCAATTCCCCACTACCCATGTAAGCCTGAAGCACAAAGTGGCACATACGTCTGGAGTTGTTTTCAGTAGCTAGAGGCCTTAGAGTGCTGATTCTCTCTCTTTCTCTCACCCACTCAATTTCTATCTCTCTCTCTCTCAAAAAAGTAAATAAATTATTTATAAAAAGAAAGAAAGGCCAGGCATAGTGTCACACACCTTTAATCCCAGCACTCGGGAGGCAGAAGGAGGACTGCCATGAATTCAAGGCCACCCTGAGACTACATAGTGAAAGTGAAATCAAGGTCAGCCTGGGCTAAAGTAACAGCCTACCTTGAAAAAACAAAAAAAGAAAGAAAGAAATCAAATAGAAAATCAAAGAAAACACAGGAAACCAACTTAATGAAATAAGGAAGTCAATATAAGACATGAATAAGAAAATAGAAATAATATAGAAAAATCAGTCCAAAATACTAGCAATGAAAAACAGTAAGTCAAAAAAAAAAAAAAAAAAAAACTGTAGAAAGTCTCACCAGTAGAATAACAGAAGAGAATATCTAAACTAGAAGACCAGGTGGCAGACCTAATACAGTCCAACAAAGAGAAAGACAATAGGAAGGCATGAATGGTAATTTCAAGATATTCAGGACACTATGAAAAGAAAATGTAAGAATTCAGGGTATAGTATCAGAAGAAGAATTTCACTCCAAAGGCATAGTAGGTGTTTTCAACAAAATCATAGAAGTAAACTTCTCCCAAGTTGAGAAAGAGATGCCAATGCAGTTACAGGAAGCCTTTAGAACATCAAAGAGACAAAACCTGGAAAGAACCTCTCCTCGCCATATTATAATTAAACTACCAAACATACAAACCAAATAAAAAATATTGAAAGCAGTTAGAGAAAAAAATCAAGTCATATACAAAGGCAAGCCCATCAAGAAAACAGCAGATTACTCAACACAAACTTTAAAAGCCAGAAGAACTTGGAATGACATATTCCAAGTTCTGAAAGATAACAACTGTCAACCAAGGTTACTTTATCCTGCAAAGCTTTCCATTTAAATAGATGGAGAGCCGGGCATGGTGGCACATGCTTTTAATCCCAGCACTGGGGAGGCAGAGGCAGGAGGATCACTGTGAGTTCGGGGCCACCTGAAACTACATAGTGAAAGGTCAGCTGGGGCAAGGGCAAGAGCCTATCTCGAAAAAAAAAAAAAAAAAGTAATTAAATAGGAGAAATAAGGACATTCTACAACAAACGCAGGCTAGAGAAAGGCACACATATAAGGAACCTGGAAAAAAAGAAACCATACTCAAATACTAGTCAATAAAAGAGAGCAAAGGTAAAACTAGAGAACTATAAAACAAGAAAAATAGAGACAGGAGTGGTGGCAGACGCCATTAATCTTAGCACTCTGGAGGCAGAGGTAGGAGGATTGCTGTGAGTTCAAGGCCACCCTGAGATTACATAGTGAATTCCAGGTCAGCCTGGACTCGAGTGAAACCCTACCTTGAAAAAAAAAATGGTAAAAATAATTACACACCTTTCAATAATAACTTTTTTTTTTAATTTTTAATTTATTTATTTGAGAGCGACAGACACAGAGAGAAAGACAGAGAGAGGGAGAGAGAGAGAATGGGCGCGCCAGGGTTTCCAGCCTCTGCAAACGAACTCCAGACGCGTGCGCCCCCTTGTGCATCTGGCTAACGTGGGACCTGGGGAACCGAGCCTCGAACTGGGGTCCTTAGGCTTCACAGGCAAGCGCTTAACCGCTAAGCCATCTCTCCAGCCCTCAATAATAACTCTTAATATCAAGGACCTCAATACCCCAACCAAACCAGGTTTGCATACTGGGTTGAAAAGCAGGGTTCTTCAATTTGTTGCCTCCAAGGAACTCACCTTTCTACAAAAGATGGACACTATCTTAGGGTGAAAGGTTAGAAAATGGCGTTTTAAGCAAATGGGCCTAGAAAACAAGCAGGGCTTGCTATCCTAATATCTGACAAAGCAGACTTCAGACCAACATTAGTTAGGAAAGATAAAGAAGGTCACTTTATATTGATTAAAGGCACACTCCAACAGGTGGACATTACAGTTCTAAACATATTCACCTAACATGGGAGTTCCCAACTTCATCAAACAAATGCTATTAGAACTAAGGTCACAGATAAAACTAAACACAGTTGTAGTGGGTGACTTCAACACCCCACTCTCATCAATTGATAAGTCATCCCAACAAAAAATAAACACAAATACAGCTGGAATAAATGAGGTCATAGAACAAATGGACCTAACAGATATATACAGGACATTTCACCCATAGATTTCATTCATTTCACCTACAGAATACACATAGATAAGACCTACTGCTGAAGACTCCACATACTTGGGCTGCAAGGCCACTGAGAAATCCTGCTGGAACTGAGCTGAAAACCTCCTCCAAGTAGACCAGCTGACAGAAAGCTGGAAGAAGCCATACTGCATACAGTTAAATGGGAGAGAGAGAAATCACCAGTGCAGATACCCAACAGTGGACACTGCAAGCCTTATATTTGGCCAGCCGGGCCATATGAGCCAATAGGTGCAATACTGGCACGTCTGTATGGGGGAAACCAACCACTCTCTAATCTGATTGGAGGCCCACTCCACAGGAGGGAATATATCACTGATACTGAAAACCTACAACAAGGGTAGTCATAAGCCCTAGAAGTGTAATGTCTGCTGCTGTCTGGCTAAAAGTATATACTATCCTCACCAAACTGCTCAGTAAGGACTTCTCTGTGTCTGGCTTACGTGGAGAAAAAAAATAATATATATATATATATATATATATATATATATATATATATATATATATATATATGTGTATGTATGTATGTATGTATGTATGTATGTATATATATGAATAGAATAGTTATGGCTGGAGAGATGCCTTAGCTATTAAGGCATTTGCCTGCAAAGCCAAAGGACCCAGGTTTGATTCCCCAGGACCCACACTAGCCAGATGCACAAGGGGGCACACATGTCTGGAGTTCATTTGCAATGGCTGGAAGCCCTGGCATGCCCATTCTCTCTTTCTCTTTTCCTCTTTCTTTGTCAAATAAATAAATAAAAATAAAAAAGAATTGAAAAGTTAATCCCAGCATCCCAGCAGATTAGGGAGGCTAAGGTACCAGGATCACAGTGAGTCCAAGGCCACCCTGAGACTACATAGTGAATTTAAATAAGCCCGGACTAGAGTGAGACCTTAACTCAAAAAAAAAAAAAAAAAAAGAGAGATACTGCTAGAGCTGAGGTGAAAACCTCCTTCATGTACACCAGCTGACAGAAAGCTGAAAAAAATTATGTTGCATGCAGCTTTGTAATGTCTGCTGCTGTCTGGCTAGATGCATATACTATGCTCACCAAACTGCCCAGTAAGCACTTCCCTTAATGTTCATACCCATACATTAATGCTACCCTCACTTTTTTTTTCAAAATTTTTATTTACTTATTTATTTGAGAGAGAGAGAAAAAGAGGAAGAGAGAGAAAGAATGGGTGCACCAAGGCCTGTAGGCACTATGAACAAACTCCAGATGCATGTGCCACCTTGTACATCTGGCCTACATGGGCACTGGGGAATTGAACCTAGGTCTTTTAGGCTTCACAGACAAGCACCTTAACCACCAAGCCATCTTTCCAGCCCTGCTGTCATTTTTGGCTAGAAAAGTTTTTCTTTTTATATGTCAGGGACCTTGGGATGACTCAGAAGGCACCACAGCGCTGAAAAGAAGTGACAGAGGAGTGCTCAGCACTGAAACATCTGTATTACACCTTCCAAGTCTCAGGGTCCATTTTGGAAGAGGTGGTGGGAAGAATGTAAGAGCCAAACGAAGGGTAGGATTCCTTACAATGCACTCTATTCCAGACATAAAATGGTCTAAATATCCATGACTTTGAAGTGCCTGATATTACTTACATAAAACCATCATGATAGGAGGAAAAAATGATAAAATCAAAAATAAGGGCTGTAGAGACAGCTTAGTGGTTAAGGAGCATGCCTGTGAAGCCTAAGGGCCCGGTCCAATTCTACAGGTCCCACGTAAGCCAGACACACATGGTGGCACATGCGTCTGGAGTTTGTCTGCAGTGGCTAGAAGCCCTGGCATGCCCATTCTCACTCTCTCTCTCTCCTTCTCTCTGTCTCTAATAAATAAAAAAGAGAAGAGAAGAAAAACTGAGGGCCAGACATGGTGATGCACGCCTCTAATTCTAGCACCTGGGAGGCAGAGGTAGGAGGATTGCTGTCAGTTCAAGCCCATGCTGACAATACAGAGTAAATTCAAGATCAGCCTGTGTTAGAGTAAGACCCTACCTTGAAAAACCAAAAAATAGGGGCTGGAGACATGGCTTAGCGGTTAAGCCCTTGCCTGTGAAGCCTAAGGACTCTGGTTCGAGGTTCGATTCCCCAGACCCACGTTTGCCAGATGCACAAGGGGGTGCATGCATCTGGCGTTCATTTGCAGTGGCTGGAGGCCCTGCCACGGCCATTCTCTCCCCCCCCACCCCCGCCCGTTGCTCTCAAATAAGTAAAAATAAAAAATAAAAAATAAAAGAAAAACCAAAAAAGAAATAAAAAGCAAGCAAGAAAGAAAGACTGAGGGGGGAAGGGATATTATGGAGAGGGGAGTTGCAAAGGGGAATGGGGGGGGAGGAAATACCATGGTTTACGGTCTAGAATTATGGAATTTGTCAATAAAAAATAAAATCAGGAGGCCAGAAGAATAGATTAATGGGGCGAAAGGGCCTAAGTGAGATCAGGGGAAGAGACTGAGTAAAGGAAAGGTGGAGGGAGGGCTTACCAAAATCTAAGAGGTGCCGGGCGTGGTGGCGCACGCCTTTAATCCCAGCACTCAGGAGGCAGAGGTGGGAGGATCGCCGTGAGTTCGAGGCCACCCTGAGACTCCATAGTGAATCCCAGGTCAGTCTGAGCTAGAGTGAGACCCTACCTCGAAAAACAAAAACAAACAAACAAAAACAAAATCTAAGAGGATATAAATATGGAAACCTACTTTTTTGGACAATGAAACACTCAGGAGCCATAGATTGTTGCTAGAAAATTTTCAATGTCAGGGATGGGATATCTTCCAGTGAGCTGTTGGCTAGGGAGGTCCCTGATGCCCCCAAAACATTACAGGCCATTGCCAAGGCCCTTAGTTTCCCACCAGGAATAGATGGTAAGACCCTACTGCTGAAGACAACACATACTTGGGCTGCAAGTCACTGAGAAATCCTGCTGGAACTGAGCTAAAAACCTCCTCCATGTAGACCAACTAACAGAAAGCTGGAAAAGGCCATGCTGCATGCAGTTCAATGGGAGAGAGAGAAATCACCAATGAAGATACTCAACAGTGGACACTGCAAGCCTTGTATTTTGCCAGCCAGGCCAAATGAGCCATCAGGTGCAATAGTGGCACACCTGTCATGGTGGAAACCAACTGCCCTCTAATTGGACTGGAGGCCTGCTCTATGGGAGGGAATACATCCAGATACTGAAAACCTAAAACAGGGGTAGTTATGAGCTCCAGGGGTGCAACATCTGCTGCTGTCTGGCTAAATGTATATACTATGTTCATCAAACTACTGAGTAAGCACTTCTCTTAATGTTCATACCTATATATTAATGCTACTCTAACTTTTGGTAGAGAACCTCCTCTTTTCAGATCACAGTGACCTTGGGATGACTCAGAAGGCATCAAGGTGCTGGGAAGAAGTGACAGGAGTGCTCAGCACTGCAATATCTCTACCATACCTTCCAAGGCTCAGGGTCCATTGAAGAGGTGGCAGAAAGAAGGTAAGAGCCAAAGAAAGGGTAGGACTCCATACAATGTGCTCCTCTAGACACAAAATGCCCTGGATATCCATGACCTCACAGTGCCTGACACTACTTACACAAGACCATTATAAAAGGAGGAAAAGATCAGGACATCAAAATAAAAGAGAGACTGATTGAGAGGGGGAGGGGATATGATGGAAAGTAGAGTTTCAAAGAGGAAAATGGGTGGAGGAAGGGAATTACCATGGAATATTGTTTACAGTTATGGAAGTTGTCAATAAAAAAAAAACCAAATTGGGCTGGAGAGATGGCTTAGCGGTTAAGCGCTTGCCTGTGAAGCCTAAGGACCCCAGTTCGAGGCTTGGCTCCCTAGGTCCCACGTTAGCCAGATGCACAAGGGGCGCATGTGTCTGGAGTTCGTTTGCAGAGGCTGGAAGCCCTGGCACGCCCATTCTCTCTCTCTCCCTCTATCTGTCTTTCTCTCTGTGTCTGTCGCTCTCAAACAAATAATAAAAAAATAAAAATAAAGGGCTGGAGAGATGGCTTAGCGGTTAAGCGCTTGCTTGTGAAGCCTAAGGACCCCGGTTCGAGGCTCGGTTCCCCAGGTCCCACGTTAGCCAGATGCACAAGGGGGCGCACGTGTCTGGAGTTCGTTTGCAGAGGCTGGAAGCCCTGGTGCGTCCATTCTCTCTTTCTCCCTCTCTCTGTCTTTCTCTCTGTGTCTGTCACTCTCAAATAAATAAATAAAAATTAAAAAATAAAAATAAAAAAATAAAAATAAAATAATAATTAAACTAGAAAAAAAAGTGACAAAAGTATCTGTATTCTGTTTTCAGTAGCAAGAGACTTTAGTGGGCCCATACACACACACATTAATTAAATTTAAATTAACTAAATTTGAAAAGAAGAAAAGAAAAATTAGGATGCCAGGCATGGTGGTGCACACCTTTAATCCCAGCACTCAGGATGCAGAGGTAGGAGGATTGCCATGGGTTGGAGAACATCCTGAGACTACATAGTGAATTCCAGGTCAGCCTGGGCTAGAGTGAGACCCCACCTGAAAAAATAAAAAGATAAAATAAAATTAGGGCCGGGCATGGTGTCGCACGCCTTTAATCCCAGCACTTGTGAGGCAGAGGTAGGAGGATTGCCATGAGTTCAAGACTACCCTGAGACTACAGAGTGAATTCCAGGTCAGTCCGAGCTAGAGTGAGACCCCACCTCAAAACAATAACAGCAAGAACAAAATTAAATTTAAATTAAAAAAAAAATATATATATAAGTGGCTAGAGGGACTATTCAGTGGTTAAAGACACTTGCTTGCAAAGCCTGGTGGCCCAGGTTTGATTCCTCATTAACAATGTAAAGCAGACACATAAAGTGGCATATGCATCTATATATAGTTTATTTGTAGTGACAAAAAGCCCTGACATACCCATTACTCCCCTTTTCTCTCTGCTCCCAAATAAATGTATATATACTATGCTGGGTATAGGAAGCTGAGGTAGAAGGGTCATAATAAGTTCAAGACCAGCCTGGGCTAGTGTAAGACTGCCTCAATACCGAAGTAAAGCCAGATGCACAAAGTGGCATGTGCATCTACAATCCATGTGCAGCATCAAGAGGCCCTAGGATGCCCATAGTCTTTCTTTCCTTCTAAAAAAATAAATAAATAAAAATATTTTAAAACAGACAGACAGACTGTTGTAGTTACCTTCTCCTTGATGGAATAAAGCATCTAACAAAATGGTCAGCTATTTAAGGTGATTGCTTACAAAGCCTACCAGTCCAGGTTCTATTTTCCAGCACCCACTTAAAGCCAGATGCACAAGGTGGCTCATGTGACTGGAGTTCGTTTGCTGGATGCCCTGGCATACCCAGTCTTGCTCTATCTGCCTCTTCCTCTCCCTCTCTCTCAAATAAACAAATAAATTATACATATTATATATGTATATAAACACATAATATAATATATATATATATATTGAACTGCATGCAGCATGGCCTTTTCCAGCTTTCTATTAGTTGGTCTACATGGAGGAGGTTTTCAGCTCAGTTCCAACAGGACTTCTCAGTGACTTGCAGCCCAAGTATGTGGAGTCTTCTTTATAATATGTATAATACACACACACACACACACAAATATAGGTTTTCTGTGACTTCCACACGTGTGCTGTGGAATGCACATGTGTGCCCACACACAAATAAATACATGTGTTTTAATGTTGGAAGATAGAAGGATTACAGCAGCATAGTTTAGGTTCAAGTCAGAGAAGTAAACAGAGCATGCATCACATGAAAGAGTGAGCCTCTGGGTTTCTCTTGGGGGGGGGGGGCGCTTTTCAAGGAAGGGCTTCACTGTAGCCCAGGATGTCGGGGAATTCAGTATGTATTCTCAGGGTGGCCTTGAATTCACAGTAATATGCCTACCTCTGCCTCCTGAGTGCTGTGAATAGTTTTACTTACAGTCTCCAACTGTATGAACTGGTCCCAAAAACATTTGAATGAAGCGGGCCCAGAAACCAAAGACCTCTTCTGGATTGTGTACCCCCATCTCCACCCCCAGGTTTGCCACGCCTGCTTGTTTAAAAGGAGGCTGAATAGTAAAAAAGCACAGACATGTGTGCCACATAGGCTGTTCAGCTAGTCAGCTGAATCTCTGAAGAGACCCCTCCCCTCCATCACTCCAAGGGGACTGATCTATCCCTCCTGTATTCTATTTTCTTCTATGGTATTTATTTTCCTAATGATGCTGCCTGGGGATGAAGCCAGTATCTTCCCCAATTTTCATTCAGCCCTTTTGGTTCTAGGTCTCTGTTTAGCACAGATCTGTAAAATGACATGAGAGTGAATATCTTCAATATGGTTCATGCAAATTTGTTGAAATGACTAATCATCCATTTTTGTTACTGTTGTTCATATATATATTTTTTTCCTTTTTAAATCAAAGCCTCCTTATTTATTTGAGAGCAACAGACATAGACACAAAGAGGCAGATAGAGAGAGAATTGGCACGCTAGGGCCTCCAGCCACTGCAAACAAACTCCAGATGTGTGCGCGCCCCCTTGTGCATCTGGCTAACGTGGGTCCTGGGGAATTGAACCTCGAACCAGGGTCCTTAGGCTTCACAGGCAAGCTCTTAACTGCTAAGCCAGCTCTCCAGACTTTTTTTTTTTTTTTTTTTGAGGTAGGGTCTCACTCAAGCTGAAGCTGACCTGGAATTCACTATGTAGTCTCAGGGTGGCCTCAAACTCATGGCAATCCTCCTACTTTCTGTCTCCAGAGTGCTAGGATTAAAGGCATGCACCACCAAGCCTGACTCTTTTTAAAATTTTATTTTATTTTGTGTATTTATTTGCAAACAGTGAGAGACAGAGAAGAGACAGAAAGAGAATGGGTGTGCCAGGGTGTCTAGCCATTGCAAACACTCCAGACGCATGTGCCACTTTGTGGCTTTATGTGGATCCTGGGAATCGAACTTAGGTCGTTAGGTTTTGTAAGCAAGTACCCTAATCTCTGAACCATCTCTCCAGCCCCTTTTAAAATTTTTATTTATTTGAGAAAGAGGCAGAGTGAGAGAATGGGCATCCCAGGGCCTTCAGCCACTGCAAACAAACCCCAGATGCAGGCACCACCTTGTGCATCTGGCTTATGAGGGTCCTGGGGAATCAATTCAATGGAGAGAAATAATCTTATTCCCTGAGAAGTGGTCCATTAAGGGCCTTTGGGCCTTACCCTGATACTCTACAGTCAGCTCCCATTCAATATAATTTTTTCTTTGTTTCAAAGTAAGGTCTCACTTTAGGCCAGGGTGACCTAGAATCACTATGTAGTCCTAGACTACAACTACTATGCCTTGCTTCAATACTATTTTTTTTCAATACGATTTTTAATACAATTTTTAAATTTATTTTATTTATTTGAGAGAGACAAATAGATGGACTGACAGAATGATCATGCCATGGCCTTCAGCCTCTGCAAATGAACTCCAGACGTATGTGCCACCTTGTGCATCTGGCTTACATGGGTTCTGATGAATCGAACCTGGATCCTTTGGCTTTGCAGGTAAACACCTTAACCTCTAAGCCATCCCTCCAGCCCAGTACTATTTTTTTAAATACCTTTTATTATTTATTTGTAAGGAGAGAGAGTGTGTAGACATACCAGGGCCTCTTGCCACTGTAAACCAACTCCAGATGCATGGGGCACTTTGTACATCTGGCTTTACATGGGTACTAGGGAATTGAATCCAAATAGTTAGGTTTTGCCAGCAAGCACCTTTAACTGCTGAGCCATCTCTCCAGCCCCTACTATCTATTTATTTATTTTCCTGTTTGTTTGAGGGTGGGCATACACTTTAATTCAGCAATTTCACTACAAGGTTGATTCTCAAGAGAAACATTGAGAGTCCTGAGGTATTCTGTGTGCTTTTTCATGTCTGAGAGGTGCTGTTGCAGCCAGCTTCGTGCTGCTGGCAGAAAACACCCAACCAGGAGCAGCTTGTGAGAGGAGAGGTTTACTTCAGCTTACAGACTCGAGGGGAAGCTCCACAATGGCAGGGGAAAATGATGGCATGAGCAGAGGGTGGGCATCACCACCTGGCCAATATCAGGTGGGCAAGAGGAGAATGTGCCAAGCACTGGCAAGGGGAAGCTGGCTATAACCACCACAAACCCACCTCCAACCACACACTGCCTTCAGGAAGCCCCAGGTCCCAAACTGCCATTAGCTGAGGACCTAGCATTCAGAACACGTAAGTTTATGAGGAACACCTCAATCAACACAGCACAGGTGCCAACACATGCTTTCTCAATGGTGGAAGGAGAAGCGGTGCTTTATACAAGCTTCAAAACCCCATAAAGGCTGGCAAGGTGGCTTAGAGGTTAAGGCGCTAACCTGCAAAACCAAAACACCCATATTTGATTCCTCAGGAGCAACATAAGCCAGACGCACAAGTTGTGATGCGCATCTGGAGTTTGTTTGCAGTGGCCAAATGCCCTGGTGCACTCATTATCTCTCTCTATGTCTCTTTCTAATAAATAAAATTAATTTGTTTTCTTTTTAAAAAAATCCAGGGACTGGAGGGATGGCTTAGCAGTTAAGGACATTTGCCTGCAAGGCCAAAGGACCCAGGTTAGATTCCCCAGGACCCATGTTAGCCAGATGCACAAGGGGGTGCTTGCGTCTGGAGCTCGTTTGCAGTGGCATGCCCATTCTCTCTCTCTCTTCCCCTCTTTCTCTGTCAAATAAATAAATAGATAAAAATAAAATATATTTTTTAAAAAATCCATAAAACACCTTCCAAGGCTTAGGGTCTATTGTGGAAGAGGTGGTTGAAAAAATGTAAGAGCCAAGGGAAGGGTAGGATTCCTTACAACGTGCTCCCCACAGACCCAAAATGGCCTGGATATCCATGACCTCACAGAGCCTGACTCTACCTACACAAGACCATCATAATAGGAGGAAAAAAGCATGACATCAAAATAAAAGAGAGACTGGTTAAGATGGGGAGAGGGTATGATGGGGAATGGAGTTTCAAAGGGGAAAGAAGGGGGGAGGAAGGGTCTAACCATGTGATATTTTTTATAATCATGGAAATTGTTAATAAAAAAATTGAAAAGGAAAAAATATCCATAAGGTAAACTGGGCTTGGTGGCACACACCTTGAATCCCAGCACTAAGGAGGCAAAGACAGGAGGATCACCTTGAGTTTGAGACCACCCTGAGACTACATAGTGAATTCCAGATCAGCCTGGATTAAAAGTGAGACCCTACCTCAAAAAAAGAAAAAAATCCCAGCAGGCAATTAACTAATAAGCCTTTCATTTGGCTTTTCTCTGTGCAGCCCTCATCTGGCATCTTCTGTAAGTGCATTTGTTATAATGGATTAGGCTTCACCCTAACAGTGTATATAATGGTTAAATTCTGTTGTCAATGTGCTCAGACTGGGGATAAGAAACACACCTATTAGGTGAATTTCTGAGGGCATTTCCAGGAATTTTTTTTTTTTTTTTTTTTTTTTTACACTTGATCTTAGCCAAAAGGCCGAGAAGCGATTTCTTTTCTTTTTTTTTTTTTTTTTTCAGTGTGTGGGAGGTTTTTTCTCCAATGTGAAATCTTGCTCTAGCCCAGGCTCACCTGGAAATAATCTCAGGCTGGATTTGGACTCACACTCATCCTCTTACCTCAGCCTCCTGAGTGATGGGATTAAAAGCATGTGCCACCATGCCCGTCTTCTTGTCATTATTATTATTATTATATAATTATTCTTTCTTAATTTTTTGAGGTAGGGTCTTATTCTAGCCCAGGCTGACATCGCAATCACTCTGTAGACCCAGGCTGGCCTCAAATTCACACTGCCTATCAAGTGCTGGGATTGAAGGCATGCACCACCACATCCAGTTTATTTTATTTTATTTTTTTGTATGTACTACAGATACATGGGCCACCTTGTGCATCTGGCTTATGTGGGTCCTGGGGAGTTGAATCTGTTCTTTACAGCTTGGCAGGCAAGCATCTTAACCACTAAGCCATCACTCCAGGTCCCCCTTTTTTGGGGGAGGAGTTCGAAGTAGGGTCTCACTCTAGCCCAGGTTGACCTGAAATTCACTATGTAGTCTCAGGGTGTCCTCAAACTCATTGCGATCCTCCTACCTCTGCCTCCCAATGCTGGGATTGAAGGCGTGCACCACCATGTCCGACCTATTTTTTTTTTAATTATTTATTTATTTATTTATTTTTTAATTTTTTTTTTATTGTGGATCTGTGCACTTTTTTTTTTTTTTTTTTTGGTTTTTTTTCGAGGTAGGGTCTCACTCTGGGACCAGGCTGACCTGAAATTAACTCTGTCATCTCAGGGTGGCTTTGAACTCATGGCAATCCTCCTACCTCTGCCTCCCGAGTGCTGGGATTAAAGGCGTGCGCCACCACGCCCGGCGCGCAGTTTATTTTTTTAATTTAATTTATTAGTTTTCTTTTCAGTAAATACAGGCAGTTTGGTACCATTATTTAGGCTCATCTGTGATCTACCCCTTCCCATTAGACCCTCCTTGTTAATGAAACTGGGTCGTGCATTGTGGAGTTAGCCCCCAGTTATTGGTATGATAAATATCTCTGCAAATCATTTGAGAGCGACAGACACAAAGAGAAAGACAGATAGAGGGAGAGAGGGAGAATGGGCGCGCCAGGGCTTTCAGCCTCTGCAAACGAACTCTAGACACGTGCGCCCCCTTGTGCATATGGCTAAAGTGGGACCTGGGGAACCGAGCCTCGAACCGGGGTCCTTAGGCTTCACAGGCAAGTGCTTAACCGCTAAGCCATCTCTCCAGCCCCCGACCTATTTTTTAATATATGATTTTGTTTATTTGAAAGAGAGAGGGAGGAGAGAATGGGCACACCAAGAACTCTTAGTACTGCAAATGAGCCCCAGATTCTGGGCCACATTGCGCATCTTGGCTCTGAGGATACTGAAGAATCAAACCCTGCGACAGAAGGCTTTGCAAGCAAGTGCCCTTAACTGCTAAGCCATCTACCTAGCCTCAATACTATTTATTAGTATGCACAGATTCACATACTGACAGCAAGAGACAAATGACCTGAAAAATCTACAACAATATATACATACACCTGGATCCATCACTATGCATCAACACTGTGTGCGACTTAGGTGCTATGGAGAAAGTGGTTGGGGAAGCTTATTATCTGCTTCCTTGGAGCTTAAATTCTAGAGGGGTTAAATTGTATTCACAGCAATCTTCCTACCTCCACCCCTGCCTCAGGAATGCCCATTGTAAAAAAATATTTATTTATGTGTAGCCAGGCCTGTTGGAGGCAGAGGTAGGAGGATTGCCATGAGTTCAAGGCCACCTTGAGACTACATAGTGAACTCTCAGGTCAGCCTGGGCTAGAGCAAGACTGTACCTCAAAAAAAAATTATTTGAGAGAAAGGAGTGGGGCTAGAGAAATGGCTTAGTGGTTAAGGTACTTGCCTGCAAAGCCTAATGACCTAGGTTTGAGTCTCCAGTGGCACATGCATCTGGAGTTCCTTTGCAGTGGCTGGAGGCCCGAGGGGGGGGTGGGAGGGGCACCACCCCACCACCATCCATGATCGCTCCTTCTCTGCTTGCAAATAAATAATTTTTTTTCGGTTTTTCAAGGTAGGGTCTCGCTGTAGCCTAGGCTGACCTAGAATTCACTATGTAGTCTCAGGGTGGCCTTGAATTCATGGTGATCTCCCTACTTCTACCTTCTAAATGCTTGGATTAAAGGCGTGCGCCACCACCACACCCTGCTTAATTTTTTTTTAGTTTAAAAAAGTTATTGCTCTCTTCTTTTACAAAATGGGGTTTGTTCTTCAAGATGGATCTGATCTCAAACTCCTAGCCTCAAGTGACTCTGCCAACTCAGTCTTTCTGGTAGCTCAGTGTATAGGCATGCACCACTGTGCCCACCTGTTTTACATTCTTCACTTGCTTGTTGCATAGCCGAGTTGTTATGTCAAAAGGAAAATGCCTTAGTCAGCTCTTCCATTTGCAGGGGACACCATTCAAGTGATCCACAAGGGCCTTCAGCACGTGGCAGTTCCAATTTGCTCCGTACATCTGACACATGCTCCCCTGGGTTCAACTCAGGGTCCACCTCAGGCTTCAGATCAGCACCACAGGCTCACATCTGGTCAGAGGTGTCTCCTCAGAAAAGCTCACATCACAATGAGTTGCTTTGTCAACTGTGGACTGCAGGTCATCCTGCTTGGCCATGGTCGATTTCTTCTGGAACCGGCCACATATGCCAGCACAGCCCTCCTTCCCCTTACTCTGGAGGCCACAGGGGGGCTCGCATGTGGGCCACACTCCAGTTTGCTCCTCCTCACAGCATGACTGACTGACAACTGGGGAGGGAGAAAGTGCTCCGACTCCCAGCTTATCACCCTGCCCACCTCTCGGTAAAGCCCGCCCTCGTGGACACTCAGCCGGCATTGTCCTCTAACTTCTGGAAATGCTCTATCTCATGCACAACACCTTCAGCGTCACCATCCCTGTGACCTTCTTCACCACCAGGAAGCACAGCGTTTCAGCTAAAATTCCTCCTCAACACAGATCATCTCTCCACTTGGAGACACAACAGAGGCTTCTGGCTCCGAGCCATTTGAGCTCTCTTTCAAGTGTTACTCCCTGGCCTCTTAACAGTCATCTCACATCTCCAGTTCTTCACCTGTGCTCCCGATCTCATCTGAGTCCCCTTCCTTGTGGTGTCTGCACAGTGGCTGGCCTGTCTGACATTGGCTTTTTATGGAGGGGAGACCCCTGACCTGCTACTAGAAGCCCTTTCTCAGGGACATCACACTGCACTTCTCTACTGATTTTCTCGGTGCTTCAAGCCTCTGTCAGACTGAGAGTCACACCCTGGAGGCACAGGGCCTGTCAGGGGTGACTTCTCTACTCAGGTTACACGGGACCACTTCTCAGACTTAACATGATCATCCCATGGTCAACTCTAGACCAGTGCTTGACTTTATATCTTTGTTTCCTACAACTCCAACATTCTGATACCATAAAACTTTGGCTCTCTGCTCATCTTTAATGTCTTCACAGTAAGAATGTCCATATTGCAGCCCCCCGCTTTCCTGGTTAGGGGGTCCATGCATCCCACCTGGAACCTCATGGAATCCTTGGTAAAGCACACGAGGCTGAGCCATGTGCTCGGGCATAACTTCCCCAAACACATGGATGTTTTTCTCAGAAGTCTTCCAGAAGGCTCCAGGAGATGTACTGCCCTTTCCTCCTCCCACTTTGTCAGCAACACCAGAACTTCTGGGAGGTGGGCTTCTAAACAGAGGGTTAGTGGGAGGTCTCCCTCCACAGAACTGGCTCTTCTCAAACACACATGAAACCCCATCACCCGGCCAGGGACTGTCTGCAGCATTGATAGCAGGAGCTTGTGAGTGGATGGCTTGTTCTCTGGTCATGTTTTCAGCCCGTGCAGGATGAGTCTTGTTTGTTTCCTTTCTTTCAAAGCTATTAGAAGAAAATGACTATGGTGTTTGATGATAAACTGGAAATCCAGGCCACTGGTGAGCAGGGACAGGCAATGGAGACTGACCCACTGGAAAGGTGGATGGTTGCCAAATGCCCAAATGCCCTATAGAGAAAGGACTGAGGACTCCATCTCCATTCTCCTGCAGCACAACCTGCATGGAAGACTTGCCAGTGACACACAGGTTCATTTCTGAAGGTCAGTTTTATTTTCCAGGCTGATGTCTGCTCACAAACGGCAAGGTGCTCATCAATGAGTGGCACAGACCTGTAAACTCTGAGCCAGAAGCTGCTCTGCCAATTTTTTTTTAAGGAAAAAATTAGAAGTGAATTAGGAAAGTAGATGGGGAAGAAAGAAACAGAAAGTTAAAATGTTCCCACCATGCTGGTACAGACAGGTGTCTGCTCAGCACTTTAGGAGCAGAGGCAGATGAGCAAATTTGAGGCTATATTGGACTGCACTGTAAACTCCAGGCCAAAAAATAATAACAAAAAGGAGCTGAGAAATAGCTGAGCACTTAAAAGGCATTTGCCTACAAAGCCTGATGGCCAGAGTTCGATTCCCCAGGAACCACATAAAGCCAGATACACCAAGTGGCATATGCATCTGGACTTCATTTGTTGCGGCAAGAAGCCCCAGTATGCCCATTTTTCTCTTTCTCTCTTTCTCTCTCTCTCTCTCTCTCTGTTGGCAAATAAGTAAAAACTGAGCTGGGCGTGGTGGTGCGTACCTTAATCCCAGTACTCAGGAGGCAAAGGTAGGATGATCCTTGTGAGTTCAAGGCCAGCCTGAGACTACATAGTGAATTCCAGGTCAGCCTGGACTACAGCGAGACCCTACCTCAAAAAAAACAAAAACAGCCAGATGTACTGGCACACACCTTTAATCCCAGCACTGGGGAGGCAAAGGTAGGAGGACCGCTGTGAGTTCAAGGTCAAGGTCACCCTGAGACTTAGTAGTGAATTCCAGGTCAGCCTGGGCTAGAGTAAAAACCTACCTTGAAAAACAAACAAAAAAAAATTAAATATTGTGTATGAATTTTGAAACCGTTTTATGGCCTTCAACTCAACATCCTCCTACCTCAGGCTCCTGAATGTTGGGATTACAAGTATACAAAACAACCTGCAAGAATCACTTTGAAGCCGGATGTGTGTGGTGGTGCACGCCTTTAATCCCAGCACTCGGGAGGCAGAGGTAGGAGAATTGCCATGAGTTCAAAGCCATCCTGAGAATACAGAGTGAATTCCAGGTCAGCCTGGGCTAGAGTGAGACTCTACCTCAAAATACCAAAGGGGAAAAAAAAAAAAAAAAAAAGAATCACTTTGAAATAAGTGTAGCTACAAGCACAGATTCTGGTGTTGGCTATACTGGGGTTTAATCTTAGCTATGCCAAGTACATTACTCTTTCAAAAGCCATTAAGCCCATACCTTGTCTCTCTTTCTTAATCTATAAGAATAATAAGAGTCATATTCATAAGAACTGTTATAAAAAAGGCTGGGAAGATAGCTTAGTGACTAAAGGCACTTACTTGAGTTCAACTCTCCAGCCACCCACATAAAGCCAGGTAATGCAAAAAGTGGCAAAAGTCAGGGATAAGGTACCTTCCAGTGAGTTGTTAACCAGAGAGATCCCTGATTCCCCTAATCATCATAGGCCATTGCTGAGGCCCTTAGTTTCACACCAGGAATAGATAGTAAGACCCTATCGCTGAAGACTCCACATACTTGGGCTGCAAGGCCACTGAGAAATCCTGCTGGAACTGAGCTGATAACCTCCTCCATGTAGACCAGCTGACAGAAAGCTGGAAAAGGCCATGCTGCATGCAGTTCAGTGGGAGAGAGAGAAATCACCACTGAAGACAGTCAGCAGTGGACACTGCAAGTCTTATATTTGGCCAGCCAGGCCAAATGAGCCAATGGGTACAATAGTGGCATGCCTGTTATGGGGGAAACCAACGTCCTTCTAATTGGACTGGAGGCCTGCTCCATGGGAGGGAATACATCCCTGATACTGAAAACCTATAACAGAGGTAGTCATGAGCCCTAGGGGTGTAACGTCTGCTGCTGTCTGGCTAAGTGTATATACTATGCTCACCAAACTGTCTAGTAAGCACTTCTCTTGATGTTCATAACCATGTATTAATGCTACTCTGACTTTTGGTACAGAAACTTCTCTTTTCATATGGCAGTGACCTTGGGATGACTCAGAAGGTACCATAGTGCTGAGAAGTGACAGAGCAGTGCTCAGCACTACAATATCTCTATCACATCTTCCAAGGCTCAGGGTCCATTGCGGAAGAGGTTTTAGAAAGAATATAAGAGCCAAAGGAAGGGTAGGACTCCTTATAACGTGCTCTTTTAGACACAAAATGGCCTAGATATCCATGACCTCACAGTGCCTGACACTACCTACCCAAGACCATTGTAATAGGAGGAAAAGATCATGATATCAAAATAAAAGAGAGACTGATTGAAGAGGGAGAGGGGATATGATGGAGAGAGGAATTTCAAAGGGGAAAATGGGGGGAGGAAAGGAATTACCATGGAATATTGTTTACAGTTATGGAAGTTGTCAATAAAAAAAGAAATAAATAAACTGGGGCAAATAAAAAGTGGCAAAAGTGTCTGGTATTCTGTTTTCAGTAGCAAGAGACCTTAGTAGGCCCATACACACACATGTACAAATAATTAAAAGAAAAAAGAAACAAAACTGAGGGCTGAGCCAAGAATGGTGGCACATGCCTTTGATCCCATTACTCAGATCACTGTGAGTTAAAGATCACTCTGAGACTACATATGATTTCCAGGTCAGCCTGTGCTAGAGTGAGGCCTTACCTTAAAAAACAAAAAACAAAACAAAAAAAAAAAAAAATTGAGGGCTGGAGTGTTGATTCAGTGGTTAAGTCATTTTACATCAAAGCTTACAACCTGGGTTCAATTCCCCAGTACTTATGGAAAGCTAGATGCAAAGCGGCACATGCATCTGGAGTTTGTTTGTAGTGGCTAGAGGCCCTGGTGAGCCCATATACATTTATTTGCCAACAGAGCAAATATATAAATAACTAAAAACTTGCCAAGTATGGTGATGCATGCTTTTAATCCCAGTGCTCAAGAGCCAGAGGTTGGTGGATTGCTCTGAGTTTAAGGCCACCTTGAAACTATATACTGAATTCCAGATATGCCTGGGTTAGAGTGAGACCCTACCTTGAAAAACCAAAAGTAAAAAAAAAAAAAAAAAAATGAAGACTAGAGAGATGATTTAGTGGGTAAGGCACTTGCTAGTAAACTTTTATTCTAATTAACCATTTATTTCTTTATAAATGACTGAACTAGACTTTCCTAACATTCTTAATTTTGAGTAAATGTGAAAGTAGAGCATCTCTAAATTATAATGCATGAAGATTTTTATTATTGTAAATATGTAGACAAATAAAATGGGTGGCTGGGCATGGTGGCACACGCTTTTAATCCCAGCACTTAGGCAGTAGAGGTAGGAGGATCACTGTGAGTTTGAAGCCAGCCTGACTACATAGAGCCTGGGCTACAGCAAGACCCTACCTCGAAAAACCAAAAAAAGAAAAGAAAGAAAATAGGGGCTGGAGAAATGGCTCAGCGGTTAAGGCATTTGCCTGCAAAGTCAAAGGACCCAGGTTCAATTCCCCAGAACCCACGTAAGCCAGATGCACAAGGTGGCACATGCATCTGGAGTTCATTTGCAATAGTTGGAGGCCCTGGCATGCCCATTATCTCTGTCTCTCTATCTGCCTCTCTCATAAATAAATGTATTAATAGAAATGGATTATTTTGCCTTAAAAAAAAGAAAAAGAAAAGAGGAGGAAGTACAGAGCCCCTCCATGAGAGAGGTGAGAGGGGGTAAAGCCCCTAGATATCCACTTCCTTTCCATCAGGTGTGTGTGTGTGTGTGTGTGTGTGTGTGTGTGATTTTTTTTTTTTTTTTTCCTGAGGTAGGGTCTCATTCTAGCCCAGGCTGACCTGGAACTCACTCTGTAGTCCCAGGTTGGCCTGGAACTCACACTGATCCTCCTCCCTCTGCCTCTCCTGATTGCTGGGATTAAAGGTGTGCACCACCATGCCTGGTCACCTTTTTTTTTTTTTTTTTTTTTTGCCTCAAAGTATAATTTCCACTTTATTTTGTTTCCTCAGAAGACAGTTTTTCTTTAGTCCCTAAGAAGTCCACTCTTTTTTTTTTTTTTTTTAATTTATCTGAGAGAGAAAGAGGCAGATAGAGAGAGAATGGGCACAACAGGGCCTCCAGCCACTGCAAACGAACTCCAGACGCGTGCGCCCCCTTGTGCATCTGGCTAACATGGGTCCTGGGGAATCAAGCCTTGAACTGGGGTCCTTAGGCTTCACAGGCAAGTGCTTAACCGCTAAGCCATCTCTCCAGCCCAGAAGTCCACTCTTTACATGGGCTTTGGTGGCGGTTGTGGAGCAGCACCAGCCGGTCTAAACTTGTTCAGTCCTTCCCAGCTTCCCGAGATTCCTGACCACCTTGCTGTGAACTGCACAGGTCACATAGTAACACAGTTTCACATGGAGCATGGAGAGAACATAAGCATCAAAGACACTTGCTTTGGAAATGTCCCTGACGGCAGCGGCCTCCATTATGTTCCAAATGATGAACTTCTTGATAGCCTTGACCCTGGGCATGCACTAGGCACAGTTAGTGCAGTGGCCTTTCTTGGCTCGACCATTGTTTCTTTGCTTCTTTGTCATCTTGGAAGTTGGAGCCAGAAAGTGTTCCATTGTTATTTTTTCTTTTGTTTTTCCAGGCAGGGTCTCACTCCAGGCCAGGCTGACCTGGAACTCACTGTGTAGTCTCAGGGTGGCCTCTAACTCACAGAGATCCTCTTACCTCTGCCTCCCAAGAGCTAGGATTAAAGGCGTGCGCCAATCTTCTGGTTAAGATGGCAGCGTAAACCAGGAATGGTGCACGCCTTTAATCCCAGCTCTTGGGAGGCAGAGATAGGAAAATCGCTGTGAGTTCGAGGCCACCCTGAGACTACACAGTGAGTTCCAGGTCAGCCTGGCCTAGAGTGAGACCCTGCCTCAAAAAACAAACAAACAAACAAACAAACAAAAAAAAAAACCCAGCAAAATACACTCTTCTACTAACAAGTGAGGTGTATAAGACATTATCAATGGCAGCAGAGAAGTAGAAGAGACCTAGGGCTTCTAGAGCTCTCACAGGCAGGCAGAAGCGGCTCCAGGAGAGGCGGCACCAGGCACCAGGCCCGCAGGGCCACAGCTGCAAGGCTCGGCTTGAGCCACAGGAAAAGCCAGGTGAGGGGATTCTCCACTCACACCGACCTTGGTGCAAACTCAAGAAACATGAAGGGAGGACTGCAGGGAAGAACGGAGGAGGAGCTAGTGAGGAAGAGGATCACGTAGACCAGCAGGAGAACCAGAGCCACCAACCACAGCCTCCCCTTCTCCACCACCAGGGCAGGCACCAACAAGCACCAGAGACTAGGGGAAGGGGCTCACAACACCCAGCACAGGTGCCCAGAGCAGCAATCCAATAACCCAGCCAGCCTACCTGAGCACAGTGCAACAAAGAAGGACTCAAGCAGGAGCGCAGCATAACTGAGATCAAAACAATCCCAAAAGGTAACTGCGATTACACCAGGTCAGTACCTACTAAATAAGCCTGGTGTGTAGGCTTGAATAGGAAGTGCTAATTGTACCTTCCATGTCAGGATAAATTATGTGTTAAATCTGATGGATGGTCAGATTTGCCATTTTTAAATAAGCTATATCTGGGGCTTGTCATTTGTTGCTTCCCGATTTATAGTGCCTCTGTTTCCTCTTCTGTTGTTCACTAGAGAAGAGGAAACCCTTCAACATATTGGTCTTGGCAAAGACTTTCTGAATATAACCCCAATTACTCAGGCAATAAAGCCACAGATTAGCCACTGGGACCTCATGAAATTACAAAGCTTTGTAGGCAAAGGACACTGTGAATAAAGCCAAGAGGCAACCTACAGAATGGGACAAAATCTTCGCCAGCTATACATCTGATCAAGGATTAATATCTAGGATATACAAAGACCTCAAAAAATTAAGTAATAAGAAATCAAACAACCCAATTAAAAATGGGCTATGGAACTAGAGAGTTCTCAAAAGAAGAAATACAGATGGCATATAAGCATCTAAAAATGTTCTACATCCCTAGTCATCAGGAAAATGCAGATTAAAACTACACTGAGATTCCATCTCACTCCTGTCAGATTGGCTACCATCATGAAAACAAATGACCATAAATGCTGGCGAGGATGCAAAAAAGAGGAACCTTTCTACACTGTTGGTGGGAATGCAATCTGGTCCAGCCATTGTGGAAATCAGAGTGGAGGTTCCTGAGACAGCTAAAAATAGATCTACCATATGACCCAGCTATAGTACTTCTACGCATACATCCTAAGGACTCATCTCACTACCGTAGAGATAATTGCTCAACCATGTTTATTGCCATTCTGTTCACAATAGCTGGGAAATGGAACCAGCCTAGATGTCTCAACTGATGAGTGAATAATGAAGACACGGCACATTTATACAATGGAGTTCTACTCAGTGGTAAAGAAAAATGAAGTTATGAAATTTGCAGGAAAATGGATGGATCTGGAAAGGATTATACTAAGTGAGGTAGCCCAGGCCCAGAAAACCAAACGTTGCATGTTCTCTCTTATATGTTGATCCTAGCTACAGATGATTGAACTTCTGTGTGAGTAGGAAGAAAACTCAGTACCAAAGGCCAGTAAACTAGAAAAGATATATAAAGGGAAGAGAAAGGAAGGGAAGGTGGTACTTTATAGGATGATATTGTATATATGTAAGTAGAAGAAGAGATTAAAGGGGGTGAAAAGGCCCAAGTGAGGTCAGGGGAAGAGACTGAGTAAAGGAAAGGTGGAGGGAGAGCTTACCAAAATCTAAGAGGATATAAATAAATCATATGGAATCCTACTTTTTCGGACAATGGAACACTCAGGAGCCATAGATTGTTGCTAGAAAATTTTCAGTGCCAGGGATGGGATAACTTCCAGTAAGTTGTTGGCCAGGAAGGTCCCTAATGCCCCAAAAACATTACAGGCCATTGCCAAGGCCCTTAGTTTCCCACCAGGAATAGATGGTAAGACTCTACTGCTGAAGACTCCACATACTTGGGCTGCAAGGCCACTGAGAAATCCTGCTGGAACTAAGCTGATAACCTTCTTCATGTAGACCAGTTGACAGAAAGCTGGAAGAAGCCATTCTGCATGCAGTTCAATGGGAGAGAGAGAAATCACCAATGAAGATACTCAACAGTGGACACTGCAAGCCTTGTATTTGGCCAGCCAGGCCAAGTGAGCCAATGGGTGCAATGGTGACACATCTGTCATGGTGGAAACCAACTGCCCTCTAATTGGAATGGAGGCCTGCTCCATGGGAGGAAATACATCCTTGATACTGAAAACTTAAAAAACAGGTGTAGTCATGAGCCCTAGGTGTGTAACATCTGCTGTTGTCTGGCTAAATGTATATACTATGCTTATTAAACTGCCCAGTAAGCACTTCTCTTAATGTTCATACCCTTATATTAATGCTACTCTCACTTTTGGTAGACAATCTTCTCTTTTCAGATGGCAGTGACCTTGGGATGACTGAGAAGGCATCATGGTGCTAGCAAGAAGTGACAGGAGTGTTCAGCACTGCAATATCTCTATCACACCTTCCAAGGCTCAGGGTCTAATGCGGAAGAGGTGGCAGAAAGAATGTAAGAGCCAAAGGAAGTGTTGGACTCCCTACAACGTGCTCCCTCCAGACACAAAATGGCCTGGATATCCATGACCTCATAGTGCCTGACACTACCTACACAAGACCATCATAATAGGAGGAAAAGATGATGACATCAAAATAAAAAAGAGACTGATTGAGATGGGGAGGGGATATGATGGAGAATGGAGTTTCAAAGGGGAACGTGGGGGGAGGGAGGGTATTACCATGGGATATTTTTTATAATCATGGAAGTTGTTAATAAAATGAAATAATAAAAAAAAAAGACCAGGGTTCAATTCCCCAGAACCCACATAGAAAAGATGCCAAAAGTGGTACGTGCATCTGGAGTTCATTTGCATTGACTAGAGGCCCTGACATGCCCATTCTCTCTGTTTCTCTCTGCTTGCAAGTAAATAAGTAAAAATTTTAAAAAGAACAACCAACTAAAATATATTAAATTATATTTAGGAGAAATAGAGCCTAGAAGCAGGATGAAATGTTTCTAAACAACAGAGGAGATTTCGGGAAATGGAAAAGACTTCTGACAAAAATTACTAGTTTTTTTTTTTAATTTTTAATTTTTATTAACATTATCCATGATTATAAAAAAAATCCCATGGTAATTCCCTCCCTGCCCCTGGACACTTAAAATAACTAGGTTTTTTGTTGTTTTGTCTTTTCCAAGTAGGGTCTTTGTTCTTGCTCAGGCTGACCTGAAATTCACTACAGTAGTCTCAGGGTGGCCTGCAATTCACAGTGATCCCCTGCCTCCCAAGTGCTGGGATGAAAGGTGTGTGCCACCATGGCTTGGCTGCAACTTTTAACAGATACTTATTTCCTGGTTTTTATTTCATCCTTTTCATAAAACTGGATGCTGTTAGAGAAAAGGAGAAAAACTACTACCTGGCTGAGCCAAGCTACAAATAAATTCATTTTCCTTTCATTTAAGGTGTGCCAGGAGGCTGGAGAAATGGTTCAGCAGTGGAAGGCACTTGCTTGCAAAGCCTGACAGCCTGGGTTCAATTTCCCAGTGCCATGTAAAGTCAGGTACACAAATTGTCTTATGTGTTCTGAGTTCGTTTGCAGGGGCAAAAGGCCCTTGGTGGGACCATTCTCCTCCCCACTGCCCCCACCTTGAAAACTGGTAAATAATAATAATAAAGTGCCAGGCTTATTCTACATGCCCTCCTGTCACATTTTCTCTCATGTATTCCCTTTTTACATATGCTAGTAATTTTTTTTTTATGCTAGTAAATTTTTGCTAAGAATCAAACACTAGAAATAGAGACATAAATAAGGAATTAGTAAACACATTTTAAAAGTGAAGACTCAAGCTGGGTGTGGTGGCGCACGCCTTTCATCCCAGCACTTGAGAGGCAGAGGTGGGAAGATCACCTGAGTTTGAGGCCACCCTGAGACTACATAATGAATTCCAGGTCAGCCTGAGCTAGAGTGAGACCCTACCTCGAAAAAAAAACGAAATAAAAAGTGGAGACTTTTACTGTCCCTTCATCTATATACAATATTTTGGGATACTTCCTTCCCCCCCACAGCATTTTTAGACCCTTGGACAATTTATCTGCTGACTAATCCTTCCTGAGAAATACACTGTTGACTTTTTTTCCTTCTTCCTGAGGAAGGCTAGTGCAAAAGAAACACTTGAAGGCTCAACATTACAGCTGAGGAGAAGGCCACGTGGGAATGAAGAATTTCCTGGAGGCCTGGGAGGTGCAAGCCCTAACAAGGGGAGAATGTCACCAGCCCTGTTTCAAAAACAAGGGGATAGAGTGTGACAGTGGAGCAGTAAAAGCTACTAGAGGGCTCCCCTTGGGCAAAGTGGAGTCTCTGGAATACATCATAAAAGGTCAGTGTGGGCTACTGAATTTAATGGAAAAATGGGAAAGAAGGCTACTGAGAAGAGTTAAACAAAGCTGACCTAAGACAGCTCAGCTAGAGGGATGGAGAAGGGGAAAGGAAAGGAAAGAACACCAACCAAAAAACCCACCAAACTTGTTGCAATTTGAACGCAATCCTCCCTCTTCCTGCACCAATGACACTGGGTTTCCACTTCCTTTCTCTATCATGTTGCTCAAATTTCTAGCCACCAACTCAGAATAAGGAGCAGCCTCTAGAGCCGCTCACTGGATCCTGAACAAAAGTACTGCGTGTGTGGTGCATGCAGATGGGAATGACTATCCCATACTGACCCATTACAGAGACCACAGGAAGATGCTAAGTGAACCCCTTTATCACTCATTTGCCCATTTTCCCTAAGATGGAGTTTCTCACTGAACCTGGAGCACCCCAGGTTACAATGGCTGGTCACCAGGAGGCCCCAGCGATTCTCCAGTCTCTGTCCCTCTCATCCCTGGGGTTATAGACAAATGCTGGAATTAAATACTTGCACCACCACGCCCAGCCCTAATCTTTTTAAAACAAGTTTTTATAAATATTTTTATTTATTTATTTATTTGAGAAACAGAGAGGAAGAGACAGATAAAACAGAACATGGGCAGGCTAGGGCCTCCAGCCACTGCAAATGAACTCCAAACACATGTGTGCAGCTGGCTTACATGGGTACTGGGGAATCAAACCTAGGTCTTTAAGCTTTGCAGGCAAGCACCTTAACCATTAAGCCATCTCTCTAGTCCCTAATATTTTTTTAAATATTTTTATTTATTTGCAAAGAGAGAGGAAAACAGGGAAAGAGAGAGAGAAAGACAACAGGTCCCTGATCTTGATGGATATACTATTGCTTCTACTTCTGAACAATGGATATTCTTGCCAACTGTCATATATATGACTTTTTTTTCTTTTTCTTTCTTTTTTTGATTTTTCAAGGTAGGGTCTCACTGTGGCCCAGACTGACCTGGAATTCAAGATGCTGCCTCAATTTTTAAAAGGGGGGGGGGGGCTGGAGAGATGGTTTAGCAGTTAAGGTGCTGGCCTGTGAAGCCAAAGGACCTAGGTTCCCCAGGACCTACGTAAACCAGATGCACAAGGGGGTGCATGCATCTGGAGTTCGTTTGCAGTGGCTAGAGGCCCTGGCGTACCCATTCTCTGTGTGTCTGTCTCCTCTCTCTTTCAGCTTGAAAAAAAAAAAAAAAAAAAAAAAAACTTTTTAAGGCAAACTACAGATCTAGACCCTATGTGCCCAGTGTCTTTAGTCTTTAATAAAATCTCCTGGGGCTCTAGAGATAACTTAGCAGTTAAGGTGCTTGCCTGCAAAGCCTAAGGACCCAGGTTTGATTTCCCAGTATCTATGTAAGCCAGATGAACAAGGTGGTGCATGCATCTGGAGTTTGTTTACAGTGGATAGAGACCCTTGTACATCCATTTTCTCTATCTCTTCCTCTCTCTCTCTCTTATAAATAAATAAATAAGTAAAATCTATGTATATGGTTGCACTTATCTCCAAACACCAAGTAGGTGAAGTGAGTGACACTAATCAACATTTTTCAGGGGAGTACAAACAAATCCAGAGAATTTAAATATCTAATTGAAAGTCACAAAATTAGGAAACTGTGATTTGGGACTGGAAACTATACTCTGAAAGAGCTTGCTGGAGCTCATGTCTCCCAGTACATTCTATTTCACTGACCTCAAGTGAACTAGCAGGTGAACCATCCATTCTGATTATTCAGCATTATCCTAGTTCTAGGCAAACTGGATGCATAGTTACTCTATGCAAGGAAAGCAGTCAAATGAGTAACAAACTTTGCAATTACAAACCAAAATGGAAACTGGAGAGATGGCTTAGCTGTTAGGGGACTTGCCTGTGAAGACTAAGGATCCAAGTTTGATTCCCCACTACTCACATAAGCCAGATGCACATGGTGGCACATGCATCTGGAGTTCATTTGCAGTGGCTGGAGGCCCTGGTGTGCCCATTCTCTCCTGCCCCATAAACAAATAAATAAAACTTAAAACAAACAACAACAACAAAAACGGCCAGGTAGTGCTACACAGCCTTTAGCTCCAGCACTGGTAGGAGGATCGCCATGAATTGGAGGCCCGCCTGAGACTACATAGTGAATTCCACGTCAGCCTGAGCTAGAGTGAGACCCTACCATGAAACAAGAAAAACAAATGAAAAAAAAAAAATATTTGGACAGAGAGAGAAAGAGGCGGGGCGGGGAGAATCTAGCATGAGCAAACCAGAGCCTCCTGCTAACTGTAAACGAACCCCAGGTACATGAGCCAGTTTGTACTACTGCCTTTGTGTGGGGACTGGAGAGTCTAACCTGCACGTCCAGCCTTGCAATCAACCCCCTTAACAGACCGTCATTCCAACCCTGACTGCTGTAGTTTTAACTTTGCTTTAGGTGAGCCTTTGAGTAACCAAACTGTCACCCTCCAAACCGCACTTAGCCTCTCTCTGCCTATCTATTCTAGCCACTTTTCCTTTTCCTTCCTCTCATTTCCCTAGAAAGGAGTTGTCATAGGAATAGTATCGTCATAGTAAACCAGCTAGCAGACAAGAAGAGTGACAAAAGAATAGGAAGAAAAATGAAAGGAATACAAAGTGACAAAGAGAATTGAGACACTCAGGAGAACCACAGAACTGACAAAATGCCATTACAAAATTAATTTACAGAACTGGGTGGAGGCACTGCCCACAGTTAGAACTAGAACAGACTAGAGGAAATGAGACAATAGACATAAGCAGACTCTGGTCCTCAAACCTATAGACACGGGTGGGTTAGGACAGCAGAGGCATTCCAATTAAGACCCAGATTCTGCTGGATGCTGTAGAACGTGATAGAGACAGTTCCTGGCTGTGGACACAGACAGCTCCTAGGAAGTGTGGATGTGTCCTGATCATCTCAGCCTGACTCATTCCTATTTCCAAGGAAGGGAAAGGTGGGAGTTTATAGAGGGTCACCTTCCTTTCTATTTTGTTTTCTACTTCCATTTCTTGCCTGTGGTCTCCCAATGTGCACAGAAAAAAATCTCCCTAACACAACCTAAGGCAAGAAATATTCTCCTCAGAAATACA
Source organism: Jaculus jaculus (assembly GCF_020740685.1). Lineage (NCBI taxonomy): Eukaryota > Metazoa > Chordata > Mammalia > Rodentia > Dipodidae > Jaculus > Jaculus jaculus. Next base: position 10,407,366 of record NC_059124.1, read on the forward strand.
CTGTCAGGCCAGGTGTGGTGGTGCACGCCTTTATTCTCAGCACTTGGGAGGCAGAGGTAGGAGGATCACTGTGAGTTCGAGGCCACCCTGAGACTACAGAGTGAATTCCAGGTCAGTCTGATCTGGAGTGAGACCCTACCTTGAAAAACCAAAAAAAAAAAAAAAAAAAAAAAAGAAAGAAAGAAAAAAGAAACCTAAAAATAAATAAATGAATATCCTGTGTCATTTTTTGTTCTTTTTGTTTGTTTTGTTTGTTTTTGTTTTTTCAAGGTAGGGTCTCACTCTATCCCAGGCTGACCTGGAATTCACTATGTTCTCTCAGGGTGGCCTCGAACTCAAGGCCATCCTCCTACGTCTACCTCCCAAGCACTGGGATTAAAGGCATGAGTCACCACACCTGGCCTCCAGCTAGTTATTATTTTTTAAATATTTTTATTTATTTATTTATTTGAGAGAGAGAAAGAGAGATAAATAAATAGCCAGGTAGTGAGAGAAAGAGAATGGGCACACCAGGGCCTCCAGCCATTGCAAATGAACTTCAGATGCATGAGCCCCCTTGTGCATCTGGCTTATGTGGGTCCTGGGGAGTTGAATCTGGGTCCTTTGGCTTTGCAGGCAAGAGCCTTAAGTGCTAAGCCATCTCTCCAGCCTTTTTTTTTTTTTTTTAAACAAGACCTCATTATATAACTCTAATTGGCCTGGAATTTGTCTGTGTAGACCAGGATGGCTACAAACTCACAGAGATCCATCTGCTGTTGATTACAGGCTTGAGCGGCTATGCCCAGAACCCTTGTCTTTTTTTGCGTGGGCGGGGGGACTATATTGGTGAGGATTATCCCAGGCCTTAAGTATGCTAGACAAACACTCTTACCACTGAGCCATACCCTCAGTCTCAGCTCTTATGTCTCAACTCCTCTCTCTCTTCCTTCTCTACATTTTAGCCCCTTTCTATTTCCCCAGGCTCCCAGTCACTCTATTCCATGTCTCTTCCATAAGTTACTTTTGTGCCACTATTTTAGCCAGAAATTTTGCTTCTTCCAATTCTATTCTCTTCTCACCAGTAGTTGAGTTTGTACTTGGAACTCTCTTTGGACAAAAATCACATCTTTTATATATATATATATATATATATATATATATATATATATGCATATATATAAACAGTTTTAAACCCAGAATGAAGGTTTTAATTTTGTTTTTTGTTTTTTTGAGGTAGGGTCTCACTCTAGTCCAGGCTGACCTGGAATTTACTATGTAGTCTCAGGCTGTCCTCGAACTCACAGAGATCCTCCTACCTCTGCCTCCCAAATGCTGGGATTAAAGGTGTGTGCCAACAGGCCTGGCTAGAATAATTTTATTTATTTATTTGAAAGCAGAGGGAATTAAAGAGAAGAGAGACAGACAGAATGTGCATGTGACAGGGTCTCCAACCTCTGAAACCTAATTCCAGATGCATGTGCCATTTTGTGCATCAGGCTTTGTAGGTACTGGGTTACTGGGGAATCTAATCCAGGTCATTAGGCATTTCAGGCAAACACCTTAACCACTTAGCCATATCTCTAGTCCCCCCACTTTTTTTGTTTTTGTTTTTCGAGGTAGGGTCCCACTCTGGCCCAGGCTGACCTGGAATTCACTATGTCGTCTCAAGGTGGCCTTGAAATCATGGCAACTTCCTACCTCTGCCTCCTGAGTGCTGAGATTAAAGGCATGTGCCAACACACCTCTATGTAGGTCAGGCTACCCTCGATCTCACTATACTCCTGCCTCAGCCTCCTTCATTCTGGGATTATACAAATTTGTGCCATGATATCTTACATTTGCTGAATGACTAATTATGACTTCAAGTCATAATTCTGTCATGGAAAGGATAAGATAAGAAAGTGCTAAAGGAAGGCAGTGATATAGCTCTAATAAGTGCAAGTTGTTTTCTACTGTATAAATACACCTGATAAACTTTCACCTTTCCACTGCAAAACAGAACTTTGTGGGCTCTCTCTGACATATAACTACCATTAACTAGTAAAGGTCACTTGAACACAAACACTGTGGTGACCATCAGATCTGGTAATGGAGACACACACAGCGCCCACAGCAGAGTTCACAGGGACATTAACTAGTAAAGGTCACTTGAACACAAACACTGTGGTGACCATCAGATCTGGTAATGGAGACATACACACAGTGCCCACAGCAGAGTTCACAGGGACATTAACTAGTAAAGGTCACTTGAACACAAACACTGTGGTGACCGTCAGATCTGGTAATGGAGACACACACAGTGCCCACAGCAGAGTTCACAGGGACATTAACTAGTAAAGGTCACTTGAACACAAACACTGTGGTGACCATCAGATCTGGTAATGGAGACACACACACAGTGCCCACAGCAGAGTTCACAGGGACATTAACTAGTAAAGGTCACTTGAACACAAACACTGTGGTGACCGTCAGATCTGGTAATGGAGACACACACAGTGCCCACAGCAGAGTTCACAGGGACAGAGTGAGGGAATGGGAGACTCACCATGCTGCATGCCCAGAAGAGAGAGTTTGAGAATGATTTCTGGACTTTCCTAATACTAAAAACACTGAGGGGCTGGAGAGATGGCTTAGAGGTTAAGATTCATGACTGCAAAGCCTAAGAACCCAGGTTTGATTCTCCAGGTCCCACGTAAGCCAGATGCACATGATGGCACATTCATCTGAAGTTCATTTGCAGTGGCTGGAGGCCCTGGCACACCCATTCTCTCTCCCTCTCTCTCTCCCTCACATCTGTAATAATAAGTAAATAAAAATGAGTCTTTAAAAAAAAAACAAAACACTGAGACTACATAGTAAATTCCAGGTCAGCCTGGGACAGAATGAGACCTGACCTCAAAAAGCCAAAAATAAAAATAAAAACACCAGGCATGGTGGTGCATGCCTCTAACCCCAGCATCTGGGAGGCAGAGGTAGGAGGATCACAGTGAATTGGAGGCCATCCTGAGACTATACAGTGAATTCTAGGTCAGCCTGGACTACAGTGAGACCCTACCTCAAAAAACAAAGGGGCGGGGACTGTTATATTTGGAATGAATCTGGGACTGTAATGGTAAAATTAATACAGAAGAAAGAGGCAGAGAGGCAGGAGAGATGGCTTAGCAGTTAAGGCGTTTGCCTGCGAAGCCAAAGGACCCAGGTTCAGTTCCTCAGGACCCACATAAGCCAGATGCACAAGGGGCACATGCATCTGGAGTTTATATGCAGTGGCTAGAGGCCCCAGTGTGCCCATTCTCTATGTGTCTCGCTTCTCTCTCTGCTTGCAAATAAGTAAATAAAATAAAATAAAATTTAAAAAGAAGAGGCAGAGATTAAAGAATGCCATTTTACAGTTGGGCACAGTGGTGCATGCCTGTCATCAGTAGTTCAAGGCTATGGCTGGGCTACATGAGATGAGAGACAGGGAGAAAAGAGGGCAGGTATTTGAGAAGGGGGGAATGACTTCTTGTGTGCTGGCAGGATGTCTGGGGAACAGGCCAAGCACTTCAGCAAAGCTGTCTAGTAAGAGGCCAGCCTGGAAAAGCAAGCCTGGACTAGCGGCAGCAGTCTTCCAACACCACTGTGCTACTTTAAACGTAAGCCCTCAGGTAATGTAGTAAGATTTCACTGTGTTTTCCCCCTTTTCACAAGACCACATAGCACTCATACCAGATGTCAAATGTGTCACCTATTTTATGTGCTTTACCCAAACTAAAATGCTTCTCTGGGGACTGGGAAGATGGCTCAGCAGTTAAAAGCACTTGATTACAACCTTGCTGGCCTGGGGTTCTATTCCCAAGCTACCCACACAAAAGGTCATGCTAAACACTTCTCTGTGTTTTGTTTTGTGTTGTTTCCTTTTAATTCTGACATGGAGCCCAGGGCCAGGGACAGGCTAGTGTGCTCTACCACTGAGCTAGTCCCCAGTCTCTACTCTTTCTAATCTTGCCTTCCCGTTACTTTCCCTTACCCAAACCTGCACCCTAACTTGGTTGTTTCACTTCGTAATCTGCACATTATTTCTAGCCCAAGGTTCTCTGAGTAGAAATCAACTTGGGTTTTCTTTTCTTTAAAAAAAAAAAAAAAAAAACTTAGCCAGGTGTGGTGGTGCATGCCTTTAATCCCAGCACTGGGGAGGCAGAGGTAGGAGGATCGCTGTGAGTTCAAGGCCACCCTGAGATTCTGTAGTACATTCTAGGCCATCCTGGGCTACAGTAAAACCCTACCTTGAAAAACAAAACAAAAAAATTTTCTTTTGTATTGTTTTTTCAAGCCTAGGCTGACCTGGAATTCATAATGTAATATCAGGGTGGCCTTGAACTCAGGGCGATCTTCCTACCTCTGCCTCTCAAGTGCTGGAATTAAAGGCATGTCCCACCACATCAGGCTTAAAAAATGTTTTTATTTATTAATTTGCAAGCAGAGAAAGAAGAGAGACATAGTATGTGCTTACCAGGGCCTTCAGCCCTGTACAACAGGCTTTATGTGGGTATGGGGAATTGAATGGTCAGTCAGGCTTTATAGGAAAGTGTATTAACCACTGAGCCATCTCTATAGCCCTCAACTTGGGTTTTCTACAAATAGTTGGCTCTCACTTCTATTTTTTTCTTTTGTTTTTTTGAGGTAGGGTCTCACTCTACCTCAGGCTGACCTGGAATTCACTATGTAGTCTAAGGGTGGCCTTGAGCTCACAGTGATTGTCTTACCTTTGCCTCCCGAGTGCTAGGATTAAAGGTATGCACCACCATGCTTGGCCCCCTATCTTTTTAAATTTATTTATTATTTTGGTTTTTTGAGGTAGAGTTTCACTCTAGTCCAGGCTGACCTGAAATTCACAATGTAGTCTCAGGGTGGCCTTGAACTCACTGTGATCCTTCTACCTCTGCCTCCTGAGAGCTGGGATTAAAGACATGTGCTGCCAAGATCAGCTTCACTCATATTTTTAAAACAAAGACTGAAAACTCAGAGATCATAGACTATGCTAAATCTCAGCTCTCTCAGCCTGGGCTAGAGGGAGACCCTACCTCAAAAACAAACAAACAAAAAATATATTTATTTATTTATTTGCAAGCAAAGAGAGAGAGAGAGAGACTGGACACACAAGGGGCTCCACCTGATGCAAACAAACTCCAGAGACATGCGCCACTTTGTGCTCTATGGGGGTACTGGGGAATCAAACCCAGATCATCAGGCTCTGCAGGCAAGTGCCTTAACCACTCAGCTCTCTCTCTTAGCCTTTGTGTGTGTGTGTGTGTGTGTGTGTGTGTGTGTGTGTGTGCGCGCGCGCACGCGCGTGCGCGCACGCGCATGCGTATGTGTGTGTTTCTTTGGGGTACAGTCTAGCTCTAGCTCAGGCTGTCCTAGAATTCAGAGGGATTCAACTGGAGTGCTGGGATTAAAGGCATGTGTCACCATACCTGGCTCTTTTTTTTTTTTTTTAATTTATTTATTTATTTATTTGAGAGTGACAGACACAGAGAGAAAGACAGATAGAGGGAGAGAGAGAGAACGGGCGCGCCAGGGCTTCCAGCCTCTGCAAACGAACTCCAGACGCGTGCGCCCCCTTGTGCATCTGGCTAACGTGGGACCTGGGGAACCGAGCCTCGAACCGGGGTCCTTAGGCTTCACAGGCAAGCGCTTAACCGCTAAACCATCTCTCCAGCCCATACCTGGCTCTTTTTATTAGGTTCTATAACCAAAACTACTCAGATAAGACCTTACTTTTTTTTGTTTGTTTTGTTTTTGTTTTTGTTTTTGTTTTTTGAGGCAGGGTCTCAGTCTGGCTCAGGCTGACCTGGAATTCATTATGTATTCTCAGGGTGGCCTCAAACTCACAGTAATTCTCCTACCTCTGCCTCCCAAGTGCTGGAATTAAAGATGTGTGCCACCACACCCACCCTCAGACCTTACATATTTCATATAGGTTTTTTTAGTATCCCTGTAAAAATGGGAAACAAATGAACATTTCTAGACCAGTATGGCTGTTAATATCTGTATAAACAGGGTTTGTTTTTTTCCAAAGTGGATAGCACAGCTAAAGTTTCCAAAATTTCCAATTATTCTTCTTTTCAAGGTAGGGTGTCACTCTAGCCCAGGCTGACGTGGAATTCACTATGTAGACTCAGACTGGCCTTAAACTCACTTTGATCCTCTTACCTCTGCCTAACTTTCAAACTATTTACATATACGTGTGTATTATTTACACAGTATAGTTTTGTTGTTGTTGCTTTGAGATAGGTCTCACTCTAGTCCCGGCTGATCTAGAATTCACCATGTGGTCTCAGACTGGCCTTGTACTCATTTTGATCCTCCTACCTCTGCCTCCTAAGTGGCAGGATTAAAGGCGTGCACCACCATGCCTAGCCAGCTCTCTCATTCTTAGACCTATTCCATGGCTAAAGGGAAAAAACTAGAGATTCTTTGCAATCTCAAGTTCTTGCAAAGACACCGTCTATACAAATAGTGATTTATGCAAGAAGCAATGCATCCTGGAAGACAAGATAAATTGTATAAATATTTCCATTACTAATCAAGTAGTGAAAATCACATATATGAATAATTCAGGGTCTCACTCCAGCCCAGACTGGCTTTTTAAAGCTCATGGTGATTCCACATCCTCCCAAATTGTCCAGCTTTCAATAGATATTCGGATGAAAAAGATGCTGTGACATATGATTTTCTTGTCATTACACTCTGGTAATATAATTGGAATTTGGAAAACTGGAGGCATTTAAAAAGAGCTACCTAGTTGTTTCTGAGGATGACTGAAAAGAATTTACTTCTCCTCTCTCACCTTTTAATCTTCATCAGACCTTGCTCCTTGTAGGTACCCTAAGCCTGAAAAGGCTATTTACTTGTCTGTTGGTTACTCTTTGATCCTGACAGCTGTAGTCAACTCAGAGAAATAAAACAGCCCCAGGAAAAGACTGGCACATTCCTTCCAAGGAGGACGTGCAGGGAACAGCGTGCTTCATATGCTCTACCTCCCGCCATCAGCATCAGGACAGTGACTTCTGCCCCACCTATCTCACCAATGACTAACCAGTCAACATTACTGGTACACACACATTCTAAAATAGCTGCACGCCTCACTGGAGCTCCTCAAAGATAAGGAGAACAGTGCTCTAGGTTTAAGTTGTATTTACCTATTACTAAGAGAGGACAAAAGAAAAATAGGTTTATTTACCTCCTCAAAACAAAAAAGTGACCTTTCACTTGGAAAGAATGAGTAAGCCAGGAAAGAAAGGAGATAAATGACTATATATAATTTGCTTTTCTTTCTTTCTTTCTTTCTTTCTTTCTTTCTTTCTTTCTTTCTTTCTTTCTTCCTTTTTCTTTCTTTCTTTCTTTCTTTCTTTATTTCTTTCTTTCTTTCTTTCTTTCTTTCTTTCTCTCCTTTCTTTCTTTTTTTTCCCTTGAGGTAGGTCTTGCTAGAGCTAGGTCTCACTCTAGCCCAGGCAGACTAAAGAATTCACTATGTAGCCACAGGTGGGCTTGAACTCATGGTGAAACTCCTACCTTTGCCTCTCAAGTACTGGGGTTAAGGGAATGCAACACCACACCAGGCTAGTTTTGCTTTTATTTTATTTTCATTTATTTATTTACTTATTTGACAGAGAAAGAACAGACATTTGACAGACAATGAGTGAATGGGTGCGCCAAGGCCTCCAGCCTCTGCAAATGAACTCCAGATGAGTCCGCCCCCTTGTGTATCTGGTTAACGTGGGTCCTGGGGAATCGAACCAAGGTCCTTTGGCTTTGCAAGCAAACGCTGTAACTGCTAAGCCATCTCTCCAGCCCTAATTTTGCTTCTACTTTATTTATTTGAGATAAAGACGCAGAGAGAGAGAGAGAGAGAGAGAGAGAGAGAGAGAGAGAAAGAAAGAGACAGAGAGAATGGGTGTGCCAGGGTCTCCAGCTGCTGCAAATGAACTCCATGCCCATGCACCACCTAGTACATCTGGCTTATGTGTGTACTGGAGAATCAAACCTGGGTCCTTTGGCTTTGGAGATAAATGCCTTAGCCACTAAGCCATCTCTCCAGCTCCCTAATTTTGCTTTTGTATGTGAAAATAATGGCGCTACTAATACTAAAGGAGCCAACAAGAAAATTAAAATTGTTAATATTTAAAATTTAGTTTTTCTTTTATTTTGTTTTATTTTGAATGCTGGGATTAAAGGTGTGCACCACCACGCCTGGCTTTTTTTTTTTTTTTTTTTTTTTTGAGGTAGGGTCACCCTCTAGCTCATGCTAACCTGGAATTCACTATGTAGTCTCAGGATGGCCTCAAACTCATAGTGCTATTCCTACCTCTGCCTCCTGAGTACTGGGATTAACAGGCATGTGTCACAGGGCTAGAAAGATAACTTAGTGGTAAAGGCGCTTACCTAGGAAGCCTAAGGACTGAGGTTTGGTTCTCCAGATCCCACATAAAGCAGATGCACAAGGTGATCCTCCTTCCTCTGCCTCCCAAGTGCTGGGATTAAAGGCATGCACCACCATGCCTGGCTTACTTTTTATTTACTTTAGAAATGAAGTACGGGGAGAGGATGGGCATGCCAGAACCTCCAACCACTGCAAAAGCACTCCACACACATGCCACGTGGTGCATCTGGCTTATGTGGGTACTGGAAATCAAACCTGGGTCCTTTGGCTTTGCAGGCAAGGACCTCAATTGCTAAGCCATCTCTCCAGCCCATAAATTAAAATTTTTTTCAAGGTAGGGTCTCACTCTAGCCCAGGCTGACCTGGAATTCACTCTGTTTCTTAGGCTGGCCTCGAACTCACAATGATCCTCCTAACTCTGCCTCCCAAATACTGTGATTAAAGGAGTACACCACCACAACCGGACACTTCCCTTTTATGTTACATCCCCATTCTTACAGTGATAGTTTTTTCAATTTCTTAGGCTCCCAAGCTCATTTGTTCTCTAGGGTCCTGTTTGTTTCCTCTGCCCAAAAAGCTCTTTACTCCTATGGCTAGTACCCAGCTTCAAAGTCATCATGGAGAAAGGCCTTCCCCATCCACCCAGGCTAAGGTGTCTGTGGCTTTAAGTGGTTATTTTTCCTTCAATAGTCATGGTGTCTGCTACAAAGCACCTCTTAGAATTTACAGAAGGAAAGCCTGGTGGCACCCACCTGGATAGTGAGTTTGAGGCCACCCTGACTGAAGTCCAGGTCTGGGCTACAGTGAGACCCTACCTCGAAAAAACGAAAAACAAAAAAAAAAACAGAGACACAGAGAGAAGAAACTTACAGAATGAATAAATGAGGTATTCGTGCAATGAAATGCCATGGAGCTATGAAAAAAAATGAAATTTAACTACATATATTGATTGAAGAACACATCTAGATTCATATTTCTTCACTATGTATTTTGAAAACATATGTATTTTAAAATATAGTATAATAATTATACTAGTACTTTATAGTGACATTGGAACCTTTATAATTCTAGGTGCTCTACTGGATGCTGGGAGAAAACAGAAACAAAAGGAATCAATATGTGTACCAAAGGATTACAGTTAGTCCTCTAATAGAACTATTACCAAAAAAAAAAAAAAAAAAAAAGTATAAACACTTCGGGAAAACATCATTGTTTCGGAGAGTTGCAAAGAACACAAGGGCAGGAACATTTGTGCTAGGTCTCCCAGAGTATGTCAACGGTACAAAATGCAAACAACAGTGGATGTAGCTGCCCAGGTGTGGAAGGTGGAGCCAGGTGTATCAGGCATTCAAACCAGCTACAAAGTGAGCTTGAAGTCAGCCTGGGCTGCTTGAGAGTGTGTACAAGACACAAAATGGAAATAGGTAAATATATTTTAAGCAGAGGGAAACACACAAGAAAGAGGACAGAGACACTCTGGTGTCACCTTGAATGCTACACTAATCAGTATGAATTGTATTCCACTGGCAGCAAGCCATGGAATTTTGAGCACAACAGTAACACAATCTAATCTACATTTAACATATATTTTACTAAGTATCATTTTTACTATAAAAAATACAAAACTAGGGCTGGAGGGATGGCTTAGCAGTTACGATGCTTGCTTGCAAAGCCAATGATCCAGGTTTGATTTCCCAGGACCTAAATAAGCCATATGTACAAGGTGTTGCATGCTCTGGAGTTTGTTTTCAGTGTCTAAAGGCTCTGGCGTACCCATTCTCTCCCTCCCACCCTTCAAATAAATAAAAATAAAGCTTAAAATAAATGAAAAATATTAAAAACAAAATATAAAACTAGCTGGGTGTGGTGGTGCACACCTTTAATCCCAGCACTGGGGAGGCAGAAGGAGGAGGATCGTTGTGAGTTTGAGGCCAGCCTGTAATTACAGTGTGAGTTCCAGGTCAGCCTAGGCGACACTGAGACCTATCTCAAATATACCCCCACCAAAAAAAAAAAAAAAAAAACTAAATATTTTTTGTTTGGTTGGTTAGGAGATATATAAACTACTATGGGGATATTGCCTAAGACTATAGGTTGTGTGTGCTTGTGAACACATCAGTGCATGTGTGTACAGTGGCCCTTGGACCTGGACAGATCCTGACTCCCAGAATCCAGCATGTATAGGAAAGATGTGATTCAAACAAGAAGGAGGCAGGCAGTGTAGAGTGTTCCAAGACTAGCTCTTCAAGTAAAGCAGATTGCGAAAGCCCTGCACTAAGCTATAGTTGCTTTGACAAAGTAAGGAAGATGAAGAGAATATTCTAGGTTGCAGTATAGTGAGAACAAAAACTTGAAGAAGAGGTTATATGATATGTTTCTGGGGTTTTTTGATTGATGGTTTTGGTTTTATTAATGTTGCTTCAAGGTAGGGTCTCACTCTTACCCAGGCTAACTTCAAACTCACTCTGTAGCTCCAGGCTGGCTTTGACCACATGGTGATTTTACCTCAGCCTCCAGAGAGTTGAGATTAAAGGCCACCATGCCTGGTTTGTGCTCCTGTTCTTGCAAGAATTCAAACATGGTTGCAACATAAAAGACCAAGGAGGATTTATGACAAATGACTTGAGCTTTGGTCTGGGTACTACACTACAGATAACTAGTAGATATGCACGGGAAGAATGGGATCAGATTTGGATTTCAGAAGTGAAGCTAGGAGCCGGGCGTGGTGGCACACACCTTTAATCCCAGCACTCAGGAGGCAGAGGTAGGATTGCCAAGAGTTCAAGGCCACCCTGAAACTACATAGTGAATTCCAGGTCAGTCTGAGCCAGAGTGAGGCCCTACTTCAAAAAAAAAAAAAAAAAAGTAAAACTAGGGCTGGAGAGATGGCTCAGTGGTTAAGGTACCTTATTGCAAAGCCTAAGGACCCAGGTTCAATTCCCAGTACCCATGTAAAGCCAAATGCACAAAGTGGTGCATGCATCTAGAGTTAATTTGCAGTAGCTAGAAGCACTGGCATGCCCATCCTCTGTCTCTCTCTGCTTACAATAATAAATAAATTAAATTAATTTAAAAAAACAAGCAAACTCACTAGTAGGACATGGCAGCACTGGACTGTAATTCCAGCACTTGGGAGGTTAAGGCAGGAGGCCTTAGGACAGCCTGGGTTACATAGTGAGCCTGAGGCCAGTCTGGGTAAGACCATACTTCATAAAAAATAAAAAAAAAATAGAAAAAGAAAAAAGCCAGGCGAGTGGTGGACCACGCCTTTAATCTCAGCGTTCAGGAGACAGAGGTAGGATTGCTGTGAGTCCAAGGCCACCCTGAGACTGCATAGTGAATTCCACATCAGCCTGGACCAGAGTGAGACCCTACCTCAAAACACCAAAAAAAAAAAAAAAAAAAGCGTGCATGACCCTACTACTTATTCAGGAGGCAAAGGTAGGAGGATTGCTGTGAGTTCAAGGCCAGCCTGAGACTCCATAGTGAATTCTAGGTCAGCCTGGGCTAGAGCAAGACCCTACCTTAAACTCCCCCCAACCAAAAAAAAAAAAAAGAGTTGTGACAAAACAGGAAAGTAACAAAGAACCTGACACTGGGGTTCTATGTCTGGTATTTTTTTTTTTTTTTTCGGTTTTTCAAGGTAGAGTTTCAATCTAGCCCAGGCTGACCCGGAATTCACTATGTAGTCCCAGGGTGGCCTCAAACTCATGATAATCATCCTGCCTCTGCCTCCCGAGTACTGGGATTAAAGGTAAGTGCTACCGTGCCTGGCTTGCCAGAAAATTAAAAAAAAAAATTATGCCTAGAGTGAGACCCTTCACTTATTTATGAGAGAGAGAGAGAGAATGGGAATAGCAGTGCCTCTGCCTGCTGCAAATAAACTACAGACACATGGGGCCACTGTGGAGGTTTGATGCAGGTGTCCCCCATAAACTTAGATGTTCTGAATGCTAGGTTCCCAGCTGATGGAGATTTGGGAATTAACGCCTCCTGGAGGCGGTGTATTGTTGGGGGCGGGCTTGTGAGTGTTATAGCCAGTGTCCCCTTGTCCACCCTCTGCACATGCCATCGTTTTCCCTACCACCGTGGAGCTTCCCCTCGATCCAGTAAGCCAAAATTAACCTCTTTTTCCCACAAGCTGTTCTTGGGTGGGTGATTTCTACCAGCAGTGCGAACTGGACTGCAACAGCCACTTTGTGCATCTGGTTCTCAGCGGGTCCTGGGGAGCTAAAGCTGGGGTCAGGCTTTGCAGGCAATCATCTTTAACTGCTGAGCCATTTCCTCGGCCAACCAACAGACATCTGTTGATTAACTATTGTATGCGTATCCCTTTTGACACTCTCTGTGGGAGAGAGGTGGGAGAGAGGGAGCATGAGAAGAAAGGGGAGAGGAAAGGGGGAAGCGATAAATATAATCCTGATATCTAAATTTCTAACATGTGCTGTTTGTTCATGAGAAAAATACAGCCTTGCTAGGAGTGACCCTTCTTGTGGGGCAGGTCTTTAGAAAATGCTTCAGCTAATCTCCTTTGCTTATATTCATCTCCAGTCAGTCCACATCACTTTTCCACTCCTGCTGAGCTTTTATCACAGCCACTTTGGAGCCACAGATAAGACTTTAAAACCTAAGAACAAAAGATGTTTGGAAGGTTGCTACTCACACAAAGGTAAGTGTTTGGGAGAGCATGGGCAAGAAAAGAAAAGCAGCCCGAGGTAGTGCTCAAGCCTTTAATCCCAGCACTCCGGAGCAGAGGTAGGAGGATCACTGAGAGTTTGAGGCCACCCTGAGACTACATAGTGAACTCTAGGTCAGCCTGGCCTAGAGTGACACCCTACCTCGAAAAACCAAAAAACAAAAAAGAAAGAAAAGAGAGAGAGAGAGAAAAGCAAGGCAAGTGGACAATCTCCTGACCTCAGGTACAAGAAGTCCTTGCACATAAAGTCCTAGCAGGGGCTGGAGAAATGGCTCAGCAGTTAAAGTGCTTGCCTACAAAGCCTGACATCCAGGTTCAACTTCCCAGTATCCACCTAAAGCCAGATGCACAAAGTGGCACATGCATCTGGGGTTCATTTGCAGCAGCTGGAGACTCTGGTGTGCTCATTCTCTCTGTCTCTCTCTTCTTGCAAATAATAGTAACAAAAAGTCCTTGTATGGCTGGATGACAGCAGCTCAGGAGAAAGACGCACAGCCAGTAAAGTGCTTGCCTGGGTTTTGATCCCAGCACCCAACATGGACCTCTAGTCTCCACCTACAGCTGCCCACATGCATGTACACACATCACATATACACACATGCAAAAATTTATTTTATTTTGTTTGAGAAAGAGAGAGAGAGAGAGATTGGGCATGCCAGGGCCTCTTGCTACTGCAAATGAACTACAAATGTATGTGCTGCCTTCTGCAACTGGCACTGGGGATTGAACCTGGGATGACAGATTTAACTGCTGAGCTTTCTTCCAGCCAATTTTTAAATTTTATTATTATTTTGGTTTTTTTGAGGTAGGGTCTCACTCTAGCTCAGGCTGACCTGGAATTCACTGTGTAGTAATCTTAGGGTGGCCTCAAACTCATGCTACTAACACTTACCTCTGTCTCCCAAGTGCTGGGATTAAAGGCATGAGCCACCATGCCTGGCCCCGGCTTTTTTTTTAAAATGACTTATTTATTTATTTATTTATTAGACAGGGAGAGAGAGAGAGAGAGAGAATGGCCATGCCAGGGCCTCTAGCCACTGCAAATGAACTCCAGACACATGTACCGCCATGTGCGTCTGGCTTACGTGGGGCCTAGAGAATGAACCTGGGTCCTTAGGCTTCACAGGCGAGTACCTTAACTGCTAAACCATCTCTCCAGCCCTATTTTGTTTTTTGAGGTAGGTTCTCCTTCTAACCCAGGCTGATCTGGAATTCACTATGTAGTCTCAGGCTAGCCTCAAACTCAAGGCAATCCCTCCTACCTCTGCCTCTCAAATGCTGGGATTAAAGGTGTGCACCACCATATGAAGCCTTTTTTTAAAAATATTTTATTTATGTATTTGCAAGCAGAGAAAGTGGGGGGGAGGGAGGGACGATGAGAGAGAGGGAATGGTTGTACCAGAGTATCTTGCTACTGTAAATGAACTCCAGACACATGAGTCACTTTGTATATCCGGTTTTATGTAGGTACTAGGAAATAGAATTTAGGCCATCATCAGCCTTCCATCTTTAACCACTGAGCCATTTCTCCAGCCCCTCCCCCTACCTCTACTCCCAGAGTACTGGGATTAAAAGCGTACACCACCACCCCTGGCTCTCTCACTCCCCTTCTCTCTCCCCCTCCCCCCAGGTAGGGTCTCACTCTAGCCAAGGCTGACCTGGACTTCACTATATTATCTCAGGGTGGCCTTGAACTCATGGAGATCCTCCTACCTCTGCCTCCCGAGTGCTGGGATTAAAGGTGTGCGCCACCATGCTCCCTCACCCCATTTTGGTTTTGCTTTTTTTTTTATTTTTATTTATTTGAGAGAGACAGAGAGAGGCAGAGAGAGGGAGAGGGAGAATGGGTACACCAGGGGCTTCAGCCACTGCAAATTAACTTGATGCATGTGCCCCAACTTGTGTAGCTGGCTTATGTAGGTTCTGGGGAATCGAACCAAGGTCCTTGGGCTTTGCAGGTAAATGCCTTAACCGCTAAACCATCTCTCCAGCCCTCACCCCCTTTTTTAAGGGTATAAATATGTTCCACACACTATTCAGACATACTTACACCAAAAGGCCTTTTTTTAATATATATATATATTTTTTGTCAACTTTTTAAAAGATTTATTTTATTTTGGTTTTCCAAGGTAGGGTCTCACTCTAGCCCAGGCTGACCTGGAATTCACTATGTAGTCTCAGGGTGGCCTCAAACTCACAGCAATCCTCCTACCTCTGCCTCCCAAGTGCTGTAATTAAAGGTGTGTGCTACCATGTCCAGCCATTATTTATTTATTTATTTATTTATTTATTTATTACAGACAGAGAGAGGGAGAGAGAGATAGTGAGAATGGACATGCCAGGGCCTCTAGCCACTGCAAGTGAACTCAAGATGCATGTGCCATCATATGCATCTGGCTTACATGGGACCTGGAGAATCAAACCTGGTCTTTAGGCTTCACAGACATGCACCTTAACCACTAAGCCATGTCTCCAGCCCCAAAGACCTTATTTTACTGTATTTTTTCAGTGCTGGGGACTGACTCTAAGGTAGAATTCCACTAGCCCAGACTGACCCGGAATACACTATGGAATCTCAGGGTGGCCTTGAACTCATGGCAATCCTCCTACTTCTGCCTCCCAAGTGCTGGGATTAAAGATTTTTTTTTTTTCATGCCCAACTTTAAAAAAATATTTTTATTTATTTATTTGCAAGCAGAGATAGAAGAGACAGAGGAGAGAATAGGTACATCAGGGCCTCTAGCCACCACAAATGAACTCCAGAGGCATGTGCCACCTTTTCATCTGGCTTACATGGGTACTGAGGAATCAAACCTGGGTTACTTAGGATTTGTAAGCAAGCACCTTAACCACTAAGCCATCTGTCAATCTTAAACAGAGGTAGCTAATGTTTGATTCCACCACACAGATTTTAGAAGAATGAGTGAAATCAAAATGAAGGAGGCACCTAATATGAGGCTTAGCCTGAGGAAGACACAAACTACCCATAACCTAATTCTGGGGAGATGGCTCAGAGGATGAGCAACGTTACATAACTCTTGAATACCTGAGTTTGGATTCCCAGATCCCACATAAAAGAGCCAGAAGCTGTGGTCAGCTACTGTAATCTCAGGAGGTAGAGCCTGGAGAAGAATTTCTAGGAAGTTCACAAATCAGATATTCTGGTCAACACGGTGGTAAAGGAGATCCTGCCTCAGTGAGGTGGAAAGGGAAGACCTGAGAGCTAAAAGTTATCCTCTGACCACCAGCACCCCCCACCCACATCCTAAATAAAAAAAAAAGAGTCTCCCTGGGCATCATGGCTAATGCCTATTATCCCAGCACTTGGGAGGCTAATGTAAGATGACTCTATGAGTTTGAGGCCAGTTTGGACTACACAGTGAGTTTCAAGTGAGCCTGGGTTAGAGTGAAAAGTCTAGTCACTCAGCATATTCCTAGTTTATTTCTCCCTGTCCATCTGTCTTAGCACTGAAAAAATACTTAATTCTGGATTAAGCATGACTAAAGGAAATCTGCTAGTAATAGTCAAGAGTAATAAATTACTGTGGCTGGGCATCATGGCACGTACCTTTAACCAGCACTTGGGAGGCACAGGTAGGTGGATTGCCCTAAGTTTGAGGCAGCCCTAAGACTACATAGTGAATTGCAGGTAAGTCTGGGCTAAAGAAAGGCCCTACCACAAAAAACAAATAAACAAAAAAAGTTAGAGGAGATCCAGGTGTGGTAGTGCATACCTTTCATCCCAGAACTTGGGAGGCAGAGGTAGAAGGATTGCTGAGACTTCAAGGACACCCTGAGAATACAGAGTGAATTCCAGGTCAGTCTAAGGCAGAATGAGACCCTACCTCGAAAAACCAAATAAATAAATAAATAAATAAAATAGGGGGCTGGAGAGATGGCTTAGTGGTTAAGGCACTTGCCTGCAAAGCCAAAGGACTCAGGTTCGATTCCCCAGTACCCATGTAAGCCAGATGCATAAGGTGGTATATGCATCTGGAGTTTGTTTGCAGGCTTAGAGGCCCTGAGGTGTCCATTTTTTCCTCTCTCTATCTGCTTCTTTCTCCCTTTCAAATAAATAAAATGTTAAAAAGAACTCAAACTATGGTGGAAGGCCAATCACAAACTGTGTGACCTTGGCCAAGGTGTGCTTTAATAGGGCTTTATATCTATGAAATGCCAGTAGGGGTTGCATTAATGTGAAGATTAATACACAGCAGAGCTCTGTGCAGTGGTAAAGTAGGAGTGGTCACTACTGAGTCTAAAGCAGTATGGAAAGTCACAGAGGTCACACAGCCGTGTATCTACCCCCAGGGCAGGCCTTCCTTCAAGCACTCCTCTTCACACCTACTTTAGGAAACCAAGAAGCACCATTTGCCCAGAAGGAGTCTTCCTTCCTTTCCCTGGGGAACTCCAGTACCTCTTAGCCTATATACCAGGCAGTCTATCTCAACATGGATTTTCAGATAATTATGCCTGTTTCAGTTATTTCTTTTCTGATAAATGCTTCCCTTATGGCTGGATCTGCAATGCTGGAAGAAGAAATCTAACCCAATAAATCTGGCTGAGTGTAGCCTACAAAGTGACTTCCAGGCCCACCTGAACTAGAGTGGAAACTGTAAAAAATGAAAAAGGAAAAGAAAAAGAAAAAAACAACTCCCCTTCCACACACACACACACATACACACATACACACACACACACACACACACACAAAGTGTGAGGGGGCTACGTAATTCTAGAAAATAATTTTGGGAAAAAAGTAAAAAAAAATTCTCAGAGTGTCAAAGACCACTGCACCTCCCCTTATTCTTTCTGTGCTGCCTGAGGGCTTCTTTTCCTCACCCAATGCCACAAGTCTGTAAGTGTCTGCCTTTCCATGGTTCCTCCTTTCCTCTGCTGCTTTAGCTTCTTTTCAAACACAGGTACTAATTAAAATAGCTTATTTAAGTACCTATTGTACTTTGGTTATGAAGTATTCCCCAAAAGGCTCAGGTTTTTAAAGACTTAAGTAGCTTAGGGGCTTTTAGGGGAATGACTAGGAGCTGGGGACTACTTGGAGGCATTCCTTGAAGGAATATGTGCTGTCTTTGGGCCCTTCTTCTGTCTCTGCCTCCTGTCCACCATGAGGTAAGTCACCTTTCTCCATCACATGCTTCCAGCCGTAACAATCAGCCTCACCACACCCTGGTTTAGAAAGAGTAGAGCAAGCACATGCTTGGGCTGCAAGATCACTGAGAAATCAAGTTGGAGCTGAGCTGAAAACCTCCTTCCTATACACCAGCTGACAGAAAGCTGGAAACAGATACACTGCATGCAGCACTATGGGAGACAAATATCATCAATGGAGATAAACATCAGTGAACACTGCAAGCCTTAAGTTTGGCCAGCCAGCTTACAGGCACAGTGGTGGCATGTCTGTTTTGGGGAAAACAACCACTCTCTAATTGGACTGGAGGCCTGCTCCACAGGAGGGAATACATGCCTGGTACTGAAAACCCATGGTAGGTCATGAGCCCTAGGGGTGTAACACCTGCTGGTATCTGGCTAAATACATATATTATGCTCAACAAACTGTCCAGTAAGTGCTTCTCTTAATATTCATACTCATGTATTAATGCTACTCTAACTTTTTTTTTTTTTTTTGAGGTAGGTTCTAGCTCTAGCCCAGGCTGCCCTGGAATTAACTAGGTAGTGTCAGGGAGGCCTTGAACTCACAGTGGTCCTCCTACCTCTGCCTCCCAAGTGCTGGGATTAAAGGCATGTGCCACCACGCCCGGCTTTACTCTCACTTTTGGATAGAGAAGCTTCTATTTTCAGATGGTGGTGACCTCTGGGATGACTCAAAAAGCACCACAGTGCTGAGAAGAGTGACAGAGAGCTGTTCAATATGCAATCATCTCCATCACACCCACCAAGGCCATCGCTGAAGAGGTGGGGGAAAGAATATAAGAGCCAAAACAAGGGTAGGACTGCTTACAATGCAGTTTTCCAGACACAAAATGGCCTGGATAACCATGATTTTCCAGTGCCTGGTACACAGGACCCTCATAATAGGAGAAGATGATGATATCAAAATAAAAGAGAGATTAAGCCGAGTGTGGTGGCACACACCTTTAGTCCCAGCATTTGGGAGGCAGAGATAGGAGGATCGAGGATCGCTGTGAGCTCAAGACCAGCCTGAGATTACATAGTGATTTCCAAGTCAGCCTGAGCTAGAGCAAGACCCTACCTCAACTGACCTCCCCCCAAAAAGCGAGAGACTAATTGAAAGGGGAATGGGATATGATGGAGAGTGGATTTGTGACGGGGCAAGTGGCGGTGGGGAGAGGGAATATCATGGTTTATTGTCTACAATTATGGATGTTGTCAATAAATAAAAAGTCAGGCATGGTGGCACACACCTTTAATCGCAGCATTTAGGAGATAGAGGTAGGAAGATTGCCATGAGTTCAAGACCACCCTGAGACTACACAGTGAATTTCCAGTTCAATCTGGGCTAAAGCAAGACCCTACCTTTAAAAGCCAAGGAAAAAAAAAAAAGAAAGAAAGAAGAGCCAAGTGATAAGGACTAAAGCCCCTGAATCATGAGACTAAGTCCTTCCTCTCTTAAGTTATTTTCTGACATTTGTCAGTGACAAAAGGGTGACTAATACAGCATCTGTGATATGATTTTGGCTTCAATTTGTGGCTCACTTCAGTGAGAACTAATATGTTTAACAAGCTCAGGAGGACTGCGCTGGTCAGTGAGTCATTTGTGGATTCTCATCTGTAAACGATCCAAGTGCCCACTACAAGATATTTTCCCCTTTTTCCTAAATTTTCTATCTTAAGCATTCCTTCACTCTGAAGTTCTTTTCTTTTGTACCTCTGATCAAGTCAGCACACATCTGGGATTCTAGGATTTGACACTGAAGCCATCTCTGGTTTTATAGTATCTTTTTGGTGTCTTTAATTCTACAACTCACTAGTCCATACCTCACTCTGGGGCAGCTGCTTTTCCTTTTACCGCTCCCCATCAGTTCTCCTGGTGTTCTCTTCACCCTAGGGCTCTGCCTCCTAAGACTAGGGAATCTAAATGACACTGGTCATACCTCAGCCATCCGAGGGCTAATTCCCTGCCAGGCCATATAAGCATTCTAAGAGGTGAACCTCAAGAATGCAGTGCCGCCTGCTGTCAGGTAGGTCTTGCAACACCAAGGATACTATTTTGCAAGGGGCCTTGGAGGCATTTTGGCAAAAGAACTGATCTTGGGCACAGCAGAACAAACTCTTTGGGAAACGCTTTCCCAGCCTGTCTTTTCATGTTTATTTCCCTTGGAATTTTTGTTTGTTTGTTTGTTTTTGTTTTTGTTTTTCGAGGTAGGTTTTCACTCTAGCCCAGGCTAACCTGGAATTCACTATAGTCTCAGAGTGGCCTCAAACTCATGGCAATCCTCCTACCTCCACCTCTCGAGTGCTGGAATTAAAGGTGCGCTCCACCACATCTGGCTCTGTGTGTGTGTGTGTGTTTTGGAACTCACCCTGTAGTTCTAAGGCTTGCCTCAAACTCAGCAATCCTATCTCTGCATCCTAAGTGTGCCACCATACCAGGCTTCATCATGTTTTGATGAAGGGTCTCATGTATTCCAGGCTGTCCCAGGATGCCCCTGAAGTTCTGATCCTCCTGTCTCCACCTCCAAAGCACTGATATGCACTACCACACCCACTTACAGAGTGCTGGGGTTCCAACCAGGGCTTTTGTTCATATTAGGCAAGTACTCTACCAACTAAATTATATCCCTGGTCCCCTTCCAGAGTCTTCCATTTTCATTCTTAGATAACAATCTAATTTTATTTATTTATTTATTTGATTTTTTGAGGTAGGGTTTCACTGTAGCCTAGGCTGACCTGGAATTCACTATGTAGTCTCAGGGTGGCCTGGAACTCTCTGTGATCCTCCTACCCCTGCCTCCCAAGTGCTGGGATTAAAGGCATGTGCCACCATGTCCAGCTATAGTCTCATTTATTATTTTGAGAAAATAGAAGCAAACCAATAGAAATTCTTCATTTTCCTACTTTTCAAATCTAGCTCAGCCATATTTGCTATATGTACAAGCTCAGTGTCACTCTGGTTAAGATAGGTTAACTGGGCTGGAGGGATGGTTTAGCAGTTAAATCATTTGCCTGCAAAGCCAAAGGACCCAGGTTTGATTCCCCAGGACCCAGGTTAGCTAGATGCACAAGGGGTCACATGTGTCTGGAGTTTGTCTGCAGTAGCTGGAGGCCCTGGCATGCCCATTCTCTCACTCGCTCGCTCTCCCTCTTTCTCTGTCAAATAAATAAAAATACTTAAGCCGGGTGTGGTGGTGCACCCCTTTAATCCCAGCACTAAGGAGGCAGAGATAGGAGGATCACCGTGAGTTTGAGGCCACCCTGAAACTACATAGTGAATTCCAGGTCAGCCTGAGCTAGAGTGAGACCCTACCTTGCAAAACCCAAAAATTAAAAAATTATAAAAACAAGATAGGCTAACTGTCTCCTGCTCCAACTAAACCAGCCCCTCCCCAGTCCTGGAGCTACAGAGAGTTCTCTGAAAACCTGGGCTACAGTGAGATCCTGCCTTGGAAAGAAAACAAAAACAGTAAGGAAGTCAGGCATGATAACTCATGCTTGCAATCCTAACATTCAAGAAACTAAGGCAAGTCAGGCATAGTGGTGCTCGCCTTTAATTCCAGCACTCAGAAACCAGAGGTAGGTGGATCACTGTGAGTTCAAGGCCACCCTGAGACTACATATAATCTCAATAATCAAGGGAAACTGAGATAGAAAAATTTCCCAAAGCTCATAAAGGGAGCAATGAACAACAGAGATTCTCTTCAAACAAGGTAGAAAGGCAAAACTGACCCAAAAACTGTCCTCTAGCCCACATTCCCTCCTCCTCCCCCTCTCTCACACACAATAAATAAATAAATACTTAAAAAAAGTAAATATTTTAATGCCCACCATCTGAAGCTGGGGAGACAGCTCAGAGGCTAAAGATGCTGGCTTAGTGGTTAAGGCACTTGCATGCAAAGCCAAAGCACCTTGGTTTGATTCCCCAGGACCCATGTAAGCCAGATGCACAAGGTGGTGCATGCATCTAGAGTTCATTTACAGTGTGCCCATTGTCTCTCTCTCTCTTCCTCTTTCTCTCAAATAAATATTTTTTAAAAGATGCTGGCTTACAAAACCTATATCTCTCCCTCATTTCCTTTCCCCTCCCTTCCTGTCTCTTTCTTTTTTTGAGTCTCACCCTAAGTCCAGTTCTGACCTAGAACTCACTCTAGCCTTGGACTAACCTCGAACTCACAATGATCTTTGTACCTCAACCTCCAGAGAATTGTAACTAAATGTGGACACCACCATATCTAGCCTGTCACTCCGTTTTTTCTTTTTTTTTTTTTTTTTGAGGTAAGGTCTTATTCTAGTCCAGGCTGACCTGGAATTCGCTACGTAATCACAGAGTGGCCTTGAATTCATGGGGCTCTTTTTTTTTTAAGATAAAGATTTATTTATTTTTATATATTTATTTGTTACAGACAGCAGGGAGCGGGGGGGGGGGAGAGAGAGAATGGGTGTGCTAGGGCTCTAGCCACCATTGCAAACTAACTCCAGACTCATGAGCCACCATATGCACCTGGTTTACATGGAACCTAGAGAATCAAACTTGGGTCCTTAGGCTTTGCAGGCAAGTGCCTTAACTGCTAAGCCATCTCTCCAGACCCTCTTTTTTTTTAAAAAAAAAAAAAAAAAAAGATTTACTTTATTTATTTGAAATGGGGGGGGCGGGGAATCCTCCTGCCTCTTATCTCTGCCCCCTGAGTGCTGGGATAAACAGCATGTGCCACCATGCCCAGCTTTCTTTCTCTTTTTGTTTATTTATTTGCAAGTAGAGAGAGAGAGAGAGAGAGAGAGACAGTCTTATATCAAAGAGAGAAAGAGAAAATGAGTGTGTTGGGGCTCCAGCCTGTGCAAAAGAACTTCAAATGGATATGCTACTGTGCATTTGGCTTTATGTGTGTCCTGGGGAATCAAACCTGGGTCCTTAGGCTTTGCAGGCCAGTGCCTTAACTGCTGAGCCATCTCTCCAATGCTCTTCCTTTTAAAAATATTTTATTTTTATTTATTTATTTATTTGACAGAGAAAGAGGGAGAGAGAGTGAGAGAGAGAATAAATGAATGAGAATGGGCGTGCCAGGGCCTCCAGCCACTGCAAATGAATTCCAGCCGCGCGTGCGCCCCCTTGTGCACCTGGGTCTTGAGGAATCAAACCTGGGTCCTTTGGCTTTGCAGGCAAGCACCTTAGCCACTGAGCCATCCTCCAGCCTTCCAATGCTCTTTTTTTGGGGGGAGGGGGAGTTTCAAGGTAGGGTGTCACTGTAGTCCAGACTGACCTGGAACTCACTACTTAGTCCCAGGCTAGCCTAAAATTCAAGGAGACCCTCCTACCTCTGCCTCCCCAGTGCTGGGCACCACCACATCCAGCCTCACCTTAAAAATATATTTATTTAGGGGAGGGAGGAAATTACCATGGGATATTGTTCACAATTATGGAAGTTGTCAATATAAATTATATATTTATTTATTGCCAGGCATGGTGGTGCATGTCTTGAATCCCAACACTTGGGAGGCAGAGGTAGGAAGATTGTCATGAGTTCAAGATCAGCCTATATTAGACTGAGACCCTGCCTGGGGGAAAATTTTTTTCTTTTATTTACTTGTGAGAGAGTCAGACAGAGAGGATGGGCACACCAGGATCTGCCACTATAAAAGAACTCCAGACACATGTGCACTTTTTTTTTTTTGGTTTTTCGAGGTAGGGTCTCACTCTGGCCCAGGCTGACCTAGAATTCTCTATGGAGTCTCAGGGTGGCCTCGAACTCACGGCGATCCTCCTACCTCTGCCTGGGATCAAAGACATGCACCACCACGCCTGGCTAAGAAAAATATTTTATTTTTATTTATTTATTGAGAGAGGGAAAGAGGCAGAGAGAGAGGGCAAAACAGAGAGAGAATGGTGCTCCACAGCCTCCAGCCACTGTAAACAAACTCCAGACGCATGCGCCCCCTTGTGCATCTGGCAAACGTGAGTCCTGGGGAATTGCGCCTTGAACCAGGGTCCTTAGGCTTCATAGGCAAGCACTTAACCTTTAAGCCATCTCTCCAACCCCCAAACACATGTGCACTTTTGTGTATGGGCACGCGAAATCCAAGCTGGATAAGGAGGCTTTGCAAGGAAGCACCTTTATTGCTGAGCCATCTTCTCAGCCCCCAACATCATCATGTAACCCAGGATGGATTCAAGCTCCCTATGTAGCCCAAGATGTCCTTCAACTTCTGATCCTTTTGCCTCTAATGTGCCACCACATCTGATTATAGTGCTCAGGATAAAATCCAGGCCTTCATGCAAGCACTCTATGAAATAAACTACATCTTGAAACCCTGGAAAATCACTCTAACAATCTCCATATGAATGTTCTATCTTTTAGAAAATGTGGTAAAAACAGTTACTCTTCTTTTAGAACTGCCTCCCTAAACATGACCGCTAAAATGTTTAGGAAAAAATTTGAGAGTCTAAGATGCAAGCCCCTCAAGACACCAGTAAATTCCCAGAGAAGAAATATATGAAAATTCTGAGCAGATATAAACTCAAATCATTCCCTTCACTTGTGGCAACATGTAATTTAACCATTAGGGGGTGTCTATCCTACCCCCACTAAAGACTTAAATATGACTCAGTTATCTTTTGTGCACCTTTTCTTCCACAATGCTTTGCAAGTTCCACGCTAGAGTCTGATCTACAATATAAAAAATTACTGTTGTGAGGGCTGGAGATGTGGCACAGTGAAATGAAGCACTTGCCAAGTACTCCAGTTCAGATCCCTAGACTCACTCACATAAAACGCTGGTTACACAAGGAGGTCCTGAGCTTCCCAAAGCAATAAAGGACATTGCCAAGGTTCTTGGTTGCCCACCAAAACTAAATGGTAAAACTCTATTGCTGAAGACACCACATACTTCTGCTGTAGGACACTGAGAAATCAAGCTAGCACTAAGCCTCTCCCACTTACTAGCTGTTACAGTGTTGGAAAGAGCTATACAGGCTGCTAGGGGGAAAAGTCACCAACAAGCCCTAACCAGCTGTGGATGCTGCGAGCTGCCCAGCGAACCAGCGAGGCAAGATGTGACCCCTGGTACAATAATGGGATGACTGTGGTGGGGGTGACTGGTCTCTGAATTTGAGTCCCCCTCTATGGGAGGGAATTCATGCCTGGTACCAAAAACCTAGTCAAAAGCTTATGACTGGGCAGGTCAAGGGGCCCTAGGGAGGAAGCTACTCCTATTGTTTGGCTAAATGGAGACATTGTACCCATCCGTTTCCTGCTAAATATCTATGTTTATCCACACAGACTAGTGCCACTGTCAGTTTACATCAAGAAACTTCTTTTTGCAGATGGGGACTCCCCGGGAGACTCAAAACTGATCAATGTGCTGCCATATGACAAGGAATGTTCAGCACCAAATAAGACATCTCTTATCATACCCTCCAATGTTTAGGGAACAGTGGAAAAGAGGTGGGGGTTAAGAATGTAAGAGCCAAAGGATGGGACACAGTGCTGTGGAATGCTGTCTTCTGGATGGAGACGGCTGTTACGTTTATAACCTCACAGCATTAATACCTGTACAACACTGGGCCCATTAACATGTCACCATTGATGTAGAAGGACAAAAAATACAAAACATCAAAATAGAAGTAGTTCTAGTTGGAGAAAAAGGTTCAGTGGAAGAGGGTGGGGAGGGGACAAAAGAAAGTAATTGAAGGGGTTATGATCTAAGTACATTATGTAAATGTATAAGAATGGTCAATAAAAGTGTTTAAAAAGGAAAAAAATTATTGTGTACTTTCATACTACTTTATGTGGGAAAATGTACTAAGTTTATTGGCTGTTACAGCTTCTCCCACTATTATTTACATCTGTCCTATACTACTTAGACAAGAAAGTTTGAAAAGATGTTAAATACTGTGATTATCAACATAACAATGACAAATCAATATGATATTAATCTTACATCAATCCTTAGTACTCACATTCTGCTTGCTGGTCTCCATTTCTATATTGTATTAAGAAATGACTCTTCAAGTATTCAATTGACAGCTTCCTGTAAGTTGTAATTAGTGTGTTAGTTATCCATTCTGTTCAGGTAAGTTCCCTGGGAAAAGAGGCTGTGACTTAGCCACTTGGCCACTCTACTAGTGAAAGATGAACTCACACAATTCTAATGGTATCTTACATTGACTCAATTCTGGGATCCTTGATCAACAGCTGGGAGAAGAACTTTAAAGCTAAGAATTTTGGGTGGAAGAGATGGCTCAGTGGTTAAAGACACTTGCTTGCAAAGCCTGATAGTCCATGTTCAATTCCCCAGTAACCACATGAAGCCATATGCATAAAGAGACATATGCATCTAGAATTTGTTTGCAGTGGCGAAAGGACTCGGTGTACCCATTCTCTCTGTGCTTGCAAACAAATAATTAACAATGATTGAAATGGGGAGGTAATATGATGGAGAATGGAATTTCAAAGGGGAAAGTGGGGGGGAGGGAGAGGATTACCATGGGATAATTTTTATAATCATGGAAAATGTTAATAAAAATTAAAAAAAAATACTTAATTATTAAAAAAGTTGCCACATGCCTTTAATCCCAGCACTTGGGAGGTAGAGGTAGGAGAATCCCCCTGAGTTCGAGGCTACCCTGAGACTACATAGTGAATTCCAGGTCAGCCTGAGCTACAGTGAGAATCTATCTTGGGGAAAAAAATAAATAAATAAAGGATTTGGGGGAGAAAAAAGAGAGACAGTTGAATAGCATCCAGTCACTGCTTTGTCACCAACTAGCAGCTTCTCATCTGCAAAATAAGCAGATTGAATTAAGTGAACTTGCTGTCACAAAATTGTGACTCAGCCTGGCATGGTGGCACACGCCTTTAGTTCCAGCACTCGGGGGACAGAGGTAGGAGAACTGCTGCAAGTTCAATGCCAGCCTGAGACTACACAGTGAATTCCAGGTCAGCCTGGGCTAGAGAGAGACCCTACCTGGAAAAACAAAACACAACGACAAAAAAAAAAAGGTCCGGGGATGCAGCGCTGTGACATTCCTGTCTAGCACGATCTCATTCCCACTGCGGAAAGATTGCTGTGCACGCCCTATTTTAAATTTACTTTTTCCCCGTCCGCCTGGGCCCTGGAACTTGAGGTGCAGAGGGGCGGGGCATGCTCCTCGCACCCGGCCAGGGCTGGGCCCGACTCTGGCCGGCGCCCTGCGGGACCCCGGGCGCCCGCCGCGGTGCCCAGCGCGCACGTCCGGCCGCGCCCGTCCGCCCCGCCGCGCCCGTCCGCCCCGCCGCGCCGCGCCGCTCACCGCGCGTCCCGGCCGCGGCCGCCGTCTCCCGCTCGGCCCAACCGCCCACCTCCCACGCCCGCGCCGTGCGCCGGGCCGCGCCGCGCCGCAGCGACCGCAGCGCTGCCGTTGGGCGCCGCGGGCCGTTCCGAAGGGGCCGTTGACAGGCCGGACGCGACGGGCGTCCGCGGCGCCCCCCGCCGGCCCGCACGCCCCCGCACGCAGCCACGCACGCCCACGCACGCAGCCTCGCACGCCCCCGCACGCAGCCACGCACGCCCCCGCACACAGCCACGCACGCCCCCGCACGCAGCCACGCACGCCCCCGCCGCTGTCGCGAGTGGCCCCGGCGCGGCCGCCTCCTCGCCCTGCGCGCCGGCCGCCGCTCCTCCGGGCGCCCAGGCCGCCGCCCGCGACCACCGCGCCGCGCCGCCGCTGCCGCCCGCGTCCGCCTCGAGCGCTGCCGGGGCCGCCCGAGGTGCCTCGCGCGCAGGGCGCGGGTCCGCCTCTGCCGCCCGCACGGCCCTGACCGAGGCCCGCCGCCTCCTGGCTGCGTCTGACCGAAACCTGACACTGGACGCCTGCCCGGGAGCCTCCGCGGGGTAACACGGCCCGCCCGGAGTTGATAGCTAGAACCGCATCACTTCGCATCTCTGCTCTTTGCTCTCCTCCTCTCCTCTCCCCTCTCCTCCTTTTCTCTCCTCTCCCTTCCTCTTCTCACCCTCTCCTCTCCACCTCCCCTCCCCCCCTCTCCTCTCTTCTCCTCTCCCTCTCCTCTCCTCTCCTCTCTCCTCCCCTCTCCTCTCCTCCTCTCCTCTCTCCCCTCTCCTCTCCTCTCCTCCTGTCCTCTCCTCTCCCTCTTCTCTCCTCTCCTCCTCTCCCCTCCTCTCCTCTCCTTTCCCCTCCCCTCCCCTCCCCTCCTCTCCTCTCCTCTCCTCCTCTCCCCTCCTCTCCTCTCCTCTTTTCTCTTCTCCTGTCCCTCTCCTCTCCTCTTTCCTCCTCTCCTCCCTTCCCCTTCCCCTCCCTTTCCCTCTCTTCCTTTCCTTTCCTTTTTCCTTTTTCCTTTCCTTTCCTCTTTCCCCTTTCCTGCTTCCTTTTTTTTTTTTTTTTTTTTTCAGGTAGGGTCTCACTCTAGCCCAGGCTGACCTGTAATTCACTATGTAGTGTCAGGCTGGCCTCGAACTCATGGTGTTGCCCCTACCTCTTATCTCCTGAGTGCTAGCATTAAAGGCTTGCAGGGTGGTGTTGTTTTGGTTTTTTTTTAAATTTAATTTAATTGCAAGCAGAGAGATGGACAGAGAGAATGGACGCTCCAGGACCTCCAGCCACTGCAGAGGACGTCGTATGTATGTGCCGCTTTGTGCATCTGGGTTTACATGGTTACTGGGGAATCAGTCTCTGCTCATTAGGCTCTGCACAGCCATCTGTCCAGCCTGTTCCTTTTTTTTTTTTTAATTTAATTTTTTTTTAACTTGAGATAGAGAGAATGGGTGCACCAAACACTCCAGCCACTGCAAACGAACTCTAAACCTCCTTGTGCATCTGGCTTATGTGGGTCCTGGTGAACTGAACCTGGGTACTTAGGTTTCACAGGGAAGTGCCTTACCCGCTAAGCCACATCTCCAGCCCCATTTTCGTTTTTTGGTGTATATGTATATGTGTGTGTATTGTTGTTTGCTTGCTTGTTTTTTTGAGGTATGGCCTGTCTAGCCCAGGCTGATCTGGAATTTACTATGTAGTCTCAGGGTGGTCTCAAACACACAGTGATCCACCGACCTCTGCTTCATGGAGTGCTGAGATTAAAGAGTGCACCACCACGCCCTGGTCGTTTTTTGTTTTTTAAATAAAACTCTGCATCACATGTCGCAAAAGTCTGTCCTAGTAAACAGAGGTGTGCAATTGAGAGCAAATCACAAGAGAACTTCAAATTAAAACCTCATGAGACACTAGTAGGCTCCACCCACCAGAATGGCTGGAAAAAGAAAGAGGGAGTCAGGGAGGGAAAAGAAATGTCAAACAATAAGAAAGGGGAAATACTAAGAACCCTCATATATTGTCTTTTGTCGTTTGTTGCTGCTGCTGGTGGTGGTGGTGGTGTTGGTTTGTTTTTCAGTGAGGGGCTCACTCTAGCTCAGGCTGACCTGGAACCCATTCTGTAGTACCTGGCTGGTCTCGAACTCACAGCCATCCTCCTATTTCAGCCTCCTGGATGCTGGGATTAGAAGCAGGGGCCACCATGCCCAGCTTGTTTTTTGGCTTTTTAAGATTTTTTAAGAGTGAACAAGAGAACAATCAGGCAGAGAGAGACTAGGGGTGCACCAGGGTTTCTTGCCACTGCAATCGAACTTCAGATGCCTGCACCACTTTAAATAGGTACTGGGAAATTTAACCTAGGTTGTCAGGCTTTGCAAATAAGTGCTGTTAACTGCTGAGCCATCTCTCCAGCTCACCCCTCCCCCCCATTTTTGTTTTCTTTTTGAAACAGTGTCTTTCTCTGAAGCCTAGGCTGGTCTAGAACTTGCAGTGGTCCTGCTGCCTCAGCCTCCCAAATGTTGGGATTACAGGCATGAGACGTCGTTCCAGGTTCATACATTTGTTAATGGATGTATAAAGTGACAACCTGTTAAAGCCCCTGTGGAGGGCTGATGATGTAGCTCAGTTGGTACAGTGCTTGTATGGCATGCACCAAGCCCTGGGTTCCATCTCCAGCACTGCATAAATCCAGTGTAATGCCACAGGCCTATAACCCTAGGACTCAGGAGCTAGAGGGAGGAGCATCTGAAGTTCAAGGCCATCCTTGGGCTATGAATCCAGTTGGAAAACAGCCTAGATTATAGGAGACCCTGTTTCAATAACAACACACTAGGAAACCTGGCAGTATGCACCAAAACAGAACACAGGCCTACCCTATGTTACCCAACAATTCTGCTCTTAAGTATATAGTCAACAGAAATTACATGTATGCTATCAAAAAATTACATTCTAGGGCTGGAGAGATGGCTTAGCAGTTAAGGCACATGCCTGTGAAGCCTAAGGACCTCGGTTCGATTCTTCAGGTCCCAAGTAAGACAGATGCATATGGTGGCGCATCTGTCTGGAGTTCGTTTGCAGTGGCTAGAGGCCCTGGCATACCATTCTCTCTCTCTCTCTCCTTTTCTCTGTCTCTAATAAATAATTAAATTTTCAGATTTGCAGAAAAATGGATGGATCTGGAAAGGATTATACTAAGTGAGGTAACCCAGGCCCAGAAAGCCAGGCGCCAATGTTCTCCCTCATATGTGGATCCTAGCTACAGATGATTGGGCTTCTGCGTGAGAAGGAAAATACTTAGTAGCAGAGGCCAGTAAGTTAAAAAGGAAATATAAAGGGAAGATAAAGGAAGGGAGGAGGGAACTTAATAGGTTGGTATTGTATATATATAAGTAGAATGATTGAGATGGGGAGGTAATATGATGGAGAATGGAATTTCAAAGGGGAAAGTGCAGGGATGGGGAGGGTATTACCATGGGATTTTTTTTTCTCTTAAAATCTTTTTTTCCCCCTTTTTCTAAATTTATTTTTTATTTTTTAGTTTTTATTAACATTTTCCATGATTTTTTATAATCATGGAAAATGTTAATAAAAATTGTGAAAAGATAAAATAAATAAATAAACTTGGAAAAAAATCAGGAAAAAAAATACTTTATTTGAGCTAGGCTTGGTGGCACACACTTTTAACTCAGCATTAGGGAGGCAGAGGTAGGATTGCTGTGAGTTCGGGGCCGCTGTGAAACTACTACTCAGGTCAGCCTGAGCTAGAATGAGACCCCACCTTGAAAAACAAAAACTTTATTTGGCCGGGTGTGGTGGCGCACATCTTTAATCCCAGCAGAGGTAGGAGGCCACCCTGAGACTACATAGTGAATTCCAGGTCAGCCTGGCCTAGAATGAGACCCTACCTTGAAAAACAAACAAACAAACAAAAAGGGAGATACAGAATGGGCATCTAGCCACTGCAGAAGAAGTCCAGATGCATGTTCCATATTGTGCATCTGGCTAATGTGGGTACTGGGGAATCGAACCTGGGTCCTTAGGCTTTGCAGGCAAGTGCCTTAATTGTTAAGCCACCTTTCCAGCCCCTAAGTAGTTTCTTTAATAATAATTTTTTTTAGGCTGGGCATAGTGGCACCAACCTTTAATATCAGCACTTGGGAAGCAGAGGTAGGAGTATTGCCATGAGTTCAAGGCCACTCTGAGGCTACATAGTGAATTGCAGTGAGCCTGGGTTAGAGGGAGACCCTACCTCAAAAAAACCAAAGGAAAAAAAAAAAAAAATTAGGGGCTGGAGAGATAGCACAGCAGGTAGGGCATTTGTCTGTAAATCCTAGCAACCTGGGTTTGATTCCCCAGTATGCACGTAAAAGCCAGATGCACAAAGTGGTGCATTCACCTGGAGTTCTTTTTCAGTGGCTAGATGCCCTGGTATGCCTATTCTCTGCTCTCTATCTCCTTGGAAATAAATAAAATATTTAAAAAATTTATGCAAAGTACTTTCTTTGGAAGAGAGTTAGGGAAAAGAGTGTTGGGTTGGGTAGATAGCTCAGTTAATGAAATGCCTGCTCTGTAAGCATGGGGACCCGCGTTCAGATCCTTGGCACTCATGGAAAGGTCCCCACGTAACAGTCAGGCTTTGGGAAGGCAAGACAGGAGGATCTCCGGGATTTGCTGGCTAGCTAGTTTTACTGATATGGTGGTTTGAATCAGATGTCCTCCTTAAGCTTATATGTTCTGGAGACAGCTAGAGGGGAATTGACCTTTGGTTGTTCAGATTTTCAGGCCAGTGCCTTAACCGCTGCACCATATCTCCAGCCCTGGATACTTCATTTATTTGGCTTGGTTTTTCCAAATAGGGTCTCACTGTAGTCCACGCTGACCTGAAATTCACTATGTAGTCTCAGGGTGGCCTTGAACTCATGATGATCCTCCTACCTCTGCCTCTTGAAAGTGTAAGCCAAAATAATTATATCCCTCCTCTATGCTGCTTTTGGTCAGGTGTTTAAGGTAGCACCAAGAAGATAACTACAAAAGCAGTGCTTCATGAATGCTAGGCAAGCTCTGTACCAACTGAGCTTCATCTCGAGCCCAAGTGTGTGTTTATGCTGGGAAGCAATTATTTCATAATTAACACAGCATAGGTGATTTCTCCATTGTGTCGACAAAACACATTCCCTAGGATAACCAGGCATAGGTGTGACAGGTTTATTTTTCACTCACTGGATGTAGAATACATTTTTTATTTTCAAGGTAGAGTCTATAGCCCAGGCTGACCTGGATTCACTGTGTAGTCTCAGGATGGCCTCAAACTCATGATGATGCTCCTACCTCTGCTTCCCATGTGCTCAAATTAAAGGTATGTGCCACCACACCAAGCTGAGGCCATCTTTTTATTATTATTTATTTATTATTTTATTTTTACTTTTCATTTGAGACAGAGGGAGGCAGATAGAGAGGATGAGAGAATGGGCATGCCAGGACCTCTAGCCACTGCAAACGAACTTCAGACACATGTGCCACCTTGTGTATCTGGCTCACATGGGTCCTAGGGAATTGAACCTGGGTCCTTAGGCTTCTCAGGAAAGTTCTTTAACCACTAAGGCATCTCTCCTGCCCTGAGGCTGTCTTTTTTTTTTTTAATTTTTTTCTTTTTCTTTTTGGTATTTTGAGGTAGGGTTTTGCTTTAGCCCAGGCTATCTTGGAATTCACTACGTAGTCTCAGGGAGGTCTTGAACTCGCTGCAATCCTACCTCTGCCTCCAGAGTGCTGAGATTAAAGGTGTGCACCACCACACCTGGCCTCTCTTTTTCTTTTTTAAAGAATTCTTTTAGGGCTGGAGAGATGACTTAGTAGTTAGGGCACTTGCCTACACAGCCAAAGGACCAGGTTTAATTCCCATGACCCACGTAAGCCAGATGCACAAGGCAGCACATGCGTCTGGAGTTCGTTTGCAGTGGATGGGTGCCTACTCTTCCTCTTTCAAATAAATAAAATATTTTAAAAATACTTTTAGGGCTGGAGAGATGGTTTAGTGGTTAAGGCGCTTGCCTGGGAAGCCTAAGGATGCATGTTCTCTCCAGATCCCAGGTAAGCCAGACCCACAGTCATGAGGCAATTGCAAGGTTGCATATTCCCACTAGATGGTGCAAGCACTTGGAGTTTGAGTGAAGTGGCTGAGGTCCTGGCATACCAATTCTCTCTCTCTCTCTCTCTCTCTCTCTTTCTCACTCACTCACTCTAAAATAAGAAAAAATTAAAAATTTTAAAGGCTTCTGTTTTCAATTTTTATTTATTTATTTACAGGCAGAGAAAGAAAACAGCATAGGCATGCCAGAGCCTCTAACCACTGCGAATGAACTCCAGTAGCATGTGCCACTTTATGCATCTGGCTTTATGGGGATTCTGGGGAATCAACCCTTGGTTGTTAGGCTTTGCTGGCAAGAGTCTTAACTGCTGAGCCCATCTCTCCAGCCCTTTTTTGGTTCGAGGTAGGGTTTCATTTTAGCCCAGGCTAACCTAGAATTCACTGTATAGTCTCACTCATGTGTAACCACCTACCACTGCCTCTGTAGTGTTGGGATTAAAGATGTATGCCACCACACCATACAAGGACCTCTTTTAATTAGCCCTGTATTGCAGTCAGGTTCACATTGCTGGCATAAATCACCCAACCAAGAGCAGCTTTTGGGTAAAAAGGATTTATTTTGGCTTACAGACTCAAGGGGAAGCTCCATGATGGCAGGAGAAAATGATGGTATGAGCAGAGGGTGGACATCACTGCCTGGCCATCAGGTGAACAACAGGAACAGGAAAGTGTGCCAAACACTGTCATAGGGAAACTGGCTATAACATCCATAAACCCACCCCAACAATACACTGCCTCCAGGAGGCTTTAATTTCCAATTGCCACCACATGGGGAACCAGAACACCTAAGTTTATGGGGGACACCTGAATCAAGCTACCACATTCCACCCTTGGCCCCCATAAACTGGTAGATATACATGATGCAAAATGCAATGCATGCATCCAACTTTAAAAGTCCCCATAGTCGAAAACATTTTAACTGAGCCATAATACCAAAAAATCCCCACCCCCAAAACCATGATGGTACAGAATAAACTCATTGCAAAAGATTGCACTGAGCATAGCAGAGGGATATTCAACCAATTCAAGATTTAAGTAGGGTAAGCATCAAACTGTAGCTCCAAGTCCAACAACTAGTCAGTGACAAGTCTCCAAGTCCGATAATTCTAACCAGCAGCAAGTCTCTGGAATTCCAATTCTGCCCCTCCAGCTGGGCTACTCACAGTCCTGGAAAACTCCATCTGGGTCCAGCAGCTTTCCTTAGCAGCCATCTCGTGGTCCTGGCATCCCCACTGGGTCTCCATGCAGGCATTCAGCAAACCTGCCTCACTGCCTATAGCTATTTCCAAAACACAAGACTGTTTCAAATTCAGTGACCCTCTCTTTCCTGCATTTCTTAAACTCTACAATACCAGGTACGATGCCAATTTGTTAATCCAGGGGGGTGTGGGGGGAATAAAGCAGACTTTGAAAAACAGGACAGGCCCCATCAAGAGTCTATATTCTCCTGTTGTCCCAGTGCAGGTCAGCTGCCCCAATCTCAAAGGCTGTAATCTCTCAAACAACTGCAAGTGAACAGGCAGCATTTTAGGCACAAAGATTTCATTTCTTTCTGTGCCATATCCCTCTGCTCACAGCAGTCCATTTCTACGCAAAGCAACCCTGCACAAGTTCTGACACAGGCATAACAGCAAGCCTCACACAAATTGCCAGCCCAGTCCAGGCAAAGCTCTTTCTCACCCTCACAAGCCAAACTTTACAGTCCATAGTTCTTACTGCATTAAGGTCTTTCAACTCTGACCAGAATAGTCCATCAAGCTGTACTTACAGCACTGCAAGGTATCTCTTAGGCCAAGGTTTCAAATCCTTCCACATTCCTCTTGAAAATCAGCTCCAAAAGGCCAAAGCCACACAGTCAGGTGTCTAGAAGCAATCCCACTCCTCTGGTACCAACATTACTGTTATAGTCAGGTTCACATTGCCGGCATAAATCACCAAGAGCAGCTTTTGGGGAAAAAAGATTTATTTTGGTTTAGAGATTCAGGGGGAAGCTCCATGATAGCAGGTGAAAATGATGGCATGAGCAGAGGGTGGACATCACCTCCTGGCCAATACCAGGTGGACAACAGAAACAGGAGAGTGTGCCAAACACTGGCATGGGGAAACTGGCTATAATACCCACAAGCCTACCCCCAACAGCATACCGCCTCCAGGAAGCTTTAATTTCCAGGGGCCATCAGCTGGGGAACCTAACATCCAGATAACCTTACTTTATGGGGGACACCTGAATCAAACCACCACACCCTGTCACTTCCATTATTCCAAGAAAGTAACTTTGAGGGTTTTGCAGTCAGCTTTGCAGAGCAGCTTGTGGTAGGGAAGGGTTTATTTTGGCTTACAGTCAAGGGGAAGCTCCTTGATGATGGGAAAATGATGACATAAGCAATAAGCAATGGGTGGACAATTGCAGTGGGAGAGTATGCCAAACACTGGCAAGGGGGATCTGGCTATAATACCCATGAGCCCCCCCCCACACACACACACAATACACTGCCTCTAGGAGGATCCAATTCCCAAATTGCTGGGGACCTAGCATTCAGAACACATAAGTTTATGGGGGGCACCTGAATCAAACCACCACAAGGGGCAATTTGCTTTTTGTTTAGTCTTACTGTGTTTAAAAAAAAAAAAAAAAAAGCAGGGGGCTGGAGAGATGGCTTAGGGACTAAGGCACTTGCCTGCGAAGCCAAAGGACCCAGGTTTGACCCCCCAGAACCCACATAAGCCAGATGCACAAGGGGGTGCATGCATCAGGAGTTGGTTTGCAGTGGCTGGAGGCCCTGGCACACCCATTCTCTCTACCTATTTCTGTATCTCTCTCAAATAAATAAATAAATAAATATTTTTTAAAAAGAACCCTGCAATCATTAAAAAAAGAAGTAGGGGTTGGGGATGTAACTTAGTTGGTACAGTGCTTGCCTAGCTTATAAAAAGTCTTGAGTTTCGTACCCAGCATGGAATAAACCTAGCATGGTGGTGCATGCCTGTGAACCAAGGACTTGGCAAGTAGAGGCAGGAGGATGAGAATCCATCATCCTTGACTACATAGCAAGCTCAACACCAGCTTGGACTACATGAGACCCTATCTCAAAAATAAAAATAGGGCTGAAGAGATGGCTTAGCGGTTAAGCACTTGCCTGTGAAGCCTAAGGACCCTGGTTTGAGGCTCAATTCCCCAGGACCCACATTAGCCAGATGCACAAGGGGGCGCACACGTCTGGAGTTCGTTTGCAGTGGCTGGAGGCCCTGGTATGCCCATTCTCTTTCTCCCTCTCTCTCTTCCCCTCTCTTTCTCGCTGTCTCTTCCTCTGTTTGTCGCTGTCAAATAAATAAATAAAAATAAACAAAAAAATTGCTGGGCATGGTGGCACAGGCCTTTAATATCAGCACTTGGGGGTAGGAGGATCACCATGAGTTTGAGGCTACCCTGAGACTATACAATGAGTTCCAGGTCAGCCTGGGATAGAGACTCTACATTGAAAAATCAAAATAAGGGCAGGAGAGATGGCTTAGCAGTTAAGTGCTTGCCTATGAAGCTTAAGAACCCCGGTTTGAGGCTCAATTACCCAGGACCCACACTAGCCAGATGCACAAGGGAGCACACACGTCTGGAATTCATTTACAGTGGCTGGAAGCCCTGGCTCACCCATTCTCTCTCCCTCTCTATCTGCCTCTTTCTCTCTCTGTCACTCTCAAATAAATTAAAATCTTTAAAAAAATTAAAATTAATCCCCCCCCAGCATTTTCCTAGGTGTACAGCTTCCCAGTTTGGGATGCAGATTCATTTTGATTTCCTGCTGAATTAATCCAAATGTTTAAGCAAGTGCCTTTAACCTAATTGCTGAGCCATCTCCCCAGCTTTTTTAAATTTTTCCTCCCAAGTACTTAAGTGATACTTTTTTAGGCTTTTTGTTTTTGTTTTTCAAGGTAGGGTCTCACTCTAGTCCAGGCTGACTTGGAATTCACTATGTAGTCCCAGGGTGGCCTTGATCCACCTACCTCTGCCTCCAAAGTGCTGGGATTCAAGGTGTGCGCCACCACACCTGTCCTTTTTTAGGCTTTTTAAGTCAGCAAAGGAACCTTAAAAAAAATTCTAATATAATGAAGAGTGGGATTTCAAAGGGGAAAGTGGGAGGAGGGAGGGAATTACCATGGGATATTGTTTACAATTATGGAAGTTGTAAATAAATAATTAACATTCTAAGCCTGGCATATTTAGGATTTGCCTTACTCTTGTTTGGTTCAGTCCAGCAGTTCCACCTATTTTGTATCCCACTATGTGGCCTTGATAAAGAATAGCAAAATGAAGTCCTATCCCGGGAAAACTGTAACACTTATTCTTCATACCAACCTCACCTCCAATTTGTTTTTTTATTTTTCGAGGTAGGGTCTCACTTTAGCCCAGGCTGACCTGGAATTCACTCTGTAGTTGCAGGGTGCCTCAAACTCACAGTGATCCACCTACCTCTGCCTCCTGAGTGCTGGAATTAAAGGCGTGCAGCACCACGCCTGGCTCTTGGTTTTGTTCTTTAAAATATTTTTTTTTTTTGCTTGTTTTTTTTCGAGAAGGTGTCTCACTCTAGCCCAGGCTGACCTAGAATTCACTCTGTATCCTCAGGGTGGCCTGGAACTCAGGACAGTTCTACTTCTGCCTCCCAAGTGTTGGGATTAAAGGCATGAGCCACCACACCCAGCTAAATTTTTTATTAAAGTAGATTTTTCTCTTTCTTGTTTTAAATATTTTATTTTTTACTTGAGAGAAAAAGAGGAAGAGAAAGAGAGAGAGAGAGGACACGCCAGGACATCTAGCCACTGCAAACGAACTGCAGATGCATGTGCCATTTTGTGCATCTGGCTTATATGGGTCCTGAGGAATCAAACCTGGGTGCTTTGGCTTTGCAAGCAAGCATGTTAACTGTTAAGCCATCTCTCCAGCCCTTAAAATTTTTTTTTTTTTCAAATAGTGATCTTTACAGTATGAACAAATTGTGTGTTGGTCCTGTTCCCCTCCTGTTATTCTATGTCCCCCCCCCTCCCTGACTCTATTCCACTGAGGGTCCTCCGCAATGAGTTGTTGATATTCACCATCAGGTTATGAATGCATGTCTATCCCTGTGAGGGAGGGGGATGTTCTTTTTATTTTCTTAAAAAATTTATTTATTTCAAGATACTTTATTTTCTTTAATATTTTATTTTAGTTTTATTTATGAGAGAGAGGGAGAGAATGGGCGCACCAGGGCCTCCAGCCACTGCAAAGTAACTCCACATGCATGCACCACCTTGTGCATCTAGCCTATGTGGGTCCTGGGGAATTGAACCTTTGGTCCTTTGGCTTTGCAGGCAAGTGCTTTAACCACTGAGCCATTTCTCCAGCTCCAAGATGCTTTATTTTCTTTTTTGGGTGGTTTTTTTTTTTCGTTTTTCAAGGTAGGGTCTCACTCTAGCCCCGGCTGACCTGGAATTCACTATGAAGTCTCAGGGTGGCCTTGAACTCACAGTGATCCTTCTACCTCTGCCTCCTGAGTGCTGGGATTAAAGGTGTGCACCACCACGCCCGGCTAAGATGCTTTATTTTCAAAATGGGTTACAACACTAAGCCTTAGGTCCATTCTGCCACTGTACAAGCTACAAATGCTTGCTCAGCAGCTGAGGGGCACACTTTAGTATGTTTGAATAGTGAATAAAAATCTATATAAAGCAAATATTCAAATAGTTTCCATTTGAATACAGTTTCGTGTGACCCTATCGCCTAGCCTTTGGCACTGCTGCACATATACCAGCCCTGCTCTTACGACATTTCACAACCAGCAGTCATTAAGTTAAACGGCCCCCAAGCCCCGTAACTCAAGCTACACTTGTAGTTGACAGCCTCAGCAATAGTATCTTCGCACTGATGCGAGTGGAAGCACAGCTGCCAGGTGACCGTCCGTCCCCCTCTCCTGGGCACACGACACAAGCGGAGCGCTGCCAGCCTGCTCCTCCACGTCGGGCGGGAAGCCTGCTTCTGAACTTGCTTCCTGAGTTGCCACGCTGGTGGTGACATCACGTGATAGATATAGTCTCTGAGATCCACTGAGAGGAGAAGCAGTGTAGGCACTCGGGTGTTCAAAGAGCATCCCATCTCCCACATGCATTTCAGGCAGGTTACGGCGCTCAAAGATCCAATCAAGGCCATCACTGTAGGTCCCCAGTGCTGGAGGAGAGCTACTTCTGGTCTGGTTTGGGTCTCCTCTGCAGCAGGTGCTCTGCATGTGCGTGATCATAAAGGATGCAACTGAACCATCCATGTGCTCCACCATTCACGTAATACACAGAGGTTGGGTCATTCAGTTCGGTCCCCAGTGCTGGAGGAGTGTTACCTTTCATCTGGTTTGGGTCTTCTCTGCAGCAGGGCCTCTGCATGTGCATGATCAGAAAGGATGCAACTGAATGATCCATGTACTCCCCCATTCACGTAATACACAGAGGTTGAGCCATTCAATTCGTCCTCATCACTGCAGCCAGTCTGCTCCTTCAGCACAATTTTTTGTCAATGATATTGACTGCAACTGTGAAAGCTGATGCAATGTAGTATCTGCCTGGCTCAGCTAACCCTGTGATTCTCACGCCACAATCTGATGGAATGTACCTGTCTAGTGCTGGGTTGATTGCACTGGTGATCTCTTCGAATTTAAGCTTCACATCCTCAGATCCACCAATGTCAGGCAAACACATGTGGAAACCAAACTCCGCTCCCGTGTCAAAGACACAGCAGGCATCAGATGCTGCTTGCACGAAGAAGACCATACAGTCATTCCCTACACGGAAGCTGACACCAATGACATTTGTATTTAGCTCTTTTGCGTGTTCCAAGAGAAGTCTGCTGGTTTTATGTGTGGCAGCAAATTTCACACTGAGACAACAGACTGCTTTGTAACCAGTGGCAATTCTCAAAACCAACTTTGCCTTTGGGTGCATTCTGGCAACTCATGAACTCCACTATCAAGCCATCATCTGGACTCCATTACTGGCAGCATAATTAATTTGAGACATTTGTTTACAGGGATTTGCATAGATAATCCTCTCTGGAGGTACACTAAGACTCTGAACCAACTGTATTTCAGTTATGCTAGCACAGTTGAATCCTGTCCCATTGGCAGCTAGGGTGTTCACTGTGGTTTTGCTGTCATTACATTTGACTGCATAAAATGGACACGAGCAAGAGCTCTTAACCACCTTAGATGTTTCTTTAAAATGTCTCCATGGACTGGAAAGATGGCTTAGCGGTTAAGCGCTTGCCTGGGAAGCCTAAGGACCCTGGTTCGAGGTGCGATTCCCCAGGACCCACGTTAGCCAGATGCACAAGGGGGCGCACACGTCTGGAGTTCGTTTGCAGTGGCTGGAGGCCCTGGTGCGCCTATTCTCTTGCCCTCCCTCCCTCCCCCCCGCCCTCTTTCACTCTCAAATCAATCAATCAATAAAATGTTTCCATGGCCTGCAACATAAAAAGAATCCTTTTTCTTTCTTTCTTTTTTTTTTTTTTTTTTTTTTTTTTTGCTTATTTTTACTTATTTGAGAGCAACAGAGATTGAGAGAGAAATAGGCAGAGAGAGAGAGAGAGAATGGGCGCGCCAGGGCTTCCAGCCACTGCAAACCGAACTCCAGACGCGTGCACCCCCTTGTGCATCTGGCTAACGTGGGTCCTGGAGAATCGAGCCTCGAACCGGGGTCTTTACGCTTCACAGGCAAGTGCTTAACCGCTAAGCCATCTCTCCAGCCCAATAAAAAGAATCCTTATAATCAAAAGAAACATCATTAATTTTTTAATCCAGAATGTCCTTTGACAATAAAGCAGTCAATCTCTTCCTTATTAAAGTTGTTCATGGTTTCTCAATGTGCCTATGGGAAACTAAGAGATGGTATTAAGGAAATTATTTCTAGCTTCTCAAAGGCAATCATACAGAAATTCCAAACTTCGTGTCCTTGGAGCAGCGGTGGAAGCGTTCTCAGAAGGATGGCATGCCGCTGGCCCACCCCACGGAGATGCTATCCATGCCTGTGCTGGAGCCAGAGCCGGCCGCCTGCCACCGTGCCCGTCAGTCCTATCGCTCCCGCCTGCTGGTGGCGCCCAGCTGCTGGCCGAGGGCGCAAATGTTGTTTGTATATTTGTGCAGAAAGGCTTGTGGGGGGGGGGGGGTTAAGGTCACACTAGGGTCTTTTGTGGCTGCAAACAAGTGCTTTATGTGACCCAAGCAGTCAGGAGGCCTTGCAAGCCTGTAACAGCCAAGCCATCTTCCCCGCCCCTGGTTTTGTTCTTGGGAGACCACCTCTCACTCTGCAGCCCAGGCTAGTCTCCTACTCAGGGCTATCCTCCTGCCTCAGCCTCCTTCGCGCTTGCTGGGATTACAGGCCTAAGCGTCCTGGGCCATTCCCCGCCCTGTACCTGCGGCATTCTGTAGTCCCAGGCAAGCCTTAAACTCACAGCAATCCCACCTCTGCCTCGCAAGTGCTGGGAATAAGGCACGTACCGCCATACGTAACCAGCTTATGAACTGTTCTTAAAGATTTTTTTTTCTTCTTTTTTTTGGTTTTTCGAGGTAGGGTCTCACTCTGGTCCAGGCTAACCTGGAATTAACTCTGTCATCTCAGGGTGGCCTTGAACTCATGGCAATCCTCCTACTTCTGCCTCCCGAGTGCTGGGATTAAAGGCGTGCGCCACCACGCCCGGCAAAGATTTTTTTTAATGTACACTTAAGTACGTGGGTTTGTCCGACCCGAGTCCACTTTTGCTTCAGTTGTCCTATCTTTCCGCTTTTTCCTCCCTCTGTCATTCCGACAAGTCTGAGCCACAAGTTGACAGGACGTCACGTACG
Source organism: Jaculus jaculus (assembly GCF_020740685.1). NCBI lineage: Eukaryota > Metazoa > Chordata > Mammalia > Rodentia > Dipodidae > Jaculus > Jaculus jaculus. The sequence goes on from NC_059124.1 coordinate 10,449,915, forward strand.
TCCGGGAAGCCAGTGAGCAACCGGCCTCGGCGAGAGTCAACAGGAAAGTACCGGTCCCACGCAGGAAGTGACCTCGAGCGAGGGCAGAAGGTGCGGCGGAGTCCCCGGCTTCCCTCTCGCGCATTTCCGGGTGCCAGCCCCTAGGCCCGTCCCTCTGCGAGCGCATCCCGGGCTTCCACGGCCACCCCCGCAGGCGTCCCTGGGCCGCAGCCGGCCGCGGCCTGCGACGTCCCGGTGACCAGCTGCACGCCGCGGCCAATCGGCACTCGCGCAGGCGGCCCTCAGGGGACGCTCCTTCCGCTCCACACGGCAGCCTGCGTCATCCGCTGATGGACGTCCCGCCCAGCCAATCAGCAAGCAGCCGGGCCCAGCCCACCCTCAGCGCAACCAATGAAGACGAAGAGCAGCATGGGACACGCCCCCTCCCTTGGAAAGAACCTGCAGAGGCGAGTGTGGCACCTGTGAGGTGACAACTGTCTGGCACCCAGCGTGGCTGGCCCCCTGTGTCTCTGGGGTGCGGTGGGGGTCACAGGTTTTTTGTTCCTTTTCTGCCACCACCCCCGAGCGGGCCCGGGGCTCACATCCGTCCCGCCTTGAGTAGCCCTCGTCCGCTCCTCCGGCCGGCGCTCCGCACGCGCTCCCCGCGGGCAGCCCGGGAAGCCGCGGGCCGCCGGCGCCTCCCCGCGGTCGGCCGGAGCCCAGCCGGGTGGGCGGAGCCGCGAGCCGAAGCTTCTTAAGGTGGAACAGACCTGCCGGGGGTGAGCGCTCCGCGGGCCGCCTCCCACCCCGCTTCCCACGAGGCTTCCGAGCTTGATTCTAGTCCTATTTTGGGGGAAGTTAATCAGATTGAGAAGAGGTTATAAAAAGGCATAAACCTAGCCGGGCGTGGTGGCGCACGCGTTTAATCCCAGCACTGTGGAGGCAGAGGTAGGAGGATCGCTCACTGTGAGTTCGAGGCCACCCTGAGACTGCACAGTGAATTTCAGGTCAGCCTGGGCTACAGCGAGACCCTACCTCGAAAGCAAACAAACAAACAAAAATATTTATTGCGTGTGTGGGTATGGCACACCAGTTTCTTGCCACTGCAATGAACTCCAGATGCATGAGCCACTTTGTGTTCTGCTTTTCTATGTGTATTTGGGAAATTTAACCCAAATCATCAGATTTTGTGAACAAAGTCTTTAACTACTTTTAACTACTTAGCATAGCTTTCTTTTTCTACCACTGAGCATCTCTCCAACCCTAAAAAATGTACTTATTGGGGCTGGAGAGATGGCTGAGCGGTTAGGGCGCTTGCCTTCAAAGCCTAAGGACCTAGGTTTGATTCCTCATATAAGCCAGATGTACATGGTGGCACATACATCTGGAGTTCGTGTGCATTGGCTGGAGGCCCTAGCACACATGTTCTCTATCTGCCTCTTCCCCTCTCTCAAAAAAATAATTTGAAAAAATGTATTTGTTATCTATACTTTTCCACAGCTTGATTACTTTGAGACAAATTTCAAACATTTCGTGCCCAAGTACTTAAGTGTACATTATACATATCTTTAAGAACAATTTCATAAAATGGTTATGTATGGTGGTACATGCCTTATTCACAGCACTTGGGAGGCAGAGGTAGGAGGACTGCTGTGAGTTTGAGGCTTTCCTGTGACTACAGAATGAGATCCAGGTCAGCCTGGGCCAGAGTGAGACTCTACCTCAAAAAGTTTCATCAAAACATTAAAATTAATTTGTGTATATGTAGAGGTCAAAGAACATTTTCAAAGTACACACCCCTTTGTATCTAGCTTCATGTGAGTGCTAGGGAATTGAAGCCTGAGTCATCAGGCTTTGCAAGCAAGTGACCTTAACCCTGTTTTTTTGTTTTGTTTTGTTTTTCAAGGTAGGGTCTCACTCTAGTCCAGTCTCAGGGTGGCCTTGAACTCACAGTGATCTCCTACCTCTGCCTCCCGAGTGCTGGGATTAAAGGTGTGCACCACTATGCCTGGTTTCATTTCAGATTTTTTCCAGATACCTTATTAATTTTTAACAATATGTTTTATTTTTTAATGTATTTGAGAGAAAGAGGCAGACAGAAAGAGAGAGAATGGGCGCTCCAGGATCTCGAGCCACTGCAAAGGAGCTCCAGATGCATGTGCCACCTTGTACATCTGGATCCTGGGCAATCAAACCTAGGTCCTTTTGGTTTGCAGGCAAGCGCCTTAACTCCTAAGCCATCTCTCCAGTCCTGCCTTAATTAATTGTTTTTGCTTTGGAAGGAGGGTCTCTCTATAGCCCAGATTGATCTGGAACTCACTCTGTACCCCAGGTTGGTCTCAAACTCATGGAGATTCTCCTGAACCACCATCAGCCGCCTGAATGTTGAGAATAAGAGTCTGTACCACTACGCCTGGCCTAGTTGTCTTTTTCTAATAAGGATTTCTCCCAGAGGTCTACATAGTGCATTTCTGACAACTTACATAGTTATAGACAATAAACCATGATAATTCCTTCACATATTGTTGTTTTGTTTTTTGAGGTAGGGTCTCATTCTAGCTCAGGCTGACCTGGAATTCACTATGTAGTCTCAGGGTGGTCTTGAACTCATGAGATCCTACTACCTCTGCCTCCTGAGTACTGGGATTAAAAGTGGCTGCCACCACGTCCGGCTTCCTTCACATATTGTATTTGATGGATGTCTCTTGGTCCATATCATTAAATTGGTTGAGTCTTTTAAAAAAATTAATTTTAATTAATTTTATTTTTTGCAGGTATAGTCTCACTCTAGCTAAGGCTGACCTGAATGAAATTCATTATGTAGCCTCAGGTTGGCCTCGAACTCATAGCAATCCTCCTACTTCTGCCTTCTGAGTCCTGGGATTAAAGGTGTGTGCCACCATGCCTGGCAAATAAACAATTTTTAAAAAATATTTTATTTATTTATTTGACAGAGAAAGAGGAAGAGAGAGAGAGAATGGGCACTCCAGCGTCTCCAGCCACTGCAAATGAACTCCAGACGTGCGTACCCCTTGCAAATAAATAATTAATTTTTTAAAAAATGTATCTTATTTAATGAGGGCGAGGGACAAAAAGATGTAGATGGAGAGACTGGACGTACCAGGGTCTTAAGCTGCTGTAAAGGAACTACAGATGGATGTGCACCTGGTTTATGTGGGTGCTGGGGAATCAAACCTAGGTCTTTTGGCTTTGCAGACAAATGCCTTAACTGCTAAGCCATTTCTTCAGCCCAAAACAAATAATTTTACAAAATTCTGAGGCTGGGCATAGTGGCACATGCCCTTAGTACCAGCACTCAGGAGGCCAGCCTGAGAGAGTACTTTGTGAACTCCAGGTCAACCTGGGCTGGAAGGAAACCTTACCTCAAAAAAAAAAAAAAAATGCGGGGGAGGGGTTGAAGGGACATCTCAGCGGATAAGGCGCTTTCCTACAAAGCCTAATGACATGGGTTTGATTCCTAGTACCCTGGCAAAGCCCGATGCACAAGGTGGCACATGTGTCTGGAGTTCTCACCCATTCTCTCTCACTCCTCTCTCTCTGCTTGCCAGTAAGTAAGTAAAAATATTTTTAAAAATTCCATAAGAGGGGCTGGAGAGATAGGTTAGTTGGTAAAGAGTTTGCAAGTGTAAGGACATGAACTTGATACCCCAAACCCATGTTAAAAAAATTACATGATGGGCCAGGCATGGTGGCACACACTTTCAATCCCAGCACTTGGGAGGCAGAGGTAGGAGGATCGCCATGAGTTTGAGGCCACCCTGAGACTACAGAGTGAAATTCCAGGTCAGCCTGAGCTACAGTGAGACCCTACCTCAAAAAAAAAAAAAAAATTACATGAGCTGTGCATGGTGGCACACGCCTTTAATCCCAGGACTTGGGGGCAGAGGCAGGATCACTGAGAGTTCAAGGCCACACTGAGACTACATAGTGAGTTCCAGGTCAGCCTGGGCTACAGCAAGACCCTTCCTTGAAAAAACAACAAAATTTAAGGAAGGGTGTAGTGGCACACACCTTTGAATCCAACACTCAGGTGGCATAGGTAGGAGGATCACCAAGAGTTTGAAGTTAACCTGAGACTACAGAGTGAATTCCAAATCAGCCTAGGCTACAGGGAGACCCTACCTCAAAAAACCAAAACAGGACTGGAGAAATGGCTTAGTAGTTAAGGCACGTGCTTTCAAAGCCTAAGGACCCAGGTTCCATTCCCCAGAACCCACATAAGCCAGCCACAAATGGTGGCACATGCATCTGTTGTTTGCAGTGGCTAGAGGCCCTGGCACATCCATTCTCTCGCTCATACATAAACATTTTTTAAAAAATTAAAGAAAACTTTTTTTTTTAAAGAAGAGAACATTTAAAACTTCATGACAGTATAAGGTAGTTTTTAGTAATGTCTCTTGATCCATTAGCCAATTGGTTGTGCAATATGTTTTATAGGAATGGGAAGTGGAATGAACAACAATCACATGCATGTATGTATGTATGTGTGTATATATATATATATATATATATATTTATTTATTTTGGTGGGGCAGGTTTTAAGATAGGGTCTCATTCTAGCCCAGGTTGACCTGAATGCACTCTGTAGTCTCAGCGTGACCTCAGATTCACAGTGATCCTCCTATCTCAGCTTCCCAAGGGGATTAAAGGCATGCGACACCACACTGGGCTAAAAATTTTATTTATTTTCAAGCAGAGACAGAGTCAGAAATGGGCGTGCCAGGGCCTCTAGACACTGCCAACTCCAGAAGCATTATACAACCTTGTGCATCTGGCTTTATGTGGGTTTTGGGGAACTGAACATGGGTCATCAGGCTTTGCAGGCAAGTGCTTTAACTAATCCATCTCTCCAGCTCCTCACATATAAAAAAAATTATTTATTTATATGAGAGAGAGGGAGACAATGGGAGCGCTAGGGCCTCTATAGAGCCACTGCAAAGGAATTCCAGGCACATGCACCACCTTGTTCCTCTGGTTTACATGGGTACTGGGGACTCAAACCTGGATCCTTAGGCTTTACAGGCAAGCACCTTAACAGTCGAGCCATCTCTCCAGCCCCAATCACATATTTATTTTATTTTATTTATGTATTTGAGAGCAACAGAGAGAGAATGGGCGCGCCAGGGCCTCTAAACCACTGCAAACGAACTCCAGACGCGTGCGCCTCCTTGTGCATCTGGCTAATGTGGGTCCTGGGGAATCGAGCCTCGAACTGGGGTCCTTAGGCTTCACAGGCAAGCACTTAACGGCTAAGCCATCTCTCCATCCCCAATCACATATTTTTAAAAAGTATTTATTTGCAAGTAGATACACACACACACACACACACACACACACACACACACGAACAAACTCCAGATTCATGCGCCACTTTGCATCTGGCTTTAAGTGAGGTATTGAACTCAAGTTGATAGGCTTTGCAGGCAAGCGCCTTAGCTGCTGAGTCCCCTCTCTAGGCCCCAACAATCATATTTTGAACCCTTTGTATATTGTACACCCAAAAAGCATTCCAGGGTTGGAGAGTGGGTTAGTGATTAAGGCGTTTGTCTGTGGTGTGAGCTTAAGGACCGGGGTTCAATTCCTCAGTCCCCATGTAAACCAGCTGCACAAAGTGGCGCATGTATCTGGAGTTCTTTTCTTTTTCTCCCAAAATAAAGTATCATTTCCAGCAGGGCGTGGTGGTGCACGCCTTTAATCCCAGTACAGGAAGAGGAGGTAGAAGGATCACTGTGTGCTTGCGGCCACATTGGGACTACATAGTGAATTCTAGGTCACCCTGGCCTAGAGCAAGACCCTACTTTGAAACACCCCCCCACACACACACACAGCATTCCACATAAATTGTTTTATTTGACTGCAACACTTCATTGAGTAGACAGGCCAGAGTAGCCAGGTCCCGTCTTCAAGGACCAAGATTCCAGAAAGGTCCTTGCACAAGTTGGCAAAGCTGGAACCAGCACAAGACAGCTCTGATGATTCCCCCGGTGCCCTCAAGTATCCTCTCCCGTTTGCATTGGGTCAGGGAGCATTCACGGACCCCGGGGATGGTAGCAGAGTAACTCTAGCTTCCCGCTGAGCTCCACAAACGTTCGGTAGGCCGCCTGGGCTAGCGAGGAAGGTTCCAGGGCATCGAGGGCATTTGTGAGAAAACCTGGGACGGTCATCCGTGCAGACAGCGCCGCGAAACGAGCGGCGGTCCGGGCACCGGCATCCGGGCGCAAACTGAGGGTGGCCGACGGCGTGCGCGAGGCTCGCCCTCCCGACTCGAGCGGAGGCTGTCCCGGGGCGGCCGCGCCGTTTCCGCCCGCTCGCCCGCGCCTCCTTAACCCGCTCGGGCGGCGGCGGCGGCGGCCCGGCGGGCGGGGGCGGGGGAGGGGCGCGGCGGCCGGGGAGGAGCCGGGCCTGCGTCGGGGCCCAGCCGAGCCGAGCCCCAGCCGAGCGCCGACGCCGCCGCGGTCCGTCCCGCCCGCGGGGTCCCGGGAGCCCCGGCCGGCCGCGGCCCGGGGTGGCAGCGCAGCGAGTCCCACGCGCGCCGGCGGGCGGCCGGAGGACGGAGTCGGGGGCCGCGGTCTCCGGACCCCGCCGCCCAGGCCGGCCGGCGAGCGCGCGCGAGCACGGGCCCCACCCTCCGGGGCGCCCCGGGGCGGGGCGGGGCGCCGGAGCACCCTCCCCCGGGGGAGCTCGCAGGGGTACCCGGGCGGCGGGCCTCCGAAGTCGGAAGGGGTGGTCCTTCCCGCAGGACCCCGAGTGACACCGCCCCGGCGAGCCCGCGCCCCTCCGCTGCCCGCGAGCAGCCCTGACTTCGGAGGCCGAGCGCCCCGGGGCGTACCTGTGCAGCGGGCACCCCGCGTCCCGCCCGGCCCGCTCGGGGCGCGCCGGGACCCGGCCCCAGCCCCGCCGGACAGCGGACGACCCCGCCGTCTACTTGTGGCGCCCGCGCCGAGGACCTGGGCGCAGCCCCTCCGCGGGCCCCCGAAAGATCCAGTTGGGGGGAGGGGGACTCCCCCAAGGGGGAGGAGACAGCTCGTGGTTGGCAGAGGCTCCTCCCCTCCTCCCCGGGGCGGCGGGCAGGGTGGGGTGGGTGTGCCACCTCCCCCAGGTGGGACCTCCTTCCCCACCTCCTCCTCCGCCGACCGACCCGCCGGGGACTCCGCCCGGCCTTGGAAAAGTCTCCGGGGATGACACCTGTCACTTTCCTCTGAAGAGGGTCCCGGCAGCCCCACACTCCGGAACCCGGTGGCTCTGGTCCCCAGCCGGGAGGACCTTGGGGACAGGTGAGTGCCGTCTTTCGTCCTCTTCTCTCTTTAGGCGCCGGGGTGCCTAGGGATTGGAAGCGCGCGCGGATCTTGGGTTTGTTTATCGGGGGGGCAGAGCGAGGACTCAGCCCGCACGTGAAGTCCGAAGGAGCTCCTGCATCTGCCCTCTGCCATGTTGCGCGGACCGCACACAGAATTGACAATGGGAGCACCCTTGTTCTGGATACTGTGAGTCTTGTGCATTGATGGTGAACACAAGCCGGCCAGGCTCCCTCAGCACACTGCAGCTTAGGGCCTGTTTGTCCAGGTATTGACAAGACTGCGCCAGAAACGTGGTAGCATCTTGTGACTTTGGCCTTGCCTTGGGCAAGCCTAGGTCAGCTCAAGATCTTCCAGAAGTGTTTTCTCCAGCGTGTTGTGACCTCTGCTCACCTGAGAGGCAAGAGCAACAGTCTGTCCCTACCCACACTGTCTTGGATACCAAGAGGCCTCTTCATGTGACATTCCCACTTTAGGCCTCTCTGCATAAAATACAAAGGGGAGGAGCTGGAAAAAGCCCAGCCTTTAAGGGGCTTGCCTGCAAAGCTCAAGGACCTAGGTTCGATTTCATAGTGCCCACACAAAGCCAGATGCTCAAGGTTGGTGCATGCGTCTGGAGTTCACTTGTAGTGGTGAGATGCCCTGATGGCCATACTATTCTCCTCCCCCTTTCTATTTATCTCTCTGCTTGCCTTTTTCTCTCTCTCTCAAATAAATAAAATATTTTAAAAAAATACAAAGGGGAGATGTGAATTCCACATGCCCTGAGGCCAGAAATTCTTCCTAAATACTGTATTTGCCCTGGTCTCCCACAGGCCTCCTGTCCCTTGCTGACAGTTCTTTAGGAAAAATCAGATTCTAGCTAGGAAGAGAGAAGTGGAACTGCTTAGCTTGCTTCCACTTGTACAAGGTGACCACCAGGGAGATTTGACCTCCGTGGAGTTTGTTAGTTTCCTTTCAGAAAAACACCTTCTAGTCTTACTCCCCCCTCCTCCCGTTTCCTTTTTTTTTTTTTCCCTCTTTTTAGTTTTTAAAAAATATTTTATTTTTATTTATTTGTTTATTTGACAGAGAAAGAGGGAGGGAGAGAGAGGGGGAGAGAATGGACGCGCCAGGGCCTCCAGCCACTGCAAATGAACTCCAGACACGTGCACCCCTTTGTGTATCTGGCTAATGTGGGTCCTGGGGTATCAAACCAGGGTCCTTTGGCTTTGTAGGAAAATGCCCTAACTGATAAGCCAGCCCTCTTTTTAGTTTTTTGAGATAGGGTGTAGCTCTAGCCCAGGCTGACCTGGAAATCACTGTATAGTCTCAGGGAGGGTGGCCTCGAACTCACAGCGATCCTCCTACCTCTGCCTCTTGAGTGCTGACATTAAAGGTGTGTGCCACCACGCCCAGTCCTTCGTTCTGGTCTCAGGGGTCTTGTGTTGAAAATTTCCTTCATATCAGGGAATTATAAAACTTCAGAATCTTTAGAAAAAGTAGGAAAAATATGACAAGAAAAATTTCTGCCAGAGCCTAAGCAGTATCTGCAGTAGATGTCTGACTTTAAAAATATATGTATTTACTTATTTGCAAGAGGAGAGAGTATGGGCATACCAGGGCCTCCCGGCACTGCCTAAGAACTCCAGATGCATTCACCACTTTGTGTATCTGGATGTATGTGGGTACTGGGGAATTGAACCCAGGCCGTCAGGCTTTGCAGGCAAGTGTTTTTAACTGCTAAGCCATCTCTCTGCCACGAATTCGGACTTTTCACCTGAGGTCAGTATCCAGGGACTGCTTTGTAGCTTCACCATAGAATGGACAATGCCTCATGTTTTTATGGTGTTCATCTCCGTGGGCTTTCAATGTCTTCCTCTACATGTGGACCATGGATGGGCTAAGTTTCCGCTGTCTGAGATACCTGTAGCGTTGGTGCTTGAGGCCAAGCTGTACTGCGTAGGTTTGCTGGCTGTGCTGTGTAATGATGTGCATATAGCTCTTCTTTGTTTTCCAAGCTAGGACTTTGCTTTAGCCTAGGCTGCCATGGAATTCACTATGGCATCCCAGGCTGGCCATGAACTCAGGGTGATTCTCTTACCTCTGTCTCCCAGGTACTGGGATTAAGTGCACCAACTATGCCCTGCTAAATTGAAAGGTTCCACTGACATTTGAATTTAGGATTACTGAATTCAGAGTATAGAGTCCTAATCATTACACCATGGAGACTGCCATATTTTTTTAAAGTTTATTTATTTATTTACTTATTTGAGAGAGGGAGAATGGGCATGCCAGGGCTTCTAGCCACTGCAAATGAACTCCAGATGCCTGTGCCACTATGTACATCTGTCTTATGTGGGTACTAGGGAACTGAACCTGGGTCCTTAGGCTTCATAGACAAGCGCCGTAAATGCTTAGCCATGTCTCCAGCCTGGCCATATATGTTTCTTAATTGAGATGAATGTGGTTCCATATCTGTGTTTTGAGCATATTTGTGGAAGATACATTTGTGCTTTTCATTATGTACTCTGATCCCCTAGAATATTTTTTTTTGTAGGCCTGTAGGAGCAAGTGACCCACTACAAGGATTTGGGGGAGATGGGGTGAGGATGCCTGGCTGGGATGAGAGCATGGCGTCCCTGACCAGTGGCGGCTCTCTTGGCTGGCCCCATGGCAGTCATCCCAAGTAGGGCGGCCCCATCCCAGATGGGACCAGCCTTTCAAGGACTAGCTTCTTCACTGACACTTTACTCTCAGAAGGATCAGGATCCTTGACTCCTTTGTCTAGAGCTGCTCCCCACTTTTACAAAATGAGACAGCTCTGTGAAACAGCAGCCTGCTTCGCCAGAAGTTGAAGTCCACCCTTCTGCATGGCTCAGAGCGAGACGCTCCCAGCCACTGCCGTGCAGTTCAGCTTGGATGAGTTTCTCTAACTAGCCTTGCCTCTGAGAAATCAGTGTGACCTAGACTGCTGTTTTCCAGAACATGTCTTAAGACTGTACCTAACTTCCCTTGAAAGACAGGAGATGTTTCCTCCATTCCTCCATTGTTGGAGTTTTCCCCAGCTTAGTGTTTACTCATTGTTGGGTAACATGATCTTCAAAGGGAAAGTGCGCCATGCGGACATCTTGACATCCATTGCAGATTCACTGTAAGCTTTCTAACCCAAACCACTGCTTCTAGTCTAGTCTCTGTGACCTGCTACTTAAAAATTTTTTAATATCCAGCTAGGCATGGAATCACAGCACTCTTGAGGAGGATCACCATAAGTTCAAGGCCACTCTGAGACTACATAGTGAATTCCAGGTCAGCCTGGACTAGAACAAACCCTTCTTCGAAAAATTGAAAAACCAAAAAAAAATTATTATTATTATTATTATTATTATTATTTTTGGTTTTTCGAGGTAGGGTCTCACTCTGGTCCAGACTGACCTGGAACTCACTGTGAAGTCTCAGGTTGGCCTCGAACTCATGGTGATCCCCCTACTTCTGCCTCCCTAGTGCTGGGATTAAAGGCGTGCGCCACCACACCTGGCAAAAAAATTATTATTATTATTTTTTTTTTAATTTTTTTTGCTTTTTCGAGGTGGGGTCTCACTCTAGCTCAGGCTGACCTGGAATTCACTATGTCGTCTGCAGGGTGGCCTTGAACTCACGGCGATCCTCCTACCTCTGCCTCCCGAGTGCTGGGATTAAAGGCGTACGCCACCACTTCCGGCAAAAAAATTATTTTTATTTTTATTTATTTTATATTTTTTTGGTTTTTGTTTTTATTTTATTTATTTATTTATTTTCAAATTTTTCCAAATTTTTATTAACAACTTCCATGATTATAAAAAAAAATCCCAGCCGGGCATGGTGGTGCACACCATTAATCCCAGGACTCAGGAGGCAGAGGTAAGGGGATCGCCATGAGTTCAAGGCCACCCTGAGACTTCACAGTGAGTGCCAGGTCAGCCTGGACCAGAGTGAGACCCTACCTTGAAAAAAAAAAAATAATAATAATAAATCCCATAGTAATACTCTCCCTCCCCCCACTTTCCCTTTTGAAACTCCACTTTCCATCATATCCCCTCCTTCTCTCAATCAGTCTCTCTTTTATTTTGATGTCATCATCTTTTCCTCCTATTATGATGGTCTTGTATAGGTGGTGTCAGGCACTGTGAGGTCATGGATATCCAGGCCATTTTGTGTCTGGAGGAGCACATTGTAAGGTGTCCTACCCTTCCTTTGGCTCTTACATTCTTTCCACCATCTCTTCTGCAATGGACCCTGAGCCTTGGAAGGCATGATAGAGATATTGCAATGCTGAGCGCTCCTGTCATTTCTTTCCAGCACCATGATGCCTTCTGAGTCATCCCAAGGTCATTGCCCCCTGAAAAGAGAAGATTCTCTACCAAAAATGAGAGTAGCATTAATATAAGGGTATGAACATTACAAAGAAGTGCTTACTGGGCAGTTTGATAAGCATAGTATATACATTTAGCCTGACAGCAGCAGACGTTACACCCCCAGGGCTCATGACTACCCTTGTTTTAAGTTTTCTGTATCAGGGATGTATTCCCTCCCATGGGGCAGGCCTCCAGTCCAATTAGAGGGCAATTGGTTTCCCCCAAACAGATGTGCCACTGTTGTACCCATTGGCTCATTTGGCCTGGCTGGCCAAATATAAGACTTGCAGTGTCCACTGTTGAGTATCTTCACTGGTGATTTCTCTCTCTCCTATTGAACTGCATGCAGAATGGCTTCTTCTAGCTTTCTGTCAGCTGGTCTACATGGAGGAGGTTATCAGCTCAGTTCCAGCAGGATTTGTCAGTGCCCTTGCAGCCTAAGTATGTGGAGTCTCTAGCAATAGAGTTTTACCATCTATTCCTGGTGGGAAACCAAGGGCCATGACAATGGCCTGTAATATTTTGGGGGCATCAGGGGCCTCCCTGGCCAACAACTCACTGGAAGGTATCCCATCCCTGGCACTGAAAATTTTCTAGCAACAATCTACTGCTCCTGAGTATTCCATTGTCCAAAAAACTAGGTTTCCATGTGATTTATTTATATCCTCTTAGATTTTGATTAGCCCTCCCTCCACCTTTCCTTTACTCAGTCTCTTCCTCTGACTTCACTTTGGGCCTTTTCACCCCTATTAATCTATTTTTCTACTTACATATATACAATACTATCCTATTTTTGGTTTTTTGAGGTAGGGTCTCACTCTGGCCCAGGCTGACCTGGAATTAACTATGTAGTCTCAGGGTGGCCTCGAACTCATGGCATTCCTCCTACCTCTGCCTCCCGATTTCTGGGATTAATGGCATGTGCCCCCATGCCCAGCTTGGAGTTTTTGAGTTTTTTTTCTTTCTTTCTTTCTTTTTTTTTTTTTTTAGGTAGGGTCTTGCTGTAGCCCAGGTGACCCAGAATTCACTATGTAGTCTTAGGCTGACCTCAAACTCATAGCAATCCTACCTCCATCCACCTTCCTTGGCCTCCTCTGGGATTAAAGGCATTTATTACTCTGCATGGTAGAGAGAATGGATTTGCTGGAGCTTCTAGCTACTGCAAATGAACTCCAGATGCATGTGTCGCTTTGTGCCTCTGGCTTTACGTAGGTACTAGGGAATCAAACCTGGGTCCTTAGGCTTTGTAGGCAAATGCCTTAGCCTTTTTTGTTTCATTTATTTATTTTTGTTTTTTCCAGGTAGGGTCTCACTCTAGCCCAGGCTGACCTGGAATTCACTATGTAGTCTCAGGGTGGCCTCGAACTCATGGTGATCCTCCTACCTCTGCCTCCCGAGTGCTGGAATGAAAGGCGTGCAGCACTGCGCCTGGCCTTTCTTTCTTCTTTGAGGCAGGGTTTCACTCTAATCTGCCCCAGAGTGATCTGGTAGTCACTTTGTACCCCTAGGCTGACCTTGAACTCAAGGCAGTCCTTAGGTTTCCACTGCCTCTGGGAGTGCTGGGATTAATTACCATGCTTGGCTGGATTTTTTTTTTTTTTTTTGAGTCAGTGTTTTGCTATGTAGTCCAGGTTAGTTTTGATTTTACTATGCAGCCCAAGTTGGACTCCAACTCATAGTTCTCCTCCTCACCCTCCCAGAGTGCTGGGATTACACATTTTTAAAAATATTTAAGTTAATTTATTTATTTGAGGGGAGTTGGCAGGCAGATAGAGAATGGACATGCCAGGGCCTCCAGCCACTGCAAATGAACTCCAGATGCATGTGCCACTTTGTGCATCTAGCCTATATGAATCCTGGGAAATTGAACCTATGTCCTTTGGCTTTGCAGACAAGGTCCTTAACCACCAAACCATCTCTCCAGTCCTTTTTTTTTTTTGGTGGGCGGGGGGTTGAGGTAGGTTCTCACTCTAGCTCAGGCTGACTTGAAATTCACTATGTAGTCTCAGGGTGGCCTTGAGCTCATGGTGATCCTTCTACCTCTGCCTCCTGACACACTTTAAAAAAAAAATTACAAAGAAAGAAATTAAGATACAGAGAGATATAAATGACTTGCCTGAGGTTGCCCAGCCAGTAGCTACTGGAGCTGGACTTGAAACCAGGCAGCCTGACTGATCACAGGGTACACTTTGCCACTCCCCTCCCTATGTTGGCATTATGTAAAGTGCAAAAGTTGTCATTCCCTCATACCTGAGTTGGGAACCATATGGTGAACATTTACTAGCTATTGGATCTAATGGTAAATGCCATGAATTCTTTTGGGTTATACATGTCCCATCCATTGGTCTTCACTCCCCTAGACCATCTCCTGTTTTTCTCACTCTCCAGCTCTCCCTCCCTCCTATACTGCAGTCTTCGTTAGCCATTCTGTGGATGTGATGGAGCCTGCCCTTTGGCTGCCTTTCTCAGGTTCACTGGGTATTTTCTTCCAGTCTTCCAGCTCACAGAGAAGAATGTGGCCTGGCTCGGATTCTGCCCAAGCATGTGGCATGAGGCCCACCTGGAGAGAAAGGTCTGGGTAACTAGGTTGGTTGGCCTGAGAAATGGAACTACCTCTTGTGTGCCTTTCTAATAATAACCCTGAACATTAGCCTTGTGCCATTATTTTGGGGAGTGTGGAATGTGTGGCAGCCACAAGCTTGTTAGTTTCAGCTTCTTCCCTCCAGGGATGAAGCTTTGGCAGAGGTTATGACTTTGCCTATTTACAAAAGAGGGAGACTGAGGCATCAAGCATTCATCAGGGAGCAAGGGAGGATTAAGGACACATAGTGAGTCAGTGTTGGGTTTGGGAATAGACCTGAGCAAGCTCAGTCTGGGCTGCTCTTTGCAAATGCAGAATTGAAGGGGATGAGGAAGCGGGCTGGGTTAAAGAACTGGGTGCTGGGAAACGAGGCCTTGCCAGCTTCATGTAGTTGGTGTGCATTCCAAGGACTTGAGGTTCACATCTGGAGGGCCTCCTGAGAAGACAGTGGGGAAAGATTAGCGCTAACCTCAGCGTCCTAGCCTGTGAGGGGTTAAGTCTAGGGGAGGGCATAGGACAGCTAGCAATGGGCTAGGAGTGTTTCTCTAGGAATTACTGGTGATTGGCATGTGCCACATGACTCTAAGACCTCAGATACTTCAGGTCCATCCTCAGCCTCTTCTTGTTCAGGATAGAATGTAAGGTGAAACAGCAACTGAAGGTCTTGGGTCTAAAGGTGATATTTCCTGGGGTTCTTTTTTAGTTTTCATTTTTCTAGGTAGGGTCTCACTCTAGCCCAGGCTTACCTGGAACTCACTCTGTAGTCTCAGGCTGGCCTTGAATTCACAGTGATCCTCCTACCTCTGCCTCCCGAGTGCTGGGATTCCATGCCTACCTTTCTTGGGCTTTAGAAGTTTGAGGCCAGTCTGGACATAAGAGAGAGGGAGGGAGAGAAAGAAATAGAGCAGAACCTATTCTCACAGGCCTTGTTCCTGGGAGAAACTGCTGATTGGCATGTCACTTGTGGTCTGGGGACAGCTTCGGCTGAAGCTCCCTGCTGTTGTTCAGAGGTTGGAGTGTTGTGACTTAGCAAAGTGCTGGAAGGCATGTGGCTTCATGAACGATTGTCTCTGTTTTCCAAGTTTCCCTTGTTTGGGGAAAGGTGGTAGAAATAGGATGGAAAGGAGGGTAGTGGGGAAGGAGATAAGAATAAAGGAGGGCCGGGCGTGGTGGCGCATGCCTTTAATCCCAGCACTCGGGAGGCAGAGGTAGGAGGATCACTGTGAGTTCAAGGCCACCCTGAGACTACAGAGTTAATTCCAGGTCAGCCTGGACCAGAGTGAGACCCTACCTCAAAAAACCAAAAAAAAAAAAAAAAGAATAAAGGAGAAACTTGTTGGTGATAGCTAGACTCCTTTTTTTGGTTTTGGCATTCACTATTTAGACACAGGGTGTCCTCAAATTCATGGCAATCCTCCTATCTCTGCCTCCCAAGTGCTGGGATTAATGGCATGCACCACCATGCCCAGCTTGTTTTTCTTTCTTTTATTTACTGAGAGAATGTGAAAGTGAGTATAGGTGTGCCAGGGACTCTTGTTACTGCGAAGGAACTCCAGACACATGTCACTTTGTGTATATGGTTTTACATGGGTTCTGGGGAATTGAACCCAGGCCAGTAGGCTTTGCAAACAAGCACCTTTAATCACTGAGCCATCTCCTTATGCCCACCCCTGCCTTTGCTTTTCTCAGCTCAAACAAGTCTTGGGTTGTAGCTGGGTCTCTTGCTGCCCATGCCCTAGGGTCACAGACTGTGTTTCTTTTAGCCTCAGGGGCTGGGCGCGTTGCTAGTCGGGAGCACTGTGCCAGGTACCTGTATGCACGGGCAGATAGCAAGGGTGGGACGTGCGAAGAGGGCAGTGAGTGAGAATTCCGCCCCTGGAGAGGACAGGTGGTGGTGGGAGAACTGCACGTGATGGCAGGAGTAGTTGGAGCCTGAAAGCTGCGTGGTGTGTTGTGGTCAGGAGACAGGGCAGAGGCATCACCCAGGACCGAGCTGTGACCCACCAAATGTCAGTCTGTGCAAACTTGCATATATCTGCTTGTGCAGCTTTCTGGCTGTGAGCTGACCTAACATGGTTCTCACCAGAATTCTGAGCTCTGAGAACTAATTCTGGCTTCTCCAAGCAGTGTCCCAGTAGGACTGAGGAAGAAATGCTCCAGGAATTTGGCAACTGTGAAGGCACAAACCTGTCAGGCAGCAAGTGCTGAGGGGATTGATGACGTCAGCTCTGAGGGAGTGCCATATGGTTACCTAGTGGTTTCTGTGAGCCTTTCTGGACCCTGCAGTACAGATACTACCCCTCACTCTTCACTGTCCCCCACCAAGATGTCTCCAGCTACACCTCTCTGAGACCGAGAGTCCAGGCAGCATGGTTGGCAGCAGGGTGTGCAAACACCAGGCGTGGGCGAGCTGGCAGCTTTGGGAGTTTGCATGGAGGTACAACCAGCCTGCTTGCCTGGCTGGGAAGGAAGGACGGAGGAGGGGGCGGGGCAGGAGAGCCAGCTCTTAGCCCCACTGTGGCTATTTTTAGCCAGGCTATCTGATTGTTACCGGTGTGCACACAGCTGGAGTCTCCTTGGCTCTGAGAAGCCAGTAAGCTGGGGAGATGGGAGGTCCTTACCGATGAATTCTTCCTGATGCCACTGTCTGTGGGCAGGAGCCAGCAAGGAGTAGCTTTAGAGGTGTGAGCTGCTGCGTGCTCAGGATCTGCTTCTCTATGCATGAGATGCTCTGTTGGTAATGTATGCATGTGTCTCATAGTGATCTCTGTCTGTGTCTTGTGTCTTGCTGTTGTTAGTTTTCATTTGGTATTTATTTATTTTATAGTGCTAGGGACTGAACCCAGAGTCTCCTGCATGCTGAGCAAACACTCCATCACTCAGCTACATCTGTAGCCCTCCTTTTACTTTTTGGTTTGAGACAGGGTCTCATTAAGTTGCCCAGGTGGCCCTGAACTCACTGTGTAACCCAGGTAGGCCTTGAACTTGTGATCATTCTGCCTTGGCCTCCTGAGTAACTGGAAGCATAGGCCTATGCCATCAGGCCCAGCTTAGTTTTATAATTTGCACTTGACAGATGTGGGGGCGGGGGAAAGACAAGTGCTTATCATGTATACTAACCATCTTCAAAAGTGTTTGTGTGCTGCTCTTCGTTAGTGTGCACTGCGCTTTTTGTTACAAGCGCACTGTGATGTGTACATGAGTGTGCAAGTGTCGTGTAATTGGAGAAGGGACCTTGGCTGATTTTACCTGCTGCTAAAGAGGTGCTTCTTTTTTTGTTTTGGTTTTTCGAGGTAGGGTCTCACTCTGGTCCAGGCTGACCTGGAATTAACTATGTAGTCTCAGGGTGGCCTCGAACTCACGGAGATTTTTCCACCTCTGCCTCCCAGGTGCTAGGATTAAAGGCGTGTGCCACCACACCTGGCAGAGGTGCTTCTTTTTTGTTTTTAAAAACATACTCTTGAAGTTTAACAATATTATCTTGTGGGGTTGTAAGGAGAATTGAGGGAATAGCACAATAGATACGAGGTTTGATCTCTGGTCCTGCATTAAGGGAGAGGGTCCCTGCTCACATTCCTCATTAAGATGTGGGGCCAGGGGGCTGGCTGGAGAGATGTCTCAGCAGTTAAGAAGCTTGTTTTTGGAGCCTAAGGACCTGAGTCAGATTCCTAGTACCCACGATGTTTGTTCCAGATGCACAAAGTGGTGCATACATCTGAAGTTTGTTTGCAGTGGCCAGAGTGTGTGCCCACTCTTTCTGTCTGTTTCCTATCTCTGTGCCTACAAATAAATAAATATAAATACATTCTGAAAAAGTTGTGGGGTCAGTAGCACTCTTATCACCTTCCTGGTAGATATTTGGGGATGTTTCCACCAGGGGGTTCTGTCCATCCCAGGAGAGGATTCTCCAGTGGGATTTAGAAAGGGAAGAAACTACTTCCCTTAAACATCAAAAATGAAGTACTTTGGAGCTGGAGAGATGGCTCAATGGTAAAAGGCATTTTCTTGCAAAGTTTGGCAGCCTGGGTTCAATTCCCTAGTACCCATGTAAAGCCAGATACACAAAATGGCACATGTATCTGGATTTCTTATACAGTGGCAGGAGGCCCTGGCATGACCATTCTCTTTCTCTCTCTCAAACAAACAAACAAACAGACAGACAAATAAATAAAAACATTATTTTAAAATACGGGGAGAGCAGGCATGGTGGTGCACACCTTTCATCACAGCACTTGGGAGGCAGAGGTAGGAGGATCTCTATGGGTTCGAGGCTACCATGAGACTACATAATGAATTCCAGGTCAGCCTGGGCTACAGCAAGATCCTACCTCAAAACCCTCCTTTCCCCTCAAAACAGAGAGAAAGAAATGGGTCATTTCTTGCCCTATTAGTCACAGGAAGCACTTATCTACCTTTCTCCCTTCTTTGTCCTCTTCTCTGTAGAACTGAGACGTACCATGGCCTCCGACCTGGAGAGTAGCCTCACCTCCATAGACTGGCTCCCCCAGCTGACCCTTCGAGCTACCATTGAAAAGCTTGGGAGTGCCTCCCAGGCTGGGCCTCCAGGGGGCAGCCGCAAGTGTTCCCCAGGCTCCCCCACAGATCCTAATGCCACTCTGAGCAAAGATGAGGCAGCAGTCCACCAGGACGGCAAACCGCGATACAGCTACGCCACCCTCATCACCTATGCCATCAACTCTTCCCCAGCCAAGAAGATGACCCTCAGTGAGATCTATCGCTGGATCTGTGAAAACTTCCCCTACTACAAGAACGCTGGAATCGGCTGGAAGGTGGGATTGCTTCTGTAATCTGAGTTTATATTGAACATTCAAGAACCATTTTCTGGCCTTTAATACCAGCACTTTGGAGGCAGAGGTAGGAGGATTTCTGTAAGTTTGTGGCCAGCCTGGGACTGCAGAGTTGCAGTCATCCTAGACTAGAGCAAGAGCCTACTGCAAAAGAACTATCTGGCAAAAAAAAAAAAAAAAAAAAAAAAAAGGACCATTTTCTCAGCTGCGCGTGGTGGCAATCATCTATAAACTCAGTATTCGGGAGGCAGAGATAGGAGGATCGCTATGTGTTTGAGGTAGCCTGAAGCTACACAGTAAATTCCAGGTTAGCCTGGGCAAGAGAAACACTGCCTGGGGATGGGAAGAGCCATTTTCTTTTGTTTCTTTCTATAGCTTGGTTTAGTCTTCTCTTTCTCAGGTGTGTAAATTCAAAATGTCTCATCTTCTACCTCCTCCTATTATTTTTATTAAGAGTTGAACAAAATTAAGTTTATCAGGGAAGCTCCAGCGATGCCTAGCCTTTTAGTATAGTCACAGTGTTAAGCACACCTCTTATCTTCTGGTTCCTCAAAAAGGGCCTTCTCTCATTTCAAAAATATTTCTTTCCCCTTGATAAGTTCTAGTCACTGAACATGACTCTCTGACCTAGAGGTAGGGAACTCATCAAATTTCCATAGCTTCATTGCGCATAGTCATCATCTTTTGAAACATTGTATACCAAGAAAAATCTACAATTAGATCCTTTATCAACAACTGGAATACCAAATAAGTAATAAGGTAAACTGTTTGGCAGAGATAGGGAAGACCTTGTTCCTCTTTGTGGTCTTCTGAGCAAAGGAAGGAAGGATGGTGTTCATTTTTTAAAAACATTTTATTTAGCCAGGCATACACCTTTAATCCCAGTACTCAGGAGGCAGAAGTAGGAGGATGGCTGTGAGTTCGAGGCCAGCCTAAGACCACATAGTAAATTTCAGGTCAACCTGAACGAGAGTGAAACCCTACCTCGAAAAAAAATGTATCTATATATGAATACATATTTGTTTATGTGAAAGAGAGAGAGAGAGAGAGAACAAGTTTATATTTATTTACTTATGAGAGAGTGAGTGAGCAAATGTGCCCAGGCCTTTAGCTACTGAAAATAAATTCCAGATGCATGTGTCACCTTGTACATCTGGTTTACATGGGTACTGGGGAATCAAACCTGGGTCCTTAGACTTCCCAGACAAGTGCTTTAACCACTAAGCCATCTCTCTATCCCTCTTTTTTTTTTTTAATTATTTTATTGATTTGAGAGAGAGAAAGAAGCACACAGGGAGAGAGAATGGGTGCACCAGGGCCTCTGGCCACTGCAAATGAACTCCAGATGCATGCCCCACCTTGTGCATCTGGCTTTACGTAGGTTCTGGGGAATTGAACCTGGGTCCTTTGGCTTTGCAGGCAACTGCCTTAACCACTAAGCCATTTCTCCAGCCCCCCTCTTTTTCTTTTTTTTTTAAGACAGGTTCTCATGTAATCTAGGCTAGACTCAAACTTATGTAGCTCCGGTACTGTGAAGCCCAGGTTAGCCTCAAACTTTACTATGTAGTTAAGGCTGGCCTTGAACTCCTATTCCTTCTGCATCTGGCGAAGCTCTGGGGTAATGCAGGCATGTGCCACCAGGCCTGGCTGTGCTTCAGTCTTTTGGAGCAGCAACTCATTTGTCAGTTGTTGAGTAGGAATGGGAACTTAATGTCGTTTTCTCACTCTGTAAATCACCATTTGACATTCAAACCAGATGATGAGCTGAATAGCTTTCCCTTTAGAAATATGTCCTCCCTACACTACAACTTCCAAGCCCACCCAGCACATACGTACAACAGTTTCGTTTCTTCAGATGTGATCATTCTGTGGGCTACTAAGGAAATGAAGATGATCTATGCCTTTGTTCCACTCCTGATTTTCATATTGTTATGATTTACATAAACAGTATACAGGGCTGGAGAGATGGCTTAGCGGTTAAGCACTTGCCTGTGAAGCCTAAGGACCCCAGTTCGAGGCTCGGTTCCCCAGGTCCCACGTTAGCCAGATGCACAAGGGGGCGCACGCATCTGGAGTTCGTTTGCAAAGGCTGGAAGCCCTGGCGCGCCCATTCTCTCTCTCTCCCTCTATCTGTCTTTCTCTCTGTGTCTGTCGCTCTCAAATAACTAAATAAATAATAATTAAAAAAAAACAGTATACAAACATGATTGTTTTGCTTTTCATAGGGGATTGAGGAATGGGGCAGGATGTGGTTTTGAGGCATTTATTTAGTGGTATTTTAAGACAAGCTCTCATGCATCTCAGGTTAGCCTTAAACTTTCTGTGTAGCCAAGGATGACTTCCTAATCCTGCCTGCAGCTCTTAAGTGCTGGAATTGCCGGTGTGCACTGCCATGCCTGGCTGTTATGTATGCAGATGCGTTTATGCATATATTTTATTTTTTGTTTAAGATTTTAAAATTTTATTTATTTGAGAGGGGGGGAAAGACAGAATGGGCAAGCTAGAGCCTCTAGCTACTGGAAACAAACTCTAGACACATGCACTACCTTGTACATCTAGCTTATGTAGGTTCTGAGGAATCAAACCTGGGTCCTTAGGCTTTGAAGGCAAGTACCTTAACCACTAATCTCTTAGGCCCTATCTTGTTCTTTTTGTTTCTTTGATTGTTTTGGCAGGGGGTTCAAGGTAGTATCTTGCTGAAGCTCAGGCTAATTCATTGCATAGTCTCAGGTTGGCCTTGAACTCAGTGATCCTCCTGCCTCTGCCTTCCAAGTGCTAGGATTAAAGGCACCACCATCCCTAGCTCTATTTTGTTTTTCTGAGGTTGGGTCTCATGTAGCTCAACTGGATTGGAGCTCCTAACTCTTCTGCTTCAGTTTCCTAAATGTTACAGAACCCAAGCACCTGGCTTGAGACATCCATGCATCTTTTGTCAGCTGGGTGGAAAGACTGAAAAACTGAAGTACCTGGCTATCACATTTATAGCTATTACCTTGAACTAATTTAACTCTTGTGCGTGCGTGCGTGCGTGCGTGCCTGCCTTCCCTCCCTCCTTCCCTCCCTCCCTCCCTTCTTTCTTTCTTTTCTTGAGCTAGGGTCTCACTCTAGCCCAAGCTATCCTGGAATTCACTCTAATTCATTATGTAATATCAGGTTGTCCTGGAACTCACGGTGATCCTCTTACCTCTCTCTGCCTCCTGAGTGCTGGGCTTAAAAGCTTGCTCTACTACCCCCTTTCCAACTTTTATTTATTTATTTATTTGTTTTTTTTTGAGGTAGGGTCTCACTCTAGTCCAGGCTGACCTGGAACTCACTATGTAGTCTCAGGGTGGCCTTGAACTCTCAGTGATCCTCCAACTTCTGCCTACCAAGTGCTGGGATTAAAGGCATGTGCCACCATGCTCAGCTCCAATTTTTATCTTTCTTATACCACTGCACTTGTGTTCTGATACATACCTCCATCAGTACAATGAAAGGCGCTATATTTGCCCAAGTACTTGAACCTTATTGTATATTGTGTTCTTTTGGAAATTCTGTTTTTTCCAGTGCTCAGATCTAACTTGCTTCTGCACTTCCCCAGAATTCAATTCGTCACAACCTTTCTCTCAACAAGTGTTTCCGGAAGGTGCCCAGACCTCGGGATGACCCTGGAAAGGTGAGACATTGCTGTAGGAACTGGAGGGAGGAGCAGGAAGGAGAGCAAAGTCATGGACCGCTTGGAGTCCTTTTGGCTGGGCTAATTACCTAGAGGAGCAAATCATGTTCATTAAAAAAAATTGTTTTCCTCAGAAGAGGGTGGCTCTCAAGCTTGTGGGTCTCCACTAAAATAGGTGACTAAGGAAGATTATGAAATTTTATTTATTTATTTTTATTTTATTTATTTTATTTATTTATTTTTTTTAATTTTTAATTTCTTTATTTGAGAGCATCAGACACAGAGAGAAAGACAGATAGAGGGAGAGAGAGAGAATGGGCGTGCCAGGGCTTCCAGCCTCTGCAAATGAACTCCAGACGCGTGTGCCCCCTTGTGCATCTGGCTAACGTGGGACCTGGGGAACCGAGCCTCGAACCGGGGTCCTTAGGCTTCACAGGCAAGCGCTTAACCGCTAAGCCATCTCTCCAGCCCTATTTATTATTATTACTACTTTTATTTTGGATTTTCTAGGTAGGGTCTTAGGCTGGCCTCAGCCTCAGCCTTTTGACTGTTGGGATTCAAAGCGTGCACCACCATGCCCGGCTTTATCTTATTATTTTTTAATTTATTTTTATTGGGAGAGTGTCCCCCCCCTTTTGGGGGGGTTTCAAGGTGGGTCTCACTCTAGCCCAGGCTGACTTGGAATTCACTATGTAGTCTCAGGGTGGCCTCAAACTCAAGGTGATCCTTCTACCTCTGCTTCCCCAGTGCTGGGATTAAAAGCATGTGCCACCATGCCTGGTTCCTATAATTTTTTTTTTTTTGGTTTTTCGAGGTAGGGTCTCACTCTGGCTCAGGCTGACCTGGAATTCACTATGTAGTCTCAGGGTGGCCTCGAACTCTCGGAGATCCTCCTACCTCTGCCTCCCGAGTGCTGGGATTAAAGGTGTGCGCCACCACGCCCGGCTAATATTTTTTTTGATAGAACTGTTTACAGTAGCTGGGCAAAATGTTTACAATAAATTTTACTTTTAATGTAGGATTTTTGGGGTTTAGAAGGGGTTGCCCCAGAATTTATGAACCCCAAATCTTGGGTTCTGTCCTACATTTGTTATTTATTTATTTTGGTTTTTTGAGGTAGGATCTAATTCTAGCTCACACTGACCTGGAGTTTGCTATGTAGTCTCAGGGAGGCCTCGAACTCATGGTGTTCTTCTTACCTCTGCCTCCTGAGTGCTGGGATTAAAGGCATGCGCCACCACACCTGGCTACCTTACGTTTAATAAAGAATTAATAAAGACTGACTCAAGAAGGATAAATTATGTTATTAAGTTTATTTTGAGGGAAAGTATTAAAGCAGAAGAAAAATTGAGGGTCATTGGGAGAAAACAATATGTAGAGAGACTCAAACACCTGAAGAGGGAAGGTATGAAAACAGAGGAAGACTTAGAGGAGAACCGCGTGAAGAGGGTGACGCTCATGGCCACCCTCGTTCAGAGCCGGTGCACAGGCGGCGAGACCAGTGCTGGCGAGAATACCTCCACGGTAGATTTGCAGATGAGAGAAAAACCACACGTGTTGTTAAAGTGAGAAGTTACCCCAAACTGTAAGAGCAGAGGCAAGCAGAAAAGTTTTCCCAGACAGGAAACAGTGTTATGTGCTCTTCCTCCACCCCCCCCCCAGGGCAGGCTGGGTGAGGGGAAGCCTGGCCCGTGTGCCCCTGTGGCTCAAGGGGAGGGAAAGACACACACGCATGCTGAGGGTGGTGTCCAGGGAGAAGAGGGGGTGTGGGAAGGCCGTAATCTTCATAGCAGCAGCTTCAGGCACGTGAGGGAAAGACTTGATTGGTAAATTTGGGGAATGAACCTGAGGGTCACCTCACTTGGTCAGCCCTCCCAGCTAGTGCAGTAGACTAGGCAGCAGAGAGCGCTCTGGATCATCCTTAATCAGATACTTTTGCCAAGTTTCTGGTGCCAGGGGAAGCGAGCTAGCACCTCCTAGTTCTCCTGAGCCTCAATCCCTAGCTGAGACTGCCTAAGAAAGCTACCTTTTTCCCTGTGGGGCTTTACTTTGGCACAGCCTTTCCTTCTCCTTTCTTCTCTCCTGCCTTACTTCCTCCTCTTTTTTGTTTTATTTTTGGTTTTTCGAAGTAGGGTCTCACTCTAGCTCAGGCTGACCTGGATTTTACTATGTAGCCTCAGGGTGGCCTTGAACTCTCAGCAATCCTCCTACCCCTGTCTCCTAAGCACTGGGATTAAAGTCATGCACCATTGCGCCTGGATTTCCCCCTCTTAAAAAAAAAAATGTGTGTGTGTGTGTGTGTGTGTGTGTGTGTGTGTGTGTGTCTGTATAGATATGTATATATGTGTGCGTGTATATATATGTATATATTTCAGAAAGAGAGAGAGAGAGGGATGTGGATGTGGGTATGCCAGGGCCTCCTGCCATTGTAAATGAATTCCAAATGCATATCCCACTTTATGAATCTGGCTTTATGTGGATACTAGGGACTTGCAGGCCATCAGGGTTTGAAAGCAAGTGTTTTTAACTGCTGAGCCATCTCCCCTCCACCTTTTTTTAGGTAGGATTTCACTCTAGGCCAGGCTGACCTGGATTCACTGTGTAATCTTAGGGTGGCCTCAAACTCTTGGGGTGATCCTTCTACCTCTGCTTCTCAAGTGCTGGAACTTCAGGCTGGTGCCAACACACCCAGCCTTTCTCCCTTTGTTTTTTGAGAAAGGATCTTACTGTGTAGCCCAGGTTACCAAGGCCCCTTTAATTTCCTTCCTTCCCTCCTTCCTTTTTATTCTTTTTAAAGCTTTATTTATTTATTTGAGAGAGAGAGAATGAGTAAGCCAGGACCTCTAGCCACTGCAAACGAACTCCATACGCATGTGCCACCTTGTGCATCTGGCTTATGTGGGTCCTAGGGAATTAAGCCAAGGTCCTTTGGCTTTGCAGGCAAAAGAGAACACATTAATATATGGTTATGAACATTAAGAGAAGTGCTTACTGGGCAGTTTGGAGAGCATAGTATATATATTTAGCCAGACAGCAGCAGACATTACACCCGTAGGGCTCATGACTGCCCCTGTTGTAGGTTTTCAGTATCAGGGATATATTCCCTCCCATGGAGCGGGCCTCCAGTCAAATTAGAGGGTGGTTGGTTTCCTACAAACAGACGTGTCACTATTGCACCCGTTGGTTTACATGGAGGTTTTCAGCTCAGCTTCAGCAGGATTTCTCAGTGACCTTGCAGCCCAAGTATGTGGAGTCTTGAGCGATAGGGTCTTATCGTCTATGCCTGGTTGGAAACCAAGTAAAGGTCCCTTTTCTTTTGGGGAGATACTTTTTTCTAGGTGTACAATGTTGGCTTAATAATTTTTATTTTTTAACTTATATATAAGAGATGCAGAGAGAATGAGGAGAGTGTGTGTGTGAGTGTGAGAATGAATGAGAATGGGCATGTCAGGGCCTGTAGCTGCTGCAAATGAACTCCAGATGCATGTGCCACCTTGTGCATCTGGCTTATGTGGGCCCTGGGGAATCAATCCTGGGTCCTTGGGCTTTGCAGGCAACCACCTTAACTGCTTAACCATCTTTCCAGCCCTTATTATTATTATTTTTTATTTTTGAGGTAGGATCTCACTCTAGCTCAAGCTGACCTGGAATTCACTATGTAGTTTCAGGGTGGCCTCAAACTCAAGGCAAACTTCCTACCTCTGCCTTCTGAGTGCTGGAATTAAAGGCATGCACCACCACGCCCTGCTATATTTTATTTTATTATTTTATTTTATTTATTTTATTTTATTATTTTATTTTATTTTTTGAGACTGTGTCTCACTATGTAGCCAGCGCTGGCTTTAAGGTTGCCATCATTCTGCCTTAGCCTCCTGAGTACTGAATTACAGATATGTGCCTCTGTGCCCCGCTTGCTTAACAATATTTGCAGAACCTTTTCTGTGAATAGTCTCTAGTTTTTAACCTTCAGAGGAGGAGGCTAGACAGTTTCTGAACTTGGCAGATGCTAAAGTCCAAGAGAGCTTTGTGGTAGTCATAAGCAAAGGAAGAGCTGTCTTGGGCCCTTTTCAGCTCTTTGAAATAAATACCTTTGTTCCTCTGGAATAATTGAAGCCATTATTTAGACCACAGAAGTGCCTCTGGCTACTAAATGAACTTTGAGAACATGTTTATTCCTCACCAATATTCAGCACTGTCAAGACACTTTACAGATATCCAGACTGTTTTTCTCTTTTTAATGTTATTCTTTTGTTTTTTGTTTTTTGTGGTAGGGTTTCACTCTGTAATGCAGGCTGATCTGGAATTCACTATGTAGTCTCAGGGTGGGC
The DNA here is from genome assembly GCF_020740685.1 of Jaculus jaculus. NCBI lineage: Eukaryota > Metazoa > Chordata > Mammalia > Rodentia > Dipodidae > Jaculus > Jaculus jaculus. The sequence continues at coordinate 10,476,955 of NC_059124.1, forward strand.
TCAGCTCAAACTCTCAGCAATCCTCCTACCTTGCCTCTCGAGTGCTGGAAGAAACTACCATGCCCAGCAATATTTTATTTTTGTTTGTTTGTTTATTTTTACTTATTTGAGAGCGACAGAGAGAAAGAGGCAGATAGAGAGAAAATATTTTATTTGAAAAAGAAAGACAAAGAGAAAGAAAGAGAGAATATGGGCAAACCAGGGCCTCTTACCACTACAGATGAACTCTAGATGCGTGTGTTACTTTGTGCATGTGGCTGTACCTGGGTACTGGGGAATCAAAGCTTGGTCAACAGGTTTTGCAAAAAAGTGCCTTTAACTGCTGAGCCATCTCTCCAGTCCTCTTTTCCTTTTTCTTTTTATTTTGTAAGAAGTCAAATCATCTTTTTTTGTAGACATCATAATTTTTAAATTTTTTATATATTTATTTGAGAGGGAGAGGAAGAGGGAGAGAGACAATGGGTATGCCAGGGCCTTCAGCCACTGCAAATGAACTCCAGACACATGCATCCCTTTGTGCATCTGGTTTACGTGGGCCCTGGGGATTCAAACCTGGGTCCTTTGGCTTTGCAGGCAAGTGCCTTAACTGCTAAGCCATCTATCCCTTATTGCCTTTGTTTGTTTGTTTGTTTTTGTTTTTTCAAGGTAGGATCTCACTCTAGCTCAGGCTGACCTGGAATTCACTATGTAGTCTCAGGGTGGCCTCAAACTCACCGTGATCCTCCTAAGTGCTGGGAGTAAAGGCGTGTACCATCATGCCCAGCTCCTTTTAATTTCTTAAAAATTTATTATTTATTCATTTACTTGAGAAGAAAGAGGTAGAGAAAAAGAGAATGGGTGTACCAGGGCCTCTAGCTATTGCAAATGCACTCCAGGTGCATGTGTCATCTTTTGCATCTGGATTTAAATGGGTACTGGGAAATAGAACCTGGGTCCTTAGGCTTTGCAAGCAAGTGCCTTAACCACTAAGCCTTCTCTCCAACCCGAACTATTTTATTTATTTATTTATTTGAACGAGAGCTAGAGAGGCAAATAGAGAACCTCTAGCCACGGCAAGTTAACTCCAGACACATGAATTATCTTGTGCGTCTCGCTTCCATGGGTACTGGGGAATTAAGCCTGGGTCCTTGGATCTTGCCTTAACTGCTAAGCCATTTCTCCAATCACCCCCCATTCCTTTATTTTTCTCTCTGTACTCGTGATCAAACACAGATCCTTGTCCATGCCAGGCAAGGGCTGATCTGTTCCCTTAAGAGAGCCCTGCCCCTCTTTCTTAGCATGACTGTTATAGAAGGATTCCTGAATATCTGTGTTTTCAAAGGAGGAAACTTGTGTAGGTAATGATTTTGTTCTCTGTGGGGATGGGTTCTTCTTCCAGGGCTCTTACTGGACAATTGATACCTGCCCTGACATTTCCCGAAAGAGAAGACACCCTCCAGATGATGATGTAAGTTCACTTTTCATGGGGAGATGCCATTTCTTTTTTTTTTTTTTTTTTTGTTTTTGAAGCAGGGTCTCATTGTGGCCCAGGCTGACCTAAAACTCACTCTGTAGCCTGTAGCCCAGACTGAACTTGAACTTAGGCCAACCCTCTTATCTCAGCCTCCTGAATGCTGGGATCAAAGTTGTGTGCCACCTTACCTGGGAGACGTCATTTCTGAGCCAGCTATCTCTTCTACCTCCCTCCTGTCCAGTTTGCTAGGCAAAGGTGGAATACCAGCAGAGAGAAAAAGCACGGTGGAGGATGGATGTTTCATCTCTGATTATAGATTTCTCCTCCATTACAACCCTCAGCTATCCCAAGATTCACCGGAACAGGAGGCCAGCAAGAGTCCCCGGGGAGGTGTTCCAGGGAGTGGAGAAGCCACGCTGCCTCTCGAGGGGAATCCTCAGATCTCACTTCCGAGCCCCACATCTGTGGCCAGCTATAGCCAGGTAGGTAGCACGGGAGACAGGGTGGGTGAATGGATGGTGGGTTTAGACACCTCTTTGTTCAAAGCCATATATTGAAGGTCTGTGATATGGCAGGCAGGTATATTGGGAAAGAGGGTAAAGTGAAACAGGGGGACCCTAGAGAAAGGAAGAGAGAGGAAGGAAGGCAAAGGGTTAGTAGATCTTTGAGGCACATTAGGAAAATAAGTACTAAAAAGAGAAGAGGGAGGGCTAGAGAGATAGCTTAGTAGTTAAGGCACTTGCCTGCAAAGCCAAGGGACCCACGTTTGATTCCCCAGGACCCATGTAAGCCACATGAACATGGTGGCACATACATCTGGAGTTTTTTTGCAGCTGGAGGCCTGACGCACCCTCTCTTTCTCTCTCTCTCTCTCTCCCTGTCTCTCCTTCTGTCTCTCAAGTAAAATAAAATAAAAGTAAAAAATTTTTAAAAGAGGAGAGCCAAAAAAAAAAAAAAAAAAAAAAACTACAGCAAGGACAAAAAGGTATGGCTAACAAGGAAGCATATAGAGAAGAAATGTAGAATGATAGGAAAGAGGCTAAATTCAAAACAAAGCCAATAAGAAAAGAAAGAGTAAGTGATGCTGTGTCGCTGGACAGTTGGAGAGGAAGGTGACACCCTGGCGGCCATTGGAAGGTGGTATTGCTCCTTGAGGAGGGACATGGCTCAGGATGTTCTTAACTGTTTTGGCAGAGCACAGGGTCTGTGGATGGTGGAGCAGTGGCCGCAGGGACTCCAGGCCGAGAAAGCACAGAGGGTCCCCCTCCCCTCTACAACACCAGCCATGACTTCAAGTTCTCCTACTCAGAGATCAACTTTCAGGATCTAAGCTGGTCCTTTCGCAACCTCTACAAATCCATGCTGGAGAAGTCGTCTTCCTCCTCGCAGCATGGTGAGCTTGGAGGTGGGATGGGTGGATGCCATCCTTCTATTTTCAGATGGGTGGAAACTCCCTCTCTCCCTGATGTGCTGTGTCTAATGCATGAAGAAATTGGTCACTGCCAGAGGACACATGTTATAAACTAAAATTAAAGCTGGGTAGTTATTTCAGGGCTGACTGGGTTGTTATCGTCAGACAGTAATCTAAAGGACTGCTTAAAGGCAGACACCTTTTTATTTCTTCTCTGTGCTGAGGATCTAACTGGGGGTCTTGCGCATGTTGGGTAAGTGCTCCATCACTAAGTTAAGTCCTCAGTCCAAGGGCAGTGATTTGACAGCTGTGAGCAAGTCATCCAGAGAATGACTAATTGTGACAGTAGTATATACCTTCTCCCCAAGAATTCCTGCTATAAGAACTTTCGTTTTTGAGGTAGGGTCTCGCTGTAGCCCATGCTGGCCTGGAATTCACTCTGTAGTCTCTGGCTGGCCTCAAACTCACAGCAATTCTACTTCAGCCTCCCAAGTACTGGGATTAAAGGCATGCACCACCACGCCTGACAAGAATTTGTTCCTACAACTTTAAATATGTACATAATGTATTTTAGTAATGTGCACCCCTGTTACCTGGCCCTACCTCTTCTGCTGAACACCTTCTTCCCAACTGTTCCCACTTCTACTTGGATGTCTTTTTTGTTTTTAGTGACTATTTAAGTTTTATTAGGGTTGCTTACATGAGCATTAGTTGGGGATAATTTCCACCGCTTACTAGTGGCTATATAACTAAAAAAAAGTGTCTTCCTCTCCCCCAGCAGCCATTAACTGCCAATAACGGGAAGCCGGGGGGCGGGTCCTCCGTGAGCCCTTCCACCATCCATGATAGAATGTCGAGGGGCTTTGTCCTGTGCATTCTTGCACAGGAAACCACAGCTGCTATGAGCTCATGGGTACAACAGGCATGTCATGTCTGGAAGACAGCGTTCCACAGTATTCCATCATTCCCTTTTCTGACATGCTCCCTGAGCTTTGGAGGGGTGATAGAGACTTCCCAATTAGAGCTTGAGCACCCAATGTCACTTTTTCTTGGCACTTTGCCAGTTTTGAGTCTTTCCAATAATTGTTGCCCACTGTGAAAAAGATGAGAGCAGCACTAATCATTAACATAAACATTTAAAGGCTGCTGCAAATGAACTCGACACATGTGCCACCTTGTACATCTGTCTGACGTGGGGGGTCCTGCGGAATTGAACCCAGGTCCTTAGGCTTCACAAGCAAGTGCCTTAACTGCTAAACCATCTCTCCATCCTTATTTATTTATCTATCTGCTTCTTTCTCTTCTCAAACAAATAAATAAAATACTAAATATTTTAAAATATTTTATTTATCTATGTGAGAGAGAGTGACAGCAAGAGAGAGAGTTACTAAGAGTACTCCAGGGCCTCTCTACTGCAAACTCCAGACATAAGCACAACTTTGTGCATCTGGTTTTACATGGGTACTAAGGAATTGAACCCTGGCCATCAGGTTTTACGAGCAAGCACTTTTAGCTCTGAGCCATCTCTCCAGCCTTGGGCTTCTTTTAAAATTGGACTGATTTAATTTATTTCCCAGACATCCTGTCATTATGCCCACAAATTCAATTTCAGTACACTAAAGCATAAAGACTTTCAGTTTCTCTCATATTATTCCTAGCACAATGTCAGCTTCCTAAATGTCAGCTAATATTTTGTCCACTTACAAATTTATGTAACTAATGTGTGGGAATGACTTAAAATCCTTATTGGAAAATACGTATTGTCATGAATTCCTCCTCTTCTACCTCCTACATCATTTTCTCCACTTCTTCCACCATCCCTTTCCCTGTCCCTCCTACTTTATTGCCTCCCTCTGCCTCCTCTCGCCTTTTCCTTCCCTTTTTTTTTTTTTTTTGTTTTTGGGTGTTTTTTTTTTGTATTTATTTTTATTTATTTGAAAGCAACAGAAAGAGAGAAAGAGACAGAGAAATTTCGAGAGAGAGAGAGAATGGTTGCACCAGGGCCTCCAGCCACTGTAAATTAACTCCAGATGTGTGTACCCCCTTGTGCATCTGGTTAACATGAACATGAGTCTTGGGGAATCGAGCCTCAAACTGGGGTCCTTAGGCTTCACAGGCAAGTGCTTAACTGCTAAGCCATCTCTCCAGCCCTCCTTCCCTTTTTTCATAGCAAAGCAATAACCTAGTGACAGTAAAGCAGAAGAGTATAGATTCTAATGGCTTTGTTTTATTTGTGCTTTAATTTTAAAGTTTTGCCTGCCTGCCTTTTTTTCTCTCTCTCCTTCTTTCTTTCATCTTTTTGAGATGGGGGGGGGGTCCAGAAAGAGAGAGTGAGAATGGGCGCACCAGGGCCTCCAGCCACTGATAACAAACTCCAGATGGATGTGCCACCTCGTGCATCTGGCTTACATGGGTCCTGAGGAATTGAACCTTGATCCTTTGGCTTTGCAGGCAAACACCTTAACTACTAAGCCATCTCTTCAGTTCCTGACTTCTTTTGAAATTGATCCAGCCTTCACATCTAAATTTCTGAAAAGTACCACAAAATATTCCCACTGAGCTTTTTGTTTGTTTTGTTTTGTTTTGTTTTGTTTTCAAGGTAGGGTCTCACTCTAGCCCAGGTGACCTGGAATTCACTATGTAATCTCAGGGTGGCCTCAAACTCAGGGCGATCCTCCTACCTCTGCCTCCCAAGTGCTGGGATTAAAGGTGTGTGCCACCACTCTTGGCTGTTTTGTTTTCTGAGGTAGGGTTTTGCTCTAGACTGGGCTGACCTAGTATTCGTGGACTTCACTATGGAGTCTCAGGTGGCCTTGAACTCATGGTGATCCTCCTAATTCTACTGCTAGGATTAAAGGCATGCACCACCGTGCCTGGCTCCCCTGAGCTTTTTATTAAAATTTCAGTAGTTACCATATAGTCAGAGCCTTTTCCTAATGTAACTGCTTTCCAGTCTTTTATCACCATGGGGGATTCAGGGTCCTTGAGGTCACAGAATTCTCTTAACCTTTAAACTCTTTTATCTGAGGGCTCCCACCCCAAACTAGACTAAATTCCGTTTAGTGAAACTGTATTTCCCAAGTCGCTTACCTGCTCCCCTACCTGCAGGCTTTTCGTCTCTTCTTGGGGACATGCCACCCTCTAACAACTACTACGTGTACCAGCAGCCGACGCCCCCCCCAGCAGCCACAGCCACAGCAGCAGCAGGCACCGGCCCAGGGTCCCTCAACTGTAGGGGGTGCTACTCCACTGCACACCCCAAGCCCTGATGGCTGTACCCCACCAGGGGGAAAGCAAGCTGGCGCCGAAGGCTATGGGCCCCCCACTGTGATGGCCGTGCACCCTCCCGCGCTGCAGCACGGGGGCTACCCCCCTCACCAGCGCCACCCCCACCCCCACCCCCACCCTGCCCAGCCACCGGCCCAGCAGCAGGCTCACGGCCAGGCGCCTGCCAGCTCCCCTGGTTTTGGTAAGTAAAGGGGAGGTATAGAGAGATCTGGGAAGGGGGTAATGAGCCATTTCCTGCCTCTCCTGTGAAGGTGCCATGGGCTAGGGAGTCAGTGGTGGTCTTTGAGCCTACATTCCGAGAGAGCTCATCTCTTGATTGGAAGTGGAAGTTGCTATGTAGAGCTTTGTATTGTGGAGGGTTTGGAGATTGCGAATTGTGTTTCCCTCCCATATTTATGGATGGACTTGGATTGTTTTGTGTATTCTGCCTATGAGCAGAGCTGTACCTAAAACAAGTAGTTTTACCATTCTCATCTGCAGTGTGAGAGATGTCTTGTTAATGTAGCTAATGACCTGAGGTGCCAGAAGCTTGCATATGTTTTTATCTTTTCTGTTGATTATTATCTTTTTTGTTATTCTTGTTATTGTTTTCGAGGTAGGGTCTCACTCTAGTTCAGGCTGACCTGCAGCTCACGGTGAAGTCCCAGGCTGGCCTTGAACTCATAGCGATCCTCTTACCTGTGCCTTTGGGATTAAAGGTGTGTGCCACTATGCCTGGCTGACTATTAGTAACTCACTGCCCACCTTTCTCTTCATAGCCTTCCCTCCAGACTGGTGCTCCAATATTGACTCCTTAAAGGAAAGCTTCAAGATGGTAAACCGGCTCAACTGGTCCAGCATTGAGCAGTCACAGTTCTCAGGTTAGTGATGAAAGGACAATGTCTGGAGGAAGAGAGGGGAGAACCCACTGTAACCGGGAGAGAGTGGCTAACTGGACTTTGGAGGTGGAAGATTTCAGTACTTCCCTTCATGTTACACAAGATGGGTGATATTAATACATTTGATCCTTATTTTATCCAGTTCTGGGAATCAAACTCAAGGCCTTGGACATGCTAGGCAAGCACTCTGCTGCTGAGCTACATCCCAATTCTGATGATATTAATAATTAATTGAGTTAGTTTAAAAATTATGTGGCTGACTCTGAGACTACATAGTGAATTCCAGGTCAGCCTGAGCTAGAGGGAGACCCTACCTCAAAAAAAAAAAAAAAAAAAAAAGGCGGGCATGGTGGCGCACACCTTAAATCCCAGCACTTGGGAGGCAGAGGTAGGAGGACTGCCATGAGCTTGAGGTCACCCTGAGACTCCATAGTGAATTTCAGGTCAGCCTGGGCTAGTGTAAGTAAGACCCTACCTTGAAAAACCAAGAAAATAAATAAATAAAAATAAATAATACAGTGATCGAGATGGGGAGGTAATATGATGAAGAATGGAATTTCAAAGGGGAAAGTGTCAGGGGGGAGGGGGGGAATTACCATGGAATTTTTTTTATAATCATGGAAAATGTTAGTAAAAATTAAAAATTTTTAAAAAATAAATAATGAAAAATTATGTGGCTGGAGAGATGGCTTAGTAGTTAACGTACTTGCCTGGGAAGCCTAAGGACCTAGTTTGACTCCCCAGAACCCACGTAAGCCAGATGCACAAGGTGGCACATGCATCTGGAGTTTGTTTGCCGTGGCTGGAAGCCCTGATGTGCCCATTCTCTCCTTCCCTCCCTCTTTTTCTCTCTCTAATAAATAAATAAATTTTTAAAATTATTAACTTTCCCCCTAACTCAATTGTTGCAATGCTTTATTCTAGTAAGTTTTATCTTTAAGAGAAGGAAGTTCTTTGAAATTTAAAAGTTCTTGGCCACTGACAGTGTGAGACCATAGCTAATTCATTAATTCACTTTGAGAGTTTGTTTTACCAGATGTGGTGGCTCATACATATAATCCCAGGCAGAGGTGGGAGGATCACTGAATTCAAGGCCAGCCTGGTACTACAGAGTGAGTTCCAGGTCAGCCTGGACTAGAGTAAAACCCTACCTTGAAAAAATAAATGAAAGTTTACTTATTTTAATTATAATTAGTTAATTTTCGTGTGTGTGTGTGTGTGTGTGTGTGTGTGTGTGTGTGTGTGTATAGGGGTGCCAAGGCCTCTTGCCCCTGCAAATGAATACCAGATGTTTGTGCCTTTTTTTTTTTTTTTTTTTTGAGGTAGGGTCTCACTCTAGCCCAGGCTGACCTGGAGTTCACTATGTAGTCTCAGGGTGGCCTCAAACTCATAGTGATCCTCCTACCTCTGCTGTGATTAAAGGCATACGCCACTCTTTGAGGCCAGATTTACATGTGTGACTGGAGAATTGAACCTTGTTAAGCAGCCTTTCTAAGCAAGTACTTTTAACCAATGGCAATCTCCCCATCCATGAGATATTTTGTTTTATTCATCAGTAAGATGGAAATTAGAATCAGCATTTGGCAAGGAACATACAGAATGGAAGTTGGAAAATATGGAGTTCTAGGCTAGCATTCTGCCCTCTGAGCTAATGACCCTAGCATTAAATGTGGACCTCTAAAAGATGTAAATTCTTACAACTATTAGTGCATAATATCCATGGTAACTGATGATGTGAGTGGGACAGCGAAATAGAAATGGACCTGGTACGGCCGTTGGTGGTTCTGCATGGTTACCATTGCTTGCTTTTTTGTAGAATTGATGGAGAGTCTACGGCAGGCAGAGCAGAAGAACTGGACCCTTGACCAACATCATATCGCCAACCTGTGTGACTCCCTCAACCACTTCCTCACTCAGACTGGTCACATGCCCCCCCAAGGGGCCTCCCACCGGCAGCCAGCCCCTGCTCGCATTGCTGACTCCTGTGCCCTCACTAGTGGCAAACCGGAGCCATCCATGAACCAAGGTATTGCAAAGTTGTTCAGAATGTGGAAAGGGATGGAAAGGAAGGTTTAAAGACAGGAAAAGGGGCCTGGAGAGATGGCTTAGGGTTAAGCAAGGAAAAAAAAAGAAGCCAGGCGTGGTGGCACACGCCTCTAATCCCAGCACTCGGAAGGCAGAGGTAGGGGGATCGCTGTAAGTTCAAGGCCACCCTGAGATTACATAGTGAATTCCAGGTCAGCCTGAACTAGAGTGAGACCCTACCTTGAAAAAAACAAAAAAAAAAGAAAGGAAAAAAGAAATGATTATATCGTTTTATAGTCAGTAATTCAGACAGCTGTAGTACTAGTTTGTTGGCCAAACATATGGTGAATCAATAAAGCCTGAATTGATGCCGAAGAACCAGACCATAGGATTTTCTTTTACAACATGATTTGGGAAATCAGAATTCTTTTCTTTTGTTTTCTCTTACCTTCTTTTTTTTGGGGGGGGGGCAAGGGGGAAGTTGAAGTAGGGTTTCACTCTAGTCCAGGCTGACCTGGAATTTACTGTATAGTCTCAGGGTGGCCTCAAACTCATGATGATCTTCCTACCTCTGCCTCCCCAGTGCTGAGATTAAAGGTGTGTGCCACCATGCCCAGCACCTTCTTTTTAAAAATTTATTTGCAAAGAGAAAGAGGCAGAGAGAGAAAGAGAATGAATTATGAATGAATGAGTGGGCATGTCAGGACCTCCTGCCACTGCCAATGAACTCCAAATGCAAGCACCACTTTGTGCATCTGGCTTTATGTGGATCCTGGGGAGCCGAACCTGAGCCAAACCAGCTGGGCAGGCTTTGCAAGCAAGCACCCCCAACTGCTGAGCTATTTCCCCAGCCCATTTTTTTTGTTTTTGAGAGAAGGTCTTACTGTAGCCCAGGTAGACTTGGAACTCACTCTGTGGTCCAGGCTGGCCTCCAAATCATGGTGATCTTCCTACCTCAGCCTTCCCAGTGCTGGGATTATGGGATTGAGCCACCACAGCCAGCTCAGAAATAACTGTCAAAATTTCCATTCCAAATTGTGTCCCAGTCATAACCTTTACCTGGATCATACAAGGTGATGACTTGGTGACTGTATTTCTTTTTTGTTTGTTTGTTTTTAGAGGTAGGGTTTCACTGCAGCTCAGGCTGACCTGGAATTCAGTATGTAGTCTCAGGGTGGCCTTGAACTCACTGCAATCCTCCTACCTCTGCCTCCCAAGTGCTAGAATTAAAGGCATGCACCACCACACTTGATGACCATATTTTTCTGTTTGTTTTCTCAGACTTTTGATATTTGACAGTCTTAGTGTCTACCCCTTTTTACAGTGAGAGCTGAGGTCTAATAGCTTTTGCAGAAACCCTCATGCTTGAAGGAGCAGGGTAACAGGGCAGAGAACAGGGAAAGACATTGATGCAGCAAGAGAACCTGTTTTCCCCCAGCTCTGTTGAATATTATGGTCCCCAGTCACATAACTCCTGTTTTGCTTTGGCAGTGAGCTCTTACGGGCACCCACAAGCCCCTCATCTTTACCCTGGCCCGGCACCGATGTACCCGATCCCCACCCAGGACTCAGCAGGATACAACCGCCCAAGTAAGTAAGCCACATGGTGACTCTCACTGTCAGAAAAGCGTACTCTTCTGCAGTTATTTTCCTGTGGTCACCCGCAGCCTGCTCTGCTTCTGAGTACACGTGCAGGGGAGAGGCTCACGAGCCCCGGGCCTGCGGGGGTGCGTCAGGAGAGACTAAGGAAGGCACCTTTGTTTGAGCAAATTCGCTTACTTGCCAGTGCTCAAGGAGAGCTCCGGGCTTCATGCACACTAGACAAGCATTCCACCACTGAGGTATAACACTAGCCAGAGATGTACTTTAAAATTAATTTATTACTGCTAGGCGTGGTGGCACACACCTTTAATCCCAGCACTTGGGAGGCAGAGGTAGGATCGCTGTGAGTTTGTGGATAGCCTGAGACTACATAGTGAATTCCAGGACTAGAGTGAAACTCTATCTTGAACGCCCCCCTCAAAAAAAAAATAATAATAATTAGTTTGTTACTATCATAGTGAAGGAAGTAAAATTATAAATAGATACAAAAGATAGGTATGAGGTGTTTATGTCTAGCTTTGGACTCTAGATAGAAGATATACTTACTTACTCAGCTAATAAAATGAAGTTTTGTTGTTGTTGTCTTAATTAACAACTTCCATGATTTGTTGTTGTTTCTTGAGATAGGCTCTTGCTGTATCCCAGGCTGACCTGCAATTTACTTTGGAGTCTCAAGGTGGCCTTGAACTCACAGCCATCCTCCTACCTCGGCCTCCTGAACCCTGGGATTATAGGTGTGCACCACCATGCCCAACATAATAAAAGTTTTAAAAAAGGTTTTACTTTTATTTATTTATTAGAGGGAGAGAGAGAATGGGCGCACCAGGGCCTCTAGCCACTGCAGACAAACTCCAGACACATGCACTACCATGTGCTTCTGGCTTACATGGGACCTGGAGAATTGAACTAGAGTCCTTAGGCTTCACAGGCATGTGTCTTAACCACTAAGCCATCTCTCCACCCCAAATTGTTTCATTTTTTTTTGTTTGTTTTTCGAGGAAGGGTCTCACTCTAGTCCAGGCTGACCTGGAATTCACTCTGTAGTCTCAGGGTAGCCTTGAACTCATGGTGATCCTCCTACCTCTGCCTCCCAAGTGCTGGGATTAAAGGCATGCGACACCACGCCTGGCTAAAATGAATTTCTTTTTCATGATAAGTTTTCACTCTAGCCCAAACTGACCTGGTACTTACTGTGTAGTTCTAGGCTGGCTTCAAATTCATAGCAGTCCTTCTACTTCTGAGGTGCTAGGATTAAAGGCATGTGCCACCGCACCCAGCTTTATTCTAGTTTGTTTTCTGAAAGGCCACTAGATTGATAAACTACAACAAAAAGAATGTAGGCTAGTCAGGCCAGTGGCTTCACTGGCCATTTTCATGGTGTTACTGAAGCTAACTGCTCTTCATATAGACCACCGGAATACCTCCCTTTACTTACTGTTTTCTTTCTTCTCAGCAGCACACCATATGGTTCCACGGCCACCAGTCCCCCCTCCTGGTGCCAGTGAGGAGATTCCAGATGACTTTGACTGGGATTTGATCACCTAATGCATCAGGATGGTGGTCAGCCAAAGGCCTGGAAGTTAAGTCTGCTGTGGCAAGAGCGAATCCCAGCCCTTCTCTCCCTGTCCAGAGACCCGGATCCTCTTGTTCCTCTCTCAGAGAAACCGCTGAAAGATGCTGCCGAGGATAATGTCCTCTTCTGCCTCATTCTCTTCTCTTTCTCCACGTGCCCCTGATTGCTCATTACTATTCTGGTTATTATTATTATTGGTGTATACTGCACTAGTCTGCTGCCCTACGTCACGGACTGTGTCTAGAAGACGAGGCCGTGATAGCTGTACAGATGGCTTTAAGTTCTGGTTTACCTTTCTCTCTGAGAAACACAACACAAATTCCACCTTCCAGCTCCAAATTGTTTTCTGTCCTGTCTGTTTTAGGATGGCCCGAGAGGCCATGTGAAGTAGAAGGGTCTACAACACTGCTTGGCAGCCATAAATTTGTGTAAGTTTAACTCAATGGTGCTAATTTCGGCCTCTAAGCTCTGCCTTATCCCTTACTTCTGACAATCCTTATTCCCAGTGAAGAGTGGAATTAAAGACATGGAGTGAGTTGAGTAGAATACCGTGGAAAAATGTGTGCTGTAAACCCGTGTGAAGTTGGGTGTGCACTGCCTTGTCATAAGCAACCATTGGCTTCTTTCTAGTTGATTTTCGAAGGACTTGGATTGTTTTAGCTCAAACTCTGCTTTTGTGTGTATGGTAGGGCATGAGCACCATTACCCAGGCTAAGTTCAGCTTCTTGGAGACTTTCAACTTAAAAGTTTTGCTTTTAAAAAATATTTTCTTTCTGAAAACTGTAGCACTTACTGTACTTACAAACTATCTTCCATCACTTTTTCCCATTCAGCAAATACTGTTTGTCTAACGTTGTTGTCTAAATCTTTCACTCATCTTTATTTTCTTCCTCCATTTACTGGGAGTTTTGAGAAAAGAAAAGCCATTCTCACACTGAGTTTCCTCAAGTCCTAGACTTCTTTCCCACTTGTTGGAGCAGAGTCCCACCTGGAGCACAGGCAGTGGGGAGTGAGGAGAGGGAGAGGGAGCTGGCCTAGACATGAGTAAGGAATATTTCACTTATGTAATTACACAGGCAGATGTTTCTCTTGAAATCTATATCACTAAGGTTGGAGCTTTGGCAGTTAGGCTTTTGATAAACAAAGGAAATTGAAACAGAGGAACAGATAATTTAGAGGCAAAGGATTCAGTAGAGCCAAGGAGGACTCCCAGGAATAGGGATGAGTTATATCTGTTAACAAGGAGTGACCATTGATTGCTGCAGAATTCTTACTGTATATTTAATGTTAATTTGTTGAATTTGACTTGAGAGGCAAGACCAAATTTACTTTTATTTTTGTTTCACTAAATTTCCTCTCTCTGGAAGCTGTAGGACAAATGTATGGCTTAGATCAGGTTACTTTGTAATTCTGATTTTTTAATATTCTTTTATTTATCCATTTTCTAAGATATTGAGCTCTCTACTTTCTTGATTTTCCCCCTTCACCCATCCCTTTCCTTTCTTTGGATGGGAGCTATGTATGAATTTATTGAAGAAGTCCAGTGAGGCTAAAGTTAAGGGGCAAGATAGAGCAATTAACTAAAGAGCACTTTATTTCTTTGAAGCCTTTGTAAGAAAGAAAATGGTGTATAAGGAACTAATGTGCCCTCCAACACAATTGGGGCTTGTATTAGAGGGTACTTAATCGAGGGTGAAATATGACATAAAATTTCCCATCAGGGAAAGGAGCATTTCTTTAAAAGTTGTTACATGATTTTGCCAATGTCCCTCTCAGGCATCCCCTCCTTCTTCCATTCAGCTATATCTCACACATAACTTTCCTTTGTTTCTGCCCTAGATTCCCCTTTGCAGATCAAGACACCTGTTTTCTAAATGTATTCCCTACTCTGATCCAGATGGGTTGAGGAAGGATAGGCTAAATCATACTCAGATGTCCCTGTCTTCTGACAGCTAGTCTCACAAAGAACTCTGGTGGGCAGCCAAGTAACTGAAGTGTGGGTCCGGGACTGAAGACTGGCCATCAGGCCTGAGATTTCAGCTCCCCTCTACCAGGCTCGTCCTTGCTAAACGTCACAAGACAAGCCCGACTCCCTTGGAGCCTCAGTCTCCCCTGCGCTCCGCGCACTGGAAAGAGTACTGCTTTGTTGGCCCAGCTTGTTGGACATGAAGTACAGTTGTTGTGGTAGTCCTGGGTGATGTGTATAAAACTGTAGGAGTCACTGCCTCAAAAAGAAAATAAGGGAGAAAGCAGAGGAGAAGGAGAAAAGAAGCACTTACTTAGGATCGATCAGCCTCTCTCTCTTCCTCTCCGCACTGTCTGTGTTTTGGTTTAGCGAGTCCTTCCGACCGCCAGCACTGCTTAGTGCTGACGCGGGCTGGCAGTGGGGGTATGGGCTCACAACTTTTTTTTTTTTTTTTGCATGCTTTCTTAATAAAAAAATAAAAAAGAATGTTTCCAGTTTTTATCTTACTGATATTTGTCTTCACTTTGTTTTTACCCAGGTAGGAAAGGAGAAACGTGAAGGCATTTGGCTTCTGTTGACTTTAACCCCTCTCTCACCTCATGTCATTGAGTTTACTTAGTTGACACCAAATTTTGTTTGTAAGACTGATGGCAAGGAAGAATTAAAGATGCCTTTATTAAATTCTGTTAAATGTAGTGATGGGATGGGTGTAATGGCACATGCCTTTTTAATCTCAACTCTTGGGAATCCAAGGGAGGAGGATCTATATGAGTTCAAAGACACCCTGAGTGAGACCCTACCTCAAAAAAAAAAAAAATGTAGTAATGTCTTAGAGACTCATTCACACTGGTGGGGTGTAGGGTGGAGTAGGCCTGTCTTACTTGCATTCTAGTTTAAAGATTCAGGACAATACATCATTTGGAGGAGTTGAGTCCCATCTCAGACTTCCTAGAGATAATACAAAATAGTCACAGATATCACAGTTTTTTTTTGTTCGTTTGTTTGTTTTTCTTCAGAGGTAGGTTCTCTCTCCACCACAGGCTGTTCCGGGATTCACAATTCAGTATGTTTAGTCAGTCTCAGGATGGCCTTGAACTCATGGTGATCCTCCTAGTTCTGCCTCCCAAGTGCTGGGATTAAAGGTGTGTGCCACCATGCCCAGCATACCATAGGTTTAAAATACGAAGTAAGCTGGGCATGGTGGTGCATACCACCCAGGAGGCAGAGGTAGAAGGATTACTGAGTTCAAGGTGAGCCTGGAACTACAGAGTGAGATCCAGGTCAGCTTCCAATAGAGTGAAAACCTGCCTTGGAAAAAACAAATCTGGGGCTGGAGACTCGCCTTAATGATTAATGTGCTTGCCAGTAAAGCCAAAGGACCCGAATTTGATTCCCTGCTACACACATAAAGTGGGGTGCGTGGACTGGCATATGTGCCTGGAGTTAATTTACAATGGATAGAAGCCCTGGCATGCCCATAGTCCGTCCCTTCCTTCCTTCCTTCCTTTTTTGTTGTTTTTTGTTTTTTCAAGGTAGGGTCTCACTGTAGCCCAGACTGACCTGGAATTTACTATGTAATCTCAGGGTAGCCTCAAACTCACAGTGATCCTCTTTCCTCTGCCTTCCAAGTGCTGCTGGGATTAAAGGCGTGTGTCGCCATGCCCAGTATGCCCATTATCTTTCTATCTGCCTCTCTCTCTCAAATAAATAAATACTTTTAAAAATTGAAAGGGAGCCGGGAGTGGTGGCGCACGCCTTTAATCCTACCACTTGGGAGGCAGAGGTAGGCGGATCGCCGTGAGTTCGAGGCCACCCTGAGACTCCATAGTGAATTCCAGGTAAGCCTGGACTACGGTGAAACCCTACCTCGAAAAACCAAAAAAAAAAAAAAAAAAATTGAAAGAAATGCCGGGCGTGGTGACGCACGCCTTTAATCCCAGCACTTGGGAGGCAGAGGTAGGAGGATCGCCATGAGTTCAAGGCCACCCTGAGATGACAGAGTTAATTCCAGGTCAGCCTGGACCAGAGTGAGACCCTACCTCGAAAAACAAAACAAAACAAACAAAAAAAATTGAAAGGAAGGGAACTCTAATTATAGAAATTTTTTCAGAATGTAATTCCAAAGTAAACATCTCTCAAAAGAAATCAATTGTTTATTGTACATTTAGTCTGTATTTTTTTTTGGTTCCTTTCAATTTATTTTTAATTTATTTGAGAGAGAGAGAGAGAGAATGGACATGCCACAGCCTGCAGCTACTGTAAAAAAAACTCCAGAAGCATGTGCCACCTTGTGCACCTGGCTTACTTGGGTACTAGGGAATCGAACCTGAGTCCTTTGCAAATTCTTTAACTACTAATCCATCTCTCCAACCTTTTTGTCTTGTTTTGTTTTTCAAGGTAGGCTCTCACTCTAGCTCAGGCTTACCTGGAAATCACTCTGTAGTCCCAGGCTGTCTTCAGACTTAGAGTGATCCTACTAATTCTGCTTCCTAATGGCTGGGATTAAGGGTGTGTATCACCATGCCCAGCTATTTACTTGATTCTTTGCCATAATTATTCATCCTGCTATCCTGTGCACTAGTCCCAGGAACTGACACACAGGTCTTGTTGTCTATGTTGGAGTTTCCGGAAGTTTTATTTCCACCATAGCAAGTCTATAATCACTTACTATGAGTTATTTGTTACATATTTTTATTTTTTATTATTGACAACCTCCATAATTACTGACAATAAGCCATTATAATTCCCTCCCCCCTCATTTTCCCCTTCACAATTCCACTCTCCATCATATCCCCTCCCCCTCTAAATCGGTCTTTCTTTTATTTTGACATCATCATCTTTTCCTCCTGTTATGATGATCTTGTGTTTCTTTCTTTTTTTTGTTTACTTATTTGAGAGCAACACAGAGAGAAAGAGTGAGTGAGAGAGAGAGAGAATGGGCATGCCAGGGCTTCCAGCCACTGTAAAAGAACTCCAGACGCCTGCACCTCCTTGTACATCTGGCTAACGTGGGTCCTGGGGAATCGAGCCTCAAACCGGGGTCCTTAGGCTTCACAGGCAAGCACTTAACCATTAAGCCATCTCTCTGGCCCTTTTATTTTTGTTTTTTTGAGGTAGGGTCTCACTCTAGTTCAGGCTGACTTGGAATTCACTATGTAGTCTCAGGGTGGCCTCAAACTCATTGCGATCCTCCTACCTCTGCCTCCTGAGTGCTGGAATTAAAGGTGTGTGCCACCACACCTAGCTTATAATGGTCTTGTGTAGGTAGTGTCAGGCACTGCGAGGTCATGGACATCCAGGCCATTTCGTGTCTGGAGGAGCACATTGTAAGGAGTCCTACCCTTCCTTTGGCTCTTACATTCTTTCCACCATCTCTTTTGCAATGGGCCCTGAGCCTTAGAAGGTGTGATAGAGATGTTTCGGTGCCAAGCGCTCCTCCGTCACTTCTCAGCAATATGGTGCATTTTGAGTCATCCTGGTGGCCACAACCATCTGACAAGAGAAGCTTCTCTAACCAAAAGGTGAGAGTAGCATTAATATAGGGGTATGAATATTCAGAGGAGTGCTTACCGGGCAGTTTGGTGAGCATAGTATATACATTTAGCCAGACACCAGTAGACATTACAGTCCTAGAGCTCATGATGTCCCCAGTCATAAGTTTTCAGTATCAGGCATGTATTCCCTCCTGTAGATCAGTTCTCTAGTCCAATTAGAGCAGTGGGTTTCCCCCATAACAGACATGCTACTAGTATACTAATTGGCTCATTTGGCTTAGCTGGCCCATCTTAAGGCTTGCAGTGTCCACTGTTGTTTATCTCCACTAGTAACTTATCTCTCTTCCATGGAGCTGCATGCAGCATAGTTTTTTTTTTTGTTTTTTTTTTTTTGTTGTTGTTGTTTTCCAGTTTTCTGTCAGTTGGTCTACACGGAGAAGATTTTTGGCTCAGCTCCAGCAAGATTTCTCAGTATTTTATACACACTTTAAAAAAATTATTTAAGGCTGGAGAGATAGCTTAGCACTTAAGACACTTGCCTACAAAGACAAAGGTCCCAGGTTCAATTCCCCAGTACCCACATAAGGGTGGCACATGTGTCTGGAGTTTGTTTGTACTGGCTAGAGGCTCTGGTGCACCCACTCTTTCTATATACATAAGCCTCCTTCTCTCTCTCTCAAATAGATGAATAAAATAAAATATTTATTTGCAAGCAGAGAGAAAAGAGAAAGAAAAGAAAGAGAAAAAGAAGAAAGAGGAAAGGAAGAAAGCCAGTAAGCTAAAAAGGAGATATAAAAAGAATAGAAAAAGAAGGAGGGGAGGGGCCCACTTAATAGGATGGTATTGTATATGTGTAAGTAGAAGAACAGATTAATGGGGGTGAAAAGTTCTAAGTGAGATCAGGGGAAGAGATTGAGTGAAGGAAAAGTGGAGGGAGGGCTAATCAAAATCTAAGTCATATATAAATAATATATAAATATATTTTATATATAAATAAGTAATATATATTTTAATATATATTAATATATAATACATATTATATATAACATATATGATGTATATATAATTATATATATAATATAATATATATTATATATATAACTTTTTTCAATTTTTTTTTAAATTTTTTATTTTATTTATTTATTGGAGAGAGAAAGACAGGTAGGGAGAGAGAGAGAATGGGCGCGCCAGGGCTTCCAGCCTCTGCAAACGAACTCCAGACGCGTGCGCCCCCTTGTGCATCTGGCTAACGTGGGACCTGGGGAACCGAGCCTCGAACCGGGGTCCTTAGGCTTCACAGGCAAGCACTTAACCGCTAAGCCATCTCTCCAGCCCTTTTTTCAATTTTTTATTTATTTTTATTTATTTATTTGAGAGCGACAGACAGAGAGAGGAAGAGACAGAGAAACAGAGAGAATGGGCGCGCCAGGGCCTCCAGCCACTGCAAACGAACTCCAGACGCGTGCAACCCCTTGTGCATCTGGCTAACGCGGGTCCTAGGGAATCGAGCCTCGAACCAGGGTCCTTTGGCTTCACAGGCAAGCGCTTAACCGCTAAGCCATCTCTCCAGCCCATATAATATATATATAATTATATATATATATAATACATACAATATAATTATATAATATTATATATTATAATATATATTAATATATTTTATATATAAATATATAAATAAGTCATATGGAAGCCTACTTTTTTGGACAATGGAACACTCAGGAGGCATAGATTTTTACTAGGAAAATTTTAAGTGCCATGGATGGGGATACCTTCCAGTGAGTTGCTGACCAGGGAGGTCCCTGATGCCCCCAAAACATTACGGGCCATTGCCGAGGCCCATGGTTTCCCACCAGGAATAGATGGTAAGACCCTATTGCTGAAGACGCCACAAACTTGGGCTGCAAGGTCACTAAAAAATCCTACTGGAGGTGACCTCCTCCATGTAGGTCAGCTGACAGAAAGCTAGAAAAAGCCACACTGCATGCAGTTCAATGGGAGAGAGAAATCACCAGTGAAGATGTGACACTGCAAGTCTTATATGTGGCCAGCGAAGCCAAATGAGCCAATGGGTGCAATAGTGGCACATGTGTTACAGAGGAAACCAACTGTCCTCTAACTTGTCTGGAGGCCCGCTCCATGGGAGGGAATACATCCCTGATACTGAAAACCTGCAACAGGAGTAGTCATGAGCCCTAGGGGTGTAACGTCTGTTGCTGTGTGGCTAAATGTATATACTATGCTCACCAGACTGCCCAGTAAGCACTTCTCTTAATGTTTATACCCATATATTAATGCAACTCTCACTTTGGGTTAGAGAAGCTTCTCTTTTCAGATGGCAGTGACCTTGGAATGGCTCAGAAGGCACCATGGTGCTGGGAAAAAGTGACAGAGGAGTGCTTAGCACTGCAATATCTCTATCACGCCTTCCAAAGCTGAGGGTCCATTGTGGAAGAGGTAGTGGAAAGAATGTAAGAGCCAAAGGAAGGGTAGGACACCTTACAATGTGCTCCTCCAGACACAAAATGGCCTGGCTATCCATGACCTCTCAGTGCCTGACACTACTTACATAAGACCATCAGAATAGGAGGAAAACATCATGACATCAGAATAAAGGAGAGACTGATTGAGAGGGGAGGGGATATGATTGAGAATGAAGTTTCAAAGGGGAAACTGAGGGGAGGGACAGAATTACCATGAGATATTGTTTACAATCTTGGAAGTTGTCAATAAAAAAGGGGGGGTGAACCACAGACTCTAGCCACTGCAAATGAACTTCCGGATGCATGTACCACTTTATGCATCTGACTTTACCTGGGTACTGGGGAATCAAACCAGAGTTGTTAGGCTTTTCAGGCAGGTGCCTTAAGGGCTGAGCCATCTCTCCAACCCTATTTGCTACATATTTAGGGGTTATGATATGTTTTGACCCATGAATCTCTGAGCCTTGTGGGTAAAAACATTTATCCATGTAGAACATATAAGCAAATTAAATATTGTTATTTAAGCAAGGCACTCTGTAGCAGACAACTTCAGGTTCGCTGAGATGAACTTTCAGACCAGGCACAAGTATAGGGGAAGGAATTTATTGAAGCTTACAGATCCAGGGGAAGTTCCATAATGACAGAAGAAGCTGGCCTGCTCTCACAGGTCCAACGAGAGGGAGAGAGAAAGCCACAGGCCAAAAGCCATACCACACAGTAGATTTCAGGAACACCAGGTGGAACTGGGCACTTTGCCTATCTTTAGATTGGAATGTCACATCTACCATCACACCTTAGGGATGGACTGGACTGCCCTGTGACACCTCCTGCAAGCAGATGGCTGGAAGTCAAAGAAATTTTAATAAACTCCTGAATTTATTATTGGGGGGGTATTCAAACTACCACACATCGCTACTTGTTATCAAATATGGGATATGCTACCCCACTGAAAAACCAAATGAAGAGTTGCATTTTTTTTTATATAGAACTGATTTAAATTCAAATGAAACCATTAATATCCTTATCAGTGTGGAGTGCATTGAAATGATCACTTTACAATTTCAAACCTAACAAACTCCCTTAAGGTTTCCCAAAACCAAAAGCAAAATGGGAAAGTGAGACTCAGACAACTTGTTAAAAATATATGTATTTATACTAGGATATTATACAAAACACTAATACTTATAACAAAACAAAAATGGAATATGTAAGTGAAAAAAAGTGTTATAGTAAGATTTGTAAAAACATTTGTACTTATTTGAGAGAGAGAAAGAGGGAAAGAATGGGTGTGCCAGGGCCTTTTGCTGCTGCAAACACTTATGCATCTGGCTTTATGTTGGTCCTGAAGAATCGAACCTGGGTCCTTTGGCTTTGCAGGTAAGCGCTTTTACTGCTAAGCTATCTCTCCAGCCCATGTAAGATGTTTTAAAGTATGAAAATCATTTGCTAAACAAAGGACAGGAATGGCATATTCTGGGATTTTCTTGGTAGGATTCTATCCTTTTCTATTTTATAGAAAAGTTTAAGAAGCGGGCTGGAGAGATGGCTTAGCGGTTAAGCGCTTGCCTGTGAAGCCTAAGGACCCCGGTTCGAGGCTTGGTTCCCCAGGTCCCACGTTAGCCAGATGCACAAGGGGGCACACACATCTGGAGTTCGTTTGCAGAGGCTGGAAGCCCTGGTGTGTCCATTCTCTCTCTCTCCCTCTATCTGTCTTTCTCTCTGTGTCTGTCTCTCTCAAATAAATAAATAAATAAATAAATAAATAAATAAATAAATAAAATTTTTTTTAAAATTGTTTAAAAAAAAAGAAAAGTTTAAGAAGCATTGGTGTTAGTTTTTCCATGAAGGTCTGGTAAAATTCACTAGTGAATCCATCTGGTCCTGGAGTTTTTTTTTAGTTGGGAGATTTTTAAAATATATATTGTTTGATTTATTTTTATTTATTTATTTGAGAGCAATAGAGAAAGAGGGAGAGAGGGAGGGAGGGAGAGAAAAGGTGTGCCAGGGCCTACAGCCACTGCAAACAAACTCCAGATGTGTGCACTCCCTTATGCATCTGACTAACATGGGTCCTGGGGAATCAAACCTTGAACCGAAGTCCTTAGGCTTCACAGACAAGTGCTTAACCACTAAGTCATTTCTCCAGCCCATCAATATATTTTTTAAATATTTTTTAAAAATTTATTTAACAAAGAAAGAGAGAGAATGGGCATGCCAGGGCCTCCAGCCACTGCAAAAGAACTCCAGACACATGTGTCCACTTGTGCATCTGACTAAAGTGGGTCCTGGGAAATTGAAACTGGGTCCTTTGACTCTGCAAGCAAATGCCTTAACTGGTAAGCCCTCCCTCCATCCCAGTTGGGAGATTTTTTATAACTGCTTAGATCTCCATACTTCTTATAAGTCTATTTAAGTGATTAATCTCATCATGATTTGATTTAGGTAGGTCATATAGGTCAAGGAAATCATCCCATTTCTTTCAGATTTTCGAAGTTAGTGGAGTATATGTTCTTATTGTATGTCCCTATGGTTTTTTTGAGTTTCTCTGATATCTGTTGTGATGGTGCCTTTTTCATCTCTAATTTTATTAATTTATGTCTCTTCTTTCTTTTGGTCACATTTGCTAAGGGTTTGTTAATCATATTTATCCTTTCAAAGAATCAACTCTTTGTTTCACTGATTCTTTAGATTTTTTTTTTATTTCTATTTCATTAATTTCTGCTCTAATCTTTATTATTTCTTCCTGTCTACTGATGTTCAGTTTGCCTTGTTCTCCTTTTTTCCAAGGCCTTAAGGTGAAGCATTAAGTTGTTTACTTGTGACCTTTCTAATTTCCTAATATAGGTACTTAAACCTATAAATTTCCCTCTTAGGACTGCCTTCCTTGTGTCCCAAAGGTTTTGTTATGTCGTGTTCTCATTATCGTTTCACTCTGCGAATTTTTTGGTTTTCTTCTTGATTTCTTCATTGACCCATTCATCATTTAGTAGTGTCTTGTTTAGTTTTCATGATTTTATGTATGTTCTATAACATTTCTTGGTATTGATTTGTAGTTTGGCCCCATTGTGATCAGATAGAGTGCAAGGAATTATGTCAATTTCCTGTATTAAGATTTTCTTTGTGTCCTAATATAAGGTCTACTTTAGAGAATGTTCCATGTGCTGCTATTTGTTCTATGACCTCACTTAGTCCAGATGCATCTCTGTTTATTTTTTGCTGGGATGACCTGTCAATTGATGAGAGCGGGGTGTTGATGTCACCCAGTACAACTGTGTTTGGTGTTACCTGTGACCTTAGTACTTTTTTTCAGTTTTTTTTTTGTTTTTTTGTTTTTTGCTTTTTGAGGTAGGGTCTCACTGGCCTAGGCTGACCTGGAATTCACTATGTAGTCTCAGGGTGGCCTTGAACTCACAGCGATCCTCCTACCTCTGCCTCCCACGTGCTGGGATTAAAGGCGTGCTCCACCACATCTGGCTACTTTCTTTTTAATTTTTTAATTTTTATTAACATTTTCCATGATTATTAAAAAAAATCCCATGGTAATTCCCTCCCCCCCCCCGCTGACACTTTCCCCTTTGAAGTTCCATTCTCTATCATATTACCTTCCCATCTCAATCATTCTACTTACATATATACAATACCAACCTATCAAATACCCTCTTCCCTTCCTTTGTCTTCCCTTTATATCCCACTTTTAACTTACTGGCCTCTGCTACTAACTATTTTCCTTCTCACACAGAAGCCTAATCACTAATCATCTGTAGCTAGGATCCACATATGAGAGAGAACATGTTACTTTTTTTTTTTTTTTTTAACCTTAGTTCTAATAGCATTTGTTTGATGAAAGTGGGAGCCCCCATGTTAGGTGCATACATGTTTAAGATTGTAATGTCCTCCTGCTGGGAGTGTGCCTTTAATCAATATAAAATGACCTTGCTTATCTTTCCTAACTAAATTTGGTCTGAAGTCTACTTTGTTAGATATTATAATAGTGACCCCTGCTTGTTTTCTAGGCCCATTTGCTTGAAACATCATATTCCAACTTTTTACCCTAACATAGTATGCATTCCTTGTAGAAAGGTGAGTTTCTTATAGGCAACAAATTGAAGGATACTGCTTGTTCTTTTTAAAATTTTAATTTAATTATTATTTGTTTCTATGAGGTAGGTTCTCACTCTACTCCAGGCTGATCTGGAATTCACTATGTAGTCTCAGGCTGACCTTGAACTCATGGCAATTCTCCTACCTCTGCCTTCTAAGTGCTGGGATTAAAGGCATGTGTGATCATACCCAGCTATTTCTATTTATTTATTAGAGACAGAGAGAGGGAGAGAAAGAGAGAGGGAGAATGGGTATACCAGAGCCTTTAGCCACTGCAAACAAACTACAGATACATGCACCACCATGTGCATCTGGCTTATGTGGGACATGGAGAATCAAATCTGGATCCTTAGGCTTTGAAGGCAAGCACCTTAACCACAGCCATCTCTCCAGCCCAGATCCTGCTTAAACACCCAGTCTGCAGACCTGTGTCTTTTGCTTGGGGTACTGAGGCCACAGATATTAAGAGTTATTATTGAGAGTCGTGTATTTATTTTTGCCATTTTTCTTGTTTGGTAGTTTTTTCTGGTTTTATCTTTGCTTTCTTCTATTAACTAGTATTTGAGTATAGTTTTTTTTTTCCTTTTATTTATTTATTTATTTATTTGAGAGCGACAGACACAGAGAAAGACAGATAGAGGGAGAGAGAGAGAATGGGCGCGCCAGGGCTTCCAGCCTCTGCAAACGAACTCCAGACGCGTGCGCCCCCTTGTGCATCTGGCTAACGTGGGACCTGGGGAACCGAGCCTCGAACCGGGGTCCTTAGGCTTCACAGGCAAGCGCTTAACCGCTAAGCCATCTCTCCAGCCCATGGTTTGTTTTTTCCAGCTTATGTATATGTGTGCTTTTCTTTCTCTTCAGCATGGAGGATCCTGTCAAGTATTTTCTGTAGAGCTGGTTTTGTCTTCAAATATTCCTCTAGCCTGCTTTTGTCATGGAATGTCCTTATTTCTCCATCTATTTGAATGGATAGCTTTGCAGAATAAAGTAACCTTGGTTGGCAGTTGTTATCTTTCAGAACTTGGAATTCATCATTTCAAGCCCTTCTGGCTTTTAAAGTTTGTGTTGAGTAATCTGCTATGATCCTGATGGGCTTTCCTTTGTATGTGACTTGATTTTTCTCTCTAACTGCTTTCAATATATTTTCTTTGGTTTGTATGTTTGGTAGTTTAATTATAATATGGTGAGGAAAGGTTATTTCCAGGTTTTGTCTGTTTGGTGTTCTAAAGGATTTCTGTATCTGCATTGGCATCTTTTTCCCAATTTGGGGGAAGTTTTCTTTGGTTTTGTTGAGTAAAATTCTTCTCCTTGAATTCTTTGGTTTGATCTTTTCATAGTGTCCCAAATATCTTGAAATTCCTCTTCATACCTTCCTATTAGTTTGTCTTTCTCTGTATTGGACTGTATTAGGTCTGCCACCTAGTCTTCTAATTTAGATATTCTGTTCTCTCCTTCATCCATTCTACTGGTGAGGTGGTTTTTTTTTTTTTTTCAAACAGAGATTTTTAAAATTTCACTGACTGTTCTACATTGCTAGTATTTCTGACTTGTTTTTCTTTATTATTTCTATTTCCTTACTTATGTCTTTTATTGACCTCCTTGTTTCATTAGACTGGTTTCCTGTGTCTTCTTTGATTCCTTTGATTTTCTCTTTAATTTCTTTGAACATATTTATAATCATTCTTTCTTTTAAATTTATTTTATTTTATTTATTTGAGAGTGACAGACAGAGAGAAAAAGAAGCAGAGAGAGAGAGAATGGGCACGCAAGAGCTTTCAGCCACTGCAAACGAATTCCAGACACGTGGGCCCCCTTGTGCATCTGGCTAACGTGGGTCCTGGGGAATCGAGCCTTGAACCGGGGTCCTTAGGCTTCACAGGCAAGCGCTTAACCGCTAAGCCATCTCTCAAGCCCTATAATTATTCTTTTGAAATCTTTCTCAAGCATTTTCTCTAAATCAGTCTCACTGGAGGTCATTTCTAATGCATTAATATTTTTGGTGGATTTATATTGTATTGATTTTTTGTGTTCCTTGTATTCTAATGTAGAGATTTTTTGTGGATGGTGGCTGAAGTTCTGCTGGTCCTTATGATCCTTTCTCATGAGCTGCTCCATTGGCCCCTGCTATCCTCCCTTCACATTTGTTGAGTTTATGAGGAGGCTAGTGTGAGTGGAAAATCCAATCTCTCTCTTTTTTTTAAATTTGAGACAGAAAGAAAAAGAAAGAATGGATGTGCTAGGGCCACTAGCTACTGCAAACAAACTCCAGACACATGCATCACCTTGTGCATCTGGCTTATGTGGGACCTAGAGAATCGAACCTGGATCCTTAGGCATCACAGGTGAGCACCTTCGCTGCTAAACCATCTCTCTAGCCCTCAATCTTTTTTATATTGATGTCATCATCTTTTCTCCCTATTATGAGGGTCCTGTGAGGTCATAGATATTGAGGCCATTTTGTGCCTAGAAGATTGCACCATAACCTGGCTCTTACTTTCTTTCCACCACCTCTTCTGCAATAGACCCTGAGCCTTGGAAGATATCTTAGAGATATCTCCGTGCTGAGCACTCCCATGTCAGACAACTTAAAAAATTTATTTACTGAAAAAAATATATAGAGAAAGGCAGATATATATATCTTCAACACCATCTTCAACACCATCACCACCACTACCACCACCACCACCACTATCATCCACCACCACTACCACTGTCACCACCACCATCACCACTCACCACCATTACCACCACCACCACCATCACCATCATCATCACCACCAGCATCACCACCACCACCACCACCATCACCATCACCATCATCACCACCACCACCACCATCACCATCACCATCATCACCACCATCACCACTCACCACCATCACTCACCACCATCACTCACCACCATCACCACCACCACCACCACCACCACCACCACCACCATCACTATAACCACCCACCACCATCACCACTCACCACCATTACCACCACCACCACCATCACCATCATCATCACCACCAGCATCACCACCACCATCACCACCATCACCACTCACCACCATCACCACTCACCACCATCACCACCACCACCACCATCACCATCACCATCATCACCACCATCACCACCACCATCACCACTCACCACCATCACTCACCACCATCACCACCACCACCACCACCATCACTATAACCACTCACCACCATCACCACTCACCACCACCACCAGCACCATTACCATCATCACCACCAGCATCACCACTCACCACCACTACCATCACTACTCACCACCATTACCACCACCATCACCATCATCACCATCATCACCACCACCACTACAACACCACCACCACTCACCATCATTACTACCCACAACCACCATCACCACCACCATTACCACCCACCACCATCACCACCACTACCATCACCATCAACACCATCACCACGACCACAACTGTACCACCACCACCACCATCACCATCAACACCATCACCACCACTCACCATCACCATTGCTACCCATGATCACCACCACCATCAACACCCACCGCCACCACCATCAACACCATCATTACCACCATCACCATCACCACCACCACCACTACCACTCACCCACTGCTACCACCACCACCAGCATAACCATCACCACTCACCACCACCACAAAGCCATAGGACAAATGATCATTTTTTTACTCAGGACAAGAAAAATAATTGTCTTACATGGAATCTAGAAGTTAGATAATACTAAGGAAAATAATGAAAACATTTAAAACACACTTAGAGAGTCATATTTTGAGAGCTATTGGATTGTCTGAAATGTCCTGCTCACCATCTTTCTCTTTTTATTTTATTTATTAATTTTTAAATTTTTATTTATTTTTATCCACTTATTAGAACCATCTCCCAAGGACTCTTTTTTACTAGATATTAATCCTCTTTCAGATATATAGCTGGTGAAGATTTTCTCCCATTATGTAGGTTGCCTCTTTGCTTTTTTCACTGTGTCCTTTACAGTACAAAATCTTTGTAATTTCATGAGGTCTCAGTGATTAATCTGTGGTTTTATTGCCTGAGCAATTGGGGTTGTATTCAGAAAGTCTTTACCAAGACCAATATGTTGAAGGGTTTCCTCTACTTTTTCCTCTAGCAGTTTCAGAGTTTCCAGTCTGATGTTAAGGTCTTTAATCCATTTGGACTTAATTCTTGTGCATGAAGAGATAGAAGGATCTATTTTCATCCTTCTACAGATACATATCCAGCTTTCCCAACACCATTTGCTGATGAGGCTGTATTTTCTCCAATGAGTATTTTTGGCATTTTTATCGAATATCAGGTGGCTATAGTTACCTGGACTTACATCTGGCTCCTCTATTCTGTTCCATTGATCTACATGTCTGCTTTTGTTCCAGTACCACACTGTTTTTGTTACTATGGCTCTTTACTATAGGTTAAAATCTGGTATGGTGATACCACCAGCCTTTTTTTTTGTTGGTCAGTATTGTTTTAGATATTCGAGGTTTTTTGTGATTCCAAATGAATTTTTGGATTGTTTTTTCTATTTCCATGAAGAATGCCTTTGGAATTTTGATGGGGATTGCATTAAATGTGTAGATTGCTTTTGGTAAGATTGCCATTTTCACAAGATTGATTCTTCCAATCCAGGAACAAGGGATGTTTCTCCACTTTCTAGTGTCTTCTGCAATTTTTTGCTTGAGTGTTTTAAAGTTCTCATTGTAGAGATTCTTTCCTTCCTTCCTAGGTTTATTCCAAGGTAATTGCCTCATTGTTATGGCTAAGACTTCCAGTACTATATGAAATAAAGTGGGGACAATGGACCCCTTGTCTTGTTCCTGATTTTAGTGGAAAAGCTTCCAGTTTTCCCCCACTTAGTAATATGTTGGCTGTAGGCTTGTCATAAATAGCCTTTATTATATTGAGATATGTTCCTTCTATTCCCAGTCTCTGTCAGACTTTTATCATGAAGGGATGTTGGATTTTGTCAAATGCCTTTTTGCATCTAATGAGATGATCATGTGAATTTTGTTCTTCAGTCCATTTATATATTTATCAAGTTCTATATGTTGAATCATCCCTGTGTCTCTGGGATAAAGCTGACTTGGTTGGGATGAATGCTCTTTGTGATATACTTTTGTATTCTGTTTGACAGTATTTTGTTGAGAATTTTTGCATCTATGTTCATGAGGGAGATTGGTCTGTAATTTTCTTTTTTTGTTCTATCTTTGCCTGGTTTTGGTATCAGAGTGATGCTGGCTTCATAGAAGGAATTTGGTAGAATTCCTTCTTTTTCTATTTGCTGGAAAAGCTTAAGAAGCAATGGTGATAGCTCTTCCTTGAAGGTTGGTAAAATTCAGCAGTGAATCCATCTGGGCCTGGGCTTTTTTTAGTTGGGAAATTATTGATAACTGTTCGGATCTACATGTTTGTTATAGGTCTTTTTAAGTGATTAATCTCATCTTGATTTAATTTAGGTAGGTCATGTAAATCAAGGAACTCATCCATTTCTTTCAGATTTTCATAGTTTGTGGAGTATATGCTTTTATAGTATGTCCCTATGATTTTTTGAATTTCTCTGGAATGGGTTGTGATGTTACCTTTTACATGTCTGATTTTATTAATTTGTGTCTCTTCTCTCTTTCTTTTGGTCAGAATTGCTAAGGGTTTATCAATCTTGTTTATCCTTTCAAAGAACCAACTCTTTGTTTCATTAATTCTTTGGATTTTTTTGTTTCTATTTCATTAACTTCTGCCCTAATCTTTATTATTTCTTCCCGTCTACTGATTTTTGGTTTGCCTTGTTCTTCTTTTTCCTAGGCTTTAAGGTGTAGCATTAGGTCGTTTACTTGTGACCTTTCCAATTTCTTAACATAGGCACTTAAAGCTATAAATTTACCTCTTAGGACTGCCTTCATTGTGTCCCAGAGATATTGGTATGTAGTGTTCTCATTATTGTTTGACTCTATAAAGTTTTTGATTTCCTTCTTGATTTCTTCATTGACCCATTCATCATTTAGTAGTATATTGTTTAGTTTCCATGATTTTGTGTATGCTCTATAGCCTTTCTTGCTATTGATTTCTAGTTTAATTCTATTTTGGTCAGATAGAATGCAAGGAATTATTTCAATTTTCCAGAATTTTTTAAGATTTGCTTTGTGTCCTAATATATGGTCTATTTTAGAGAATGTTCCATGTGCTGCTGAAAAGAATGTATATTCTGCAGCATTTGGATGAAATATCCTGTTTGGTAGTTTGATTATAATATGGCGAGGAGAGGGTCTTTCCAGGTTTTGTATGGCTGGTATTCTAAAGGCTTCCTGTATCTGCATTGGCACCTCTTTCCCAATTTGGGGGAAGTTTTCTTCTATGATTTTGTTGAAGACGCCTACTATGCCTTTGGAGTGGAATTCTTTTCCTTCTACTATGCCCTGAATTCTTGTTTGATTTTTTCATAGTGTCCCAAATATCTTGAAATTCCCACTCATACTTTTCTATATGTTTGTCTTTCTGTTTGTTGGACTGATCTGCCATGTGGTCTTCTAGCTTAAATATTCTGTCCTCTCCTTCATCCATTCTACTGATGAGATTTTCTACAGAGTTTTTTATTTCATTGACTGTGTTCTTCATTGGCAGTAATTCTGACTGGTTTTTCTTTATTATTTCTATTTACTTATTTATGTCTTGTATTGCCTTCTTTATTTCATTTAATTGGTGTCCTGCGTCTTCTTTGATTCCTTTATTTTCTCTTTCAGTTCCTCTCTGACTCCTTTGATTTGTTCTTTGACTTCTTTGAACATATTTACAATCATTCTTTTGAAATCTTTCTCAGGCATTTCCTCTAACTTGTTCTCACTGGAAGTCATTTCGGGTGCATTAATACTTTTAGGTGGATTTATATTGTATTGCTTTTTAGTGTTTCTTTTGTTATAATGTATATATTTTTGCATCTTGGATTAAGTTAATGCTTGGATTTTGTAGCTAGCTGGGTATTCTTACCTGTATCAATTGATCTGATGTTATATATCTTCAGGGTAGAAACTTAAGAGAGGGAGAGGGAGAGGGAAAGGGGGAGGGATGGGGAGAAAGAGGGGGAAGAGAGGGGGGGAGAGGGAGGTAAGTAGGGGGGAGGGGGGAGAGAGAGGGAAGAGAAGGAGAGAGAATATGAATGAGTTTAGACCAAAGCAGCCAGCAGGGTAAAAGCTTTACCCTAAAACCAAATTTCAGTGCCACAACTTGTTTAACCTCCACACTGAGCTATTAGTCAAGGAAGCCCATGGGATCCCCAAAACCATGCAGGCCATTGCCAAAGCACTTCAATACGCACCAGAACTAAATGGTAAGACTCCTGCTGAGTACACCATAGGCTGTAGTCAAGGGATATTGAGAGATTATGCCGAAACCGAGATGGAAGCCAGCTCCATGCTGGCTAGCTCTCATAGTGCTGTTAAGCCATCTCTCCAGCCCGCAATTTATATCAATTTGAAATTGGTGGACATTAACTATTTCATTTTTTGGAGATAATTTTCATACATATAGTTTTTTTTTTTTTCAAGGCAGTTATCTCACTGTAGTTCAGGCTGACCTGTAACTCATAGTGGTCCTCCTGCCTTTGCCTCCTGAGTGCTGGAATTAGTGTGTGCCACCATGTCTGGCCATTGATGTACTTGTTTGTTTTCAAGGTAGGGTCTCACTCTAGCCCTGGCCGATCTGGACGTCATTCTGTAGTTTCAGGCTGGCCTCCAATTCATAATGACTATACTACCTCTGCTTCCTAAGAGCTGGGATTTAAGGCATGTGCCACCATGCTTGAGTGATGTCTTTGAAAGATATTTTAATTAATTTATTTGCAAGGAGAGAGAGGGAAAGAATGGGCATGCCAGGGCCTCCAGCCACTGCAGATGGACTCTAGATCTGACTCCACATAGGCACTGGGGAGTCAAACTCAGGACCTTAGGCTTACCTTCAGTTAAGTATCTTAACTGCTGAGACATCTCTCCAGCCTTTCTTTTTTTCTCCTAGGTAGGCTTTCACTCTAGTTCAGACTGACCTGGAATTCACTGTGTAGTCTCAAGGTGGTTTTGAACTCACTGTGATCCTCCTACCTCTGCCTCCCACGTGCTGAGATTACAGGTGTTCACCATCACACCTGGCTCATTGTCTGTATTTTTGTGTTTATTTGCAAGCAAAGGGGGTCAGGGGAGAGAGAGAGAATATCTGGGTGGGCCAGGGCCTCAGCAACTCCAAATGAACTTCAGATGAGCCACTTTGTGGATCTGGCCCTATGTGGGTACAGGGGAATCAAATTCAGGTCATTAAGGTTTGTAGGCAAGTACCTTAACCTGCTGAGCCATTTATGCAGCCCCTGTTGTCTTTCTCTCTCTCCCTTCTTCATCATCCATGACATGTTGATGGGGCCAATATTGCGTAAGTAATGACAGCTGCTGTGTGGTCACGTATGCAATTTAGGAATTTATTTTTATTTTTTTAACAACTTCCATGATTATAAAAAATAACCCATGGTAATACCTTCGCTCCCCCCACTTACTCCTTTGAAACTCCATTCTCCATCATACCCCCTCCCCATCTCAATCAGTCTTTTACTTTTGATGTCATGATCTTTTACTCCTGTTATGATGGTCTTATGCAGGCAGTGTCAGGCACTGTGAGGCCATGGATATCCAGGCCATTTTGTGTCTGGAGGGAGCATGTTGTATGGAGTTCTGCCCTTACTTTGGCTCTTACATTCTTTCCACTACCTCTTCCGCATTAGACCCTGAGCCTTGGAAGGTGTGATAGAGATATTGCAGTACTGAGCACTGTGGTCATTTCTTTCCATCACCATGATATCTTCTGAGTTGTCCCAAGGTCACTGCCATCTGAAAAGGGATTCTCTACCAAAAGTGAGAGTAGCATTAATATAAAGGTGTGAACATTAAGAGTAGTGCTTACTGCACAGTTTGATAAGGACAGTATATACATTTAGCCAGACAGCAGCAGACGTTACACCCCTAGGTCTCATGACTAATCCTGTTTTAAGTTACAGTATCAGTGATGTATTCCCTCCCATGGAGCGGGCCTTCAGTCCAATTAGAGGGCAGTTGGTTTCCCCCAGACAGACATGCCACTATTGCACCCATTAGCTCATTTGGCCTGGCTGGCCAAATATAAGGCTTGTAGTGTACACTGTTCATCAATTTAGGAATTTTAAGTCCTAACAAATACCTCTGATAGCAATGTCATGAGCAAAGGTAAGGCAGAACTTTTAAACTGTGCGAACCTTTTCTTTTCTCAAGGTAGGGTCTCGCTGTAGCCCAGGCTGACCTGGAATTAACTGTAGAGTCTCAGGGTGGCCTTGAACTCATGGCACTCCTCCTACCTCTGCCTCCCAAGTGCTAGGATTAAAGGTGTGTGCCACCACGCCCAGTTGCAAACCATATTTTCATGTGTGGGTAAAGAAGAAAGCAGTCTGGGAGTAATTTTCTGGGAGTAATTTTGCCAGATGCAAAAGGTGGCACATGTATCTGGAATTTGTTTGCAGTGGCTAAAGGTTCTGGCACACCCATTCTATTTGCTTCTTTCTCTCTCTAATGAAGTAAATAAATAAAGGTGTGCATCACCATGCCTGGCAATTTTTATTTTAGCTGCTGCAAATAAACTACAGATGCATGTGCCACTTTCTACATCTGGCTTTATGTGGTTACTGGGGAATCAAACCTGGGTCATTAGTCTGCAGGCAAGTGCCTTAACCAATGAACCATCTCTCCAGCCTAAGTTTTTTTTTTATTTTTATTTACTTGAAAGAGGGGGGAAGAGAAAGAGAAAATTGGTGTACCAGAGCCTCTAGCTGCTGCAAATGAACTCTACATGCATGTGCCACATTGTGCACCTGGCTTATGTGGGTCCTTGGGAATTGAGCTTAGGTCCTTTGGCTTTGCAGGCAAGGGTTTAACCGCTAAGCCACCTCTCCAGCCCTGTCCCCTTTCATTGAAGCAGGGTCTCACATTATCCCAGGCTGGTCTGAAAGGCATGGCACTCCTCTTACCTCATCAGTACTGGAATTGAAGACTCCCGACTCTGAAAATGGAAATTTAAGATACAGAAAAGAATTAACTGACGAAGCTATGTTCCTGAAGGATTCAGGAAGTACAGAATCCTCTGTAGGGGAGTATAGGTGAAGACGCAGAGAGGACTGTAAATAGAGTGACCCTGAGAGAGTGCACACAGCTGATTTGTCTGTCAAGAGAAAAAAGGGGGTGGGGAAATGGCTCGGTGGTTAACAGGGTCTCCAGTGCAAGCATAGAGGCGAGAGACCCTCGAACTGATCTCTCCACACACACACACACACGTAGCCTGACATGGCCACACGTTTATAAATAAATATTGTCAGTAATTTAAACAGATGCCATTCTGAAAAGTGAGAGATAAAGAGGCGCAATTAGACAATAATCCAGGGCAAGGATTTTATTTATTTGGAGAGAGAAAGAGGCAGAGAGAATGGGCGCTCCGGGGCCTGCAGCCAATGAAAACAAACTTCACGTGCCACCTTGTGCATGTGGCTTAAGCGGGTACTGGGGAATCTTTATGCTTCATCGCTAAACCATCTCTTCTGCCAAAGAATTTTTTATTTTAAAACGGTTTTTTCTTTTATTTGTGAGGAGAGCGAATATAGGCGTACAAGGGTCTTCTGCTGCTGCGAATTAACCCCAGATGCATGCGTCACTTTGCGCATCTATATTTACGTGGGTCCTGGGGAGGCAAACCGATGGCTGTAAGCTCTGCAAACAGGTACCTGTAACGGTAGAGCCATTTTCCCCAGCCCAAAGAGGTTTCTTGTCGCGGTGCGGTCTCGCTCTAGCCCAGGCAGACCTCGCTCTCACGACGCTCCCCACCCCAAGTTCCCCAGTGTCCCCGCACAACGCGGTCGAGCAGGCGGCGCCCGCCCGGCTCCGGCACACTCCAGAGCTAATCGGCGGCGGAAGCAGTCTCGAGTCGCGAGCCCCGCCCCTTCCGGGGTCAGTGATCCGCCCCTTCCGGGGTCAGTGATCCGCCCCTCCCGCCTCCTTCCGGCCCCTCCCGGCCGGCCCGCGGGCGCGAGCGGGCTCAAGATGGCGGCCGAGCTGGAGTACGAGTCCGTGCTGTGTGTGAAGCCCGACGTCAGCGTCTACCGGATTCCGCCGCGGGCCTCCAACCGCGGCTACAGGTACCAGGCGAGGCGCTGCGGCGCGGCCTCCGCGGCCTCCCTGTTCGGGCGGGGCTGGCCGCCGCTTCCCTGCGTTGCCGGTCCCCGCGCCGCTTCTGCTCTGCACGGCTGGAAGCCTTGCGGGCTCTCGTTCGTGACGCGCCGCCCGCCGGGTCTCCCGTGCCCAGTCATGCTGGGCCCCGTCTGTGGGCGCCCGCGACCTGAGGCCGCGCTCAGCGCACCGCACGCCGAGCACCCTTGAGCCCAAACGGTCCGCTGGCCACTGCTGGGACGATCTTGTTGCTGACCCTGCGGTCAGTCTCCTCGCCCACCCTTACCCGCAGTGGGCAGCAGTAAGACCCGGCTTCCTCTTGTTCCTTTCCATTATGGTCTTCTTTGGGTTTTATTAGTCTACGGTGTTTTCCGACTACCTTTCCTTCCGCCCTCCCTCCCGCAGTCCGTTTTCTTGTTCAGTTAGCTCAGCATTTTCTCTGTAGGACCTAACCGACCACCTTGTAATCCAGCGATTTTGTGAGGGTGTGAGGATGGAAGACGCTATGGAATTGAAAGAAAATGTGCATGTTAAAAACTAAGTTAAAAGCCGGGCGTGGTGCCGCACGCCTTTAATCCCAGCACTCTGGAGGCAGAGGTAAGAGGATTGCAGTGAGTTCAAAGCCACCCTGAGACTACGTAGTGAGTTCCAGGTCACCCTGAGCTACAGTGGACACCCTATCCCGGAAAACAAAACAAACCAAGAAAGCCACCACAAAATAGTACCTGTACAAAGAAATACATGCAGCAGGCTTGTTCCTTGTGTTTTCCATTCATACTTAAGAGTAACTCAGCGTTATAACTAGCATAGGTAATGACCCATTACAAAGTTAGTAGATGGGCACCTCTAGAATGTTGTTTTGAGCAGATTGAGATACTTGGGGGTAGAACAACAAGAGGGAAGAAAATGTCCTACGAGGATTTGTCTTCAGCAGCTGTGTTCAAAACCCCTGCCGGGACTGGGGTGTAGTGGCAGTGAAGTGCTTGCCTAGCGTGCCCATGGCTCTGGGTTCACTCTTCAGCACTGTGAAAACAAAAGGGAAAAAAAAAACTTCAGTAATGTTTCCATCCTCTTTATAGCATTGTGCTTACAACCTTGTTAAACTCATTTAGATCATTTATGGTCACTTTTCTTGTCTTCAAACATGTGTTTTTAGCCCAGGCAGGACTCAAGCTCATGATCCCCTGCCTTTGGCTACCAAGTGTTGGAATTTTAAATATGCATCACTACACTGGGCAGTCTTTAGGTTCTTTTATTTTTATTTTAGTTAGTTTATTTTTCTTTATTAGAGACCAAGAGAAGTCGTGAGAGTGAGAATGGACACACCTCCTTGTGCATCTGGCTTATATGTGTCCTGGGGAATCTAACCTGGGTTCTTAGGCTTTATAAGCAAGTGCCTTAACTGTGAAGCCATCTCTCCAGCACTGCTTTTGGTTTTTTGGGGTGGAGTCTCACTCTAGCCCAGATTAACAGACTTACTTGGAACTCACTATGTAGTCTCAGGCTGTCCTTGAACTCACAGCAATTCTCCTACCTCCATTGTGTACCACCACTCCTGGCTTATTTTTTATATTTCCTTCCCTTTCTCTCTCCCACACACTCACATATACACGCAGAGCCTGAGTGTGTGAAGGTTAGAGGACAGCTTGAGATGTTGGTCCTCAACCTTGTGCTGGGTTACAGGCAGGGCTGCTTCACTGCTGCATATGCCAGGCTAGCTGGTGGTCAGGCTCCAGTGCAGTCTCCTGTCTCCACCCCCCATCTTGCTACAGGTGCGCTGCGATTGGGTAAATTCAAGTCACTTGCTTGTGCAGCAAGTGTTTTTACCCATTGAGCCATCCTTCTAGCCCAGTCTTCAAGCTCTTAAGAGGGCAATTGTTAATAGCTTATAATTTGACCTTTTTTTTAAAAAAAATCCATTTTATTTATTAATTTTGCGAGAAAGAGGGAGTCGGGGGGAGAGGGAGAGAATGGGCGCGACAGGGCCTTCAGCCACTGCAAACGAACTCTAGGCTGTGATCCTTGTGCATTTGGCTAACGTGGGTCCTGGGGAATCGAACCAGGGTCCTTTGGCTTTGTAGACAAACACCTTAACTGCTAAGGCATCTATCTCTCCAGCCCTAATTTGTCCTTTTTAATACTCCTAGTAAAACAAATCAGAATGTGCTGTTTTAGTAAATTGGTCATACATATTAAGTTCATGCAAACACAGCTATACTTTTTTATTTTTATTTGTTTGGTTTTTTGAGATAGGGTCTCATTCTAGCCCAGGCTGACCTGGAATTCATTCTGTAACCTGGGCAGGCTTCAAACTCACAGCCCCTTGAGTGTTAGGATGATTTTAGGCATGAGCTACAGTGTCCATCCTGCCTTCTTTATCTCAGTCATTGTCCAGTTGTTTACTCAGGCTCTGCACCTTGAGTTTTTCTTTTTTTGGTGGGGGTGGGGAGGCAAGGATAGGAGGAATTGCACCTTGAGGATTTTTGTTTGTTTTTTGTTTTTTCAAGGTAGGGTTCCGTTCTGGCCCAGGCTGGCCTGGGATTCACTATATAGTTTCAGCGTGGCCTCGAACTCACAGTGATTCTCCTACCACTGCCTCTCAAGTGCTGATCTTTTTTATTTTTATTTATTCATTTATTTTAGAAAGAGAGAGAATGGTGCACAGGGGCCTTAGTCACTGCACTCAAACTCCAGATGCTTGCGCTACCTAGTGTCCATGTGCGTGACCTTGCCATTGCCTCACCTTTTGTGTGTCTCGTTGACATGGAGTCTGGAGAGATGAATTTGGGTCCTTAGGCTTCTAAGGCAAGCACCTTAACCACTAAATCATTTCTCCAGCCCTCTTTTATCTTTTATTTATTTATTTGTGCCCCCCCCCCCCAGATAGGATCTCGGGCTAGCCCAAGATGACCCGGAATTCACTATAGTCTTAGGGTGGCCTTGAACTCATTTTTATCCTTCAACCTCTGCCTTCCAAGTGCTGGGATTAAAGGCATATGCCACCATGCCTGAACAGGTGCTCTAGGGCCTCCAGCCACTACAAACAAACTATAGATGCTTGTGCCACCTTGTGTATCTGGCTTATGTGGGTCCTGGGGAATCGAACCGAGGTCCTTTGGCTTTAACTAGCAAATGCCTTAACTGCTAAGCCATCTCTCCAGACCTTAAAACTTTTTTTATTGACAACTTCCATCATTATAGACAATAAACCATGATAATTCTCTCTCCTTCCCCACTTTCCCCTTCATAAATCCACTCTTCATTGTCTCAATTAGCCTCTTATTTTATTATTTTTTTATTTTTTGGTTTTTCGAGGCAGAATCTTGCATTAGCTCAGGCTGACCTGGAATTTACAATGTAGTCTCAGGGTGGCCTCCAACTCAACAGTCCCTACCTCTGCTTCCTGAGTGCTGGGATTAAAGGCGTGCGCCACCATGCCAGGCTGGCTCTTACATTCTTTCTGTCACCTCTTCTGCGATAGAACTGAGTATTAGAGGGTATTATAGAGATGTTTCAGTACTGAACATCTGTCACATCTCAGCAGTATGTTGCCTTTTGGGTGATCCCAGTGGTCACCACCATGTGGAAAGAAGCTTCTCTAACTAAAAGTGAGAGAAGCATTACTATATGGGTATGAGCATTAAGAAAAGTGCTTACAGTGCAGTTTGGTGAGCATAATTTATGCATTTAGCCAGACACCAGCAGGCATTACAACCCTAGAGCTCATTACCTCCCCTACCATAGGCTTTTGACTAGGTTTTCAATACTAGGCATGTATTCCCTCCCATAGAGCAGGCCTCCAGTCCGATTAGAGGGCAATTGGTTTCCCCCTTAACAGACTGCTGTTGTTGCATCTGTTGGGTTATTTAGCCTGGCTGGCCAAACTTAAGGCTTGCAGTGTACACTCTTGATTATCTCCACTGATGATTTCTGTCTTCCATAGTGCTGTGCAATGTAGCTGTTTCTAGCTTTCTGTCAGCTGGTGTATAGGGAGGAGGTTTTAGCTCAGCTTCAGCTTGATTCCTCAGGGTCCTTGCAACTCAAGCATGTCAGTCTAGCAATAAGGTTAGCCACCTGTATTCATGCTCTTTCAAGTCATCACCATGGCTCTCCTAGCACAGTTGTAGTAGTTTTTAAGCTAATCCTCCTGCTTCAGCTGTCATTCCCCTGCATCTCTTCTCCACAAGAAGAAATTATTCTTTTAAAATATAAAGGGGAAGGGACTCTCATTTGTCGACAGTCTGATGTGCCGTCTTCACTCACCATAAAAACTGAAGTTCTTTGCTGTCGTGCAAGTCCTGGTCTGCCCTGTTCCTCTGCCACTTTTACTCTGCTCTACAACAGCGGCTCCCTTCGGCTTCCTGGCTGCCCTCAGACATGCCAAGTAAGCTCTCCTCTCAGCACCTTTCTGCTCACCATGTGTACACCCTCCTCACTTGTGCTCCATTTCCTTGCTGCTCACATTTCACTCTCCCCACCCACCCAGGGTAGGGTCTTTCTGCTGTAGCCCAGGCTGACCTGGAATTCACTGTGTAGTCTCAGGCTTCCCTTGAACTCACAGTGATCCTTCTACCTTGGCCTCCTGAGTGCTGGGATTAAAGGTATATGCCACCACACCTGGCTATATTTCACTTTTGTGAGGCCTACCCTGACTTTGTTTTCCGTGATACTAGTAATTGACCTGGTGTGTGGTAGGTAAGCATTCTACCACTGAGCTACGTCATTGGCCCCCTTAGTACCCTCTTGAATCCTGTAGCCTATTTCATCTTTCACTGTCCTCCCAGAGTTACCAGCCTCCACATCCATCCCCTCTCCCCACCACACTCCAAGTTAGGGCCTCACTGTAGTCCAGGCTGACCTGGAACTCATTCTGCAGCCCCAGGCTGGCCTCGAACTCACAGTGCTCCTCCTACCATTGTCTCCTGAGTGAAGTGCTGGTATTAAAGGCTTTTGCTACCATGCTTAGCTTCACATTTTCTTTTTGCCTTGAATTTATAACCTAAGGTGCTAATTATGTTACTACTTATGTTCCCTTTTTACTGTCTGTCTTCTATTGGAATGTAAACCTATTGAGGGAAGACTCCTGGATTGCTGTTGTGTCCTAAGCATCTAGCATAGTGCCTGCCACTTAATAAATACTGTAAATGTTGGTTGAATATTTTAACCAATGAAAGATAATAACATGGTTAGTAATGTGTGAAAGATTTTCCCCTTTTGGCGGGTTTGTTTGTTTGTTTTTGGTTTTTCAAGGTAGGGTCTCACTCTAGGCTCAGGCTGACCTGGACTTCACTCTGTACTCTCAGGGTGGCCTTGAACTCTCAGTGATCCTCCTACCTCTGTCTCCTGAGTGCTGGGATTAAAGGCGTGTGCCACTACGCCCAGCTAGATTTCTGTTATAGATGTTTTGTCAGGTAGTTAAATTTTTTGTTTTTTTAGAGAGAGAGAATTGGCACGGTAGTGCCTCAGCTACTGCAGTCGAACTCCAGATACTTGCGACATTTAGTGGGCAAGTGTGACCTTGTGCTTGCCTCAGGCATACGTGGGATCTGGAGAGTTTAACATGGGTCCTTAGGCTTTGCAGGCATATGCTTTAACCACTAAGCCATCTCTCCAGCCCTCAGATGTTGTTACCTTAGTAATAAGAAAAAATTTCATTTGGTAGCATCATTTACAATGATAAAAATGGTGTCATCATTAGAAATTGTATTTTAGTTGTGTTTTTTTTGTGCTGGATTATAAGGGCTCTCAAGTATGTTT
The DNA here is from genome assembly GCF_020740685.1 of Jaculus jaculus. NCBI lineage: Eukaryota > Metazoa > Chordata > Mammalia > Rodentia > Dipodidae > Jaculus > Jaculus jaculus. The sequence goes on from NC_059124.1 coordinate 10,518,223, forward strand.
GGCAAGTGGTCTATCACTGAGCTACATCCCAAGCTCCCCAAAATTTAAATGTTTGATTGTTTTTATTTATATTTTACATATTTTTATTGATACTGATTAGATGATTAAAGTTGTCCAGTATAAACATTGTGACTTTATGTAGCATGAACTATCTAAGAATATCATGATTACTGGTAATTATTTAATAGATAGAATAGGCAGTTCAGGAAAGAGAACTAGAAATATAGTTAATGATTCTTGGTAGTCTTTATTATGTTCAGGAAATATAGCTCATGTCTGAGGCTTCCTGTTTTCCTGTCCTAGGGCATCTGATTGGAAATTAGACCAGCCTGATTGGACTGGTCGCCTCCGAATCACTTCAAAAGGGAAGACAGCCTACATTAAACTCGAAGATAAAGTTTCAGGTAAAGTGCAGATGACCCTGAATGTACTTCAAAGTGTAACTGGAATGGAAACAACTGTTCAGAGTTCATGCTTGCTTCCTTTGCTCATAGAGGTTTTTTTTTTTTCTTGTCTGTCAGGGGAGCTTTTTGCTCAGGCACCAGTAGACCAGTATCCCGGTATAGCTGTGGAGACAGTGGCAGATTCTAGCCGCTACTTTGTAATCCGCATCCAGGATGGTACTGGTAAGGGATTTGGAATTTTTAAATTGAGGGTTTTTTGGGGGGGGGTGAGGATTTCAAGGTAGGGTCTCACTCCAGCACAAGCTGACCTGGAATTAACTATGTAGTCTCATGGTGGCCTTGAACTCATGGCAATGGCAATCCTCCTACCTTTGCCTCCCACCTCCCAAGTGCTGGGATTAAAGGCATGTGCCAACACACCCAGGTTTATTTATTTATTTATTTATTTATTTGAGAGAGCTTGAGAGGCAGATAGAGATAGAGCATAGTCACTCCAGGGCCTCCAGTCACTGCAAACAAACTCCAAATGCATGCGCCATCTTGTGCATATGGTTTACATGGGCCCTGGCAAATCAAACCTGAGTCCTTTGGCTTTGCAGGTAGAAACCTTAAATGCTAAGCCATTTCTCAAGTCCTGATCTGGAATTTAAAAATATATGTATTTTGTTTATTTATTTATTGGAGGGAGGAAGGAAGGAGGAGAGAGAGAGAAAATTAAATGGGTGTGCCAGGGCCTTTAGCCATTGCAAATGAATTCCAAACACATGTATATAGCACATGGGTACTGCTGAGTCAAACCTGGGTCCTTAGGCTTCACAGGCAAAAGTCTTAAATGTTAAGTCATCTCTCCAGCCTGGATCTGGTAATTTATTTTATTCTTTTAATTTTTTTAATGTTATTTTAGAGAGGGAGAGAAAAAGAATGGATGTGCCAAGGCGTTTAGCCACTGTAAGCGAACTCCAGATGCATGCGCCACTTTGTGCTTCTGCCTTACGTGGATTCTGGGGAATCAGACCTGGGTTCTTTGGCTTTGCAGGCAAATGCCTTACCATTAAGCCATCTCTCCACAACCCAGTGGAATTTTTGATGGGATAAGGTTAGGAAAACAGTCAGTGAACTTTAATAAAATTGTGTCCTAATTGCATTTCTCTTACTTTTTTTTTTTTGTTTTTTGTTTATTGAGGTAGGGTCTTACTCTGGCCCAGGTTGACCTGGAATTCACTATGTAATCTGAGGGTGGCCTCGAACTCATGGCAATCCTCCTACCTCTCCCTCCCCAATGCTGGGATTAAAAGTGTGTGCCACCACACCCGGCCCATTTATCTTACTTTTGTTGACTTAAGTTTTTCTTCTATCCTTTTCAAACTTACTGTAGGTATTAAAGGAGGATTAACATGTTATTTGTAATAGATATGAACTTAAGTTCAAGATATGGTGGTAATACATAGGCATTAAAACAAGATGTAAGCTGGGTGTGGTGACGCACACCTTTAACTCCAGCACTTGGGAGGCAGAGGTAGGAGGAGAATCACTGTGAGTTCAAGGCCACCAGGTCAGCCTGGGCTATAACAAGACCCTACCTCAAAACAGTAACAAAAAAAAAAGCCAAGATGCATACTTAACAAAGAACACTTTATGCTCATTATTATTTTATTATTATTATTTTTTTGTGGGACCTTCTTGAATCATCCATTTCTAAAGCAGTAATTCTCAGTCACAGCTCCATGGCTTAAAGTAGAGGCAGGTAGCCAAAGATCTTGTAGTATGTTTATGTGTGTATGTAGGTATATATAATATGTCTCATATATAATGCAGAGCCATAAGTATCTTGAGCAAGTTGTCTCTATTGCAGTTACTCAGTTTTGCTGTTGCACAGTGAAAGCTACGTTTGCTGTGAGGCCAATTTGATGGACTCTATTTCACTAATGCCATTTATAAACTAATGCTGTGGCAGAATTTGTTGACACCTCACCTATGAGGAAACACTTCACAGACTTCATGTAGTTAAGGAAGCTGATATGCTTTCATTGGGTTAGGAGGAGTTGTGGAGAACACACTCTGAACCTCTTCATCTCATCACCTATGGGGAAACACTTCACAGACTCCATGTAGTTAAGGAAGCTGATGTACTTTCTTTTTTTTTTTTTTTTTGGTTTTTCGAGTTAGGGTCTCACTCTGGCTCAGGCTGACCTGGAATTCACTATGTAGTCTCAGGGTGGCCTCGAACTCTCGGCGATCCTCCTACCTCTGCCTCCCGAGTGCTGGGATTAAAGGCGTGCACCACCACGCCCGGCTTCGATGTACTTTCTTTAGGTTAGGAGGAGTTGTGGAGAACACACTCTGAACCTCTTCATCTCATCACCTATGGGGAAACACTTCACAGACTTCATGTAGTTAAGGAAACTGAGGTACTTTCATTAGGTTAGGAGGAGTTGTAGAGAACATACTCTGAACCTATTCACTCTGAACCTGTTCATCTCATCACCTATGAGGAAACACTTCACAGACACCATGTAGTTAAGGAAACCAAGGTGCTTTCACTAGGTTAGGAGGAGTTGTAGAGAACACACTCTGAACCTCTTCATCTCATCACCTATGAGGAAACACTTCACAGACTTCTTGTAGTTAAGGAAACCAAGGTGCTTTCATTAGGTTAGGAGGAGTCGTAGAGAACATACTCAACCTGTTCATCTCATCACCTATGAGGAAACACTTCACAGACACCGTGTAGTTAAGGAAATCAAGGTGCTTTCACTAGGTTAGGAGGGGTTGTAGAGAACACACTCTGAACCTGTTCATCTCATCACCTATGAGGAAACACTTCACAGAATCCATGTAGTTAAGGAAACTGAGGTGCTTTAATTAGGTTAGGAGGAGTCGTAGAGAACACAATCTGAACTTCTTCACTCTTCTTGTCACAGGGCGCAGTGCATTTATTGGCATCGGCTTCACAGATCGGGGAGATGCTTTTGACTTTAATGTTTCCTTACAGGATCACTTCAAGTGAGTGGTTTGTCTTTATTGGTTCAGTAATTACAGGAATGCTGCTTCTCCAATGAATGAGTTGTCTCTTGTCACTTACCTATTTAGTAATTATTATGCCCAGATCACGGAGTCTCCAAAGACCACCAAGAGAGTCAGACATGTATGCAACAGCAAAGAGCTTTATTTTGGGCTTAAGCTCGGGCTCCAGACTTTACTAATGCAGAGCCCCGAATGGCATCTGGGTGGAGCTTTTATTAGTTTCAAACAAAGAAAAGGGGAATTTCCAATGTAGCAGTTACATGATTGGTTGACATTTAGCAAGAGCATATATGTTGCAAGCTGATTGGTCACATAGTAGCTGAGGAACCTTAAGCAAACTTATCTATAGTTGCAACAGCCACAGGGACGTTTAACATCTACTTGGTCCTTTTTTTTTTTTTTTTTTTTTTTTTTTGAGGTAGGGTCTCACTCTAGCCCAGGCTGACCTGGAATTCACTATGGAGCCTCAGGGTGGATTCGAACTCGTGGTGATTCTCCTTCCTGTGCTGGGATTAAAGGCGTGCGCCACCACGCCCTGCTACTTGGTCCTTTTTGATTGGCCCATTACAGGGATTATTTTGGGTTCTGAGCAGCTTGCGGTTGTTTCTCCCAGTAACTGCAAAGTGCTGTATCAGTAATTTGGGCCCTGCAGGGAAACAGAAACTTAGGCCTATTAATATCTTTAAAGTCTGTCATGGCGCTACTTGGGGCTCTTTAGTAATGTAGTTCATTATGACCTCAGGTTACTTGCTTCCTTGCCCTTGTGTCGGCCCAATTTCCTTTCTGTACGGTCTGTAATATATTTTAAGGACCTTGTACAGTGACCTGTGGTAATGCTTTTGTTTATGCCATTGGACAATTTACCCTTCCTTTTTAGATAGGAGGGGGAGGCATACAGTAACAGTGGGCCTGTTTGTGGAGAGCTGTGTGCCAAATTTTTGTTGTGTAGCTAATGTGTTTTGTGTCTGTGTTTCTTCAATCCACCTAACTTTGGCACAGCTATGGTGAAGACCACCGTGTAACGTCATCACTTCTTACCTCACCCAGGCATACTTTTCTCCTGGCTCATGAATCTCTGAAGTGGTAGAAAACCTCTCAGCACAGGGTGTAACATAAGAACCAAGTAACACATCCACGTTGTGGCAGCCCTCACCCATGGGGCTGGGCATAGTGCAGAATGCCTCCTTTTGGGGCGTCTAGTATGCATTCCTTCTGGGGCCTCACCCAGGTTTGCCTGTTTTGGCTTTTTTTTTTAAATATCTTAAATATCTTTTTTTTTTAATAGTCTCTTCTTCTGTTTTCTAAATAGATCTAGATTTGTGTGTTAGTTGTTGCTTTCAGGGAATTCCAAACTCAGATAATTTACTTTTTCCAAAGGTGGGTCAAACAGGAATCTGAGATTTCCAAAGAATCTCAGGACATGGATAATCGTCCTAAGTTGGATCTAGGCTTCAAGGAAGGACAGACCATCAAATTGAGTATTGGGGTGAGTATTGGTTTTTTTTTTCCTTAAATTAGCATCTTACTCTAGCCCATGCTGGCCTCGAATTCAGTCAGCAGCCAAGGCTGGCCTTGAAGTCAAGGCCGTCCTTCTGCCTCAGTCGTCTGAGTATGGGATTAAAGGTGTGCACTACCACGCCTGGCTGTGAATGTGATTGTTTTCCCCTTGTGGTAGTGTCTCAACTGGCCCAGGCTGACCTGGAATTCACTATGTAGTCTTAGGGTGGCCTTGAATTCACAGTAATCATCCTCTGTGCCTCCCAAGTACTGGGATTAAAGATTTTGTTTGTTTGTTTGAGGTAATGTCTTACTCTAGCTCAGGCTGACCAGGAATTCACTATGTAGTCTCAGGCTGGTCCCGAACTCACGGCGATCCTCGTACTTTTGCTTCTTGAGTGCTGGGATTAAAGAGGTGTGCCACTACAGCCACCACACTTGACTGTGAATATGATATTTTTGTTGTTGTTATTTTTTATTTTTTCAAGGTAGGTTGTTTGAGGTAGGGTCTTGCTCTATCTCAGGCTAACCTGGAATTCACCATGTAGTCTCAAGCTGGTCTTGAACTCTCAGCAGTCCTTCTACCTCTGCCTCCCAAGAGCTGAGATTAAAGTCATGTGCCACCATGCCTGGCTTTAATTAATTAATTTTTTTGGTTTTTGAGGTAGGGTCTTACTCTAGCCCAGGCTGATCTGGAATTCGTGTAGTCTCAGGGAGGCCTTGAACTCACAGTGAACCTCCTACCTCTGCCAAGGGCTGGGATTAAAGGCATGTGCCACCACGTCCAGCTTGTGAATATGATTTTTAAAGCAATAACATTTTTCTATTATTCTACAAGTCTGTGCCCTCCATTCATATTTCTTCTTTTTTGATTCTTTCTTCTTTTGTAGAACATTACAACCAAGAAAGGAGGTGCTTCTAAACCCAGGACTTCAGGGGCTGGGGGCCTAAGCTTACTCCCACCACCACCTGGAGGCAAAGTTACCATTCTCCCACCATCTTCCTCAGCTCCCATCAGCAATCATGTCACTCCACCACCCATTCCAAAATCTAACCATGGAGGTAATGATGCAGGTAAATCCAGACTTTTAACTGTGAAAAATCTCATGTTATGGTTTGCCAAGGAATGTTGATGTTTTCTGCTAGGAAGTTGCTTTTGGGGACTGACAAGGTGATTCTGCTAAAGGAATCAGTTTTTAAAATAAATATTTTATTTATTTATTAGAGAGAAAGAAAGAAGGAAAGAAAGGAAGGAAGGAAGAGGCAGATGGTAGGGGAAGGACATGCTATTGCCTCTCTAAGTCTTAAAAAAGAAGACTGTTTCCAGGCTGGGGAGCTGGCTACGTGGTTAAAGGTTCTTGCAAAACCTGCTGGCCTGAGTTCAGTTCCACAGTACCTAGGCAAAGCCAAGTGCACAAAGTAACACATGTATCTAGAATTTGTTGTAATTTCTGGTGGCAGGAGACCCTAGTATGCTCATACATATTTCTCTCTTTTAAGTAAATAAATAAAAACGTTTAAAAGAGATAGCCAGGTGTGGCGGCGCACGCCTTTAATCCCAGCACTCGGGAGGCAGAGGTAAGAGAATAGGCTTGAGTTCAAGGCCGCCCTGAGACTCCATATTGAATTCCAGGTTGGCTTGGCCTAGAGTGAAACCCTCCCTCAAAAAAACAAAAAAACAAAAAAAAAAAAGTATTTCTTTATTGTTTATGGTTAGATGCTAGAAGGCATGTGAGTCAGATGGACTGAGGTGATGGTATGGCTTTGGTACTTAGATCAAAATGTAACTTGTTATTTTAAAAATTATTATTTTTTGAGACATTGTCTTATGTAGCTCAAACCAATTTTTTATTTTGGTAGTGCTTTTGTTTTTAAAGTGGAATGCAATTTACATATAGTGAAATAGTCAGGTTTTAATGAACACAGCTATTATAAGGAAAGGAATGTAAACAGCATCTTTTTTGGTAAAATCACTTTAATGTTTTAGAAACCAAGGTCATGTAACATTCTCATTTTGTAGTTAGAAAACCAAAATGGAGAGAAGTTTTTCTATTTTTTATTTTTTTCTCAATTCTTATAACATCTTCCATGATTATAAAAAATATCCCATGGTAATACCCTCCCTTCCCCCACTTTCCCCTTTGAAATTCCATTCTCCATCATATCCCCTCCCCATCTCAATCAGTCTCTCCTTTATTTTGATGTCATGATCTTTTCCTCCTCTTAACGATGGTCTTGTGTAGGTAGTGTCAGGCACTGTGAGGTCATGGATATCCAGGCCATTTTATGTCTGGAGGGAGCCAAACTATCTTTGAACTAACTGTAGCGAAAGATGATTTTGAATTCCTAATCTACCTGTTTTCCTTCTCACTTCCCACGTGTGGAGATTATAGGTGTGTGCCACCACACACACACATATTTTTTCCTCCTTGTTTTTTTAAAGGTAAGGTCTTTACCACAGGCTGACCTGAAACTTATTCTGTGGCTCCAGGCTGGCCTTGAACTCATAGTGATCCTCCTACCTCTGCCTCCTGAGTGCTGGACACACAATTATTTATTATTTATTTGTGTATGTGTTGTGCCAGAGTCTCCTGCTACAGCAAATGAAAGCCAGACACTTGTGCCACTTTCTGTTTGGCTTTACATGGATGATAATGAATTGAACATAGGCCAATAGTTTTGTAAACAAGCAACTTCAACCTGTGATCCATCTGCAGAGGAATTCCAGATTCATGCACCACTTTGTGTGTCTGGCTTTATAAGGGTACTGGGGAACTGAACCTGGGCCATCAGGCTTGCATGCAAGAACCTTTAAACACTGAGCCTTCTTTCCGGCCCCCCACCCCAAATTTTCTTTTGAGGTAATTGTAGATTCATATGCAGTTACAAGAAATAAGGAAAGGAGCTGAGTATACTGGTGTACACCTATAATCCTAGCACTTTGGGGATAGAGGAAGATCAGGAGTTCGAGGCCATCTTAAGTAAATAGCATGCTCAAGGCTAACATGGACTATGTGAGACCCTGTCTCAGAAACCAAACCAAAACAAACCAGTGCAAAAAAATAATGAAATTTGTGTGTGCTCTTAATTGAGTATCCCTCAGTAGTGACATCTTACCAAACTGTTGTTGAATATTACAGTCATAAAATTGACACTGAAACCATCTTTTTTTGTTTTTGTTTTTTCAAGGTAGGGTCTGACTGTATGTAGCCCAGGCTGACCTAGAATTCAGGGTGGCCTTCAATTCACAGCAGTCCTCTTCCCTCCCGAGTGCTGGGATTGAAGGTGTGTACCACCATGGCTGGTGAAACCATCTTTAAAAATTTGTTTATTTGGGAGAGAGAGAGAAATAAGCAGACACAGAGTGAGTATGGGCATGCCAAGGCCTTCTGTCACTGCAAATAAACACCAGACACATGCGCTACTCTGCATCTGGTTAGGGAATTGAAACCAGGCTGTCATACTTTGCAAGCAGGTTCCTTTAGCTGCTGAGCTATGTCTTCGGGCATCTTCTAATCTAAAAGTTTTTTTTTGTTTTGTTTTGTTTTTAGGAATTTCTGTTTATTTATTTGAGAGAGAATGAGGCAGAGAGAGAGACAGAGAGAGAGAGAGAAAAATCGAGCGCATATCAAGGCCTCCAGCCACTGCAAACGAATTCTAGATGCATGTGTCACCTTGTGCATCTGGCTTATATGGGTACTGGAGAATCAAACCTGGGTCCTTAGGCTTTGCTAGCAAGTGCCTTAACCACTAAGCTATTTCTCCAGCCCTCATCTTCTGATCTTATTTAATAGTATTCTCATTTATGTGGACATGTATATACATGTGTCTCTTTATGCAATTTTATTGTGGTGTTATGGATTCACCATCATAGTCAGTAGGCTGTAGAATAGTTCTGTCACTGTAAGGATCCTTTGTATTACCCTTTTACATTCACACCCATCTCCCTTCTAGCTTTTCTTCCCCACTCCTTGACTTTTTTTTTGTTTTGTTTTGTTTTGTTTTTCGAGGTAGGGTCTCACTCTGGTCCAGGCTGACCTGGAATTAACTCTGTAGTCTCAGGGTGGCCTTGAACTCACGGCGATCCTCCTACCTCTGCCTCCCGAGTGCTGACTTTTTTTTTCTAATACCACATTTTATTCAGATTTTACAAAGGCCTGCGGGAAGGGGAAAGCTGGGAGGTAAGGGGAAATAAAGTGGGGAAAAGAGAAGTATACCATGTAGAGCCCAGGATCTGGGGAGAAAGCATGGAAAGAAAAGAGAAATGAAAGTTCAAGGAGCTCCTGGCACGTGGGGAGCTAGAGGAGAAAAGGAACCTATGCGGAGAGTAAAGGCTAGGGTACCCTCCCAACTGGGCCTGGGCTAGAGCCTAGGCCGAGCCAGTCCAGGCTCAGCTGAGGGAAAAACTCACCCACAGCTATAAGTTCTCAAGTGATCAAAGAGCGAGCCCCATCCTTGACTCTTAATCACTGATTTGCTCTTTGTATAAATTTATGTCTTCTTTTGTTTTCTTTTCTCTTCTTTTCTTAACAGTCTACTTTTTATCTAAGATTATAGATTCAAACAAATAATCTGAACCTTTTACCTGGTGAGGTACAATTTAATATATACAAAAATACAAGAGGAAGAAAGACCAGGAAAGGAAAGAAGTGGTGCTGATGGCAGGGCCTCAGCAGGGCTGCAGATGAAGCCCACAACAGACTTTTAAACAAAGTCTCTCAAGCTGAAGGAAGATGCAGGGCTTGGTTCTCACAGGCTGGAACAGTGCTTTCTTCATGAAATGCAACTGTAGGCTGAGCCAGGACAGGGCAACTTAGAAGCACACACACAGCTGACCAGGAACTTAGAGAAAAGTCTCCAATGCAGTCAGCAGTCCTGGCCTTTCCTCTTTTTCCCCCTGATATTTATTTATTTGCAAGCAGAGAGAGGTGAGAGGAGGGGCCAGGGAGGGACTGACAGAGAATGGGCCTGCCAGGGCCTCCAGCTGTTGCAAACCAATTCCAGATGCATGCTTCACTTTATCCATCTGGCTTTACTTGGGCACTGAGGAACTGAACCGGGGACATTAGGCTTTACACACGCAAATATCTTAACCACTAATCCATCTCTGTAGCCTAATTTTTTTTTTACCCGAAGTAGGGTTTCATTCTAGCTCAGGCTGACCTGAAATTCACTATGTACTCTCAGGGTGTCCTTGATCTCATGGCAATCTTATTACCTCTGCTTCCCAAGTGCTGGGATTAAAGGTGTGCATCACCACACTGAGCATTGTAGTCTAATTTTTAAAAAATTATTTATTTGCCAAGGGGGAGAAAGAGAGAATGAATATGGGTGGGCTAGGGCCTCTTGCCACTGCAAACAAACTCCAGATTCGGGCGCCACTTTGTGTATCTGGCTTTACATACGTTCTGGGAACTTTGCAAGCAAGTGCCTTTAAGTACTGAGCCATCTTTTCAGTCCCCTGCATAAATTTCAGGAGTGTTATATAAATGAGATCATTCAGTCAGTAACTTAAGGATTAGCTTTTTTTTTTTTTTTTAAAGTTATTTATTTATTGAAAGGGAGGGAAAGAGAAAGCGAGCCAGGGCCTCAGCCACTGCAAACAAACTCCAGATGAATGTGCCCCCTTTTGCAGGCAAACGTCTTAACCGCTAAGCCATCCCTCCAGCCCTAAGGATTGGCTTTTAAAAAAAATGCTTAGCATAATTCTCTTAAGATTCATCCAACCTTTTCTGTCCTCCCCCCCAGGTAGGGTCTCACTGTAGCTCAGGCTGGCCTGGAATTCACTACATAGTCTCAAGGTGGCCTCGAACTCACAGCGATCCTCCTACCTCTGCCTCCCCAATGATGGGATTAAAGGCGTGCACCACCACACCCAGCTTTCATCCAACTTTTTCTTGCAAACTTGTTTGGCTGTTCTTGCAGGGGACCACAGCTTCTCATATATCCTCAACCTAAGACTGGTCCTCTTCTATTAAGGCAAGGTTGTTCTCTTCCACTGAGCACGCAGCTTCAGGGGGGATGCACGTGGACATGGAGCAGTGAGGCAGGACGGTAACACCCTTCCCTGGTGATCAGTGAGCTGACAGATGTGGCAGTTAGATCGTCCTCAAAAGTTTTTATTGTTTTGTTTTTTGGAGGTAGGGTCTCACTGTGGCCCAGACTGACTTGGAATTAACTATGTAGTCTCAGGATGGCCTCGAACTCATGACGATTGTTCTACCTCTGCCTCTCCAGTGCTGGGATTAAAGGCATGTGCCACCATGCCCGGCCCCAGTTGTTTATAAGAATGTTTTGTTCTTTTTTAGTTTTTCTGAAGTAGAGTCTCGCATTAGCTCAGACCATCCTGGAACTCACTCTGTAGTTCCTGGCTGGCCTCGAATTCACAGCAGTTTTCATATCTCTGCTTCCCAGATGTTAGGATTAAAGGTATGAGTCGCCATACCCAATTAGTGTCTCTCTCTTCTCTTTTAATATGGCTGAGTAGTATACTCTGATAGATATTTACAATTTTTTTAATTTTTATTTTTTATTGACAACTTCCATAATTATAAACAGTATCTCATGTTAATTCCCTCCCTCCCCCCACTTTCCCTTTTGAAGCTCCACTCTCCATCATATCCCCTCTCCCTCTCAATCAGTGTCTGTTTTATTTTGATGTCATCATCTTTTCCTCCTGTTATGATGGTCTTGTGTAGGTAATGTCAGGTACTGTGATGTCATGGATATCCAGGCCATTTTGTGTCTGGGGGACGCACGTTGTAAGGAGTCCTACCTTTCCTTTGGGTCTTACATTCTTTCCGCCACCTCTTCCATAATGGACCCTGAGCCTTGGAAGGCATGATAGAGATATTGCAGTGCTGAGCACTCCTTTGTCACTTCTTCCAAGCACCATGATGCATTCTTAGTCATCCCAAGGTCACTGCCATCTGAAAAGAGGAGGTTCTCTAACCAAAAGTGAGAGTAGCATTAATATATGGATATGAACATTAAGAGAAGTGCTTACTGGGCAGTTTGGTGAGCACAGTATATGCTTTTAGCCAGAGAGCAGCAGACATTATATCCCTAGGGCTCATGACTACCCATTTGTAGGTTTTCAGTATCAGGGATGTATTCCCTCCCATGGAGCATGCCTCCAGTACAATTAGAAGGCAGTTGGTTTCCCCCATAACAGATGTGCTACTATTGCACCCGTTGGCTCATTTGGCCTGGCTGGCCAAATATAAGGGTTGCAGTGTCCACTGTTGAGTATCTTCACTGGTGATTTCTCTCTCTCCCCTTGAGCTGCATGCAGTGTGGCTTTTGGTCTACATGGAAGACATTTTCAGCTCAGCTCCAGCAGGATTTCTTACCACAGTGTTTTTAACTATCACCCAAGGAAGAATGTCTGCTTTTCCCCCAGCCCCAACTTTCTTGACTAATAGACAATAGAACTAAAGCTGCTGTGACCTGTATATATTTGCGAGTGAACATACCTTGTAACTTGCAAGCTTTTTCTTACTTCCTTTTCTCTCTTTCTGCCTCTTACCTTATGTTCAGATATCCTGTTAGATTTGGATTCTCCTGCCCCTGTCACGGCTCCAGTACCAGCTCCAGTTTCTGCAAGCAGTGACTTGTGGGGAGAATTCAGCACTGCATCCAGGTAGTGGCCACAAAGTTTCCAACATCTATCTCAGTGTGTAAAGTGTAGGAAATGTGTCATCAGATTCAGCTTAGATCAGGGATTTATGTCATGTGAAGTCTTCAGTAGGAATTCTAGATAAGGAAATGTAGGAATGTTGTAATAGTGTGAGTTGTGGGATAAGGTTTGAGGGGGATAGTTCAGGTCTTGGTAAGTAAAATTACTGTCAAGTGCTTTTAGAAGTTCTTGACAACAGTTAGAATCAAGTAAAGAATGGAGTAGTTATCCTAATAGGCCTTTGGCTTTCTGTCTTTCTGTCTTTCAGCTCTGTTCCAAATCAGGCACCACAGCCATCCAACTGGGTCCAGTTTTGAATTTCATTGGCAGGACAGACTTGAATAAAAATGACCCTGGGGGCACCATGCTATGAGGGAAGTTAGGAACTAACACAAATGGACAATCTTTTTCTTAGCTTCTCCACTGCATTCAAGCTGATTTTTGTCACCTTTGTTGTTACTTACTGTGCAGCCAAGAGAGTATCTGTTATTCCTGCTCATAAACAAGGCAGGGGCTTACCACACTGTGGCTGACCATGCAGAGTTCAAAAGGGCCAATGACCTCTGGTATCTAAAAATTTTCTGTATCCTTTTCAGTTCTTGAACTTGTAATCATCTCATGAATTGTGTGCCTCTTGGTGAAGCCATATTTGGCAATTTCAGGGGACACAAAAACCTTGAAACTTCTCCATTAATCTAAAATTTCAAAAATAGAGTGACCTCAGAGTGAGAGTTTTGAGGGTAGGTTTGGAGAAGGGCCTGTCCTGGGTGTCTTGTAAGACCTCCATCAGGCTCTAGCAGTCTTAGCTTACAACCAGTGCTGAATGAGGCTCTGTTGCCCTCTTGTGTGTTCACGTCTTTTCCTATGATAAGAGGGTCGTCTGTGGCACCTCCATTCTGTTTGTTGAATAGTTCATCATCTTAGACACAGTGGGTGTTTCTGGGATGAAGGAGGCTCAAGAGGCTGTGCTTTCTAAGTTAAACAGCCTATAGAAGTATTTAATATCTTGCAACTCCATGTAGTTGCTATATTTGAAGCACAGCATTGATTTATATTATCCTTTAGCTGACCTAAAGTTGAAGAGTTCCATGTTTTTACCCTGGTCTGTGGAACACAGAGGTTGAAAGCACTTAACTCATTCAGTGCCCATACTGCCTTGCTGTCTGGTTATCTAATTCCTTTCTGCAAACATTGCATTTTCAGTCCATCTAGCTCTTCATTGAAAGCTGCTCTTGTTTATTTGTCATGTATGAAGGAAGCTGGAGAGCCACAGCTTTATTGTGACAGGTTTTATCCCCAGGCCTTTATCCATCAGCTAGGCTATATTAAGTCTTAACTATAAAATTGTTGTCTCACTCCTTTCCCTCTGCCCCACCCCACTTCTTTTAAAATGCTGTGAAGAGTCCCCCTCCTCAGATGAATGGGTAGTATCTGTTTTGCTTGTTAATGGGCAAATTTGAGGATGAAATAGGAAGATACACATTCTTCCTTACCTATTTGTATATGTACATTCTGGCTGAAGAGGGCCTATATTTAGTTTCAAATAAATTATTTCTCCTGTATTTCTTTCTAACTTTTTCTAAAAGTTAGTTTTGGGTCCATTGTGTTTTTCATTGCCTTCCTTTTCAGGCAGCTCTATTATTGCAGAGCCGTGGTAGGACATTTCAAAATTCCAATTAACACACTAAAAGTCTGTGAATTACTAGTAATTAACTACTGGGACGCCTAGTTTCTCAATCTTCCTCCATGTTGTGTGCTTTGTATTCTTAAGATGATAATATATTATGTATTTGAATTGTGTAAAATTGAATATGAAGTTTAAGATATATGTATATAAAGTATATGTTGTACTGGTGCAATAATGGTAATTAAAATATAGAAAAATACTGTTTTGTTTTTTTTTTTATCTTTTTCCACGTCATCACTACTGTTAATTGAACCTAGGCTTAATGCATGCTAGGGAAGCACTTCTCTGTTGAGCTATATTCTCAAGTCCAAATTGTCTGTTTAATTACCTTTTTAATTTAACTGACTCAGTGCAAAAGACTCGATAGTAAGTAAAAGGATATGTGTACTTGCTGTTTTTCAAGAAACAGGCCTTTTTTAAAAGAATCACTTCAGGGCTGGGAGATGGCTCAGTGGTAAAGGCACTTCCTTGCAAAGCCTGAAAGGTTGGTTTCAATTCTCCAGTACACACATAAAGCCAGGTTGCACAAAGTAGAGTATGTGTCTGTAGTTTGTTTGCAGTGGCGAGAACCCTGGTATTCTGTCCCTCTCTCATTCTGTCTTTTCTGTGCTTGGAAATAAATAAATTAAAAAACTTAAAAAACAAATACAGCCTAGGGCTTCGGAGAGATGGCTTAGTGGTTAAAGGTGGCTTGCTTGAAAGGTCTGCTTGCCTAGGGGTAATTCCTCAGTACCATGTAAAGTCAGATGCACAAGGTGACAATTGCATTTGGAGTTTGTTTAGAATGGCAAGAGACATAGGGCATCCATTCTTTCTCTTTCTTTGCTTGCAAATAAGTAAATAAATACTGCAAAAAAGTGTAGACTTCTGTGTATAGGGTTCTAAACCAACACAGTTCCTATTACAGTAAATGAATGTTACTTTCTGGTACAGTTAATTAGCCTCAATTTACTAAGACTATCTTTCATATACTAAAACTGACCATCAGCAGAAAAGAAAGGGTTCAATGAAAGCTAGAACTAGCCAGTTGTAGATTAAGAAATGAAAAAAGGTCTTGATTATCAGAGATGAGTCAGAATAATGTGGGTTCTGCTTTGTAAGAAATGCTGAAGTAGTTGAAATTGACACAAACTGCTGATAACTGGCAACATGACAACATAGGAAAACTGTTGTAGTCAGTTCCACAATGTAGGACAAGTCAACCAGACAGTTTATGGGAGGAAGGGATTTATTTCAAGCTTACAGAGCAGGGTAAGTCCCATCAGTAGTGGAAGAAGCTGGCTCACTTTCACAGATCTAAAAAGAGAGAAAAACCACCACCCAGTTAATGCCAACAAGCCACAAGTGTGAACCCAAGCTCAGTGCTTCTCTCCACACCTGTGGTATTTGGATGGATGTCCCTCAATAGAGTCAGAAGTTTTATTCAAGTTTGTAACTTGGTATCACTGGGTGGGTCCTAGGGCCCAGCCCTAAGGTGTGTTTGGGGACAGATCCAGAAATCCAGCCTAAAGATAAGCAGTGTATGAACTCTGCCGTGGGTTCCTGAAGTGTGCTTGCTTATGGTGCCAGTAGTGGTATTTCTCTCTGTGTGGACCCCTGAAAGAGACCCAGCTTCTGCCATTACGGAACTTCTGGATCTGCAAGCTTCAGTAAATCCCGTTCCTCCCGTTAACCATGTCTGGTTTGGAGGCTCATCCCAGTGGCGTGAAGCTGACTACAACACCTTTTGGCTGGCATCATATCCACTCCCAGTGGTAGGTTTCCCTCTTCCCCGGCCCTTCCCCCCTGTAGTAGGAGTCTGCTTGTTAAGAGACTGAGCTGCAAACTCAGTTTTAACAAAACACCTGAGTCTTTGGGGCCACACATTGAAACTACAGCAAAACCATAAAACTAGCTGGTGGAATCGTTGGGGGTGGTGGCACATGCCTTTAATCCCAGCACTTGGGAGGCAGAGGTAGGATTGCCATGAGTTTGAGGCTACTCTGAGACTACGTAGTGAATTCCAAGACAGCAATTTGCTAAACAGTAATAGGTAACCAATACCCTCCCTTCTTTTTGTGTAAAAACAGAATTGGCAATGTTAACCTGGGCATGGTGAATTAGGCCTGTCATTCCAGCATGTGGAGGGTGGAAGCAGAAGGATAAGGACTTTATGGCCAGCCTAGGCTATATATTGAATTCAGGGCTACCTTGGGCTACATGGGACCCTAACTCACAAAAAGAAAAAAGAAAAGGAAAGATTTAGCTGGCCATGGTGGTGCATGCCTTTAATCCCAGCACTTGGGAGGCAGAAGTAGGGGGATCACTGAGTACAAGGCCACCCTGAGACTACATAGTGAATCCCAGGTCAGCCTGAACTACACTGAGACCTTACCTTGAACCCCCCCCCCCCCGCAAATAATAATAATAAAATAATAGAGACTAGTGGAGGGAGGGAGAGAATACGATGGATAGTGGAGTTGTGAAGGGGAAAGTGAGGGAGGGGAGGGAATTATCATAGTTAAGTATAGACATTCTCAATTTTAAAAAAGGAGATATGGACCTAGGGTTTAGGGTTCAAGATCTTTCCTGAACCCCTGAATGACTTGGAATTGGTCTCAGGCTGGCCTCAAACTCTGTACCCTACCTCAGCCTCCTAAGTGCTAGAGCTAAAGCCATGCACCATCATACTAGCTGTTTTGTTGTTTTTTAAATATTTTTATTTAGTTGAACGGGGGGAGGGTGTATACAGAGTGTGAGTATGGGTGTGCCAGGACTTTCTTCCACTTTCTTCTTCATAAATGAACTCGAGATGCATGCCCCACTTTGTGTACCTGGCTTTACATGAGTACTGAGGAAGTGAACCCAGAGTCAAGTTTTGCAAATGAGCACCTTTAACTGCTGAGCCATCTCTCCAGCCCAGGGTTGTTGTTTTCTTGTTTCTTTTTTGTTTTATCTTGTTTTTTGGGATAGGGTCTCACTCTACCTCAGGCTCACCTGTAATTCACTACATAGTCTCAGGATGGGGATCCTCCTACCTCTACCTCCCAAGTGCTGGGATTAAAGGCATGTGCCACCACGCCCAGCTTAGTCTATTTTATTTTGATGTCATCATCTTTTCCTCCTATTATGAGGGTCTTCTGAAGGTATTGCTGGGTACTGTGAGGTCATGGATATAGAGACCAGTTTCTATCTGGACAGTTATATAAGGAGTGGTACCCTTCCTTTGGCACCTACATTCTTTCCACCACCTCTTCCACAGTGAACCCTGAGCCTTGGATGGTGTGATAGAGATATTTCTGTACTGGACGCTCTTCCGTCACATCTTCTCAGCGCTATGTTGCCTTTTGGGTCATCTCAGTGATCACTGCCATCTGAGGAGTTGATTTCCTCCAAAGCA
Source organism: Jaculus jaculus (assembly GCF_020740685.1). Lineage (NCBI taxonomy): Eukaryota > Metazoa > Chordata > Mammalia > Rodentia > Dipodidae > Jaculus > Jaculus jaculus. The sequence goes on from NC_059124.1 coordinate 10,535,892, forward strand.
GACATGCCACTATTGCACCCGTTCAGTCCTTTGGCCTGTCTGGCCAAACTTGAGGCTTCCAGTGTCCACTGTTTTCACCACTGATGATTTCTGTTTTCCATAGGGCTGTATGCAGTACAGCTTTTTCCAGATTTCAGTCGGCTGGTCTACAAGGAGGAGGTTTTCAGCCCAGCCACAGCTTGTTTTCTCAGTGACCTTTCAGCCTAGGCATGTGGAGTCTTCAACAATAGGGTCTTAATATCTGTTTTTTGTGGGAACACAAGGACCTTGGCAATAGCCTGTAATGTTTGGAGGCAACAGGGACCTCCCTGGCCAACAACTCAGGAAGGTATCCCATCTCTGGCACTGAAAACTGTTGCTTTGTACATTCAAATACAAGTTAGATTCCAAGGTCATTTCTCCTGTAATTTACTAAGTTTCACAAGATAATGATGGTAAAATTTCATATTATTTGACAACAAGGAGTGTGGATTTGTTTGTTGAGATTCTTTTCTAAAAGTAACAGTGAAAAAGCAGTGTGCTTTCTTGTTTCTAATATGTGTATGAATTACCCCATTTAGATGATGTGTGTCAGTGAACTTCATAGCTAGCGGCTATTTTCTTAGGAGTTTCTCCAACTTTGTTGTAAACAATTATAGTTACTCTATGATATGAAACAAAATCTGTGTTTTCATCGAAATTTTCTATGTCTTAGAGCAAGCGACTACCAAACAATTTCGTTACTGTGACAATTTTGACTTGGAGGGAAACCATGTTGAAATTTACTGCTTTATATATTCTAACAGAACAAGTTAGATTCTGAGGTCATTTCTCTTGTAATTTACTAAGTTCCACAAGATAATGATGGTAAAATATCATATTTGACACAAAGAGTGTGGGTTTGTTGACATTCTGTTCTCAAACTAGCAGCAAAAAAAGTGCACTCTCTTGTTTCTAATGTGTGTTTGAATTACCCTGTTCAGATGATGTGTGTCAGTACACTTCATAACTAGTAGCTATTTTGTTAGGAGTTTTGTCAATTTTCTCCAACTTTGTTCAAATCGATTGTGCTCTATAATGTGAAACACAGTCTGCATTTTCATTGCAGTTTCTATGTCTTAGTGCAAACAGCTACCAAACCATTGTACTACTATGACAATTTTGAGATGGCGGGAAACTATCTTGAACTTTCTTGCTTTGTACATTCTAACATGAAAAGTTAGATTCAGAGGTCATTTCTCTTGTAATTTACTAAGTTCCTTAACTTCCAGGTAAAAGCAAATGCCATAAAGATCCAGGGAATCTCTGTGTGATAGAAAAATGAGGCACCTGACAAGCATGTGAGTTACCTGGTCACTTCTGCATGGGACATGCAGACCTTACAGAGGACTTGAGTCATTGCGTATGAGTGCTGAGCTCTCTTCTAGCCTGAGGACCACCCTCTGTGTAGACATCGAGGACACTCCTAAATTCTAAAAAAATATGACTGACCTAAACCCATATGCAAGTATCCACTTTTGTTTTAACTTATAAGCTCAGGGAAAATTGCTGAAGTTGGGTGTTAGAGTCAGTTTCACATTGCTAGTAGAAATCACCCAGCCGAGAGTAGCTTATGGGACTGGAGAGATGTCGTAGTGGTTAAGGTGTTTACGTGCAAAGCCAAAGGACCTCAGTTAATTCCCCAGGACCCATGTAAGCTAGGTGTACATGGTGGTGCATGGATCTGGAGTTTGTTTGTAGTGGCTTCAGTTGAAAGGATGATATATTGAAGACTCCTTTCAACATAGATAAAAAGGATGGTATGTGGTACTTAATATGTAAGGACCATACAGTAGATTAATACTGACATTGATACTTCTCAGGGTTGCGCCTATTCTTTCTGAAAGCAAATTGTGAACAAGTACACCTGATTATCAAAAAATAACTACTGTGTTTGTGGTAGCCGTAGTGTGGATTGTGCCTAGTAATTTTGAATTATTATGTAATACCCAGTTGGTCTGATGCCATTTATGTGAGAAAAGAGTGGGCTGAAATGTATAGAAACCATGACAGTGGCTTTAATGTAAAATCCCATTGCCTCCTCTGATAAACATAGTCAGCACTGCATACTGTGGTTGAGTGCCTGGTTTTTCTTGCACAGAGGCAGTGAGATCCAAGGACAACATAAATTTACCTGAACCCCTATCAAAACATGAGTCAAGAAGCCCAATTTAGGAAGGACTGATGAGCAGCACAGAGGAACTGAGATGAGCAGCAGTGCTGCCTGAAGGGAGAGGTGGGGGCACATGCCTTTCATCCAGCACTGGGGAGGCATGGCTAGGAGGATCATCTTCAGTTTTCAGCCACCCTGAGACTACACTGTGAACTTCAGGTCAGCCTGTATGAGAATGAAACCCTACCTTGAAAAACAAATGTTTAAAAAAAAATGACTATGTACACCACTATGATGGGTAGATACAAAAATCTCAGTCAGATTCCCTGAAGCTGGCTAAGAACTCAAAATAGACATAAAACAGTCTGTAATGCTCATGAAAAGGTGTGGAAGGGAAGGTCGGAAGAGAGGGACATGATGGTAACAACATGTGATGTGTACTTATGAATTTTATTCTGGTATAAAGAAAACAAATATTCAAAACAAATCATAAATTGAAAAAACCTATGTGTTGAGGTTCAAAGTGCAAGTATGACTCCTACTGCTTTTGTCACCAGGTGGAAATAAAACACTGTTCCTTGTATGTCATGAGGTTTTGCCTCTTTCAAGAATCCCACACAAACATGTGCACATTTCAGAAAAGTTGACTTATTCTCATCATCAGTGATAATAAGTGAGTAATCCAAGTAAGTGAACTTAAACTTTCTCTAATATTTTGAAATCTCTGGCTGTTTTATATTTGAGGTCTATCAGCTGGCATTGGACTTCTGCAGGTCATTCTCCCTCAGCCTATTAACATTCTTAGTTGGGTTGTGTTACTGTTAGAGAAACACACTTTGTGTCCTGATGGGTCATATTTCAGACATCCCCACTACAGTGCAACTTGTGATGGGGTGACATCTCAAATATTGCCCAATTTCAAAAAAATGATTCCATCTAGCATATGGCCACTCATCAGCAGTCTTATTTTCAGTCAATAAATCTAACTATTTACCTGAAAAGCATATTCTCTAACCCTAGGGTGAGAGCATTCAGAATCTGAAACTTTCACGTGAATGCAAATGCCATGAAGATCCAGGGAATCTGTGTGATAGAAAAATGAGGCACCTGACAAGCGAGTGAGTTATCTGGTCACTTCTGCATGGGACCTGCAGACCTTACAGAGGACTTGAGACATTGCGTATGAGTGCTTGTCGTGACCACCTCCACCAGCAAGAATGACGCGACCCTAGAGCTCTTCTTTAAGCAGTTTATTCAGGAACCTTGAACACTCTGACCCGGGGAGAGCCGATCCACAAGCTAAGTAGTCTTGCACTAGCCAATCCTAGTGAGCCATGTGGCCCATGCAAATAGGTCCACCATTAAGGAAGCAGAATTAGTTAAGCAGCCTCAGCCAAATAAGGACTTGTTTATCCCAGAGAGTGCTCGCTATTGGGCTAGCGGAAGGCGGAAGCCGACGCCATCTTAGGGCGCGGCACATCATCTTTAGGGCGCGGCACATCGCAGCTCTCCACAAGTGCTGAGCTCCTTTCCAGCCTGAGGACCACCCTCCAGGTAAGGCAGTAGACATGCATATGAGTGCTGAGCTCCTTTCCAGCCTGAGGACCACCCTCGAGGTAAGGCTGTAGACATTGCATATGAGTGCTGAGCTCCTTTCCAGCCTGAGGACCACCCTCGAGGTAAGGCTGTAGACATTGCATATGAGTGCTGAGCTCCTTTCCAGCCTGAGGACCACCCTCCAGGTAAGGCTGTAGACATTGCATATGAGTGCTGAGCTCCTTTCCAGCCTGAGGACCACCCTCCAGGTAAGGTAGTAGACATTGCATGTGAGTGCTGAGCTCCTTTCTAGCCTGAGGACCACCCTCCAGGTAAGGCAGTAGACATTGAGGACACTCCTAAATTCTAAAGGGGAAAATATGAGTGATTTAAACCCATATGCAAGTATCCACTTTCCTTTTGACTTACAAGCCTGGGCAGAAAGGATTAAGAGTCTCAGGGTCAAGAAGTGTATCCTGAGGGATGTTGTCCCTTTTCGGACGCACCCGAGAACCTTCATGACCCCACAGAGGATGCAGGTGTTGTGAAGGACCAGAGTATTAAGGTATTGGAAAATCACGTGCCCTTCGTTGATTCAGTAGCAATCATGATTAACAATCAAAATACAGTACGTACATAACACAAGGTCCACAATGAACATAGAATTTGCTGTGGCATTACTTTATCCACAAAATAATGAAAAATGCCAATCTGACATTGAAGAAAAAGAGCAGGCATTATGCTTTACGGTTACATTGTAGATAACATTGCACACAGTGATTCAAATTGTAGAAAGAATTTCATATATATTTCATTGAAATTATATGTTTACTTGCCAGGACATGATAGCAATCTCCTTAGGGACAAATCTAGGGCAAATATATTCCTTTCTAGGGTGTCCCTGTTGAATACAAAGATTTAAAAGTATCTGTAAATTTGGCCTGTTTTGGAAACCTCATTTTATCTGTGATTTTCAATTATTATGACAGTTGATTATTATAAACACATTGAGCTTGAAGTCATGTCATGCACCTTTATTCCCGGCACTGCCTGACAAGACCAATGTAGATGGTTAGCTGTGTTTTCCAAACTAGCCTGATATTTCATGGTGAGGTCCTGGTCACCTTGAGCTAGAATGACCTTAAAAAGCCCAAAACAGGGCTGGAGAGATGGCTTGGTGGTTTGCCTGTCAAGCCTAAGGACCCTGGTTCGAGGCTCAATTCCCCAGGACCCACGTTAGCCAGATGCACAAGGGGCGCACGCGTCTGGAGTTCCTTTGCAGTGGCTAGAGGCCCTGGCGTGCTCATTCTCTCCCTATCTATCTATCTATCTATCTATCTATCTATCTATCTATCTATCTATCTATCATCTATCTATCTATCTTCCTCTTTCTCTGTCTGTCACTCTCAAATAAATAAATAAAGAAAGAAAGAAATAAAACCCAAAACAGGGACTGGAAAGATGGCTTATCAGTTAAGATACTTGTCTACAAAGCCAAAGGACCTTAGTTGAATTTCCCGGGACCTACATATGCCAATGCACAAGGTGGCACACACATCTGGAGTTCATTTTTAATGGTTGCAGGCCCTTGAATGCCCAGTCATCTTTCCCTCTGTCTATTTTTCTCTCTCGCTCTCTCAAATAAATAAAATTAAAAGAAAACATAAATAAATGAAAGTATGGTGGGACCTGGCTGAAGCTTTCACCTAAAATAGCCTAAATATTCTGATTAGTTTTAAAAGAAACTATTACATATCACAAACAAAAACAAAGAACTATATATATCATATATATAATTTGAGAGAGAGAATAGGCACACTAGCAGCATCAGTCACTGTAAATCAACTCCAGACAAATGTGACACCTTGTCCATTTGGCCCACATGGGTCTTGGAGAATCAAACCTGGGTCCTTTGGATTTGCAGGCAAGTGCCTTAACTACTAAGCCATCTCTCTAGCCCACTTAAAATATTTTTTTTTTGTTTATTCATTTATTTGAGAGTGACAGACATGCCAGGGCTTCCAGCCACCGCAGATGAACTCCAGACACGTGTGCTCCCTTGTGCATCTGGCTAACGTGGGTCCTGGGGAATTGAGCCTCGAACCAGGGTCCTTACGCTTCACAGGCAATTGCTTAACCGCTAAGCCATCTCTCCAGCCCCAGCTCACTTTTTTTTTTTTTTTTTTTGCTTTTTTTCTAGGGAGGGTCTCCATTAGCCTAAGCTGACCTGGAATTCACTAGGTAGTCTCAGTGTGGCCTCCACTCATGGTGATTCTTCTGCCTCTGCCTCCCGAGTGCTGGGATTAAAGACGTGTGCTGCCATGCCCAGCTCCTCCTTATGCCTTTATCAGGAAGGTTGTTCATCCTCAGAGGAGTGCCCTTGAAGCTATCTTGCCAGGAAGTGAAGATGAAGTCTGGGTTTTCCTTAGGCCCCACTGGTATGTGGGCGTGTGTGGGTGCGTGCATGCGTGTGAACACACTGTGGACTGAACCTATGTCACCGCCCTATTACCACTTTTCATTTTACAATAGTCTGTTTTTCCAGGATTGCTTTGTGTTCTCTGTGGTTCCAGTAAGCCTTGAACTTGCAGTCTTTCTGCCTTAGAGATTCTGGCTCCGAGAATACAGGGCTGTACTACTAGGGTTGGCCCATTGTGATGTTGAAACAGTGACTGTTATGGAGGGAAAACTACTCTGAAATAAATCTGCCCCACAAATCCTCCACCGTCCTACACGCTGGCATTCTATGGCCTTGGTGGGAGGGAGGAAGTTCGAGAGCTGTGCTCAGGAATGGGGGCTGCCTCCTTGAACACGCTGCACATCAACTCACACACCTCAGCGTGCATTCTGCCTTGCTGCTGCCATTGCACTCTGAATTGTTCAATGCACACCATTCTCCTTTAGGTTTACTCCAATGAAAATAGCTTAGCAAGGGTAGAAATTATTGTCACTATAAAACTAAAATTTACTCAATTATATAAGTTTATAGTTTGTCTATTTGTTTTATAATAATTATTATTATTAGTTTTTTGAGGTAGGGTCTTGCTCTAGCCAAGACTGACCTGTAATTCACTATGTATTCACAGGGTGGCCTCAACTTAGCGGAAATCCTTCTACCTCTGCCTGCTGAGTCCTGGGATTAAAGGCATGTGCCACCACATCTTGCTCTGCTTTATTTTTATTTAAATATTTTACTATATTTATTTACTACAGAGAGAAAGGGTAGATAGACAGAGAGAGAATGGGTGCACCAGGGCCTCTAGCCACTGCAAACGAACTCCAAATGCACGCAGCACCATGTGTATCTGGCTTATGTGGGTCCTAGGGAAGTGAACCTAGGTCCTTAGGCTTCATAGGCAAGTGCCTTATCTGCTAAGCCATCTCTCTAGCCCTATTTGTTTGTTTTTGAGGTAGGGTCTCACTCTACCCCAGGCTGACCTGGCATTCATTCTATAGTCCCTTGCTGGCCTTGAACTTTTACTGTGATACTCCATCCTCTGCCTCCTAAGTACTAAGATTAAAGACGTGTGCCACCATGTCCAGATTTTATTTATATACATATGTGTGTGTGTGTGTGTGTGTGTGTGTGTGTGTAGATATATATGTGTATAGATAGATAGATAGATAGATAGATAGATAGATAGATAGATAGATGTATGTATGTATGTATGTATGTTTGGGACAATTTTCCTCTACATAACTCAAGCTCGCCTTAATCTTGCTATATAACCCATGCTGACCTTGAACTCATGGTGATCATTCTGCCTCAACATCTGAGTGCTGGGATTACAGGTGTGCACCACCATACATGAGTCAAATAATTTTTTCAATGGGCTTATTACAAGAAGAACAAAAAACATCTGTTTCTAAACCATTTATTGGGGGAAGTATTGTGAACGTCTTTTTTTAAAAAGTGATTTATTTTCAAGCAGAGAGAAAGAAAGAAGGAGGAAGAGAGAGAGATTGAGAGAGAGAGAGAGAGAATATGGGCATGCCACAGCCTCTAGCCCCTGGAAATGAACTCAAGATGCATGTGTCACTTTGTGCGTCTGGCTTTAATTGGGACCTAGGGAAACAAACTTGGGTCATTCGGGTTTGCAGGCACTTAACCACTTAGCCATCTCTCCAGCCCCCGTGAGAGTCCTTTGTCCTTTTCCCTTGTGGAATGCAAGAAGGAAGGATCATGTGGAGGAGATGTCTGTGAAGATGATCCGTGCAGACCAGGGGCGGCAGTGCGTACTTGCCATGCTGAAGGTGTTCCGTCCGCGCAGACGGGGGCGGCAGTGCGTACTCGCCATGCTGAAGGTGTTCCGTCCGCGCAGACCGGGGGCGGCAGTGCGTACTCGCCATGCTGGCACCAAGAAAGCTGAGGCAGGACGAGCACTAGTTTTGGGCCAGCCTGGGCTGCAGCAAGACTCAGTTAAAAAAAAAAGAAGAAAGAAAAAAGGCATGGGGCTGGAAATAAGGCTCAACAGTGAAAAGCAATTGTTTCCAGAGACTAATGAACAGTTGCAGTTCCTCAGTGCCCATGGAAAGTCAGATGCACAAAGTGGCACGTACAATTGGAGTTTGTTTACAATGGCAGGAGGCCCTGTCTCACCCATTCTCTCTGTCTGCTTCTTTCTCTCTTTCTGTCTGTCTCTCTCTCGAATAAATAAAAATTCAAGGTTGAATACAGTTTCAATTTTTTTTTTTAATATTTTTTGTTCATTTTTTATTTGTTTATTTGAGAGTGACAGAAAGAAAGACAGATAGAGGGAGGGAGAGAGAATGGGCGAGCCAGGGCTTCCAGCCACTGCAAACGAACTCCAGACACGTGGGCCCCCTTGTGCCTCTGGCTAATGTGGGACCTGGGGAACAGAGCCTCGAACCGGGGTCCTTAGGCTTCACAGGCAAGCGCTTAACCGCTAAGCCATCTCTCCAGGCCGCAATTTTTCTCTTTTAAGAGATATGTGGAATTGAAATCTAAATGTTTTAGCCTACATAAACCAAGAGAGCTTTCTGATCTAGGCTCCGTCAGATTGTGCGTGTGAACACACACACACACACACACACTTACACTTCCTTTAAAAGTCAAGGATAAGTACAATAACAGATTAAAGGGAGGGAAAGGCCTAAGCAAGGTCAGGGGAAGAGATTGTATAAAAGAAAGATGGGGGGAAGGGTCAATCAAAATTCGAGATATTCTGAATAAGACATATGAAAATCTACTTTTTTAAATAATGGCACATCCAGAAGCCATAGATTGTTACTAGAAAATTTTCAGTGCCTGGGATGGGATACCTCCCAGTGAGTCATTGGCCAGGGAGGTCAAGGTTGCCTCCAAAACATTATAGGCTATTGCCAAGGCCCTTGGTTCCTCGTGAGAAAGAGATGGTAAGACCCTATTGCTGAAGACTTCACATGCCTGAGAAGCAAAGTCACTGAGAAATCAAGGTGGTGATGAGCAGAAAACCTTCTCCCTGTAGCCTAGCCAACTGAAAGCTGGAAAAAGCTGCACTGTATTCAGTCTTATGGGAGATAGAAGTCATCAGTGGTGAAAACAGTGGACACTGGAAGCTTCAAGCTTGGCCAGACAGGCCAAATGACTGAACGAGTGCAGTAGTGGCATTCCATTCTGGGGGAAACTGACTGCTCTCTAATTGGACTGAAGGCCCTCTCTATGGGAGAGAATACATGCCTGGTACTGAAAACCTAATCAAAAGACTATGGCAGGAGAGGTCATGAGCCTTAGGGGTGTAAAACCTGCTCTTGTCTGGATAAATGCATACATTACTCTCACCAAATTGTCCTGAAATCACTAGACTTAATGTTCATACTCTTATATTAATGTTACTCTCACTTCTGGTTAGAGAAGCTTCTTTTTTCAGATGGCAATGACCACTGGGATGGCCCAAAAGGCAACATAGTGCTGAGAAGAAGGGACGGAGGAGTGTCTAGCACTGAAACATCTCACACCCTCCAACACTCAGGGTCTATTGCAGAAGAGGTGGTGGAAAGAATGTAAGAGCCAAAGGAAGAGTACCACTCCCTACATACAACTGTCCAGACAGAAGTTGGCCTTGATATCCAAGACCTTGCAGTGCCTAGCAATACCCAAACAAGACCCTCATAATAGGAGAAAAATATGATGACATCAAATTAAAAGAGAGACTAATGGAGAGAGGGAGGGGATATGATGGAGAACAGAGCTATGAAGGAGAAAGTGGGGGAGGGGAGGGAAATACCATGGTTTATTGTCTATAAGTATAGAAGTTGTCAATAAAAAAATATATAAATAATAAAAAAATCAAAGTGAGATGTTTGCAAGGCATGTAAATGTAATATACACATAAAACAGCTAAATTGTAAGAGGGGACAATAAAGGAATGTATTTGGAAAAAAAAACCGTCAAGGATACATCCTCCTCTATTTTTTTAATTTAAAAAAAGTTTTATTTATTTATTTTGGTTTTTCAAAGTAGGGTTTCACTCTCGCCCAGGCTGACCTGGAATTCACTATGTAGTCTTAGGGTGGCCTTGAACTCACTGCGATCTGCCTACCTCTGTTTCTCCTCTTGACTTTCCAGAGGGAATTTAGCCCTGCCCACACCTTGTTGTCAGTGCTTTTGGGCCACTTTGGACTGCCCACATTTAGACTTTTATGATAATAACTTTGTAGTGGTTAAGCCACTGACTGGGGTGATTTGTTATAGCGGCAATGGGGAGTCAATGCTCCATAGCAGACAAAGGCCATGTCCCATTGTGTAGCAGCAAATGGCAGGTCACCTGACTGTACAGTAATATGGATAATGTCCTTTTCCAGGGGTAAAAGCAGTTCTGCATATTTCCATGGTAGAATACTCTGGTTGTCCAAGTTCAGGATTGTCCCTGCTGGAACAAGAGTTATTTGAGGGCTGGAGAGATGGCTTACAGGTTAAGGCACTTACCTGCAAAGCCAAAGGACCCATGTTTGACTCTCCAGATCCCACATAAGCCAGACATACAAAGGCATGGCAAGCAGAAAGTCGCACATGCCCACTAGGTGGTGATTACAGTGACTGAGGCCCTGGTCCACCAATTCTCTCTCTCTCTAAACAACAGATTTATTTGAAAGCATATTGTTGGGCTATCTTTGCATACTCTTGTGGATTTTGGTTCTTGGAGGAACTGGGCCACACACTAATATTCTAACTACTAATAGTATGAACATATCAACCTGATCTGGGAACCTTGTGTTTTCTGCCACTGTCCATAAAACATGAGCAGTCTAACTTGGTAGTTTGCAGTCAGACCCTTCACATATATTTCATTGTCAATACAGTTCTGCAAAATTCCTTTAAAACCTGTTAGACCAAGGGTAAGGCATTATGTCATTAGTGGTTAAGATGCTGTTTACTTTTTCATAATTAGGGATCCAATACCATATTTCTCTGTACCTTTAAAGATCAGAGGTCAGTTTGTGACAAGATTGTTTTACCTTGGAGAATTTTTTTTTCATCATAGGGTCTTGTTCTAGCCCAGGCTTCCTTGGAAGTCACTATGTAGTCTCAGGATGGTCTCAAACTCATGGTGATTCTCCTACCTCTGCCTCCTGAGTGCTGAGATTAAAGGTGTGCACCATCACGCCTGGCTTCACCCAAGTTTTTACACAATTATGAGTGCATAGAAGAGGTATTAGTGATTCTTTTCATCATCATTATTATTTTTATTGGTTTTTCAAGGTAGGGTCTCACTCTATCCCCAGGCTGATCTGGAATTCACTATGTAGTCTCAGGATGGCCTTGAACTCACTGTGATCTTCCTACCTCTGCCTTGAGTGCTGGGATTAAAGTCGTGTACCACCACACCTGGCTTTTACTTCTCATTATTTTCACAAAATACTCCACAAGGAAAGAAGGGGTTATTCGGGCTCGTAGTTTGAGGGTGCAGTCATCAAGGAAGGAAAGCACTGGAAGCAGGAACTGGAGGAGAAGGCCTTATGTGCCGCCTGGAAGGAGAGAGCGCGGCAGCGAGAAATTGAGAGCCAGCGGACTCGGATGCTCAGCTTGCTTTCTTGCTTCCATTCAGTCCAGGACTCCAACCATTCACATTTAAAGCCAGTCTAGCTGGGTGTGGTGGCGCACTCCTTTAATCCCAACAGAGGTAGGGGGATCACCATGAATTTGAGGCCACTCTGAGACTATGTAGTGAACTCAAGGTCAGCCTACAGATGAGTAAGACCCTGCCTTGGAAAACCAAAAAAAGAAAAGAGAAAAAAACCTAACTTACAAAGTCAGTGTATCCCCTACACAAGACCTATACAATAGAAGGGGAAGAAGCCAGGAGCAGTGGCGTACTATTTCATATACCTGTTGTGATAGTTCATCTTCATTGTCAGCTGGATTTAGAATCACCATGGACCCACCCTTGGATGTACCTGTGAGGGTGTTTCCAGAGAGTTTATAGCTGAGGAGGGAAGACTTTTTTAATCATTTTGTCCATAAGGTAGACAATATACGATGATCATAATCCTCTTCCACCATCCTCCGTCCTCCCTTTTCCTCTCCCAAATACCCCTCCACTCAATCCCTTCACATTTCTAACTACTCTCTCTTTTATTTTGATATCATTTTCCCCCTTCCTTTTTTGGGGGTTTGGGGTTTTGAGGCAGGGTCTCAATCTAGTCCAGGCCAACCTGGAATTCACGATGTAGTCTCAGAGTGGCCTTGAACTCAGAGTGATCCTTGACTGCTGGAATTAAAGGAATGTACCAGCATGCCTGGCCAAAAGTCTGCATCTATTAATGCCATATAATCACATCAACTTTGTCTTCTGGCTTGTAAGTTATTAAATGAAAATGAATTTTAATAGCTTCTTTTTTTTTTTTTTGAGATACAGTCTTGCTTTAGCCCATGTTTACCTGAACTCACTATGCAGTCTCATGATCTTGAACTCATGGCAATCCTTCTGTCTGTTTCCTGAGTACTGGGATTAAAGGCATGCACCATCATGCCTGGCTAACACTTTTTAAATTGCAAAAAAAAAAAAGTCTAAGAATACCATAATATCATAAATGATAGTAAGAAATATCTCTAAAAATCTAGGCTGGGGAGATGGCTTAGTACCTAAGGCACTTGCCTGCAAAGCCAAAGGACCTCGGTTCTATTCCCCAATTCCTACATAAACCAGATGCACAAGGTGGTGCCTGCATCTGGAGTTTGTTTGCAGTGGCTGGAAGCCCTGATGCACCTATTCTCTCTGTCTCTGTCACTCACTCGGCCTTTTTCCCTCTCTCAAATAAATAAAAATAATATATTTTTACAAAGAAATATTTTAAAAAATCTAAATAGGCAGTTGCATTTTTACCTTTAGACACCTTTCATATGCTTAATTAAAGTATAAGAAAAACATGTTGGAATCTTAATTTAAACACATTTGCTGTGCACTTCTGACCATTCAAAGTAGGTGGACACAAAAACAAATCTGGAGGGGGAAATGTAAAATGTAACTGGTTAAAACATTCCCAATTCCACATAGTGCTAATTCTTTGCTTGAGGCTGAAGCAATTAACTTTCAAATCCCAGAGATAAGAAGGCTGCATCTATGGAGATTACTTCCCCACTACCATGACTCAGTGCTATGGGAGGTCTAGCCAGAAGTGAGTCCAGGCAGGGAAAGGCAGAACAGATCATGAATGGAGTCCATCAAGGAAAACACAGTTGAAAGTGTGGGTGTGAGGTACTGTGCATTGCTGTTTGGAATCACATAGAACATCAAAAACTATGTAATAGATCTATACATGATTATGTATATTGTATTGATGTGCATGTGTAGCTAGTGAGAGAAAGTGATACATAAAACATGATTCATAGTCTAAAGAGGTCCTGAAAAGGAAAACAAAATTGATGTGATCTCACCATAGTTTTCAAGTTTTTGGAAAAGAATTCATATATGTAAAGTATCTTAAGTGTTCTTGCAGTGGTCAACACATTATTTCATAGTTGTTTATGTACAGTATTCATTCCTGCTTTCAGCTTTACTTCATGATTTTGATAATTAATCTGATGCCATGCAAATAAATGTAAAACTCTTACACTCGTGCAAAGCCTTGGCCTGAAGGAAACAGCAAGGTGGCCAGTCTGGAGGAAAACCCACTGCTAATTTTTGGTGAGTATCTTTCATTGAGGTCTTCCACTCTGGGTACCTGGCTGCAGCCCCCAAAATCATGCTCATGTTTTCCCTTTTCACACCTGTGCAAATCTCAGGAGACTATTGGTAAGGCTAACTCTTGTATGACAATGCAGAGAAGTATATAAAAATTCAAATTCACATACATCTCATAAAAAAAGCACCGGCTGGAGAGATGGCTTAGCTGTTAAGGAGTTTACCTATAAAGCCAAAGGACACAGGTTTGATTCCCCAGGTCCCACATAAGCCAGATGTACAAAGTGGCGCAAGCATCTATAGTTCGTTTGTAGTGGCTGGAAGCCCTGGCACATCCATTCTCTCTCAAAAATCAACCAATCAATAAATAAATGAAGCAGAGTCCAGCATTTATTTTTGGACTGGTGAGAGAAGTTTCCATAGTAAAATGACCACAGGTTTTGAAAACAAACAAACCTGGAATTCACATTTTTGTCTCCTGCCTTTGCTATCCCTGTATACCAGGTTTGCACACATTAGGAGGTGACATGTAACCATGTGGCACTGGCTGGCGACCTGAGCCTGCAGCTGCTTGGCCCTTCCTCTTGCATCCCATTGTTGCTCAAGATGGCTGTTTACCCAGTCAAAATAAACATTTCAACTACTTTTGAAACTACACATGGGTACGCAGCCTTGGTACATACGTGTTGGCAACAAAATTCTGCATGGAGAAAACCTCTGTAACCTTTGGAACCTCTTGCAGTTGTAACTACATTCTTCTTCCTGTCTGGGCCGTTTGCATCCCGAGGGAGCTTTGTAATTGAAATGACGTCCGTGCTTCTGCTTTCACTGCTCTTCTAAGTGTTGTCTTATTTCCTGTCGCACACAAATCGTCACTTTAAAAAAATACAGCTTTGGGCTGGAGAGATGGCTTAGCGGTTAGGCGCTTGCCTGTGAAGCCTAGGAGCCCCAGTTCGAGGCTCCATTCCCCAGGACCCACTAAGCCAGATGCACAAGGTGGCGCATGCATCTGGAGTTTGTTTGCAGTGGCTGGCGGGCCCATTCTGCTGTCTATATCTCCCTCTTTCTCTCTGTCTGTCGCTCTCAAATAAATAAAAATAAATAAATTTTAAAAATATAGCATTATTTATTTACAAGCAGAGATAGAGAGGAGACAGAGACAGACAATGGGCACACCAGGGCCTCACGCGCCAAGTACATACAGATGCATGCACCACTTTGTGCATCTGGCTTTACGTGAGTACTGGAGAATCGAACCGAGGTTGTTAGGCTTTGCAGGAAAGCACCATAACTGTTGAGCCATCACTCCACCCCCTCAAATCTTTATTTAATCGAGGGAACCGGGGGGTGATGACGCTTTGCCAGCAAGTGCCTTAACTGCTGAGCCATCTCTCCATCTCTTCAGCCCTCGGTTTATTTTTTATTTTTATTTATTTTTTTAGCCGATGTCTCATATAGCCCAGCTGGCTTTGAACTGCTGATCTTCCTTTCTCATTAGAGCAGTGAACAGCCCCTTGCGTCTACCTGGTTGCAAGGCTTCATCTGCCCTGCGCTTCTTTCCGTCCGCTGTCAGTCTTGGCCTGAGGGGCGGGGCTTGAAGCGCTGGCCAATCAGACGCGCAGGCCGGGCCGGGCGGGCTTCCGCTGTCCCGGGCCTTTGTCGCGGGTCGGCCACCTTGGGTCTGCGCCCGGCCGTGTTCTTACCTGGATTCGGGGCTTTGGGTCCTGGGCTCGGTGGCCTGGGCCACAGGGCTGCCGCCACGGTGAGTGTGCCGTCCGACGGGGCCGTGAATGTGCAGGAGGCGGAGAGGCGCGGCGGCCTCGGCTCCCGGGCTCCGCTTCCGAGCCGCAGCCCGGCGCTCGGTCCGCGCCTCCCCGCGCTCGCGCCGGCTCCTGGTGCTGCGTGGCGGCGCGGGGCGGCTCCGGGCTCCGGTGACCTCCGGGGCGGGGGACCCGTCCCACGCTGCAGCGCTCTCGGTGGCTGTGCCTTGGAGCGCGTCCGGACCTTGAGCCTGGGAGGGAAGCCTTCACCCCCGAGCCTGCACCGCGCACGGGCCCAGGCCTGCAGCCCGCTGCCCGGCACACCCGGAGCCCTTGGCGGGTCACGGTGCCACCGGGAGAAGACCTCCTGGGTTGCTGTTCTTTTGGAGGGGCTGCCCGGCGCCTAGGCTGTGGTGGTGGTGGTGGGCGGGGAGAGGGGGGACACTGGCCTCCGATTCCTGTCCATGGGTCCTGGAGGACAGTGGGAAACGGAGCAGCTAGAATGTGGGGCTTTCCTGGTACCCTGCACCTAGCTGAGTTATTAAAGGGACTTTCGTCAGCCAGGTGGAGGATGGCCGCTGCACTCTGGGCCTCGCTGGGTGGCTCACCATCACACACCCGGGTTTTCTGACACCAGAAATTCAGCATTAGTGCTCTCAGGACCACCGCCCCTCCCGGGTTCTCCCTGAGCCTCTGGTTATGTGTGTCTAGTCGTCCCTCACCTGATCTTTTGAGTTCGTTTTCTCT